>NW_024704746.1:22476378-23114418 GCF_018977255.1 Callorhinchus milii
CTCCCTCCCTCCCCCATCTTCTCCCCTCCTCTCTCTCTCCCCCCCATATTTTCCCCTCTTCTCCTCTCCCTCCCCCATCTTCTCCCTCCTCCCTCCCTCCTCTCTCTCCCCCTCCTCCCCCTCCCTCCCTCCCTCCCCCCATCTTCTCCCTCCTCCTCCCTCCCTCCCCCCATCTTCTCCTCCTCCTCCCTCCCCCCTCTTAGTTTGTGACCATCCTTTCGAGGATGTTGTTTCTCCCACCAGTTGGGGACCTGGAGAATATATAATGGATTGACCACTATTTATTTCCTTTTACTTTGGGGGGGTGTGCGGTTAAAGGAGGTGTTCTCTCCCCCCCCTCTCCCCCCCTCTCTCCCTCTCTCTCTCTCTCTCTATATATATATATATATTACTGCTGTGTGTGTATTGGAGGAAACATGAAAAAATCTGTAACACACATCAGCTTCAAGAGCAAAAAGAAAAATCCCAAGCAGCCGGTACCGGCCCGAGCTGCTCGGACGGATGGACGCAAAGCCTTCGAGCAGGGGAGAGGGAAGGAACCGCAGAAGGAAAAGGTACAGGTGAGTTTGCGGACCCGGCCGTGGATTTTCAGCGATAGCTTTTAATTGCCCTTCGATTCGTTTCAGGCAACTTGTCCTTTTTTTTCCCCCCCAACCCCGCCTCTCTCTCTCTCTTTGGTGGAAAAGGGCAAATAAATGTAAGCGGGAACCCGGTCGCTAGTGGACATCGGGTGGGCCGGAGGGGGAAAAAAGTCGGTCGGGCAATCCACGGCCGTCCGCGTGGGACGCCGCTGCGCCGCGTTGCGCTCACGAGATGCGCAGTCGGTTCACGTGGCAGCGCGTTCTGTGAGGCGCTCGGAGGCGTCTCGAAGACGCGATCGATGCCTGTGTCAAATGCAAGGATTATTATTATTGTTGTTGTTGTTATTATTATTATTGTGATGGACGTGTCTTTTTTTTTTATTTTAAAAACAAAGTGACCGGCACGAAGTAAGGTTCAGTCGAACGCGTGGACTTTTAAACCCCAGTCCGCCTAACGATTGAGCAAACATCGTTGTGTTATGCGTGAGTTTTATGTGTGAGTTTTATACGGCCGGTTTTGACTTTAAAGGGTTGACTTTCAACCAGCAATTCATCACCCACGATGTCACAATGTCAGGCAGGCGTCTCGCACGGCAGTGCTGGGCAAACTATTTGAGACCCCAGTGAAAATGAGTACCATTGTTTATACAGTGTGATTGATTGCACTTCATGTATCGTAAGGGTTAAAAATCCATTCAAAAGTTAGTTATGTTGAAAAACAAATCACCTGCATGTCGCGTTTGCAATAATTGACTCTTGTGCTTTGTGTAAATCACCGGCCCGCGATACGTATCCTTCATCCGTGCAGCATTTCCGATTGATTTTAAAACCGAGTTATGTGGGATAATGTCTTCGAACCTGGTAGGTGGGAATTTCTCTTTTACCTCTGCGGCTGTCAAATGTAACTGAGCGTGTTCTACGCGTCTTTAGTAAAGCTAAACCGGGCACGGACGGCCGGTGTAGGTTGAGAGGAATAAAACTAGGAAAGAAAAGAGAAAAATCGTAAACGTCTCCCCTGAACAATATTTAAAAATATCTTACTATGTCAGGGAAAGACTTTGAAAGTGTGAAGGCCGCTTTAGATCAACTATTGGTTAATATGGGAAACGCGTAATTTGGGTCTCCGGCTGACTGATATAATAGCCAAATACTTGGTTATCAATTTGTACTTTGCGGAAGTACCTTTTCCCTTCTGGAAATAAGTCATGAAAGCATCCTCGGGGTTGGGGGGGTGGAGGGGGGAGGGGGGAGGGGGGAGGTAGGTTGGCTCTCCTTGGAGCAGAGCTCATTCCCGGGTGATGTGCTTGGTAATGGAATTGAGTCAATCCTCTGGCGCTCACAGTCGGCCAGTTCTTGCGCTGGGTCGGTCCACGGTACTGATGACGGCCGGTTCCTTTGCAGTACTCTCATGCACTCTCTGGGATCCCCAAGCCATGACCCTCACCCACTCGCATCTAACGCTCCCCGCAATTAAGGGTGCCTCCTTTTGGGGAGCGAGTGTGCATTCCAGTCCAGTTGCAGGGAAATTTCCATGTGTAGGCGACGTGCATATGTGGAACTTGGTCTGGTTAGGATACACTGAAACACGATGATGGGTTTAAGCGTGTGTGTCAAAGAACATCAGAAGAATTGAGAATTAATAAGAGTGGAGCCAAGGTCGCATGGTTACTTTTTAATGCAGCCACGTTTAAAATATTGCATTTGATGCACTGATTTCCAAGGTCTCCTTTCCTTTCCACATGCACAGCGGTGCAAGTTGACCAATGCTGAATTTAGATAGCAAGGCTATTTGATAACCGGTTCAAATCGATCCGAGTTTAGAAGCGGCTTGAGACTGCTAGTTCACTTTACAGTGTGGAAACCCAGCCAAACGTAAACTACTCAAATATGCACAAACCTGTCTGTACTGTGACACAGTTTCTGGGCAGAGAACTATCTTGATTGCTGGAGAACTGCTGCAATGCGATCTGATTGCTCATGCTGCATGCAACGCAGCGAGTTTGTAGACTACTACCGGTGTGGGGAATTCACCTTGTAGGAATTCCAGGCAGGGACGACAGAAGAAACAGTACCCAGGTTCTAAGTGGTGCCTTTTCTGACTTTGAACCTTCTCTATGCAGTGAAGGTACATAGAAACAGGAGGAGGTCATTCAGCCCCTCGAGCCGGTTCCGCCATTCTATAAAATCGTGGCTGAGCTGTACCTCAACTCCAATTACCCGCCTTTCCCCTTATCCCTTGATACCCGGACCTAGTTTCTAGGTCCGGGTATCTCTGGCTATCATATTGAATCCCTTTATTATTTTAAAAAGCTCAGTCAGATCACCCCTCAACCTTCTAAGCTCAAGGGAACAGAGACTGAGTTTATGGAACCTGTCCTCATAATTTAACCCTTTAGGCCCTGGTACCATTCTGGTGAGTCTCTATTTCCAATTTCTAAGCCACGTCGCATGGTTACCTCCAATTCCACGCGCTTTTATTTTTGCTGAATCTTGTGCGGAATCTTATCAAATGCCATCTGAGAGTCTACGTGGACAACATCCATAGAGACACTCTCTTATCCACCACCTTCGTGACCTCAAAAAATTCAATTGGATTTGTCAGATTGCCCATCTCTAGTTCCATTATTTTCTCCCATTGCCATTTTTTAAAAATTTGTATTAAATCCACTTAGCACTTCCCTTTGGCCTGTTTGTAGGTTCCCTTGTGCTGTTGGTATTTTGTCCTCTTCCTCTACTGTGAAATTGGAAGCAAAGTAATCATTCGACAAGCCTGCCATTTCCTTAGTGTACATTGTAGTCTCACCTACACCTGGCTTTAACTGGGCCCACATTTCCCTTTACCAGTCTCTTTCTCTTAATATATTTATATTAAAAAAAAAGTTTACTCTTGCCCTTGATATCAAATGCAAGTTTTATTTTCCCTCAACAACAAGAAGATTCCATTTATTGAGCGCCTTTCACGTCGGGAGGACGTCCCGAGGCGCTGTACAGTTGGGTCAGGACCCGAGCATTGGGGGGAAATGGTCAGGGTGAGGAGAGGGAAGGGAGGGAGCGAGGAGGGGGTAGAGAGTCGAGAGGCACAGTCAAATTCCCTTCCCTCATTACGCGCCTCGTATTACTTTCTTCGTAACCTCTTTGTTTGCTTCAGGCAATGCCCGAACTGCGTGACTCACCTGTTTGGGCAGGTTGACAGTTGGCAAATCACGTGGAGCGACACGCCCAGGGGGCAGCCATTGAGATAGATACCCGCCAGCGGTGGGAGGAACCGCTGATCCGCCACAACAGATCTGATCAGGATTGTTGTTGGAAGCATGTGCTAATCTCGTCGAGGTACTCGCTCACTCCTGACCAGGAGAGGACAGAGAATCGTGCCGCAGGGTGCGCTGCTTAACTTACCTAACTTGGGTCCAGTCCTTTCTGCGACTTCCTAACCCCCTGCCCCTCGAGAAGAGAAAAAAACAATAATAAATCTGTCATTTCAAATCCAGGACTGTCTGTGGGGACGCGGCTGCGCGCAGTTGACTCCCGTTTGTCGCCCGCAAATATGCAGTCAATTCGCTTTACAGTATATTGTGTGAAGCGCTTTGAGAGGGAGGGAGGGAGGGAGGGAGGGAATGTGGTGCCCATCACTGTCTGCCCTGTCACTCCTCGCCCTGAGGTGACTTCTCACCAGGGTTGGGGTTTGTTTGTTTTGCTGACGTCCCTCACCGTGACCAGGGTGTTGGAGTTGGCGGTGGGTGTTGAGAGAACCTCGGGGTGGACCCGGCGATGGACTTGGACCTCTGGAACGCCGTGGTGGCCGGCACGCCGGAACGCCAACAGAAGCTCCCAAATTTATCCAGAGAGGTAGCCGGCCACTCAGCGAGAGGTCTGGACTGCGGACAGGTGTCTTAGTCGTACAAATAGTGAACGTTAACGTAGGGATTCGCCGTTTGTTTCATGGCAAAGTGTTGGCATTCCAAAACCCGACAACCATTTGGGAATTGCCGGAATGCCCCAGGTCTGATTTTAACTTTCCTCAGTAATTGCCCGTTATCCACGATACTTAATCTCCGAGTTAGTTTGAAATGTGACAGGCGTGTGTGTACGTACGTGTGCGTGCGTGCGCGCGGCGCGCGTGTCCGTGTGCGTGTGCGGATGGATTCAGGCACTGACGTACATGTCAGTAACTAACCATCTAAAGGATTGACCTTCACCAAAGGTGGCGTTCACTGCCTGAAAAAGTACCCTGACACGTAAGGGAAAGAGGGAAAAGATGAAAGGTTAAACAAAATAACACAAGTTATTCATTCTCCGCATTTCGGGAAAGATATACAGTCGTTCCAACGTGAAATGTAATTTGCGTCTGCAGTATCGCACAATGCTCTCTGCAAAAAAGGCTGAAAGTCATTCACCTGAAGGTGCTGTTAGACTCACGTCGGTGCCTTTTGCGATGTGTGTTGTAATAATCCTTCCAAAAATAAAAAAACAATAATAAATTGGTGTGGGTCAATAAATGGGTCATTTTCAATCCACGGCGGCCTGTGGGACGCTGCTGTGCGCAGTTGGCTGCCCCGTTCTGCCCCCAAATATACGGTCAATTCACTTTACAGCATATTCTGTGAAGCGCTTTGAGACGTCGAGAAGACGTGAACAGCGCGATATCAAATGCAAGGATTATTATTATCTTGCAGCAGAGAAGCTGATGCTGAACAGCAGGACACATACTAACATAATTGTGATCTCTAGAGATAAGGTAAAGTCTCGATTTAAAATTCGTGAACAATATCAGTAATGTAAATCTACTCGCATTGCATACGAGAGGCTGTGGTCCTTCTACAAATACCTAAAATTAACTGGTTAAGCTGCAAAAACACATAATTCAAAACACTTGAGGTCTTGCAGCATTCCAGAAATAATTTAAATCCTGTAATTATGATATACCTTGCTATATGTTGAGGGTGGTGGCGGAGAGCTGGGATCGGGTATTGGGAATCAGCAGATGTATAGAAGCTAACTCAATGCTTGCAGATGATGTCGCCAAGGGACCAGCTCATTGATGAGGAATAGGAAAGAACCAAGGCTACTGCAGACGTGGTGCCAGACCACCCTGGTCTAGGCTGAAGCATGAGGAATGACCACTTAGGCAAGATACCAGAGAAGCAGCGTGTCTGTCTGCGTGTCCGCCAAGAACGCAGTGACCGATTGATGTAGAGACATGATTTATACATCATCGGAAAGGTCTTGCGTGGAGGAGTTTGATGGGCATGTTTTGGGGGGGGAGAATCTTGTATCGTTGATGAGCTGTATTAAAAGGGATAAAGATGCCTAAGAAGCGAAGATCAAGCCTTTCAAGGACAAATAAAAATGCCAGACGAAAGACAGAAGGCCAATTAAACGAAACTGGTTGCAAGCGTAGCTGCAGCGGGTACGGCCAGTCAAGTATAAAGCTGGAAACAGAATTTTTACATTGCACAAGATTCCTCTTCAACGTGGATGCGCAAATTGTAGTTTTCATGCTTCCGCCTCGCTCCCATCCCTCCAAAATAAATCTGCGGCAGAGCACACATTCCACTTGTGTAGATCAATGAAGAGCATTCTGCAACTTATCGGATGGGGCAAAGTTTGTTAGGAAATTCAATCTTTTTTTTTACATATGGAGATGAGGTCATCACAGGCTGCACCAAAAGAAAGAGTGGCTCAGTGGTTGTAATAAATGTATTTAGTATTGCAATCCATTGTTCAAGAAATTATAGACTTATACTGTATCTGGCAGAGTCATTTCCACGTGAACCAACTGTGGTCTTGAAGGATATCTTTAAAATGGTGAGAGCGGGTTTATGGCATTACCACAACAATAACAGCTTGCATTTATCTGGCGCCGTTCATTTGGGGTAGCATCTCAGAGAGCTTAACAACAGCAGAGCCTGACTCCGAGCCAGGGGGAGGGACGAGGTGACCGCGAGCACAGTCAAAGAGAAAGCAACCTCGTGTATTGCTGAGCTGTAGGTTTTTAATATTCTTCGTGATTTGAATTTGAAGATCTGAAGAGTCTAAAAGAGATTGTGATCTTTGCAAGCTGTTCAGCACCCTGCACGTTTAAGCAAATATTCTGCTGAAATGTGGTTTCGACAAGTTTGTCTATTAAATTAAGTTCTTCCTAAGCACAACCAGCAACAAATGTTAAAAAAAAACGAATTCAGATAACATGCCAAGACGTTTCACCACAAATCGGTGGCAAACATTTGCATTTCATTGCATCATTTTTTTGGATCAATCAGGTCAGGTCAGTCAATATTAATGGGTAACCATTGTCCAGCAAATAAACTCCAGGAAGGTCATGCAATTGACAGGGTATAAAATGGCTAATGCAAGACGAACGAGAGAGAGAGAGAGCTTCCAGTTCCACCAAAGCTGTAACAGGTGATAGATCTCCATTAATTAGAGTAAAGTTAACATAATATAGTCTATTTTCTGACTTTTGAATGCTCATTTTCATCATTGTATGCTATTGGTTCATTAATAACATTAACCAACTTCATGAAGTATGAAAATTCTGAATGAGGTGGTGAGTAATAGTGACATGGAATTTAATTGAGGGATTCAGATCTTCAGGAATAAATTGTACCTAGATGTGGATTTAAAGATGTAAATATATACAATGTAATTCACCACCGTGCATACTTGATCATTGTTTTTGTGTTCGCGATAAAAGAGAATAATGCAGATTTCACATGATGAAACCCGAGAAATTACTGTGGTGTAATTAGTACAGAAAAGTATTGCATGTTTCACATGAGGTTAATAAACTTGAGAAATGAGTCTACTGTTTGGATGATAGTAAAACAGAGCCTTATAATATTTTATAATATTTTTAGAATTGTATTCATGATAATTCAAGATGACACATGTGACTTGCTGTTAGCTGTATAGAGTAATTGCTAATTTATGTGCTTTTAGTGAATTGTGTTGTTATGTGAATCTGCATTTGGTAGATTAGTGTAATTAATTATATTATTATAAATATATAAATGAAATGTTGTACACTGTCCAGCGCCTTGGGACGTCCTCCTGACGTGAAAGGCGCTTTGCAAATGTAATCTTATTATTATGAGTGTAATCTGATCTCGTAGGCAAGCTTAATATGTATCTTATATCTACTATTCACATTATTTTACGTCATGTCTGAAGCTTACTATCTCTCACAAGCACATTGCAACCTATTAAAAAGTGCAATGTTTTTTTTATCTTTTTGATTCACATATTATTGCTCATCAATCTTAATAGAGTTGGGCTTCCTTAACAAACGTATTAAATTCCACGTACTAAAACAAAGTATTGGGAAAATTTGGCCACAGTTAGGAGGAAGCCCAGAGGCTGACACATTCTTGACTGGTTCTAGGAGAGCACTGTAAGGAGGCATATCAGGCACTTATGTCTTGGTTAGTTCCACACTTGGTGATCTTGCTGATGGGACACTGCACATTTTCACTGTAAAGTTACATTTTGGGCCAAGGCCAGAGGTTATGTACATTTACACAAACTTCACCATCTTATTCTTTAAACTGCACGACAATTACATAAAACGAATAGATTGGAATGATGCTTTGCTTACTTAGAGGGAGGCAATACCGTTTCACATCTATTCTGCTTTTCATTTGCAGGTTAGTTTGCACAATGGGCCCAATGATTGCGTATCTTGGTTTATCTGTTACGATGCTTTCACTGGCAGTTAATTGCCACTCGGATCGCTGTCTGGTAGGAAACAATCACAAGACGCTGCCCAGTCCCGAGCCAGGCATGCAAGCCTGTACAAAATATTCCCAATGTAAGTCAAAGCAATGAGGAGCAGAACAAGTGGAAAGTTTGGTGGTCAGCCATTTGCCTTGGGTGTGGGGGGGGGGGGGGCGGGGAGATCAAATTAGAGTGAAAATTGTCATGGATTGCTCTTGAGTTCTACATCGTAGTAAAATAGGATAGGGAAGGTCCCATAACTGACCTCTCAAATGGTGTTTGGGAGCTGGGGAAACCACTTGAGAGAGACAGAGAGAGAGGATAATGCCTTTGATCACCACATTCACACATTTAAAATGAGTTTTAGAAATTAGGGCCCCTATTAAAAATGCTCCATCCGGCCAATTCCCCCTGTTGCTATGAACAGCAGTCATTGTTTCATCAAAAACGAGATGCGTTTCTATTCAATAGAGAGGAAGAAAAAATTAAATGATGGCAAAGTTAAAATCGAGTTCCTTACAACAAGATTCCATTTTTTTTTTGTTCATTGCTTCCAGGGCGCGGCCCGTTCTTCTCTTGAAGCACTGTTGGAAACGACACAAAGGCAGTTAGTGACAGCCCTCCAGTATTAGAGTGGGTATTAAATCTTCAGTTCATTCCTCTACTTTGCAATGAATTGGAATTTTATCCATTCGTGACATTCCTATTTGATAGACAGATTACAATTGGGGTTTCCCTTACAGACTGTGTAAACCTCCCACCAATGTTTGAATGATTGTTGAACCTCTGACATTTTAGAGAAGGCGCACTTCCAGCCTTCTTTGCCCAGATTCTTTAACTTTCTTTTCTTTTAACAGCTTCATGCTGCTATGCTAACTATACACAACAACTGAATGTGTCTCCGTTGATCAAGGTGAATAACATGTACTGGAACACATGCGGCCAACTCAGCCCACAGTAAGGATACATACATCTCGTTATTTACAGAAAGCTGAATATCATTCCTAATGTACCCTTTTTAAGTTGCTTCAGTTCTGTCCTTTGGGTAGAACTGGTCACTCAAAGGGGCAGTGCTTTTGTCCTTTGAGAGAAACAATAGTACAATCATACGATTCAATTATACACACGTAGCAACACAGTGGCGTATTTTGATGTTTTTGTAATGTTGCGTTGCATTTGTATTCAAACAGCTGTTGTTTAAATCTCAATAAGCAAAGCGCAGTCAAAAATTACTAATTGATTACTTGATGTAATTTGTTTTTGATCATCTAAAATGTGCCATTACAGATGTGAGCAGTACTTAAAAAATGTGGATTGCTTCTATCACTGTTCACCCCACGCCTTCCATTGGGTCAATCCCAATAATTCTTATTCAATTATTGCTGTCCCGATTTGTCGAAGCTACTGTGATGACTGGTAAGTTTTTTTGTAAACTTCTTTTAGTTACGGACAATTTCAGCTCGAAGTTATTCTATATCTCCCATATTTTCCGAGGAGTTTTATCTTTTTTATTGTATGAAATTGGTTTGTCCTAAGAGAATAATGTAAAAACATGTCAACTTGTCAAAAATTCAGAACAGTGGGATCGAGGTCCTTCAGTACAGTAGACCTTATAGTGATGTGGTTTGAAGATATGCAAGGGAAGGGTGTTTAAAAATAATGCAACTTTTTACAACTTTATTTTCTGGTATACTTTGCACTCACCACAATGAAGGTACCACCAAGCTGGTGAATAGAACACTTCAGGATCAACTTTTTCCTCCTAATTGAACTTAATAAATTAAGAAATCGATCAATAAAATGCAATAGTTACAATTGTTATCGTTCAAACATTGTGGCATATGAATGCATACTTGTTTTCAACAGGTTTACAGCTTGTAAGAATGACCGAACCTGTGCGAGAAACTGGATTACTGATTGGGAATGGAATGAGCAGGGCAACAGATGCAAAAATGAATGTATTCCATTCCATCAGGTGAGGGCTGATGTTTCTACTGTACAGCTGATAACATCAGCTGGGTAGATATTTTAGCAGATAACCAGCCTTATTGAAAGGAAAGGGCTTGACACAATTAAACGTCTTGCATAATCATGGTTTACTGTAATAATAATAATCCTTAATAATCCTTGCATTTGATATAGCGCTTTTCACGTCGGGAGGACGTCCCAAAGCGCTTCACAGAACACACTGTAAAGTGAATTGACTGTATATTTGTGGGCGAACGCGGCAGCCAATTGCGCACAGCAATGTCCCACAAACAGTCGTAGATTGAAAATGACCAATTTAATTATTGTTTTTTTTGGTTTTTTGGAGGGATTATTATACTGTATCCTTTTTGCTGAGAAATGTACAACAGTTGTACTGCTGATATGATGCTAAGGGTGAACAGCTGATGACAGCCCAGCCCAGTAATCGGCAGGCTGAGGTATGGAGTGTTACTAGGGAGGAAGGGTGGAGGCTCATGCGAAGTATAAAACATGGACTAGTTGGACCAAATGGCCTGCTTTGGTGCTGCAGATTCTATATATGTAATTCTATGTGCGTAGGAGGGTCTGTTCCAATTTTCTCAGGTCAAATTCATTAAACGTATCTATTAATATATTTTTTGGCTCCCCTGATGAGTTTATTGAGTGAGTAGCAGAGACATACAGACTCCATCGGACTCCACTGTGCAGTTAGTTGATCTCAGCTGGGGTAGCAGAAGAGAAGGGAAGGTTATTTGCATTTCCCCAAGAGCCTCTGTTAATCATTAGTCGGATCCCTTACTGTAGGTGTTTTTTGTGGATGTCTGCTGAAGAGAGGTTCAGACTCAGCTAAGCCTGAATAACCTGCCTACACTGTCAATGGTCACACAGAAATATTAATATAATTTTCCTGCTGCTTTTCCCAACAATCTGAATAAATAGCAAATCTTACTTGTGAATCTTACCTCAAATTCAGTAGTAACAAATGAATTGCAGCAGTGGGAACCACAACAAATAGTTAGACAAACTTATCTCATGATACTGTTGTTTGTCTGAACAAAGTACTGTTTATATCTGCACCTTTGTCCTTCATTGGGTTCATATTAACTTTCAAAGGGTGACATCATTTGAACTGCTTGGTCCGTCATTCAATGCATTGTGCCATCTCTTGGATTCTTGACTCACGGCACGATGACCTGACTGGCAATGGAATGTCAGAATCACGCCGGCCCTCTGTGGCGGTCTCGGTAGTCCGGTTCCTGAGCCAGGCAGGTCTGCAGTATTCCAGGACACTGCTGATGACCGCACAGCCAGGGAGAGGGTGTGCATTTCATTCCAACAATCTATCTCTGAGATCTCCACGTGTGGGTGGGATGCACGGGAATCTCAGCCTGGACTCTTAAGCGTGCATGGTGATGGGTTTCCGCATTTGTGTCAAGACACCCGCCCGGCGAGCCCAAAAAAACTGCATGAAATCAAGGGATTGGTTTCAGTGAGCTCTTTGGCCCATTTAATAACAATAATAATAATCCTTGCGTTTGATATAGCGCTTTTCACATCTTCTAGATGTCTCAAAGCGCTTCACAGAATATACTGTACAGTGAATTGACGGTATATTTGTGGGTGAAACCAGCAGCCAGTTGCCCACAGCAGTGTCCCATAAACAGTCGTGGATTGAAATTACCAATTTATAATTGTTTTTTTCTTGAGGGATTATTATCAAGCGAGAGACCTGAGTTCAATTCCAGGCAGAGGGCGAAACCTTGGGCAAGTTTCCTTACTCCACACAGAGCCTAATAATAATCCCTCCAAAACTAAAAACAATAATAAATTGGTCATTTTCAATCTACGACTGTTTGTGGGACATTGCTGTGCGCAATTGGCTGCCGCGTTCGCCCACAAATATACAGTCAATTCACTTTACAGTGTGTTCTGTGAAGCGCTTTGGGACGTCCTCCCGACGTGAAAAGCGCTATATCAAATGCAAGGATTATTATTATTATTATTTTATCAGGTGTGTGGAGTAAGGAAACTTTCCCAAGGTTTCGCCCTGTCCGGAATTGAACCTAGGTCTCTCGCGTGCGAGGCAAGTGCTCTAACCACTGAGCTACAGGACTCCACATCCATTCAGAATATCTACCCTACTAACTTCCCATCACAGCATCAAGATGTTTTTTAAGAGACTCCAGTGTCCTAGGCTCAAGCATCCTTCCTAATATCTCACTTGATTTTTTTTGTGATCCAAGAACTTTCCTCAGAATCAAATATAGGTAGAAGATCACTACCGACTTTTGGGATAAGATAAAGTACCTTTTCTTAGTTCATGTTTTTTNAGTGAATTCCTATGGGCCTATACCTTACCAAGTTTATTATGACAATGGAAAATGCCAGTAGAAAAATTAAACGAGCAAAAAAGGGAAAATAGGCATCTAAACTCTAATAGAACTTGTCTCCTCGTGAATCTTACTGCAAATTCAGTGTTAACGAATAAATCTTTCAGGCGCCCACAGACATACTTTATAAAAGACCACATGCAAACTGCCCATTAACATGCACGTTGATTGTCTTTTGTGCAGATGTTTAAGGATGGAAAGGATCTCTGTGAAAGCATGTGGAGCCCATCATTCAACGTGAGCTCATCAAACTGTCATTGCCTGATGTTGGATGACAACAACGATGACATAATTGAACACCTGTTGACCCACGAAAGAGGAACAGCGACTCCGGCACAAGATGTGCACCAAGATGTCGACCGCAGCCCTTTCTGTCAGCAGAGATACAAAAAAATGCAGAAAAAGAAGATTAAGGCAATGAAGCAATGTAAGTGCTTAACTTATTTAATAAGTGTTATCAATGAAATACTGTATATTGCGGAGCCTATCTAGAAGACAGGTGGTGATCCTAGAGTGTGCTGGAGTTTAACCAACTAAAATGCAGAGCTTTCCATTTAGAGCATTCGCTACCCATTAGGGTTTTGTCTTGAAGGGATAACAGGGGTTTAGTGGGAAAGGTCCCGACTCCCGGTGATTGGCCTGCTCTTCCAAGTCCTGCCAATATGCCAAGCTGACTGGATTATCATCAGCAGTGACTTGGGAGTGCGGAGGAATATCCTGGCTCAGCTATTGAGACCAGAGCAGAGGATTGACTCAATTCCAACGTCCTGTTGGTGAGCACTTCTCCTTGCAGCCAACTCGGGTCCAAGGAGACCCTGTTTGCCTTCTCTTTTTTTCCTGGATTTTCCGGATTTCTTTTCTTTGTGTATCTTACCTGCTTGTAAGTTTCAGATGAGCGTTAACCATCTTTTTTTTTTTTTTTCATTCGCAGCTTCGTAACGCGTTCCAAGCAGCTTGCCAGAAGCGAGCGAGTTACTTCAAAACAAGTTAACGTCGCAATAAGGCGTGTTAAGGTCTAGAGAATTAATTTGCAACGCTGATGTACTTAATTTGACGCACATCTGGGTTGAGATACCACCTATTATTTCAAAGACCAATCCGTACACAACTTTGTACCGTCAATAATTTTCGGTGTATCTGAATTAAGCCGTGCGACTCCGCTCACGTGAAAGGTGCTATACAAATGCAAGTTGCTGCCGTAATTAAAATTGAAGACAAGAAGCCTTTTCTTCTCAATGAAATGGGGTTGTTGGCACGTTAACGTTCCAGTGGCCAGTCTGGCTCGCTCGGTAGCTCTCTCTCGCCTCTAACTCAGAGCGTTGCGAGTTCAAACCCCCACCTTACGACTTTTAAGACCTAATGCTGTGTGTCCTTCAACTGAGATGACTCCGGACTTAACATCTGTCGGTTCAAACGGATGTGAGCGATCCCTTGACCACTTGAAAAGAAAAAAGGGATTTTTTTTCTCCCCCCCAATGCCTTGGCAACGATCCACAGCTTATCCACAGTAAGCGGTTGTTAGTTGACGGGCGGATCCCTGTTTTTTTCGGGGGTGGGGAGTGGCGGGGTAATAGCCCCTTAGAAAATAATGATAGTTCGGTCCCTCAATCCACAGCCGTTTGTGCGGACACCGCCGTTCGCAATTGGCCGCCGCGTTGCGCCCACAGAAACAGGCGGTCACTACACTTTACGGTATATCCCGCGAAGCGCTTTGAGGCGCCTCGGGAGACCTGACGAGGAGCGGTGTCAAATGCCAGGGTTGCTGCTGTTGTTATTATTATTATTATTATTATTATTATTATTATAAAGCCAACAAAACACACGCCTGGATAGATTTTTTTTAAAAAAAGCAGCCCAATCGGGCGTGAAACCCGCCCGATTTGGGCGTGAAACCCGCCCAATCACCCGTTCCCCGCGGTGTTGCGGGTGGGGGGGGTTGGGTTCAAGTGGGCAAACAGCGCCACCCGCCGGGCGGTCGCGGGAGGACAAGCGGCGACGGCGACCTCTCACCCCGCGGCGGCCATTGCTCTGCCGGGGGGGGGGGGGGGCGGAGCGCCGAGTGTCGAGAGAGGGACGGACGATGAGCGCCATCGGCATCGGTCGAGGGAAGCGGCGGCGGTAGTGGACGGGCGGCGCTGCCGGTGACCGGAGAGTCGGGCGGGAGAGCGGGAGAGGAAGGCTCGAGGTGGTGGGAGGAGGAGTTGCGCGGCGGGCGGGATGGGCCTACGTTGCTAAGCAACCAGACCCTCCCCCTCCCTCCCCCGCTCCCTCTCTCTCACCCCGGCAATGGCCTCCCGTGTGTGCCCGGAGCCCGGGGCCCCGAGCCCGAGCCCGGCCCGGGGCGGGGAGCAGCCGGACCCGGGCCCGGGCCGCTGCTCGGACCGCCACGCTCGGGCCCTGTTGGCTCAGATCAACAGGATGCGGGGCCGCCGGGACCTGTGCGACGTGCGGCTGCGGGTCGGGCACGAGGTGTTCGAGGTGCACCGGCTGGTGCTGGCCGCCAGCAGCCCCTACTTCACCGTCCTGTTCGCCGGCGGCATGAGGGAGGCGGGCAGGGAGGCCGTGCACATCCACGGCGTGGGCCCCGCCATCTTCCAGCTGCTGCTGGAGTTCATCTACACAGGTGATGTGGAAAATAAACCCCCTCCTTCCCTCCTCCCTCCCCCCACCTTCCCACTCCTCCTTCCCTCTCCTTCCTCCCTCCACCTCCTCCATCCTCCCTCCCCCCACCTTCCCACTCCTCCTTCCCCTTCCCTCCTCCTCCCACCTTCCCCTCCTCCTCCCTCCCCCCACCTTCCCACTCCTCCTTCCCTCCCTCCACCCCCTTCCCTCCTCCTCCATCCTCCCCCACCTTCCCCCTCCCCCTTCCTCCCTCCACCTTCCCCCCCCACTCCTGCCTCCCCCTCCTCCCTCCACCCCCCTTCCCCCCTCCCTCCCCCTCCTCCATCTTCCTCCCTCCCCCCACCTTCCCCTACCCCTCCTCCTTCCTCCCTCCCTCCCCCCACCTTCCCCCTCCCCCCCCCCTTCCCCCCTCCCTCTTCCCAACTTATCATCATAAAATTATAATAATTTATAATACAGGACATACCGTAAAGTGGATGGACTGTGCCGTGCGTGGGCGAAACACGGCAGCGAATTGCGCTCAGCGGCGTCCCACAAACGGGGTCCTGTAGCTCAGTGGTTAGAGCACTCGCTTTGCAAGCGAGAGACCCGGGTTTGATTCCAGACAGGTCAGAGCGAAACCTTGGGCAAGTTTCCTTACTCCACACAGAGCCTAATAATAATCCCTCCAAAACAATGATAAATTGGTCATTTTCAATCTACGACTGTTTGTGGGACATTGCTGTGCGCAATTGGCTGCCGCGTTCGCCCACAAATATGCAGTCAATTCACTTTACAGTATATTCTGTGAAGCGCTTTGGGATGTCCTCCCGACGTGAAAAGCGCTATATCAAATGCGAGGATTATTATTATTATAAACGGTCGTTTTTGCGGTACACGGAAAACCGATTGATGTTTTCAGGCTTGCAAGCAAGTAATTAATCCTGCTGCGTACTCTTTTAAATGTACTTCCTTTTTCTTCACTCCGTGTCTAACAGGTGTAGTCAATGTGAACATAAACAATGTCCAGGAGTTGATACTGGCAGCTGACATGCTGCAGCTGACAGAGATTGTGAGCATATGCAGTGACTTTCTGAAAGGGCAGATTGACCCCTCAAACTGTATCGGAATCTATCAGTTCGCTGAACAAATCGCGTGCCACGAATTGATTGATTTCAGTGAAAACTACATTCAAGTCCACTTCCTGGAGGTCTGTAAAGCTGAGGAGTTTATGGGATTGGCCAAAGACCAGCTGGTTAAGGTCTTAAAAAGCGAAGAGCTTCAAATTGAGGATGAATACCAGGTTTTCATAGCAGCAATGGAATGGATTCATAAGGATATTGGTAAAAGGAAAAAGTATGTAGTTGAAGTGCTGGATCCTGTTCGATTTCCTCTACTATCTTCGCGGAGACTCTTCAAGTATATTGAAGGTACAGTACATCAATGACATCAGTGTCTAGCCAATCAGACGTCCTTTTGACGTGAAGGCCACTATATAAAATGTAAATTACATTGTAATCTTTTTTTAAAAAATTAATAATGTTCAATTGCCAAATCAATATATTTTATAACACAAAACCCTCGGGGTATGAGAAAACTCCAGTGCGTTTACAAGTAGCAGCTAGCCTGTGTTGATTCTGTAACTTTTCCTGTTCTGTTTGGTAATTTACAGCAAAATGTGATTTCTCCCTCCAGGTATCGCTGACTTTAGTCTGCGGGTTGCACTGCAGAAGTTGCTGGAGGAGTACAGGGAGGTCAGTAAACCTCAGAAAGAGACAAAGTTTTGTAAACTGCAGCCGGCATCCAAGATTCGACCTCGAAGGAAGGCCAGGAAGTACCTCTACGCTATAGGTTACTTTCACTGCAAATTTGACATACAAGTAAATGCAGTCGGGCAGCCCACCAAAACTGTCCCCAATAAACCACTGAGCGCTACCTCAGACTGATCAAATGCACGCGTCTTGTGACTCGGTCAGGACGACTTGTTGATGGTCTGAGACCAGAATGTCGGGTTCACTTAGGTTCTGTTAAGAATTGAGCACAGCACTAGGGAGTTAAAGACAACAATAGCACATTGCATTTATATTATACCTTTCACGTCAGAAGGCGCTGGACAATCAAGGGTTTACATCCAATCTGGGGGTTGCATGCAAGATATATATATTTTTTAAATTTATTTTTATGTATTTTTTAAGAAGCTCTTAAAATGAAGGAATCAAGGTCAGTTATTTGAAATGATAATAACCATCTTCCTCCTTCCATAACATTATCCTGAATAGCACAAACAACCTCTGCTATATCGCGTTACTCGTTGCTTCCAAGTTATGAGTTACACCATGTTAAATTAGACAGATTGAAAAGGAGGCTTAAAATATTCAGTTAATATGCTATTTAATTGCCTTTGTTCTCCTCTCCCGATGGTACAGACACAATCAGTGTATCTGCACCTCGTCAAAATAGCCAGTCTTGATGCATTAACCTAGCTATTGAATCTTGCAGCCTATTTGATTGCAAGGAGCTTCACAGTTAATTCAATCTTGTACTCATCCAATAGCTGAACACACACTTTCCAGGAGGTGTCATATGATAACAATGAGAAAAGAGAATTGTGGCAATTCCTTCCTTCCTCTTCTCTCCTCTTCCTGGGGCACTGAGGCCAATTGTAACTCTACTTCCATACAACTGAAATTGGCTAACTGCGCTGAGATTGAAGCTTGATTTTGAAGCTTCACATTGGGGGATAGTTTTATCAACTGAGCATTAAAGGCATTGTGTTCTCATTTTATGACCAGGTGGGTACACTCGGCTTCAGGGTGGTCGTTGGAGTGATAGCAGAACTCTCAGCTGCGTAGAACGCTTTGACTCATTCAGTCAGTACTGGACCACAGTGTCATCCATCCACCAGGCTCGAAGTGGAATGGGTGTTGCTGTCCTCGAGGGGATGATCTACGTGATAGGTGGTGCGTATGTGGTTCCTTGGTCCCTATTGTACCAACATTATCTCCTGTAAAAACTGATTCCATCCCCATTGTTAAATTTTTTATAATAATCCTTGCATTTGACATCTTTGAGACGTTTCAAAGCGCAACACAGAATATACTGTAAAATGAATTAACTATATATTGTGTGGGTGAAATACGTTAAATTAATTTTTCAACATCTTATAGTATAATATAGATCAGTTCTTTTTTTCCCCATTCTCATAATTTTTCAAATGATTTATGAAATTCTCCACTCAGACAATGAACACAAAAAGCACTTCCGTTAAAGAGTGTGTAATAATTTGTACAACAGCTTGCATTTATTAGTGCCCTCCCGCAGAATAGAATCTTGAGGCACTGAACAGTTTGTGTTTATTTCTGTACTTTAGTTTTCTGGGCAAACTTTGATTGCTTCACAGGAAGCAATTATGTCAAAATTATTTTGTGAAGAGTTCACAAATTAAATGTATAAATCAAATAGTTATTGGAGTGTAATCATTATTATATATTATATTTTTGCTGATCATATGTTACTCATAAAAAGTTATCCAATATTTATCCAATATGCAGAAAATGCAGGCTGATTTAGGCCTTCTGCTTAAGCTGGAGAAGAAATATGAAGTACAGATTTAAGTATTTCTAACCATTGACTTTGAATTTGTTGCTCAGAACCATGATTCTAGTTTTAGGGAGAAAAATCTCTTTGGATTTTAGAAAAAATTTCCTGTGGGTTGGATTTATCTTGTTCAGGCAATGAGCTGGATTGGAGATGAGAAAGATGGGAGAATATGGCTAATTAGCTAACAAATCAAATTACAGTTCATGCATTATTTCAGCAATACCTCCGTCACGTATTGAAATTTAAGAAACAACAGGTTTGTGTATGAATTATTCACAGAGACTTGTACTGGCTTGCTTTTAATTCTAGACTCAGGTTGCCAGATTAATTTTACATAAAAAGAATATACCCAACAAAACAGGAAAATTATTTATTAAATCTGACTAATCAAAATTGTTCAAAGCTGACAACAAATACCCATTGAGCATTGTCTGCTTTACAGTTAATTTATTTTGAGATGTACTTTGATAAGCTTAAGGATAAATGTTTCTGTATGGAAGCACACAAAAATGACAGTTTATTTCAACGATCTTTTTTTAAGGGGAAAGCGATTCCATGATCTTTGACTGTGCGGAGCGCTATGATCCAGTTATTAAACAATGGGCAGCTGTGGCATCCATGAATTCGCCACGATGTGGACTGGGTGTGTGTGCTTGTCATGGTGCTATTTATGCTCTGGGTAGGTGTCGCAATCACATGCCTTTTCATATTCTACGATTCTGTATTAGACGCTTGAAGGTAAAGACTATTGAAAGGATATGGGAAGCGAGCAAGTGAGTGAGATTAGACTGGCTAATGTGGAGAGAAACACCAGTGGGCTGAAATTCTGGTCAATGTTACATGTATCACCTTTGACCATGTATGATTATGATAGGGAAAATCCCTCTATCGCCTGACCACGCCACAGCACTCTGTGTATCGCTTACCGAAATTTCTGTCCATTTCTGTGCTTTACCAGAAGCAGTGGTTAATCTATTGAGTCTCTGGGGAAAGTAATGATCTTACTGATTTAGTGTTTGATGGTTATTTGAGTAGCACAGCAGGGTTGGATTCACATTGTTTTAGCATCACCTACGTGTGTACTAACATTTTATTAGGTTGGAGCTGTGTGAATAAGGCTTTGAGAAAACTGCTCTGAATCCCCAAGTTTGTTGTGTCTGTTTACCGTTTACAGGGGGTTGGATTGGGGCAGACATCGGGAAGACAATGGAAAGGTTTGACCCGTCTGATAATAAGTGGGAAGTTGTTGGAAACATGGTCGTTCCTCGGTACTTCTTTGGCTGTTGTGAAATGCAAGGTATGCAGCTGATACCACTTTGTGGCTTAGCAATTTTTATCTCGTCACCAACACTATCGGTCACCTTGATTCGTCACACTCTGGGGCTATTCAGATTGCTACCAGCAGATGTCATTGTGATAGCCGTGCTGATAGGGCAAACCCGACATCGAATATATACTATACTTTAATTCATTTGGATTGATGATTTATACAAAAAGAACAGATGTTGACTTAATTACTGTTAAACGTTACTAAATCAGGAACGAATTGTCACTGGGCAACACAGTTTTACAAGCAATATCAAGTTGTTAAACAATTTTTTCTCTTGAGGTTTGCTCTCTTTGAACTTTCAGCCCAGAACCTAAATGTAGAGTGTTTATTTTGGTTGTACTCCGCACTGGAATATCTGTTGCTGACACTCAGTAAGGGTTCCTTTAGTCAGCTTGGTCACTTTCCCTCCTGCCTTGTTTATTCTCAAATGAGCATGAAGGCAAACTTAACAAACCAGCATCTTCCAAATTATTAAAGCAGTCTGCGTTGGTACTTTATGTAATATTCTGCTCCATCTGTTGTCACTTTTAAATATAAAGCTGCTGATTGTTGCAAGATGGCTTTAAAGCTGTAATTATGCTGAAATAGTACACTTTAAATGAAACTGCTCCTGTCACTCTGACTACTGGACTCTTCATTTAGAAAGAGTCGTACCAAAAGTCAGAATTCTTCTGGCAATGTTATGTTCCATAACATTTTTCAGGACAAGATTCAGCATGTGATGCTACGTCATCTCTCTGTGTCTTCTCATAAAATGAGAAACGTTTTCGGCAATTCAGAAATCATAGCAAACTGCAGTGTTTTGAAATCTCATAATTCTTCTGCCACTGAGATTTGAAAGCCTAAGTAGCTTTACGGAGACTGTTTGTTTTCATATCCATGTAAGTCAGAAATTGCCATTTTGTTACAGGTCTAATTTATGTTGTTGGAGGATTGAGTGACACAGGGTCAGAACTCCATTCAGCAGAAATGTTTGATCCCATCACAAAGCGCTGGATGGCACTGGATGATATGAAAACAAAAAGAGCTTATGTTGGAGTAGCTACCCTCAATGATTGTATTTATGCTGTTGGCGGTTGGAATGAGACACAGAATGCTCTACGAACAGCAGAGAAGTATTCGCTGCAAGAGGTGGGTGCAACTTTGGGCAACCTCTGACTTGCTGTCCATTTCCTTGAATCAAATTGAAGGGAGATGTCACTGAGGAGTAAGATCTACACCTCCGAGGTGACGTAAGGTGTGAGATATTGTTGGGTGTACCTGCGTGGTTTGTAATCTCTGATTACTCTTTTTGTCAATTTCTTTTCTGTCTTTTCTTTCCTCTCCCATCTTTCCAGGAGAAGTGGTTTGAAGTTTCACCAATGAAGATGGCAAGAGCAGGGGTTTCTGTCATAGCTGTTAATGGCCTCCTATATGCAGTGGGTGGTCGAACGTCAGGCAGGGATTCATCTGCTCCTGTGACACTGGACTCCGTTGAAGTGTACGATCCTCATACCGACACATGGATGGAGATTGGAAATATGATAACTAGCCGCTGTGATGGTGGAGTAGCAGTGCTTTAGCCCCTTCAAGACGACCCATCTCGGTTTTATCAATAAGGCCCCTGCATGGAGGAAATCTCTGTGTCATTTTGCACTTTTGGGACCTCTTTTCAATGTGATAAAGGACATTTTCATGAGTTGAGACAGTTGGGCTCGAGGTAAGTTTTAGTAACCATGGATTAAAGTGGCCTGACCATTGACTGATTTTGCAAAGACACACACACATCACACACACACACACAAACCATTGTGTACAATTGTGTATCATTCTGCAAAATGGAGAGATGTAATACTTAAAACAAATGTTTTGAAAATTTCAAAAGCTGATTCCAAACCAGTAAGTTCTCAAGTTGACCCAATGGATTGTTATCTGTGTTAATAACAAAGATTTTAAAACCTTGCGGGAAAATCTGAATATCAAATAATTGATTCTTGAACTTTTGCTTCATCAAAGTGCAATTGGAAAGAGAAGACTGGAGTCATGCAGTATTTGTACAAGAGCTCAATTTATAAAGTCAGCCTTCTGATATGTTTTGGTTAAGTCTTTATTGAATACTAGGTGTGAATGTTTTTAATCCAAGTATGCATAGAGACCGAGCTGAACAAATGCCTTTTTCTAAGTGCTCTCCAGACTCTCACTATTTGTAGAGGTGTTTTGGGTGTTAATTTATCATTTTAGCATTAAGCACATACAATTATGTCAGCAATATGAACTTATTGAACAGCATTTTATTTACATTCTGAAGTGGGTTATGTATTCATAGTTTAGTGGTTAGAGCGCTCGCCTCGCAAGCGAGAGGGCCTGGGGTCAATTTCTGGCAGAGCAAAACGTTCCTTATTCCTCCATGCGCCTCTTGTTTACCTAGCAGTAAGTAGGAACCCGGTTGTTAGTCAATTGCTAGATTGCTGTTCTGGGGTAATAATCCCTTCAAAAACAAATAATAATTTGGCCACTCAATCCACGACTGTTTGTGGGATACCGCTGTGCGCAATCGGCTGCAAGTTTCACCCACAAAGTATAGTCAATTAATTTTACAGTATATTTTGTGATGTGCTGTGAGAAGAAGATGTAATAAAGCGCTATATCAAATGCAAGGATTATTATTATATCTATTGGTGGGTTGTTTTGTAAAATGTTTTGCTTTATGTATATACAACATAAGGTGAGGCTGCTTTTTTTTATTTGAGGTGTAAGATGTATATGTTGTCACATAATCTGGGAGCCTTTACATTTTCTAATTTATGAGACTATGGTTTCTAACTAATAATTACTTGAATGTTTCTTGCTGTGTATTGACAAACTTGAAGTGAAAGTTTCTGGCATTTAGCTTAGTGACTTTTTCTATTAGATTTGTGACAATTTTTAATTGCTACTTTCAGGGAAGATAATTCTGCCTTTTCAGCTGTTGTGTTGTGTTAATTGTGTACGATTGCATACCCAATGGATGTACTTCAATCTTTCTCAAAGGATAAACATGGCAACAGTTTACTATCTATATGAATGTGGCATTTATTGACTGACATTTCAATGAGACCAGTGTAATTCCTCCTATTTCCTATTGCAATGCTTCATTTGAACAGACTAGAATCTAAATTCACATCAGGTAAATAGAATTATCCTGTCACTGACACTTTTTAGATTGCGAGAATAGACATTTCTAACAGCTGAACACCTAAAACATTTGAATCCACAATACACAACTTCCTTCTCTTCCTGGGTACGGTTCAACAGCTGTAGAGACCATCACAGCAAGGGTCCATCGTTCGTGTAAACCCAGATGGTGAATGTCAGCAGGTGCATTACTGCCAAGGTCAGTCCCAGCCTTATTGAATGTCCATTTATGCATAGTTTCCAGCAGGAGTAATGTGAGAGTGTGAATTCTCGGTGAGGACTCAGCCTTGGTGTGCTCTTGTTTGGCAACATCTGAAGTCTGCTTCAGGATAATAATAATAATAATACTTGCATTTGATATGACCTCAATTACCAAATCAACAATTAAAATGATTTATAAGAACGCTATTAAATCCTTTAATGGACGATGGGAAGACTTTGCCTGGGTTCCCATTTCTTGCTAAACTTGGTCATTTTTNCTTATTAAGTTCCTCGAAAGGGTCTGGAGGAGTCGGCCTAGTACAGTATAGCTGGACCCTCATAAAATTGCACTGCAAAAACCACACGTCTGAGGATTAAATGTCTCCCTTATGTCCTTGCTGCAGGATTAGGAGGGGCAAGGCAGCAGCATGTGTAAAGTATGAAATCCTTATGGAAATACACCTCTGGAGGGGAAAGGTAATCAATAGATAATCAATATCTTTGATTTAATTACAGCCCTCGTATTATTCTACACACATTTACAATTGTTTCCCCAATCCTTTTACCAAGATTTTTGTTCCTATTGAGTGGGGAAAATTCATTAGTCAAGTGTTGTTCTTAGGTCAGCAAATCCATCGCATCTTGGATTGGTCTTTTAAGATGCTGATGAGGATGTAACATTACAGAAAGTGATAGAAACTGAAATAATCCAATTATCACTTTTATTTCCCCCTTTGCCTCACCCTCAAAACTTTTGTATATAAAATAAAGCTAAAGTTTGACAAGACATTTCAAAGGTTTAGACCTCAACATTTGCTTTTACTTTTCATGTTACAAAGAGTGAATTTGTTGATCACGAATTCAATATTTGAGTCCTCTATTTCACTGATTAAAGACTTTTTTCACTTTACTATCTCCAAATCCTGAATAAACATTAAGTGTGCAAGACCCTCTTAATTTTATTTTTCGTTTGAAATAATTAAGTTTTAAAAAAAAACCTCTGTTGTACCTAGTTTGAATCATAATTAGAAATTTTGATTTCCTTTGTCATTTGACTTTAGTCTTTTCTCGGGATACGCACTTTTGATCATCATTGTGGCAACCAAGGAGAATGTTGCCACCACAGTCAGTATTGTTCTCAAAGCTTTGAACCAAGAGGGATAACTTGGGAGTAAGGACAAATCGTAGTGCAGTGCTACTCCCAGACCCATGATCACCATAACAGCGGATTCAGTGAGGTTATTAAAGACTAGAGCTATCCAGGCGAGGAGGGGGAGAATCACACTATTCCCCAAATTCAACCAGTCGGGTTTTGCGGGGCTGTTTTCTGGAACTGCAAATCCCCATCGAATTCCTCCAAGGAAAGAAAGTATGGATGCTCCGTATGTTATTTGGGCAAAAGCTACTTCGGGGAAGTACGTCTCGGTTACGGCCATTATCAGAGGAGCTGCTATAAAAGGAATTAATCCAGCACAGCCCAGATAGATGGCGGGTTTTGGTGTGCTCTTTATCTCTTTAAAATCGTATCTCATTAAGTCTAATTCTCGATTCTCTGGTTCTTCTTTAGTTTTCCTTTTCTGAAAGGACTCGTGAAAAAGCTGAGTTTGGTTCCAACATACTGTGGATCTTTGCTTGTGAATTTGGAAATACTTGCTCGTTGTCAGTGAGACGATTTTCTTTGATGAAAAAGAATGGTAAATACCGATGGTGTTTGAATTGCCTTGCAACTGTAATAATTTCTGAACCTAGAGTTTTAAAAAAAAGAAATGGATGAAAGTATGGTCCCATATATGGTACATTACACAACCAGATCACAACCACGTGCGCACAACCAGATCTGTTTCCTAGTACTGTAGCATAAAGGCACATGTTTAAACATTCAAACCCGTCTTCAACAACCACTCAGAGGACTGGGCCAAAGTGGCCTTCATAAAAGGGTGGTCTCTGAATAAAGGTTTGTTGGTGTGTGAACCATGCTGTTCCAGGATGATTGTGAGAACAGGTTTGACTACACTTATACTGTGGAAAAAGAGTCCTATAGAGAACGTGCTATAATAATAATAATCCTTGCATTTGATATAGCGCTTTTCATGTCGGGAGGACATCCAAAAGCGCTTCACAGAACACACTGTAAAGTGAATTGACTGTATATTTGTGGGCGAACGCGGCAGCCAATTGCGCACAGCAACGTCCCACAAACAGTCATATGGATTGAAAATGACCAATTTATTATTGTTTTTGGTTTTGGAGGGATTATTGTTAGGCTCTGTGTGCCAGAAGGAGAAGGGCTGACATACTGTGGTACTATAGTATAACAACTGATGGAAGACTGATTTGGTTAGTAATTTGTACTTTGTGTGGTGTGATGACCAATTATTCATACTGTTTGCATATCTACAATAGGACCGGTCACCATTTAATGCTGATAATTGGGTCTGCTGGATTTTCAAAGAAAGCCCTGCTCCAGGTTGATAATTACAAAAGTATATGGAATATATACATAAAACCGGTTATTCCTTTTATAGTAGCATTGATCCAGTTCAATTAATTTAACTACTTTGCAGAACCGATGCTTATTTCTGCTAATGCGATATTTTACCCGAAAAGGTATCGTTCTGCACAGTCCCCACCTTGGCAGCTGTTGGAAAAAATCTTCTCGTCACAAAGGAAAACATCTTAAGGGCAGGACACCTACAAGAAAAAAAATAAGGGGAGCAGTGCTGAGGGGCAGTGCGGTCGCTGAGGGGCAGTGCTGAGGGGCAGTGCTGAGGGGCAGTGCGGTTGCTGAGGGGCAGTGCTGAGGGGCAGTGCGGTTGCTGAGGGGCAGTGCGGTTGCTGAGGGGCAGTGCTGAGGGGCAGTGCGGTTGCTGAGGGGCAGTGCTGAGGGGCAGTGCGGTTGCTGAGGGGCAGTGCTGAGGGGCAGTGCGGTTGCTGAGGGGCAGTGCTGAGGGGCAGTGCGGTTGCTGAGGGGCAGTGCTGAGGGGCAGTGCGGTTGCTGAGGGGCAGTGCGGTTGCTGAGGGGCAGTGCTGAGGGGCAGTGCGGTTGCTGAGGGGCAGTGCGGTTGCTGAGGGGCAGTGCTGAGGGGCAGTGCGGTTGCTGAGGGGCAGTGCTGAGGGGCAGTGCGGTTGCTGAGGGGCAGTGCTGAGGGGCAGTGCTGAGGGGCAGTGCTGAGGGGCAGTGCTGAGGGGCAGTGCTGAGGGGCAGTGCGGTTGCTGAGGGGCAGTGCTGAGGGACAGTGCTGAGGGGCAGTGCGGTTGCTGAGGGGCAGTGCTGAGGGGCAGTGCGGTTTTGGGGTAAATGTAAAACGGCGGAAATCAAAACGTAAAGAGTGAAATTGAAGAAAAACCGAACCTGTGATCCGCTGAGTGACGTCACCGCCCGCCGGGTCCCTCGGATTCGGGTCCGGGTGGCGCGCTGGTCCCCCGTCACTTGGTTCCGGACTGTCTTCCCCCGTCACTTGGTTCCGGCCCCTATTGGAAGGGAAGAGAGCAGCCGCACTCCCCACAGTGGAGCCTGTGACCCTGTGACCCAACTCGGATCATTTTCAGTTAAACACAAAACAACTGCGAATGTTTAACTGAATCAGAACTGCATTTTGCTAATGTGAATTTGCTGTGACCTATGGAGGGGAATAATAATAGGGAAGAACAGTTGTTATCATGTCAGCATTCTTCACAGACTGTGTCGATATGTGTCCTGTTACGGACTCCGCCAGAGGTGCCATCGACCTGTTCAGGGGGACTTGAAAGATCCAATGGCGCTCTTCGAAAAGAGACGGTTGTTTCTCCCGGTGTCCTGGCCAACAATAAACTTGGTCATTCGCTCCATGACTGTTCATTGGACTTGGCTGCGCGCAAATTGGCTGCCACGTTCGCCCGCAAAATACACTGTGAAGTCAATCCACGTTATAATATATATCCTGTGAAGCGCTTTGAGGCATCTGCACAACGCGATAGATGCGGAATATCAACGCAGGCGCGGACTGATCGGGCCAAGTGTCCTTTTTCTGAGCCGAACCTTCTTTGTATCTTCGCTATTAAAGACAAACTCTTCTTAGGGTACGTTGTTCCAAAGCTCAGCTTTGAAGAGGAAAGTCCAATGCGATGGAATAGACAATATTAGCATTCTGTCCAATGAACGAACAAGTGATAGCAATTTCCCAGTGGGCAATAACATGTTACCAAGCAACAGACTGCACAGAAGTGATGTACAGTACTGTCACTGCAATTTACTTTCATGAACTGTGTATCGAATTCTGTTCCCAGGCAACCAGAACAAAATGCAGATAGTGACCATCTTATATCCACGCGAGGCGTGATGCAATCAAGTCAGCTACCGAGGTGCAATTTAAATTATTACTTTCCTCGAAGAAGTTTTGAACTGGTTTTCAATTCTCAATCTGTGCTCTGGATTCTAAATCAACTTGAGGTCAGCTCTATTCATCACCTATAAAAGCAAATAAACAAACATTTTGAAAAGTGGCCATTATTCATTATGATTTAAGCAACAGTAGTCCACATTGCAATGTATTGCAGTGCAAAGATGACACAATTCAATAGGGCTTTAAGCTGGGTGACTTGGGTTGCTATACCAAAAGCACAGACAGAAAGCATTACTTTATAGAAGCAAAATAAACAGAAACATGTTTGACTATAGGCTATAAGAGAGAATCCTATGCCTTGTTTTTGAACTATGAGAATGGTCCGACGTATTGCAGTGGTCTTTTCTGGTCTTAATGACAGGATGAAAATGTAGATGTTTGAGTGTGGATGGGGTGGGGGGACAATTCCAAAATAAGTTAGGGCATTAATATTGTTAGACAGAATAATATAGTAAGTGTGGATTAAGCTCAAATGACATTGAGTTACATTGGACCTGATGACCTTTACAGTTGAAGAAATGTTGGGGAAGAAAGTAATTTCTGTATGACTGTATATATAATTGAGGCCTATGCAAGTTCCTCTATCGTTCTTTGGCTGTGCATTGGCTGGAGAGCTGATCCCAATTTGATGATGAAATTTGAATACCATTGCTATGAGTGGCGTCCTCCTGATGTGAAAGGCGTTATATCAAATTTAAGGATTATTATTAATGATATTAAATAGATATTCCTTATGGTAACTGGCAATATATCACATCAATCCCCAAGAACCTTGCTCCAACGCCAACTAACGTAGAGATTCCTTACAAGGGAAAATTACACATGATTATTCTGTATGTGTTTGCCCCTTTTTTGACATAAATATTTGGTCGAAAACGTTCAAGGGGCGGCAGTGAGTTAAAACATTCTTTCTCTCTTCCGAGTCCGAACCTAAACCAGACTGACAGTATGAGATTACTCTGCAGTCTGCGGACTGGCTGTAAGAGAAATTTGTCTGGGCAATCCTCTCGTGAAGGCATTTCCACAGCACGAAACTAAAAGTGCCAGCCTGGCCCAGGCTGGGACACCACAAGGCGAGCCAAGGGGCGAAGGGCCAGATTGGCGTCTGGGGCGAGTGAATTCGCGGCACCAAGTGTGGAGGGAGCTTTACTTTTGCGGCTGAACGCAGCGGAAAAGAAAACAGTGGTGGAGAGGTGTTATATATACACCGTACTGTACATTTACACTTTACAGAATATACTTAAATTTATGTGTTGACAGTACTTCAAATTAGGATTTAATTTCATATATAGTATATATATTGTGTTACACACAGTATATATGTATATACTCTCTCTAAATATATACACATACATTATATATATATATAGAGAGAGAGAGAGATTTATATATAAAATGCGTTTAACACAGAGATGAACTAACAATGCAGAGGAGAGTGGAGTGGATCACGTGATGGGGGGCGGCGCAGTCTGGACGCGCGATCACGTGACGGGGGGCGCAGTGCGGGCGCGCGATCACGTGACGGGGGGCGCAGTGTGGACGCGCGATCACGTGACGGGGGGCGCAGTGTGGACGCGCGATCACGTGACGGGGGCCCACGGGGCCTTCCTTCCTTCCGTGTTTTGGCGGCTCGGAGCAGAGCGCGAGCGGCGGCGCCCGTCAGTCACAGTCACAGTCAGTCAGTCACCTGAGAGAGGCGGCGCCCGCAACAGCCTCACCTCAGCCACAAGCCACAGCCGCGCGGACAGACGCCGCTCCAGATGAATGCCCACTCCAGTACCTCAGACTGAAGCGACAAATAGATTAAAAAGTGATACAGAAACTGTAGAGACAACTCTCCTCCTCCTCTCACGCTCTCTCTCTCTCTCTCTCACACAGACAGACACACACACACACACACCCGAGGTAGGAGCCAATGTTATTGCACCGCAGCTGCCGTGTCGCCATCTTGGCCCGGGGTTTGTTGTTATTGTCGGGGCCGCGGCTTCTCCTTCCCTCTCTCTCTCTCTCTCACTACCCTTTCTCTCTCGTTATCTCTCTCCTCCCTCTCTCTCTCTCCCTCTCTCTCATATATATATATATATTTTTCGGGTTCGTTTCTCTCTCCGTCTGTGGCCTCCCCCCTCCTCCCCCCTCCCCCCTCCCTCCCCTCCTCCCCAAAGCAACGTTTCTGTGGTGTTTTTTCTTTTTCGTGTTTTTTTTCAAAAATAAGAAACGCAGTCGTCGTCGTCCCGTCCCCCACACACACACACACACACATTGCAGGGCTCCGGGGGGGGGTCGGTTTTTTTTATTATATAAAAAATAATTGATTGATTGATTGTATAATTGATGGATTTGCTGGGCTTTTAACCCTGTGAAATGGTGTGTGAGTGTATATATACATCTATGTGTGTGTATGTGTATATATATGTATGTGTGTGTGTGTGTATATATATATGTGTGTGTGTATATATATATGTGTGTGTGTGTGTGTGTATATATATATATATGTGTGTGTGTGTAAAACTCTTCTTATCTCTCCCCTCCACCCTTCTCTCCCTCTCTCTCTCTCTCCTCGGTGACCGTATCTTTGTCAGGTTGGGAGAAATTATGTGTTTACCACTGGGGTCCCCCTATTCGCCTTTTTTTTTGGGGGGGGGGGGGGGTCGCTTAATTTGGCCTAAACTTGCTGCTGCTCAGTAGTTATTTTTTTTAAAAAAGTGCTAAGGATCAGCATTGTTGAACCCCATTAAGTCGGGGGGTGGGGGTGGGGGAGCTTCGTTTCATTTCCTTCTCGTGTTTCTTGTATTTTTCCTTTTTTTAAAATTTTTATTTAAAAAGAGAATGAGGGAGAGAGAGAGAGAGAGAGTGTGAGGGTTGGTTGGTTGGTGGGAAGAGAGCATGTTTTGGTTTCCTCTGCAGTTCCTATGATGGGATATCTAACGCCTGGTGTGGCCTGAAAGGTTTATTTGGAGTTTGTTTATTCACAGTTTCCTTTCTTCTCTTCCCCTACACCGCCCCAAATGTATAGTTTTTTTGTCCACAAATCGTATTTGAAAACAGGCTGCTATTTCTCCTGTGTTTGAGTGAGTGAAATGGGGGGAGTGTTCGGCTAAGGTATGGCTGCCATTGCAGGGTCTTTGGAATATTATCTTGAACCCAAGTCTGCCCTTTCCTTCCCGTACGAAGCATCCAAGATGTTGGTGTCCTGTAATCTATGTTATTCAATGTTTGTGCACATTTCGGGATGTAACAGAGGGCATAGTTGTGCTTATATGCATTTGTTTGGATTTTGTTTCAGTTAGGTTAGAGATGTTGCAAAAATATCTTGCTGGGAATTTAAAGGATGTTTTTATTCCCTATGTCCAACCACATTTCCATGTCACAGATGTGTCCATTTCAGATGTGTGTTATATTTATTTTAACTTGCTTTAAAATGAACTTCCTGGATATGTATGTACTTGCCCTATGTAAAGGGTGCAATTGCTGTGCGCAATTGGCTGCTGCGTTTCGCCCACAAAATATGCAGTCAATTGACTTTACAGTATATTCTGTGAAGCACTTTGAGACTTTTCGAAGATGCGGTAAGGCGTTGTATCAAATGCAAGTATTATTATAAATGCTAATTGTTATTGCAATAATCATAATTGAAAGTAATACACTCAAAGTCAAATCTCAATTCACCTAACATTTGTTGAGCTTGAGTTTGGAGCAGAATGTTTTGCATTTGAATCCTCATGGATTCAGCAATTTTTTGGGATCAATAAAATGTCTTAAAATGGAAAGTGGAGGGGGGCGTGGAGGAATCATGGCAGCCATAGTGATGTAGGTTTGTAGTAATCTAACTGATTGTTTAGCAGGAAGTCTGACCTCAACCCTGAAATCCAAAGACTTGATTGATATCATGACCTTAGCTGAATGAGCTGTGTGAAACTGGGTTTACCATTTTGTTCACCTATATTTTAATATAAAGATGGGATAAAAATTGCTGTGAAGAATCTTATTGTAGATAAATTTGATTGTGGTAAATTGTCTTGAAGTTATGTAACGGGAGTAATATGTGAAATAAGGGCTGTTGCTTGTGTAAAATGAAAAGTGCAATGTATATCATACAGCGCCAAGATGAAGGGTTTGATAGAAGTCTAAAGTGAAAGCTTAGTGCAAGGAAGTTTATTTGATATCTGTACCATAAGATTTCCTATATTTGTCAAAAAGGACCAGACATTTTGTACCTTCTAATTAATATTGTTTAGTATAGTGAAAGAATTTGAATTTAATTGTATTTTGATGACTGGCTCTTGCTAGTGTACCACATGGCATGCACAGTGTGATACTTTTATTTTTTACTAAATATTGCCGGGAAATTGCATGTCTTATGCATAAAACTGTCACTATAATTGACAGTAATTACCATTGAGCACCTTTTATTTGAAGTTGTTTTAGTCTTGCTTTTATTTTTCTTGATTTTGTGCTGAGAAGTTTGATACAAATAGCATTAAATTATTTGTATTAGGGCCCCATGTGGCCGACATTGGGGCATTGGACTCACTGCGCTATATTGTGTGCATGTCAATTGCAATGATTTTCTCAACAAAACATTTGACAACAGTAGAATAAACTGAATTTGCATAGAATGATACAGCACGGACCAAGCCATTCAGGCCAACTAGTCGTACTGAATTTACATTTAACAAGATGTATCTTTTTCTGCAGCACAATATTACCAGGTGCATAATAGTGATGCAGAATATTTCCTTATCTGGGATCACAGCGAGTCATCACTATGGATTTTTGAATGCCTTAAATTGATTCAGGATTTGTACTAGTCCCAAATTTCCTTCCCATTCCACCATGTGTCAGTTTGTAAAACAATTAGTAGTACACTATATGTGATATTTAGTTGGACAAGATGTTTGTTTCTTAAATATTACTGTTGAAACATGATGATAAAAATACCAACCAATTGATTTTGTTGTGACTGCTGCAGTCCTCCAGATAAATTTATGATTCACTTCATGGCTGTTTGTGGGACCTGCTTTGCACAAATTGACTGCTGCATTTGCCTACACATACACTGCTGCAACATGTAATAGTTGCCTTTGCAGCACTCAAGGTTTTAATATTATAGGCACCATAACACATGCAAAGCTTATTCTATTATTAGTGGACCTTTTTATTTGGTCAGTTGTTGCATCGTGAAACACGTGGAGTCCTGTAGCTCAGTGGTTAGAGTACTCGCCTCGCAAGTGAGAGGGCAAATTTTCTTATTCCACACACACCTCTGTTTACCAAGCAACCCAGTTGTTAAGTCAATTGGCGGATCCCAGTTGTTAGTCGATTGGCGGATCGCTTTTCCGAGGTTAATGGTTCCTTCGGAGAAAAAAATTGTTCACTTCAAACCACGACTGTTTGTGGGACACTGCTGTGCGCAATTGGCTGCCGCGTTTCACCCATAAAATATACAGTCAATTCACTTTACCGTATATTCTGTGAAGCGCTTTGAGACTTCTTGAAGACGTGATAAGGCGCTACATCAAATGTAAGGATTATTATTATTTCTTCACTTTCTAGCTGTCTTAAGCTCTGGTGGATTTATAGTAATGGTTGTTTTCCCTTTGTGGTACAAGATCGGAGCTAATGTGATTCGGAAGCAATGATGTTTTTGTGGAAGGCTGAGCTAAGGTGCTTGATGTGTGCAATTAAGTGCTGAAAAAATATTTTAGAAAAACACTAATTTGGGGACTGAGCAAAGATGGTGAGGATGGAAGTAGGTAGAAGATGGTAAAAGTGATGTGATCTGAGAGGAATGGATTAGGTGGAGAGTAATCAAGTAAACTAGTGAGAATGTAAATGAGGAGTACAGAGACTTACCATTTGTTAATCTAGAAAGTAAAATGACAAACTCTAAATTTGGAAACATTACTTGCAATGAGGTAAGGATATTGGGAGTGTTCTGGAAAATTAAGGCCTGAACATGGGAAGAAGATTGAAGGAACAATCAATAATAGAAAGCATGAAGAAGGCAATGGATGGAGACAGACTAACGGGGAGAATGAGTGGCCGAAATAGAACCTGATATGGCAGCCCAGTAGAAAGTACTGGGTCCTTTGCTTACTGGTGTTTAGGAATTACAGTGATCTCTTTTATTTCTTAATTTATTAACTCATTTTATTGTACATTATGTAGATATAGAGGACAAGGAATTTTTTAGGAATTTATTCGATGTTGATGGCATCAAGTATTTATGTTAGTAAAAACTTCAAATAATGTTAGAATTTCTGGAATCAGTCTGAACTTGATACGTAGAAAAACTGCATTGGAGATGCATCCTGCAACTGGAAACATGTGGAAATAATAAAGGTAGACAGATGGTCTTTTGAAGAGATGCTTTTGAAATGTGGTTATGATCAATCATTCCTTCTAGTGGATCTCTCAAAAATATTTATCGTGAAGTAGTAGGACAAATTGAGTAGGGAAAAGTTTGTCTTTTTTGTTCAGGTAGCATCTGATGGTATTCAATGGATAACGTGTTCAGTTTAATTTGTTAGAAGTTCTACACTGTTACATAACATGCAGGATGTGAAGTCAGCAGTGACCTGACGGCCCTGAAAGTCTCATTTATTTGTGCTGAACGGTGGCAAGTCTCACCAGTAGTTGAGAGAGTGTAAGTCTTCAGTGGACCTAAGCTATAAGTGAGGCAGCGCTATGTTGAAGGGAGCTATAATGGGCTCTCTTGTATCAGGAATTTCAGTTATCTGCAATATAGATCAGGGTCAGCACGGGTATTAGCAAATGTCTCATTGATGTGTTTATGATGTTTATAAGAACAGCATTAACTTTTTTTTTCACACACCGATCCAAAGTAAAATTGTGATATTGTTCAAGCAGTACTTCTCTAAAGTCACACCTAGTCTGTTTTTCCAAATCGCCTTGAAGATATCTTAGTTTTGAAACCGTATTAGAGGTCTGGTATTGTATAGCATTATCTACCTTTCTCAACCCAAAATGCAAACTCCTTCAGGAGTGAAAAGGTGAAAGTTGGTAAGAATTTTTTTTAAAAAATGTATTAAATTTTTAATTTTTAAAAAACCCTAAGCTGAGGTACTTTCCTCAAATAATAATAATGATCCTTGCATTTGATATAGCGCTTTTCACGTCTTCTAGCCGTCTCAAAGCGCTCCACAAAATATGCTGTAAAGTGAATTGACTGTGTATTTGTGGGCGAACGCGGCAGCCAATTGCGTACAGCAGTGTCCCACAAACAGTCGTGGATTGAAAATGACCAATTTATTATTGTTTTGTTTTGGAGGGATTATTATTAGGCTCTGTGTGGAGTAAGGAAACTTGCCCGAGGTTTCACCCTCTGCCTGGAATTGAACTCAGGTTTCTCGCTTGCAAAGCGAGTGCTCTAACCACTGAGCTACAGGACTCCGCAGGAATAGCCTATACAGTAATGAATTAGTTTATGAAATGTTGAAAGTGTTATCAATCTGACATTGATTGGTTAACACCAGATTAGGGCACACCACAAAGGTATTCCCTTCCTGGTTTGAATTTTAAATAAGTTTGAATTTCCCACCTAATGGAGGTGTATGTACCAGAAAAAAATAATTAACTTGTGCTGAATTGAATTGATCTCAACTTAGTGATAGTGAGAGTGCTGCTAAAATTGGCCTTGGCACCACCGGATTGGAAAAAAATGTCTCATGGTTTTCATTCCTGCTTCCTCTGCAGTCAGTTAACTGGGTATTTTGTGTTGGGTTTGAATGATATTGGAGCATAGAGGATGCTCATTGGTTGAATAGTCTCAGTTTGTGAGTCCACAGTTCAGAAATGGACAAAGATACAAGATGGCTGTTAATGTTTGGGAAGGAATTCAGCAGCATGAATCTACATCGACAGGTTAAAGGCCTAGAGTGTGTACAAAGTATAAATGCAACAATTAGGATGTGTGTCATTTTTGTTCTTAGAAGACCGTGCCACTGGAAAAAATTTTAAAGAGTTATAAGGTCTATGGCATTTAAACCCAGCTCACTGTGTAGAGAGCCTAAGAGCACTAACCTCTACTTCTACGGAAGCTGTTTCTGATCTGGAGGTTCATGACCTAAATGGAGAACATCCCTTGATCCCAAACTAGTTGTACAATCTAACTGACCTTCTTGACTTCAAGGCACTCATTGAAAGCCATGTGTGTCTTTTGTCTTTTCCCAAAGGCTGTTTTCTTTCCAGTTTTCCAGTCAGCAATTCTTCAAAATACTGGATTTTTCTTTGGGCTACTATGCTAAACAGCTATTTGTTTCCCATCCTGCAAAGGTAAACAACTGAGCATTTTTCATCCACTGCAACAAGCTTATATAAAACATCTTGTGATGTGATCAAATACTTAGTCTCATGAAATAAATTTGTGGAACCATCCCCCACAATCGTATTAATTCTGGCCTTTTTTCTGCTGTAAGTTCTGAATTTTCTACTTGCCACTACTTGCTATGTTAAAATTGTCAACGAAATGTAATCATCACGCTTGTCAGATCAAATTGAAAGTTCAGACTTTTACATGTTAGTTTTGTTTATCACGACTTTTCTGTTGATCACAATGATCATCCTAATTATTTTTCCTTCCAATTTATATAAATTGATTAATATTTCCAATCTTGAGTGCGATCAGCTTTTATATTTTTGACTATCTTTACATCCACTGTGTTTGACGAACATTATTTTTGTTGTATTCATTTTTAAACCATATTCCGAGCTATTATCAGTTATCTAGTGTTAGCTTTCTGCTGACTCCACCAAGTTATCAGCATAATGGAGGATGATGGTGATTACTTTTTCTCTTTTTGTACATCACAGTCATCAGAACAGATAGTGTAAGATTAAAAAGGATGAGCCAGATTCTTGCAACTGCTGAATTAAGATTTTCTTTACCAAACATGAAGGTCCTGAATTGTGTACCATTCCCTGATAATTGCTTTGAATTCAATTCGGGTAGAGTTTCTGCTTCTCTGATCGGCCTGAGCAGATCTCAGTTGTACTCTTCCACCAGCACGAATGTGATGGACTTGCTGTTTGTACCTCTGCACTTGGTGTGAATAGTGCTAGGACGAGCTAATTTAGAGTTGTGGATTTTAAAAACAATGTTGTACTTAAAAAAAATTAAATCCACTTTATAAAGTCATGCGAGATAAATACATCAACAGTAAACACATTAACGGAGATTGACACATTAAAATAACTTGATCTCTTAAATCTTGTCAAGAAAGAAGGCATTCCTGTTACTTCCACACCCTGTTTTTGTTTTCCGAAGGTAACAGATCTTACTGTTTAACTTGCGTCCTTGATTTCACTATGTCACATACAAACTAGGAGAAATGTTTCAGTGTAGATAATGTACCACAGAGTTGAATGTGTACCATATATCGGCTTTTGGATACTTTGGGAGTTTAAATTATGTCCGATGATTCATTTACTATTAGTTTTAATCAAGTATCCAACGTCTCTGAAGTAGGGGCTGTGATGTCCTATATGTTCTATGAATAGAATAATACTGTAATGCTTGTGTTTTATTCAGTTCTTTCCCCTTTGCAATACTCAACCATTTGAAAGACTGCAATAGACTGACGCATCATAATGCTGCATCACAAAACAATGCATCCTTTACTCCTGTAGGAAACTGGTCATGATAATTTCTTAATTGTATCAAATATAAAAGTCCATGATGAAGTAGGACTGGATCATGCAGATTATTTGCACAACCAAATCAGAACCAAGAATATAGAACTTGGTTACTGTAAAATAAGATTGAGCAGATTCAGAGTTTGTTCTAGATAGAAATATATTATGTGAGTGGCCTAGACATGTTTAGGCTGATAAATTGCTAATGTGTGATTTTCTGGACATATCAATTTAGCATTCAGAATTGTGGCTATGTGCTTTTCTATATATCCATCAAATTTCCCGAAATATTTTTCTCAGCTGTTTACATTGACAGTAGAGTATCCCAATAGGTTTTTAATGAATCCTGCCATGGGTCTATTGTCTGTAGAATTTTTTTGATGGGAGCTCTTGCCTTGGCTCATGGGTCCTTCAATTCAGAGAGATTGCCAGGAGCCAAGGCGAAGGGTACAAAAAACATTTTTTCCCTTGCACTTAATTTTTATATTTTGTAGTTTGGGTTCTCTCTTGTGCTTATCCTTTCTGATTCCTTGCTTTAATTTCTTCAATTGTTTGTTATGTTTATGTTTTTTGTGCCCAATTCTAGTTAGTTTTATCTTTTTCTTCAGTTTCTTGTTTTGCTTGGAGAAACCCAATCTTGCAGATCCACAATTTGAGGATCCATAATGAGGCTGAGGAATGTCCAAGTTGCTGCACAGGATAGAACAGTTATTAATTCTGGACATTAGAAAAAATATAACAAATTTTGGTGATGAGACAAGTTGCATAGGCTGAACAGCACCAAGATTCAAGAGGATGAAATAAATCAAGTAATTGGTTAGTGCTACCAAGCTTAAGAGCTTGTAGATTGCAATAGGAGAAGTGTGTGGCGGGGGGTAATTGCATCAATGAGGTCTTGAAGGATATTTTATTTGGTTTGTATGTAGATCTTGCTATGATTCCGTGAGGAGCAGTAGCAAATTTCAATGAATGTTTTTGTTTTTATGGATTATGCATTTTTTAGTGTTGTAGCTTGTAGTTTTTACCTAAAGAATGAGCGTAGTTCATACAAATTTATTTTTAATCCTTTTGCTTTATTGCAGGCATTACTGAAATTTGAGCTCTGGACTCTGAAGACACCAAGGAAAGCATTTTTACTGTGCCGCAGAGGGGGGAAAAGACTGCCATGAACATTCACTTTTGCTTTTTGATTTTAACGTGGTCTGTTCTAGAATATTAACTTCAGGTTTCAAAAATATTTACAGGCTTGAACTTTTTACAGGGAGATTAAAACCTTTATGTACATTTTTTTAATACATAGTTTTAGCTACAGAAATATTTGGATTTGTTGAGGTCGATGTGAAATTTAAATTTATATTGTGATGCCGGACAGCGGCTATTCAAATGACTGTAAAATCGATGTAAATCCTCTCAGAAGTGTATGTGGTATTTCCCAGAGCCAACTCTAAAAATGATAGATATGTGAAAAAAAATGAAACTGCTAAATTTATAAATGTGAAAAAAATACATTCATGAAATAAAACCTGGCTACATATCTTCCTGTATTTTTGGTTATGCTGCATACAAATCACTGCTGACAAGTGGGTTAACTAATTTGTTATTTTATTTATATATTTTTTCTTTTCCCTCTGGAGTGTTGATATTTCACTGAAAACATTAATGAGGTGAGCGTAGTTTTACCTGCTCGCAGTTACCATTTTAACTGGCGTAGGTATTCAGGTTATTTTGTACACTTGAATAGGGAAGTGATAAAATGAGCAGCTGAGGTGGGGTTGAGGTGTAGGCGAGCACAGTGTGCTGCTACTGGTGCTTCAGTGACCAGGTCACCCTGCAAGCTCTTCCTACAGTCTGCTGAACTCCATTGGGAGAACAGGAAGTTAGAATACTGGAAACGTCTGAGTTGAGCTGACCCACAAAGCTCTGCTTGGGGGGTAAGGATTTTCACATTCAGTTTTACTATTGCTTAATAACCCTTTGTGTTGTTGTTGTGAGATGAATTTACTCAGCATCTTTTAAATCGTTCACCTGTTTTTCTGTTGCAAAACAAACTTGTGTACCACAATTAGTGAAATTCTGAGATCCAGCAGAATTTTTTCTGTGTAATTGTATGATGCCTTTATAGAGATACTGTGACAGCAAAATTGCAAGCAGTGTTATAGAATGGATATAAACTTAACAATAATTTTACTTAATTACTGCTCTTAGATTAGCCAAATCGAAAATTGATTTGTAATAGTGTTGTGAATGTCGGCTCACGTATTGGGTTAATGTTATAATTTTTCTAACTGAAACATCGATACCTATCACTGTTTCCCCAATGCATTCTCCACAATGAGATGAAAACTTACTGTGTGATTATCATTGATTTGTGTTGCATTGAGAAATTACTATTCTGACTTGAAAGTTTATTTTGAAAAGTATCCTGAGACAAATACAATGCACATACTGAAAATAGAATATCCTGCCCAGCAACTTCACATTCTCTTGGCTATACCTGTCCTAATTTTGCAATCATTCATCTTATGTGCACATCACACACATCAGAGATGTTAGCACAATGGCAGGTAGTGGTCAGAACAAAGTCTGCTGAATGCTCTGAAGTTGACAAAACCAAATAAGATACTGATATAAAATTTACTAAAAGAGGGATTTCAAGCTGCAACCGACTGCGTGATAAGGCCCTATGTCAAATGCGAGATTATTATTACGGTACATGTGTTTTGTAGCTGAACTACTGAATTCCAGCTGCACTTCAAACATTTTTCTTCCCTGCCTTTCCCCAAAATAGAAAGGCAAACTATTCCCTTGGGTTCATCTCAAGGATAAATCTGCAGGTGTGTTGCTGCTGCTGCTTTTTGACTCATCCCTTCAACAGTACAGGGAGTCAGTCCAACCCCTATTGAGTTTTCCTTTTTCTCCCCCTCTCAGACTCCGTTGAACCAAGTAAAACTTGGCTTCCGAGGAATCAGCCCATCTGGTTGAAATCTGTTAGTCAGAATTTCTGAGCTCTATAATTGTAGCAACTTAAGAACTTCAGCTGATGATGCACAGAATCACATAAAACTTGCAGCGCGCCAACAGGCCATTTGGCCCAACTAGTCTTTGCCAGTGTTTCTCAGTGGCAGGGCCTCTCCTAATCTCTTCCATAACCTTCTTCCTTGTGCATCATGTGTAATGAATAAGTCCTAAATTTAAGATGATCAATACAAGTTTAAAAGTAAAAGGCAGCACACATCTGAGCAAAGATAAGCTGTTGATCCTGTAACAGCTAATTGATGTCATTAACGTGACTAGATTTGAAAAAATTGCTACAGGCATGATTTGTCTACACAAGGGAAAGCAGCCACATATAAATTTGAGTATAATCAGTAGATAAAGACTTGACAACATACCATCTTGTATCTTTTGCAATCGAGAAATGACCTGGAAAGCCCTTTTATAGATGTCTCAGAATTCTGAAGCCTGTAATTTTGCACAAATGAATTGCTAACAAATAAGTTCAATGCATAACCTAGCTAACTTGAGTTTTGCGTCAAAATCAATTACTGAACTGAAGGTTCACAATTTCCATTGAACAAAGAGCGAGCCTATTTAGATGTAGTTGGACAGAAAGGAACATTTTCTTTAAAATCTCGTGTATGTGACATTGTGAGTGGGAGCACTGCTCTCAGCCCACTGTCTATTCATGTAGTTACATAAGGAGATTATACATTTATGTGACTATTCCCAGACGATTTCCAACCAGCAGTTCTAAATGTATAAAATAAAATGTTGAAAAGGAACAACTGAAGCATAATAGCAACTGTTCAGATTCCCTCCCCCACCCCCCATAACATTTAGAAATATGGGACAATTGAAAAAAATTAACTAAATTCTTCTGCCTGCATATTGTATTCAATGGCATATTTAATGAATACAGCTACAAAAATTGCATTTACATAGCACCTTCCATACTGAATAGTTATTGCCATTAGACAAATAATTTTTCAGACAGATTATATATTTGGACTGTGGGCTTTAAACAATTGTTTTCTGCATAACTGGTTCTATTATTCTATAAACTGTAGATGTGTAATCATACACTCTTTTAATGTCTGCCATTGCTGTTAAGTATAAGCAATTAGATAGATTCATGTTCATATTCATTGTGAGTTACTGATGTGAACAAAATAATGCAGCATTTGGGTTGTTCACTTGAAAGTTTTTGTTCCTGGAATGCTCTAAACTTCTTTCAAAACCACTATATGATCAGCATTAATTACATGTTTTAAAATAAACTAATGTAAATAACTATGGTTTAGTTTTTCTGCTTGTTTTATATTGAATTGTGACTTCTAGATGCCTCCTGGTTGCACGAAAAGAAAGGTATGGAGGACATATTTTGTTGCAATGAGTATCATAGAGTATTAGATTTACTAGTGTACATAGCTGAGCTTAAAACCAGCTCTTATTCAGAATAAGTAAATTTGTGGTTTATATAATTGTGTGAATATGTGTCTGGTTTATTACAGAAATCTTTGCTCGTTCCCATTCTAACATCTGTCATCGCGTGTCCCCTTTTATTTTATTAGGATCCTGGCCATGAGGTTTGATGCTGACAAGAGACACTGGACCTAAATGGCGCAGCATGACTTTGTTCCTGCTTGGCTTAATTTCTCCACATCTCAGCATTCAGCCAAGGTACTCTTTGTTGTGCTTTTTCTAATTTAAAAAAAAAACATGGTTTTCTGAAGAATGTAATCATGATAGAAAACAGTAGTTCTTTGCATTATTATTAAGATAAGGAGCACCTTGAAATCGCAAACTACATAGCTAAGTGAGGGATTTTAGTGTTGTAATACAATATGTTCAGAGTTGGAGGATTCTCTTTAACTGAATAGATTTTATCTAACCTCAAGACCTGTAGAGTCCTGTAGCTCCGTGGTGAGAGCATTCGCCTCATTCGCCCCAGAGACCTGGGTTCAATTCCCAGCAAGCGAAATCTTAGGCAAGTTTTCTTACTCCACACTCGTCTGTTTACCTAGCAGTAAGTAGGAACCCAGTTGTGAGTCGATTAGCGGGTTGCTTTTCGGCGGGTAACAATTCCTTCAAATAATAATAATAAATTGGTCACTTCAGTCCATGACAATTTGTGGGACACTGCTGTGCGCAATTGGCTGCCACGTTTCGCCCGCAAAATACAGTCAAATCACTTGGCAGTATATTCTATGAAAACCTTTGAGACTTGTCCAAGACATATTAAATACAAGGATTGTTATAAGACATTGTTGCGCAACCTCTGGCATTCATGAAGCTTGCAAATTAAATCAAACCTCTTAGAGGAAACACATTTGTTGTCTTTCAAAAGTAATGCTTCATCTTACCATGCCTGAGCATCACACCTGTTATGTTGAACCCTTAGATTTTATACCTTATTACGTGGGAATATTTTTTTAAGATGTTCTGTTCAACAAATCTGGCTCCTGTAGCTCTTTTGATGACTGAATGCTCCCTAACCAAATACATTAGAATATAATTTTTTTGTAACTTCTTGGTTGTGTCATAATTACACTTTTAACCCAAAGTTTCCTTTGACACTTTAAAATGTTGCTTTACTAAAATTGGAGCTACATTTTTTCTTTCCCCTTCCTACGCACTCCTCCCCTAATTCTCTCACTCTCTCTCACTCTAAATATATATATATAATATTTTATTTTAGCCCAATTACTTTGGAAATTGCTCCAGTTAAATGGGGTCCTTGAATCGCTGCTCTTTTTAATGGGAATTCTCTTTTTCCTGGAGGACTACATTTTTTAGTACTATACTGAGTATTGAAAATACTCCTCTTGCAAATCACCAATAAATTGTGCGAACTAATTGAGCATGTTACTGATTGAAATGATCATCAAATGTTTGGATGCATTAAATTGTGATTTAGTTCATCAGTTCCAACTATTTATAGATTTTGTGCATTTGCAGCAGATTTCCGTAGTGCAGATTTCTAATTGCAATCTGCAATTTTTCTAATTGAGTCACATTGAACTTGTGTAGAATTTTTTAAAGGACAGGATACACGGGATATGATATTACACATTCCACTGGGTACAATGTGTGCCTGTGCGTCCCAGTTTGGTATCCATGTCTTTCGAGTGATGTTTTCCTATATAGAGTAGTAATATGTTTCTTGTTGCTTTCTTCTGCACAAGGTACTTGTTCTACATTTGAATCGGAAGCTGTTGTGGGGAAGCTCAATTGATTTAATCTTTCTGAAAACTCTTTTGTACAGTCCTCTTCGACCAATGACAAACACGGAGATCATTTTGCTCGGGGAGATGGTCGATTTGGTGTGAGTCGGAGAAGGCACAACTCTTCGGATGGATTCTTTAGTAATGGTCTACTCAGAGCTGCTGGAGGTAATTATCACAAAGTCCTGAGTTAGCAGAGACACATTTTGAGAGAAAAAAAACTGGTTAAACTTGTAGACTTGTTTTCTGTACAGTAATTGTTTTATCCACTCGCCAGGCATATACACCTAGAGAGAAATAGATATATTGTGTGCTGTTAATGGGGAGTTAACATAATAGGTTCCAGTGTGACTAAATGAATGAAAATATTTTCAACAACAAAATGCTTTTAAGTTGACAAGTTGAAGAGTAAAAGGGAGGGAGAGGACAATTTTTTGCATATATTAAAGTGCATATTTAGGAATCCTTTTTCCTCATCAAACTAGCCCCAAGTGTCATTGTAACAATATCAGGCAGTAGGCCAAAGGTCCATCTAAATGCCCCCAAAATTATTTAAGTATCTGTAAATGTGATGTCTTTAAATTTGCAACTCCCATCAATAATGCAACTATAACTGCCTTTACGGCGATTCCTTTACATTGATGAAAAGTAGTCGTTTTGGTTTCAGGTATTTGCACACTTACCTTTTGTTTGCAGATGGCTGGTATCAGCCTTCATTGCTCCGTCATGATTCTGTGGATTCGGGTGTTTCTAAAGGTGTTCAAGTTAGTGATGCTGGAAGCCAAGGTTGGAAGGAAAATGCTGGTTGGCACAATGTACCCAGGACTCACGATGGTGTAAATCATCGCGGTAGCCATCGGCACTGGAATGGGAATTTTCACAATAGAAAAAGTTCAGCATTCCAGGACAAGCCACCTTGTCAAGGAAGAGAAAAGGCTGAGATCAAGGAAGAGAAAAAGGAGGAAAAGGATGAAAAACTTCAGTTTGAGGAAGAAGACTTTGTAAGTCCATTTTTGGTGTCTTTTTAGATAAAGTAACCTAGTGTTACTGATTAATTGGTTTGAATCACAAGAATTCTTTCGCTGAAGGCAGTAAACCAAATTAATGGTCTTGCATCAAATCTTTTTAAACAGCCTTCTTTGAATCCTGATGCAGAAAAACAACCAAGCCAGAGCAGACCTGTCAGCACACCTGCGGGAGTCTGGGGTAAGAAGAAGCCAGAGATTTACAAGCATATTTACCACAACTGAGATAATTAAAGTTAAATGTTTGAATTTACTTCCATATTGACGTAACAAGACACTTATCAAATACGAGGGTTATATTATTAATATAAGAAAACAGTTGGATGCTGCAATTGGATGATGATGAGGACGGATATTCAGAAAGGATGAGATCAAATGGTTTATTCAACAAAGATAGTTGTGGAAGCTAACCCTGGACAACAGCCATAAATTCACCTGTGTGAGAGGACACACTTGAAGAGCAAAGCCAATAAAAATAGTTTTTAAAAGTTTCACTGAAACTCAACATGTTCCATCACAAGTCAGATTGACTTTTTTTTAATTCCTTGCAATTTTTCTGCTTTTGCTTTATATCAATTATAAGTTGTAGTTTTTTTTAACTATAGGCATTGCTTCACAATCTGGTCTTTGCTGAAGAAAACACAGAAAAGTTGTTAGAGTTTCTGTAAATAGTAAAGAAAAAAAATCACTATTACTATTGTAGTGCTCTTTGAGTTTTTAATGAAATAAAAGTTTTCCAATGTTGATATCAAATCAGCCTGCAATAATTAAAGTCTATCATTGGGATTTAACATTTTTGAGATATTGTGAAGTGATCCAACTTAATGTCTTTATTTTACCTAAATCTGCTGATGCAAGTGGAGTGCATTGCATGATGTTGCGCTTGTAGTTACACTCATAGCATGCAAGTGAGTACTTTGGCTTGTGTCTAAACTCGCAGCATCACTGTACATGTGTGGATATAAATAAGCCATCATAAAAGTTCATGAATGGTTCCACTACCTATTTAAAAATCATCTGCTTGATGAGGATACCAAATTTGACACTTGAGAATGGAAATGTGGTATTGTTCTACTGGGTGTTTTTATATTGCAATAAACTAAGATATACAGATGTAGGAGAAAAAGATAATTGACTAAAACATTTCCCTTCCTTTTTTACACCTAGAAAACCCTCCAAGTGCCAAGCAGCCGGTTTCCAAGATGCTGGTCATCAGAAAAGTTTTGAGAGACGAACCGATATTCTTAACTAGCTTTTCTTCCTCAGGAAACCATCTCATGAACAGCAACAAAAACACTGTAAGCCCAAGTGTTTACAAAAATCTAATACCCAAACCTGCCGCTCCTCCTACCAAGGTACAGTAATCTATTGTATGATCCTTGGAAGTTCTTTATTGGCAGACTTATTGTTTGATAATGTGAATAAATCCCAATCATAAAATAACATTTACGTAACTCAAATTGTATAATACAGATGCAGCTAACAGGGATTGAGTTCTAATCTTTGGTTTGAGGCTTGTATTTAGATGATAATGTTAGCTGTCAAATTAAAGTTTTGCGGTTTTATTTTGGTGGGGGGTGGGTGGTGTGGGGAGGAGGGTAATCATTCTCAGAATCAGAATCATTTTAGGATGAATTCACAAAATGTGAGGGGAGAAGACAAGGGATGGGGAAATTACAGTATATCACAGGATGATTGATGATTGTTACCCCTTCAAGAATTCCAGTGGATTCATATTGATGCTGCTGTTATCCTCCAGAAATCAGATTTGTTTTTTTTTAAAAAAACTAATATTGGGCTGCAAAGTATTCTCATAAGCTATTGTAATTTTATTTTTTTGATTTAAAAATAATTACTGGCTGCATCTTCCTTATATGATCAGAATTCCATAGGGCGTTGCCAGTGCTAAGAAAGTTAGAACCTACTAACATTGTTTTCCTGTGTGTTCTAACATAGCCAGCTCCGTGGAAAGCCAGTGGAAGAGAGAACAAACCCGGCTTACTTTTCTCTGGCCAAGATTCAGCATTTACAAGTCCAATAGCAATGATCAAGCCATCAACACAGTCCAATAGTTCTAGTCACATCTCCCCAAAAGAGGTAAGATTCTATGTGCAAACCAGACTGCTTCTTCAGACATTTATTGGTTTAATGCTTTCGGATCTCATTGTGTCTTCTCTTTGACCGAGCCTTCAGCTCCCCTCTCGACTCTCTTCCCCCTCCTCGCTCCCTCCCTTCCCTCCCCTCACCCTGACCATTTCCCCCCTGCTCGGGTCATGACCCAACTGTGCAGCGCCTTGGGACGTCCTCCTGACGTGAAAGGCGCTTTATAAATGGAATCTTGTTGTTGTTGTTGTTGTGTCATGGATGGCTCTTCTGTGTTTTGTGGCAGCATTATAATAAGTGAGGTGGTTGGATTTCATCTGGAGGTGGTGCCTGATGGTGAATGACAACAAAGGAACCAAGCCAGAAGGGAAATAGTATGGGAGGCTGGAGAAAGGTGCAAGAACATCTGACAATTAGCTTCCTCTTAACTATTTTGCTTTGGGCTTGGAATCCAGACGGCCTTAGAGGCACAGTCTTATGATGTTATGCACAGAACTAAAATAATTTCAGAACCAGCATTTCAAGAAATGAAAGGTGTGGTAGGAAGCAGGGTGCTGTTTGGTTGCTACTATCTTAACTTGGGCATATTCACTTCAACATGACTTAAGACAACATGATTTAGGTTATGGAAAAAGAGGAACCAGATTTCAGATACAAGTACTTGGGCTCTGTTGGCTTCAAAGATACTGTTAATGGTGGAGTTAACCACTGTTGCAACCAGCTTATTCTGCTTGTTCGAATTTATATGTTTGGGATCCGTTAACAGAGGAACAAAATGTCACTTGTACTTTATATTCAAAGTTTGTTTACTTAGTAAGACAGGAAAGTTGCATTAGTACAGGAAACATAGTCACAATATTACAAGTTACTACCACAATATTGACTTCTGCTTGTGTATATATTAGCAATGTTATTGTAATGATAATATCCAAAGTTCATAACCTTCATCAGCAGTAGACGAAAAATCTCAATCTCTTGCTTCAGGCTGAAAGTCTCAAGATCTCTTACGTGAGATTAAATATCTTGAACTAGCAAGCGTTGTCTGTAAGAAGAACTGCCACGCTGATAATCACAGGCATCAAAAGAAGGAGTCAAAAGTACTTGTCTTTAGCAGTTGTATTTCTTGTATCTTTGTTTTTTGTCTCTTCTAATTACTGGAATCAATAGTTTGGTTTGCAGGGGGGAACACTATGATGACCAATATATAACTGAGCGACACCTCTTTTATAATTGCCTGTTTTGCAATATTAAAAAAAACATCAGGATGATCCATCTGAAACCTCACGTGCTAGTTGTTTTCAGGCTGGTTTAGACAAGCTGGACTGTCCTTGAGCCTGGTACCCATAAGCTGATTCAAACTAAAACCGTTATATCAACAACCAACAAGAGAGCTGCAGCTGCAATAAACACTTCTGAACTAATTTAACTCTTCAATGCACCCACACTAATTTTCCATACCTTTTTCTAATTCAACTAAAATAATGTTAAGCAGTAATATTTCTGATTCCTACAGCTCTTTGAGAATCAGTTTTATTTCACTTGATACTTGAGCAGTCTACGAACTAAATGCATGATTACCTAATCAGTATTAGTAGGTTCTTTGTAATTGGCCACTTAAGGTAAAATTTGCTACCAGATTGGGCCTTCAAATTGACCTTTGCAGAAAGCGCAGTGGTATTCTGCAGTTCAAACTGCATTGTTAATGGAATAGAGCAAACTTTATCTCTACCTGATGGTAGTACTTCACTTCACCTGGTTTTAACAATTCATTGGCTTTATTAACATCGCCAATGCACATTTGATTGCAAAGATCAGAGTATAAAATTTAAAACGGGTTATAAGATTTGATTTGCAACTATAAACTTCAAGTACATACATTGAGTAGATTCAATTGAAACTTTGATATACCATTAGAAGAACCATATTTCTCTCCATAAACGTTATAAATTACTGTCAATGGTGTGGGTTTACACATGCTGAGTGTTTAATTTGTTAAAGCCATCCTAACAACGTGCTTAATTGACAAAACATTTTGGATTAATTGGCAGTAATCTATGAAGTTGGCACGCACAACTTTGAAAAGTAATGGGCTAAGAATGCTTTGAATGTGAATTTCCAAGAGTTCGACCAAATATGGAATATAATGATCCTTTAATCCTGACTATACCACTGCTAGATTTAGAAGTGCCTTGGATTTTCTAAATACAGTATTACACTTTCAGACTCCTTCAAGCACCACCCCTCCAATGGAAATGAATGCAACTCGTCTGATAAAAATGACCCGAGTGAAGACAGACAAGAAGAGTGAGTTTTTGAAGGCCCTGAAAGATGACCGGAACGGGGAAGTCTCAGAACACCGAGACTTTGACAAATCAGAAGAAGTTAGTGAAATAACTTAAATTTTTTTTTATTTCCATTTCCCCCTACTCACCATGCAATATTCATGGGCTGAGAGAGCAGTCAGACTTTGTTGATTGTACCCTTTGTTTCCTACGCTTGTTGGAGCTTCTTAATGACTCTGCGGATTCGAGAACTCGCCACATGGAGAATCAGATTCCAAACCCTTCTTGTTGTGTGTTAGGGGCCACTGTAAACCTTTCAAGAGACCTTGTTGAGGACCTTGCACTATCTTTCTTACCCTGTGGAACCCCATCCCAGAGTCCCTCCGCCTCAGCCTTTCCTTCGCCTCCTTCAATATCAGTCTCTCCCTTGCCCACATCCAATCCTGAGCCAGGGTGCAAACCTTTGACTGTCCAGCGACTTAGTATACGTTTAGCTGAGTCCTTGATGTGCAGAGCGTAGCATTGACATTGGCTTTGCTTTTTTTTAAACCCAACAATCCTGTCAAGCTATTTTTGTTCTTTTAACCGTACTTTCACAACATCTGCCAATATTGTGTCTCCTGCAAGGCGCCATACAAATGCAGTTTGCTGTTGTCAAATGAAAGACTTCTTTCCTGTTTAAGTGGACAATACTTAATACTTACAATACTTACAATAAATCAGACAATACACGCATTTGTGGAAAATCGATTTTTAGTAAGGCTTGATTCTTGATTTTCCCCTCTCATTCCACTTCACTTTATACATTCTGGAAAGAATTTTATGTATGTGTGATTTCCTGTACTGTCCCATTGTTCTGTTTTTTTGCCCTCGTGTCTTTCGTTGCAAGATTTATATTCAGCTCACTTTTTATATGATGGATATGGCATTTTTATATTGTGATTTGCAGAACATTGTAGCACTCTAGAGATTTAGAGAGGCTGAAATAAACGGTTAAACTGCGGAATTCACACCAATAAGGTTTATAGAAGAAAGTCCTATTCTTCAAATCCAATTATTTTTGTATCCATTTCAGTGGAATGAAATTCAGGCAACTGAATTGTCACAGAGGTCACAGACTTGAGAGTCCGAGATGATGTTGGTGAATGCTTTTTAGCATAGCCGAGTCCTTGATGTGCAGCCGGCATTCTTGTCATGTTCAGCCTCTTCTTTTGTATTCATTAGAATATTTGTTAGCTGATTGCCAAGTAAAGCAGAAACTAATATTAATAATAATAATAATAATAATCCTTGCATTTTGATATAGCGCTTTTCACGTCGGGAGGACGTCCCAAAGCGCTTCACAGAGTACACTGTAAAGTGAATTGACTGTATATTTGTGGGCAAACGCGGCAGCCAATTGCGCACAGGAATGTCCCACAAACAGTCGTAGATTGAAAATGACCAATTTATTATTGTTTTTAGTTTTGGAGGGATTATTATTCTAATGAATATAAAACAAAGGAGGCAGCACACGCCTCATCTTTCTTGGAACCGAGAATGATATAATCTCAAAACCTGAAAATTGGATCGTCCACATTATTTCCTGGATCTCTCACAACCCGCAAAAATTAACTGTGCCAAGCACCAAATCTACTTCCAAGCTTTTATTAATGCTGCACTGAGACATATGCTAGAGATGCAAGCGACCTGCATTCTCCTCAGTTTTTCTTCACCACCTTTTGAGAATTATCCGACATCTGGGCCTTTGCTTAGCTATCCGTGGCAGCAAGGTTGATTGGAAACTTAGCAAAGTGGATGCGCATGTGGATCATGCCACAGTCATTTGTTGCGCATTCTATCAGCATTACGTGGGATACATTACCAGCAGGTTTCATTTGTACATCATCTTTGACATCATCTTTGTGCATCACCTCCTGTCTTCCGCCCAGCTCGGCGTCAGTCTCCGACACTATTAACCTCTCTCGTGAAGAGCGCTATATAAATGCAAGTTGTTATTGTATTGACTATACAATGAGTCTCCTGAAATTTATTTAATTTTTACTCTTCGTGTATAGGAGAGGGAACCAACCCTCATCTCCTTTCTGTGGGTTGGAGCTTCAGTCCAGGTTGTGGAACAGATTCAAATAAAGAGCGCCATCCACTTTCAGTCTGCTATTTAATAGAGGAGGAATACATGACTTTCCACTTCAACTAATTTGTAGTCAAACAAGTCAAAGATACATTGCCTGTTAAGAGCCTATGGTGCTTTGAAGGTGTAAATTCATGTCTTTCGCTAGAAAGCAGTATCATGTAGTCATCTGAATAGTTAACATAACTTACTTAATACTGCATCACATTTTTCTTGCTGAAGTTTAATTTCAGTCTTTTTGCAATAGGAGTGTATTGGCAATACTCCTGAACCCAAGGAAAATGGTGAAGAGAATGGTAATCAGCATGGTCTCTCCTTCTATGCAGCAGAAAAAGACTACCTTTCCAGTTCCCTTGAAGCAGAACACAGGTATGAACCGTTCTTTAACTCCATAGTCCAAACTTTATTAGTTGTCATAAAAATGTGTTACATTGGAGCACTTTTTTGGACTAGATAGTTTAGTGGATTAGCAAAGTGTCCAATCCCTTGTCTTCTGTTTACCCTTGGTACTAACTAACCTTGTTGCTTGTGAGATCAGTTCTGATTGAGCAGTCATTTGTTTTTTATATCCTACTGATAAAGTGCATTTGCATCTCTTGATTGTGTAAGTTACACTTGTATTTAGGCACTCATTTCCTAACCAATAAATCACCCTGTAGAGTAACTGGGGATATCTCTCAGGTTAATTGTTTTGCCTCTGATGCAGATGAAACTCCTCAGAGATGGGAGAGGCTCATATTGAAAAATTAATTTAATATCCAGTAGGTTTTCTTCTGCTTCCCCTATTCTCGAATCTCCTAACCTATCCCCAAAACAGCTAAAAATGATAAGCTTTCAATAATAGCAAAAGGCAAATAAGTGGAGTTTTTGTTTTCTGGCCCACTAGCAAGTGTTTGTTTGGCGAGTGGCAAATTGCTATAAATAATGACAAATTTTGTTATGGTAATGGGAATTTTGAATAATTAAATTGGCTTGAACAAACTTGTGTGTGACTTTTTTCATCAACATAGGTTGTGGCTACTTTTCTAAAGTCCATTTATTGTCTTTTATCCTCAGCTTCAATTTATGAAAGTGTGCAGTAATAGTTATGATAGATTTGTAAAACCCGGGCTTTCCGTGCGATTGATTGAGCTATGAATTAATGTTTCTTTCTGTACAGATTACTGAAAGAAATGGGTTGGCAGGAGCACCCTGATAATGATGACAGCTTCTTGCCTCTGACAGAAGACGAGCTCAGAGAATTTCAAGCTAAAACCAAGCAGGTGTGTGTAATGCACCATTGAAACAAAAATAAATAAAATTGATGTTTATTTGCTGATGTATTGTCAACCCAGTACTAAAAACATTGAAGTTACAACAAAATACAGTCAATTTGAGACGTCTCAATGACATGATATCAAATGCAAAGATTATCATTATCTCTGCACTTTCTAAACTATCCCATGTTACGCAAGATGCTTTTCCACATCTGGAATGATCTTTGTTTCCTTCCTTGTACATCTTCTGCCAGGTACCTTTCATCTTGCCACCAAAATCTTTGTGGTTAGAATTGTAGTGGTTTTGAAATGTTAATTACTGAGCAGATATCATACGTACGCACACAGTCGACTGAAAATCAGATTAAGGCTTGCTTAAGTATTGTGTTATATTTAAGAAATACTTTTCTTATGTGGAACTCTGCACTGTTATTACTTGGAAGTATTGTTATTTGGAGAAGGCAAAAATAGCCAAAGCATAGCTTTTAAAAGTTCATATTTTATTTATGAACATATTAAGGTAAGATGCTTCTGTGAGCACTTTGACGGGATCAAATCCTCTCTGCTCAAGCATGATGGAGGTCATGTAGTGCAGAGCATACACTTCTGTTCTGAAATTGCATTATGCTTTATATAGAGAAAAGTTAAAAAAAAAAATTTAAAGGAATCCTGCATTTGAATATAGTGTTTTAAACATCTCAAAGCCATTCGCGCAATGAGTTTCTTGTAAGTGCAGTGTCTTGTGTAGGTAAAAGCATATCCTATGAAAGTATCCTCAAGAGAGTTTTGGGATCCCAGTTGAGTACTTATTGGTGCTTATTGGATACCTGTGTAATGGATTTGCAATGTTTATGATGAACTTACATAAGACTTGAAATTACATGCTCCATTAATCTTGGATTCAAATTAAATTCGAGGATGTTTAAATAGTCTTTTAAGATGTTGTATAATTGACATTTAAAAAATAAATCTAAAGTACTCGTTGTGCTCTCTGCTGAATTGTTTTCAGTAGTCCTTTTTAACTTCTGCAGAAAGATTTTGTTCAAATTATCGTGAATTTCCTAAGTGTCAAGAAATGGGTAGTTTCATAAATCATCTTAAAATATTTATTTTTAAAATTGAGGGCAGAAATGTCTGCAGCCTTCAAAGGGGTAAGTGGCTTAATATTGTAGCCGTTGATTTTGATTTACGTGCGTTTTGTTAAATTCCTGGCACCAAAGCAGCATTGCAGCTGACCCAGAAATGTTCCATTGTTTTTAGTTGGAGAAAAACGGCTGTAGGAAAAATGGTTCTCTGCTGAAGAACAGATGTACAGCTTTGCAGTTCACCCAGTGGAGAGGCACCTTCAGCCCAGGGCTTCGCAAAGTCTCAGACTCTGAAACGAGCAGTAGCGACACTTCCGATGATGACGTCTAAATCTGGTACAAGTCGAATTCACACCACACATTTCCTTATAGCTGGAGGACTAAACTTACTAAAGCTCTTTTGGCACAGAGTTATATTTTTCCATGCAACAAGGGAGTTGATCACAGCCCCAAAGAAGAAGATTTGCTTGTTCAGCTTTTTTTCTTTTTTTTTCTTATGTTTTTCTTTTGACCAGCCGGTCCTGTTGAATGCTTCGTAGAATGATATGTACATCAATAAAGAAATGGGGGCAAAGCACATTCTGAGTAATCATTTGCAAGGAAATAAAATAAAATGGGTATCTTTTTGAAAGTAGCTTCAAAAAAAAACATTTGCAAACAATTAGTAGGAATAGCTGTGTGATAGAACAAGAAATGTGAGAGACCAATTTCCAAATACTGATGATAAATTGTCGAGAATAATGCTAATTACATCTGTTTTATCAATGTCATGAAGTTCTGGGGAAAAAAGAGAAATGCTTGTCGCCAGAAGTTTATCTCCATTTTTTTGGGTACAGTTGTAAAATATTCACAATAGGAGTTTTGAGTTCTTCAAACAGCCTTGATATTCAGGGTTGATTGTAAAATATAAATTTTGTGAGATTTCAAAGATTAAGATTATTTTGATAATGTTATTTACAAATTTAAAGTGGCTATCACATATGAATATCTGTATGAGGAAAACTACTGCATTAAAATACCTTGGAATAAATATTTTGCATCAGTTTGCCAACTTGGTTTGCGTCTTAATTCTTCCCTACTTTCTTTCCCCATTTTTGGTATGAGAACATGTTGAACATTAATTTTAGGTCGGTTTGTTCAGGAATCAGTAAGTTTACTTGAATAAGATTTTGCTGCTGAAAAATATTAAAGATGAGTGTTACAATAAATCTTCCTGAGAGCCTTTCAAGTCCTAGAGTATTGCATAGAATTGCGAAGATTATTACAGCATGGAAACAGGCCAACTAGTCTGTACTGGTGTTTATACTCCACATGCACCTTCAGCCCTCTTAATTTCCTCCCCCATATCTTTCCATCCTCTTCTCCCTCGTGTTTGCAAATTGGTATAAATTAATCTGCAATTATTTTCTGGATCTGCAGGTTACGATGTAATTTGCGGCATCTTTTAATCTGTTGGAATGTTTAACTGGTGGTAAATTGTAGTCTTGTTGTAATATACAACCAGGCGTATTTTTTAATACATTAAAGTGCACAAAACGTTCTTGCCCGGAAACTACAGGCCATTCCTTTATATCTAAGAGGTTAATATAGGAAGAAACAATCCGACAATATCCTAGAGCTGCACTGTCTGACAGCTATAAATTACCACCCACCTGTTTTTACCAAATTGTATATACTTACAATTATGCATTTGTGCACAATATTTATGAGTCTTACAGCCCACCTGGTCGTGTTGTATTACTCTTTTTTTTAAAAAAAGCTGTAGATAAATAATTTTTTTTTTTTTAAATCTACTTTGCCAACTGGAAATTGAATTCCAGATTTGGAGGAAATGGCTGGAAATAGAGTAAAAGACGCTTATTGCTTCAAGAAGAACAATTGAAATTAAAAACTTTCACTGGTATGACACCATGGCAAATTGTCAATGGATGCTTCCTTGGTAGTTGGCAGAACAAACTGCAGAGTCATCACGTTTTCCAGCTGGAAATTTTATGCAGATGTTTACAAATGGACTGGTTCATGGATGTATTATGTTAGGATTTGTATTTCTGCTGCTGAGTTTGAATACATCTCAATTGCACGAGTTACTTGACCATGAAATAGCTTGAGTATGAGTGTGTGCGTGTGTATATTTCCCAACAGGTTAAGAGGTTGAATTTGAAATAATAATCAGCACATCGGTTTATTTGCGATGCTACAGTCTCGGAACAATAAGTTGCAGATTGTCTTTAATCTCCCCACATGTGTAGTAAATTCCTGCCCTCGGCTTGCCTTACAGTTTCAGAGGACCGCAGAATGAAAATGAGATGCTGCCCTGGAGAAGAGAGAGAAACTCCCATGAGTGAGTCGGCCCTTGCTCGTTCGTGCACAATTAACAACTGTCGTGAGAGAAAGATTAACAGATGCTACCCCCCACCCCAACCTCCTCCCCAAACGATCACCAGCGTAGTTTGAGAAGATTTATATGGATTATAATTGGAAACATTTCTTACAAAACTTGGGTTGGACTTTTCATTGGTGGCCAATTTTCTCCCACATCTCACTTGAAGGCGCTCTTACTGGGGTTTCAGTTCTATAGATGCCGGCGACTTCCCAGTACATTGCCTAAGTGGCCAATCTTCATCTGAGAGCCTTGAGACAGTGAGGGTTTATTTTGCAGGTTATTCAAGCCTGAAGGACACGACAGATTTAGTCAACACAATGTCCACAAGACCTTTCAAGCGGGAGTGGGTGGTGGGGGGGGAGTACAAAAAACGCTCCAAATAAATACCGAATAAAAGTATAACACAGAAATTTTGCTGTAGTCACTCTTACGCTGTACCTGTGACCTACATCCTATTGCACGAGTTTGCTCGGATGACATATGCTATGTGGAAAGGCTGGAGAAGCTCCACCATTTTACCAGACGAACATTCTGCAAATCGACCCAACGCTATTTGATCACGAAAGGACACTGTGCTGCTGGGATATTGATGGATGCTTCACAAATGAATTTTTTTTTTAAAAAAAAAAGGCAGAGGTGGTCAGTGCAATTATGCAGTATGTCATTGTACGCTCTCTTGATCAGCCTCAGAAATGATCGTCCCAGAGAATCTGGATGACAAGTGCCCCTTTGAAGAGATTTTTATCATCTTATGTAGTAATAGGGTGACCGTACATCACCGATTTCCAGGGACAGTCCTTGGATGAGGTGTCTTCAGTTCAGCAACAAATTGAACAAGAACGATAACACTCTCATCAGTCAAACCGGCCATGCGGCCAACAAGCTTCTCCAGTCACTGCCAGCATCAGGCATTGTGGGGAGTTCAACTTTTTTATATATACATATATATATATGTACATTTGTCCCTGGATTCGGTTTACAAAATACGGTCACCCTATTTCAGGGGAGACGAGGATCTTGAAACCAAAGAAGGCGACCAAAGGCGCGGTCGAAAAGAAGGGTCTTCAGCAGAGACCTGAAAATCGGAAGAGAAGGGGCGAGGCAAAGGGAGCGAAACCATCAGGAATACGTGTGCACTCACCCCTGCAGGAGGAGCAATAAATCTGCCGCAGTACAACCCTTTGCATTGTGAATTTTGTGTGTGTGCTCACCTTGGATTTTTATTTGGAGTGATATGTGGTGTAAGAGACTTTCCTCCCTGTTTATTTTCCAGGCGTTTTTCAGATTGGCACGTCCCCTTTAACAGCAACCACTGGTTTGTTTCGATTTTCAAGATCCTCACCCTTGTATTGAGGTCCCTGCACCCCCCGACCTCTCTGACCTCCTCTCTCCTCAAAACAGCGCCCGTTGCCTTCGTTCCTCCGGGTCTGGCCTCCTCCTCGTCCCCCGAGTCCTCCGCTCCACCCTCGGCGGCCGTGCCTTCAGCCACTATGCCCCGAGGCTCTGGAACTCCCTCCTCACTCCCTTCGTCTCGCTCCCTCCCTTCCCATTTTCAGGTCTCTGCTGAAGACCTTTCTTTTCGACCGCGCCTTTGGTCACCTTCCCCCCCTCCCCACCCCCGGCTCGGGCCTGGGATCCGTTACTGTAAAGCGCTCTGAGACGCCGTCCGGCGTGGAGGGCGCTATATAAATCAAAGTTGTTGCTGTTGTAATTTTCCGATGACCCTCCCTTCCTTGCAACAGCTTCCCAACAGCCTCCGAGAAACTGCTCCCAGTCATAACCAACCCAATTCACAGGATCAAAAATACTACAAACCATAATATTAATAACAACCCGAACAGATACGATGCCTTCCTTTACTGTATGAAATCAAAACGTTTGTGAGGTCGTCGCAAAAATATAGATTGTGTTGGAAACTTAACTGCAATCACTTCTGTGGGTGTGTGGGGCTGAGTGTGTGTGGTGTGGGTGTGTGTGTGTGTGTACATAGTAGCTGTAAATTGGTCGCTAAGGATTCTTAAGTGTTGACGTTACCAAGCTGGTAAGTGCAGGTAATTGTTAACACAGCGATCAATCCTTCAACCTTATGCCATAACGAGACAATCATTTTGCTGCTTCGGTGATAAAAGCAGCAGCTTCCCAAACGTACCTGAATTTTACAAATCCAAAGAACAGTTCTCGAAGAGAGAAGACTTATTTGGAGTGAAGTGAAAGTCTGAATAGGATTTTGCTCGGGTCTGTGGGTGTGGATTGTGTCGCGGAGCCTTCGTTTGAGGTCGATCGATGCTTTGGCTGGCTTCGGAAGCATGGATTTAGGTGATTTTCGTTGTCGTGAGTGCAAGATGAACTTCAGGTCCCCTGTCCTGCTGGAGAAACACAGGGACAAGTTCTGCATTGGCGGTTACGTGGAAGATTCTTGCATGTTAAATCAGAGGCTACGAGAATGTCTGCCAAAAGATTCCGTAGATGGTAATAACACATGGAGAGCAAGTGAACCAAGGAAATCTGAGACGCCAGATCATATGGTAAGGGGCAGCACATGTGGGTATATATGTGGGTATGTGCGTCTTAACTATAGAGTGGAGTTCTGTGGCGTGTTGGTTAGAGCGCTCACCTCGCAGGCGAGAGGACCCGGGTTCGATTTCCGGGCAGGGCGAAAGCTTAGGCAATTCTCCTTATTCCACACGCCTCGGGTTACCTACCAGTAAAGTCGGAACCCCGATGTTTGTCGATTGGCGGATCACTTTTTGGGGATAATAATCCCATCGAAAAATAATAATAATTTGGTCACTCAATCCACGACTGTTTGCGGGACGCTGCTGTGCGCAATTGGCTGCCGCGTTTCGCCCACAAAATACAGTCAATTCACTTTACAGTATATTCTTTGCAGCGCTTTGAGACGTCTCAACGTCATGATAAGGTGCTATATCAAATACAAAGATTGTTGTGTAGATATACCACAGTTCCAGTATAATTTTAGTACCGGCAGCAAATTACCAATAAAGCAAATCTCTGCAGGGATTATGTTGCAATGATATTTTGTGACCACCACCACCCACCCCAAACATCAACCAGACATTCTCTCTCTTCAGGGCAGCCGGTAAAAGTGGCTTAAGATATTTTCTCTGAAGTACTGGGGGAAGGGAAGGGTAAATTCGAATGATCCCGCACTTGTGTGTAGAACGTAAAATTATTACAGTGCTTCCATGATTGGGCTTGAGTTACAGATCAGCCGTGATCTTATAGAGTGGCAGAACAGGCTCAGGGGGCTAAATGGCCTCCTCTCGTTTCTATGATGACGTCCCTGGAAATCCCCTGGGTTTCCAAATGTAACACAGACAGCTACACTGAATGGCGAGGCTCATGGTCAGCATCAGTTTATGGTCTCTCCGCGGTGACATAGACACTGTACTGCTAATCCTAGGAGGGTTTCCTGTAAACAGTTGCGGGTCACGAGGCAAAAGGCCTTTCTAAATGCTAAGTTGCTTTGTTTGCAGAGTGATGTCGGTTTCATTCACAGTGTCAGAGGACGCGTTGCTAGGCAATTAACATTTGCTTTAGGATTTGTACAGTTGACGATAGCACATCAACTGCTCTGCACTGTAATTGGTAAACAGGAAGACACTTTATGAAACTGATCTCAGAGACGAGAAATAATCACAGCTCTTTGTGTTTCACTTTCCTGCGTTATCTATCTATCGTAGAAACTGCGGGTGAATTTTTAAAATTGATATCACCCGCTTTTGTACTCAACGAGAATAATCGCTATGGTAACAGCTTAAAGTCTCATAAACCCGAAGCTCACATAGTCTGTGGAAAAGATCTTCCTTTGCAAAACTCTGCACCTATCCTTTAACGTGAGAATTTTAACAATTTTTTTTTTTTTTATTTGTGCGAGTGCTCAAACCGAGGGAAGAGAGAATACAGTAAATTAATTCCTTTAACTGACCAAATAGATGCTTCACATCCAGGACCAAAGGAGAAAGAGGGAGAGACTTCGGCAACACGACCGAGACAAACCTCCGGACAACAATTCATTTAACGAAAGGGAACAGAACTTGTTGAGGGGACATCAATCGGAAATCAGACTGTCCGACAACCAGGCCTTGAGAAAGTTGACTGATGAGGTGAGTCAATGCTGAACGAATATCAGTCCCAACAAAAGGCGCCTCGCCTGCAAAGTACACAGTCACTGCACTTTACACTAAATCCTGGGAAGCGCTTTAAGACGTCCGTTACTAAAATTGGGGGTACATGTCCGTTTTTTTTTCGCCGATCAACTCTTTAAATAACATTGAGACACTGAGGCCTCGATAATAATAATAATAATAATAATCCTGGCATTCGGTATAGCGTCTTATCACGTCTTCGAGACGTCTCAAAGCGCTTCACAGAATATGTTGTAAAGTGAATTTACTGTATATTTTGTGGGCGAAACGCAGTAGCGTCTATGCTGTGTGTAATGGTGATTTTTGCAGTTATTTTCTCCCTTCCCTGCCCAGCCGGTAGCCCAGCCACCCCCATCCATGCTTCTCGGGTCCACAACAATAGTGCATCAGGCGAGAGGCCAAATAGATGCAAACCAACTCCCAAACTGTGGCCAGCGTTGTTCTTCGGCAACACAAGAGCAGGCTGGTGGAGGTCCTCCCTTCCTCCAGTGTTTCTCACCCATCATTAGGCACCTGCCCAACAAGGAAGGCAGCCTCAATGATTTGCTGCCATCCAGTGGCCCTTAATATTTAGGCCACATATCAGGAGCTCGGCATGTCATGAAGTCTAACACACGATACTGTGTAGAGGCGTTGAGTGGAGGATGATCAATTTTGTGTGCGGGCCTCTCCCTCTCTCTCTCTCTCGCTCTCTCTCTCTGTATTTCTGTTCCTCATTTCCAAGTCTCTCGTTGCCTTGACTTTCTCTCCTTTTTCTCTCAAGAGTAAGTAATAAAATCCTCGCTCCTCGCAGTGAGGGTGTTTCTCTCTCCCGCGATTTTCCCCGATTAAGACTGGTCACTCACTTCGTGGCTGTTTGTGGGACGTTGCTCTACGCGAGAGTCAAATGTCCTCCCGAGGGAATACCCTTTCAAGCTGCGCCCTTCCGTCCAGTGGGCGCTTTAGGAAAGAATGTAGAAATCACATTCAAACTTAGTCTGGTCGTCTTTGCATCCATTTAGTTTCACAAACTGAGGCTGTCGATCCAAGAAAACAGACCCACGAGTAAACCCTCGGAGGAAGAGGTAATTTGCAATCTCGTGGCGATTTTACTCTTCTCCATACTTCCGCCTACAAAATACGCAGTCACTACGCTTTTCAGTAAATCGTGAAAGGAGCTACATCCAAAGTATTTTGTCGCAACGCCAGTTTTATATTGACATATACCGCACACAGACTGTGTGTCAGTCTGGCTCCGTTCGGTGTACATTCCCTTCTGAGCCATTAGGACTCCGTGTCCAAGTTCTGGCCTCAACCACCTTTGCCGCCAACCTGTTCCCAGTCATTAATCCCGTGAAGCGCTGCAAGACTGAAAGGCGCTAGACCAAATGCAACGCTTCTTCTCCTTATCTAACAGGATGAGATCTCCCCCAGAATCAACAGAGACTCGGAGCATCGCGAGCGACTGCGGGAAATAGCAGTGGCGCATGGCCAACATCTGGCGGATATTCAAGCCCGAAACCAGAACCTCGAGCTACAGAGGGAGGGTAGGAAACATCACCTCAGTTTGTGCTGTTATGGTCTCGTCGTCTGTTTCATGTGATGAGAAAGTGTTTTGATTCTCGACTGAAAGTGTTGGATTATCGACTCACTGACGAGCATCGGAATCCCATTCAGAGTTCTCAGGCTCAAGTCCTTCCTAGTATTTGGCGCGATCGGACATTTATGGCCAAGTTTTGCTTGATTTTGTTTGGAGTAAGAGGATGGGGGCTAAATTGACTCAACCTCTGTTCCGTTCAATTTCTGATTGCCTCTGCAGAACAATTCTTCTGAGTTTCGGGGCATGTTATCCCATGCGCTGAGCCAAAAAAGAAGCATAATGTTGAGAGAAGACAGGGCATTGGTTAATACCATTAATAAAGAAACATGAATACGAAACATGTATTTTATGGCAATCTCAGTGGGTAATAGCATCGCATTTTGTATTCTTTAATATCATGAGGCGCTGCCGTTCACCTACAAATACAGTCACTACGCTTTGCAATAAATCCTGTGAAGTGCTTTGAGGCGTCCTCCCGACATGAAAGGCGCTTAAATGTAAGCCTTAAATGTAAGGATTATCACTTATTATGGTAATAAGAAGTGTCTGCAGCCACAGGGTGCATTGAGCGGGTAACATACCTCGAACGTGAACCTTTCTGTGTGGCCGAACATTGAAATAAATAGAGTGTTTGCACTTGTCTGGTTTTGCCCAAGAGATCCGTCGTCGACTGCAGGAGTTTTCTTGCAGAGAGTATTTCACCGGCCACGTCGAGCAGATGCTACTGGAGCTCAAGGCTCAGGAACAGAAGAATCGTCTGGCGTTAGACGAACTCAGGGAACAGATCGAACTGCTGCAAATGGAATCTATGTACGTATCCATCCACACAAAAGGGTTAGCCTCTGCTCTGCTGGATATCCGATCGTTTTTTAGTGCAGGATATAGCGTAAATTATCTTTGTACAATCAACGCATTGTCAGTTGGCAAGTCCTGGTTTCCTTTGCAGCTACTTGTAATCCCTTTACTAATAACAATAACAATTATAATAATAATTTGTTACTCAATCCACGACTGTTTGTGGGGACGCTGCTGTGCGCAATTGGCTGCCACAAAATATACAGTCAATCCGCTTTACAGTGTATCCTGTGAAGCGCTTTGAGACGTCTCGATAAGGCGCTGTATCAAATCCAAGGATTATTATTATTACGATGTGTCTTTGTGCTGTAGAAAGAGACCGAGTTCCGTCAGCACCGTGGCCTCTCCTGCCCCACAGAAATCAGAAGAGAAAATACAATTTACCTTCCTGCCATTTGCCAGTCGTGGTAACCTGGCCGCTGAAATAAGGTGAGCAAATAAATTGTGAGCAAAACACGACATACCACCACTGGCACATCATCAGCTGCTTTACTTGTGGTCTGTTCCTCAGCTCCACTCATTGGTACGATTTTTTTTCCCCTAATCTAAGCCCGAATTTGCTTGAATCTTGTTCATTTGAAACCTACGCCATTTAATTCTGCTCTAACCTTTTCGATGATGATAATAATAATAATAATAATAATGATGATCAATACAAGTTGTTGATGTCGTTTGTGTTTGCGAATGTCTTTGATAACAATGAAATGAACTGGTCCGTCAAGGTCATTGTTTCTTTGTCGTTGTGTGTCAGAATCCACCACCGTCAAGGGCTCCGGGATGCTACCCCTCGTGAAGGGCGCTGTGTAAATGCAAGTTGTTGTTATTGTTGTTGTTGTAGTGCCCTGCGGATAGTTTACCTTCAGAGCGGTGGCAGAGACCCCGGTATTCTTGCCCAGTTCAACGCCCTCCAGGCAGAGGCACAGCTCCTGAAGACCTCAACACGTCCCATCAAAGAGAAGAGGAAAAGTAAGTCAGGCCACACTCACACTGCAATCTTATTCAGATCTGAAAACTCGTGCTCACCTCGATACCACCAATGATAATAATGACAACAGTCCTCGCATTTGATACAGCGCCTTATCCCGTCTTCGAGACGTCTCAAAGCGTTTCACAGGATACACTGTAAAGTGAATTGACTGTGTATTTCGTGAGCGAAACGCAGCAGCCATTTGCCCACAGCAACGTCCCCACAGACAGTCGTGGATTGAGGGACCAAATTATTATTATTATTTAAAATTTTATTTTTGAAGGGACTATTGTGCCCGAAAGTGATCCGCCAATCAACTGACAACCTACTTACTGCTGGTAAATAGAGTCTGTCCAGTCCCAACTCTGTGCAGTTATACGGAGTGTGCTACCAGAGTTAATTCAACAAAATGTTCCTCGCAGACCTAAGGTCTGAAATTCCAGCTATTCTTAGGCTGTAAGACCATTTCGTCTCAAAATTTGAGGTCACCACGGAATTGTGGTAATTTGGTAAATCCAGCCTTAATTTGGATGCCGGTTTTTGTCAGGTCGATCAGCTGAGTCCAGGGTCTCAGAACTACCCCAAAAGGGCCTGGTGTTTATGGTGGTTCCTCTTCGTTTGCCACAGGACAGGATCCTACGCACAGGTTATTGGACGCTGAGCTCCTGACAGTGGAACTCGAGAACCAGCATTTGGAAGACGAAATCCTGAAGCTCCAGCGAGAGAAGAGGAAAGTGGATGATGGTAGGTCTCAGATGCTCAGCAAAGAGTCTCACGCATCTCCCACAACATGGCTGTACACAAGAATGACCTAACGTCGTTGTTAACCAAGGTGTTTGGGTGGAATGTCTGGGCTTTTTTTTTTGTGAGGACTTGCAAAATCCGATTGAACAATTTTCTCTTTTGACCCGGTTCAGTCTGATCTTGTTTTGTTTCGGTTTTTGGTTGTGCGCCTTAGGACGTCCTCCCGACGTGAAAGGCGCCTTTACAAATGTAATGTTGTTGTTGTGGTGGGATCACCGTTAATGTTAACCGTTAGAGAAAACAAACGAGAACGATGCAAAACATTTTCTCGGCATTTGTTCAGTATTAAAGGATGTGGAAAGCTGATCAACAGTGAGTCAGCATCTCCTGACTGTACCTGAATACATTGAAGGTTCGACTCTGAACCCTAATCGAACGGTACCATCAACAAAAAGCAACTTAAGGCAAAAGCATCTATTAATGTCCTATAATGATGTGTCGTCCTATCGCAGAATACTCCCCTTGGTATACTCACCTCAATTGATGATGCTCACGATTTTTTCCGACTATTTCTATTATCCGCTTACAAAATACCCAAATCCTCGCTTTCCCTGCGAAGCGCTTTGAGACGTCCTCCGCATTCAAATATATCAAATGCAATGGTTATTATCATTGTTCACCCCGGTAAACTCGGCAGTAAGCAAAGCGAAGCAAATTGTTAATCTTGCTGATGTTCATTGTAGGTCTTTTTTTTTTTGAGAAACATTCAAATAAAAATATAATATTAATAAGATCGCTCGTCTGTGGTTAATAAACTCTGGTGAATAAATTCGACGTGAGCTACAAATACAAGTATGGAATGAGAAAATGTAAATGTCTCCACGTCGATTCTCTTAAACAGTGTACAATCCGTATGGACTCTATTCATCCCCTTTCGTGTTGCGCAGTTTCTCTCTGCTCTCCAAAGATATACCAAGCAAAAAAAATCACAGACATTCACCTCACCCTACTCTGGGCATTCTTGACCAGTTGTCAATATTTCACAAATTTTATCGTTTGAAAGCTGAAACCGTGAGATGTCCTTCTGCTCATTGCTGGTCCTTTGATTTTTTTTTCATCCACAGCATTTTTAAAAAACTCAGGTAGAAACAAGATCAACATAAGCACCTTGACACCTTGGGACATATAGATTCTCTTTCAGCCGTAGCTCTGTATGATGGGCCCACTTATAATGATAATAATATTGCATTTGATACAGCGCTTTATCATGTCCTTGAGCGCTTCTCAAAGCGCTTCACAGAATATACTCTGAAGTGAATTGACTGTATATTTTGTGGGCGACACGCAACAGCCAATTGTGCACAGCAGCGTCCCACACACAGTCACGGACTGAGAGATCAAATCATTATTTTTTTAAGGGATTATTACCCGCGGAAAATGATCCGACAATCGACTAACAACCGGATTCCTACTTACTGTCGGGTAAACAGAGACGTGAGGAGTAAGGCAACTTGCCTAAGGTTTTGCCCAGCCTGCGAGTTGAACCCAGGTCCTCTCACTTGCGAGGCAAGTCCTCTATCCAATACACAACAGGACTCCACTTCCTGGAGCATCCCTCCTCTGAGCAAGTCTCGAGGAAGAGCAGCAGATGGTGATGAGCTGAACTGTAAAGATCAGCAAGTCTTCACGTCTGATTAGAGACTCGGAACTTGACTCCGAGCCCTAAGTGCTTTGCTGTAAGGGTTGTCCATGCAACGTTTTAAGCGCAATCTGTTTTGAAAAGCCCATTAGAAAATTGTTCCTGGCTTGTGGCAGGATTGGACCCGATTACCCTTTGCTCTTCCTTTGCTTGCATATGTTCTTCAAACCCTAAGACATTCTAAGAAAAGTTCACTTAGAGGGCGAAAAAAAACATATATTTTTTAAAAAGAACTTATTTCGGTCAATTTGCTTCACCTGAATCACAAAAAAAAGAATGCTTTGGAATTAACAAGAAAGCTGGCTTTAATTTCCTGTTTTACTTAAGCCACTCTTTTTTTTAAACAGCGTACATTGACAGAGGAGGGTTTTACAAATTGGAATTGCCCTCAGACTTGTGCTGACTTCTTTATTTGGTTTCTGTTTCCTCTGCGGGACCCTGAATAGATCCCATTTCAGCTCAGAGAGGCAAAGCAGACGACATCGAGGGAACAGAGCTCAAAGGCATCCCTGTGGAATGTGTCTGATTGATTGGCTTCCGTTCAGAACGTGGCTGGCATTTCTTATCTTTACTCTGATTCCTTCAAGCGCTTGATATTTCAGTGAGTGGGGAATTCGTGTCCTGGACCTCTGACCTGCGACATGTGGAACCAGATCCTTTTTTTAAAAAAAAAATATATTAAATCTTAAGATTTAAATTTTTTTTAAAATCTCAAGATCAGATTTCCCCCCAAGTTATAAATATCTTTGACAGGAAAGGGTTTTGTTACGTTGAGGGGAAATATCTGTGCACAAAGTGGTGTAGTTTACCTTCCGTCCTTCCTTGTCCTGAGTGCTTGAAACCTGATGTTAAGGGACGCTGTGCGGAGACTGCGCTGGTGAAATGAAGTTGCACTTTGCTCCTGACATGAATTGGCTGAATATCACCGATTACTCATTTCCTTGTGTCATTGACTAAGGGAATCGGTCTTTCGGACGCACCAAGACAATAGAACAAGAGGACACGGATTTAAGGGTCCCAAAGCTCAATTTCAGGGCAAACACCAGGAAGTATTTCTTTAGACGGACGGTAATTAATGACTGGAACTGATTGCTAGGAAGGGTGGTTGATGTCCGGACTCTGGAAGTCATTTAAAGAGAAGCTTGGTGCTGTGATGGGAGGAGAAGAGGGTGAGTGTTCTGAAAGGATAAGGTCAAATGGGCCGAAGAGCCTTCTTCATCCACACCGGTCTGGTGGCCTTATTCCCAAAGTGCTTCTGACCCGCAGTTTGAAAGCAGGAGCCATTGTATGGGAGAAGCCAAGCAATCGCAAGCATCTCCGGAAGGAGGGAGTTGAGTTGAATTGGAGAGGAGTGTTAGTCGCCTCTGTGTAGCCAGTTACAGAATTGAAGCGGTTGTCTGGGTACGTACCCTATTAGCTGGGAGTGAAACTTACAACCTAAGAAGGGAGGACAATAAGCAAAGGAAACATAAACGAAAACAAGTATAGATGACGCTCTCCAATATGTTTGTGAAACACTTGGGTCAAGTGACAATCCTGTGCAAGTCTCGAGGGGACAACAAACGATGAGCTGGACAACGAGACAGCTGGAGAAAGAGACATCCTGATGCTTCACTGCTGCGACCGGACCTTGGACGGTGTCTGTGTGTCGTGAGGCTATTTGCCCGTCTCGGAGAGCTTACACTTGAGCGTATAAAAATACAAAGCTTTCTTCTCGTTTGCTTCAGGGATGGAAATGCAGGAGATGCAGTGGGAACATGTGAGACAGCTGGCTGTCTTGAAGGGGGAGATCAAGATGCTGAGAAACCAATCAAACAGAGTACGAATGAGCGGGGGGATAAACTCACCTCCTCCCATGCTTCCTCTCCCTCCCCCTCCGCCACCCCCTCCTCCACACATGGTAAGGGCAGCTCATTTGATGTGGTGTGTGCAAATTGCCCAAATGAATACAGTCAGTTCACTTTGCAGTACATTCTGTGAAGCACTTTGAGACATCTCGAAGTCGTGATAAAATGCTATATCAAATGCAACGATTATTATTATTATTATCATCGCCTACTGCAGCAAATGCAGTCACTACACTTTAGCAGGGAAATTCTGCGAAGCACTTTGGGACAATTTGATGTGACAAGATTCTATATCAAATGAAAGTTTTTTTTATGTAATGAGGTAAAACAGACACTATGCACCATAATGAATATATTGGCAAATTTAGAGTTTTTTCCCCTATGTTTTAGGACCATATCAGACCCCAGACTCCGATGATTGCCAAACATTTGCTGGATCCCCCAGATGTATTAGGACCTTCACCGTTTGATCCAGGGTAAGTAATAATCTTTGTGCAACTGAATCATGGTGCGAGGAATCACTCCAGGATGTAAGTGGCTGTATATCATTGAGGATCCAAATGGAGGCTAATATTCTATCAAAGGTTGTGAAAATTGTAGTCAGTCACATTGAATTTTCCAGCGACTATTGACTTATAGAATGGGCTACTGTTGCTGTGCGCAATCGGCTGCTGCGTTTCGCCCACAAACTACAGTCAATCCACTTTACAATATATTCCGTGAAGCGCTTTGAGAATTCTCGACGACACGATAAGGCGCTATGTCAAACACAAGGATTATTTATTATTATTACTCTGATTCCTCTGTTCCTATATTCCTAGGAAAGCAGACACAGGTAAAGGAGTGGGTCGAATGGTTTGCATAGGTTACCGAAATATGCACTAGCCTTCCATTTACAATCTCCAAATCAAATTAACACAGGATTCACTCGTCAACGCATGTATTGCATTGCATTTCATTGTACAGTCGTGCTTTGCCAATTAAAGTTGGCGAAGCTGTCAATATTGTTTGTTGACCATGTCTTGACTTCCCAGGGCAGGATTCACCATCTTCTATGATTTTGTTCTCGGGCTGGATGCTACCTATTGCCTCATCCGCCTGGTTACTGGTCTGTACAGCAACGGGCAGGAAATGGGGAAGCCACGTTCCCTGCCGGCTGTGTACTGCGAGATGAGAGGTGGATCTCAGTACGTGGCTGAGGGACTCAGAGGCAACATCGCAACGCTATCCGCAAAGCAGCCGGTGCCACGGTGAGCTCGCTAGATACTGCACCGCGCTGAAATGTTCCTGTTCGTATTGTACACGGAGCTCGGTGGTTCTCATCCATAGAAGTTAAAAGGACGAGGAATAAGGACGTTACACTGGTACCGTAAACAGTTGTATTGCTGAGGCTAGAGTTGAGCTACGTGAATGAGAAGATTGGGGTCATTTCACTTCCTGGCTGTTTGTGGGACATTGCTGTGTGCAAATGGGCTGCCGAGTTCATCCCTCCAATAGTCACTATAGACACTACACCTCTGTGAGGCTCTTCAATGTCAAAACGTTTTGCCAACTGCAAGTTCTTTCTTTCTATCATTAAAAGTATTCACATTCTAATACCTCCCGAGCTGACAAAAAAAACATTCCAACACTTCTCCTTAACGCTGCTCACGACAATCCCAATCTGTGGCTGTTTAGCCGTTTTAATTCAGCTATTTTCAGCAATCCCTGAAAACATCCCACACGAAATGCAAGTTGTTATCATTCCTTGCTGTAGGGTTATACTCTTTTTTTGTTTGTATCAGGGTAAGTCCTTCTCCTGCCATCTCACTGATAATGGAGCTACAAGCTGCCGGGGGCTTCGATGTTTACAGTCAGGAAATCGTGCGCCTGGTTAGCAGAGGCTGGGCAAAAATTGACCTCTTTGACGTTCACAATCGAGTGATCAGCGGAAAGTGGAAGGTTCCTGTGCGTTTGCTCCCAGTAAACCCATCACTGACAACCGGCCAACTCAATGGAATTCCTCAGGTACGTTTAAATTACAAAACACGATACATTAACTAACCTAAAGTGGTTCCAGCAACTTGGGGTGTCCTCCTGACGCGAAAGGCACTATACAAATGTAATTTATTGTTATGAAGTTATGCATTCATAGTTAATATTTATTGTGCACTTATTTCACACATATAAAAACACTCATAATTTGGCAAATAGTTTAGAAGCTACAATAATCCATGCATCACTGGGAATATTATGGTGCCTCTTAATTGTTGCCATTGATCCAGGTTGGCAGTGCTGAAATCTACCTCAGAGTGGTGAATGGCCGGGATGCTGATGTCCAGTCACTGGCTGCTATTGATCCCAACAATGCTTCTGTGTACAAATACCCACCTTCAGTGAGTTCCTATTCATACCCATTTTACTGATTAATCAGTACGTGCCAGTGTTTATAAAACACAAGAGTGTAAGGCACCATGTGCGATATTAAATGCAAGGATTACTTTAAAAAATTAATTCCTCTTCTGTTTAATTTGCAGAGTGGCAGCCACAACACCCTCCCTGCTGCCAGCTATCTTCCCTCCCAGCACTGTCCTACCCACCGCCATCATCCTCTCCCTCCTACTGATCACATTGACCTCCCGCCTCCTGTGAGCGATGCTGATCTTCCTGAATCCAATGCAAACTGAGAGAGATTAGGTTTGACCACTGGCAGCACTATGAGCAATGTGAATAGCTGTCCAAACTCAAACCCCACAAACTGTTAGAATAAAAAGTGCAGATGGCTGGTTTGCAAATAACATCCTTTATTGAATTTTTCCACAATGTCTTACAAAAAGTTCAAAAAGCCAGTCAAAAAATACATTATGTACAAAAAATGTCCATGTGTGGGAAGCTTCTGCAACTTCTATTAACTAGCACTTTGAGCCGTCGTCTCAGACTTCTTGGGTGTAACTGTATCGTCTGCCTACAAAAAAGGAAGAAAGCCCAAGATTGACTTTTTGTCCTAAAATGTTTGACGTCAATGCAAGAACTGTTCCCTACACTCAAGTGGCAACAGTCAACAAGACGTCAGCCTGTGCACCTCATTAGATGGTTTCTTAACTGTAGGTTAATTTGACCATTTCCAAAAGGGAGTCTCTCCAAGGTTAGTCAGCTTTCAACATAAGAGGCTGCAGTCAACACACTTGTCATTTTGCAATGAGAGGACTAAGTGAATTATTCAGCAATCATCATAATACTTTACAAAATGTTCAGCTTGTGTTCCAAGAATTGCATACTGCAATGCAACTGAAAAGTTCCTACTGTTGAAACCGTTCCTTCTGTGTATAACGATGGAATTATCCAAATTTTAAACCCCCAAAACCAGGTACATGGGGCTTCATTCTACAATCAGGACATAAGGTCACCATCTGTGCAGGACTCTTGTGTTTTAAAAGGGACACTTTTTTAAAAAAATTGCATAACTAAACATGACTGTTATTGAATGAGAAAGTTACATCACTCTCAATATCTACCCAGTGGCTCAGTAACAAACAGGATTGTTGTTAGCATTTCCTGCTTTGAGAGATTCGAGTTCAAGTGAAGCCGTATCAGATTCTTGTACAATTCTCTTAATCCCACCCCCCGCAATCACTGGTTTCAGAGGCCATAATGTAAAAGGATTGATTAATCAGAGCCTAATACTGAACTTACCACCATTTCCACAGACATTCCGTTCCGACTGTGGGCTGCATCACCACATCCACCATTGACAGTAGATTCCTCCTGCTTGGGTTTCTTCGGCTCATTGTCAACCCTCTCACCATCTTCCTCTGGCTTCCTCTGCAATGTGAACTTTGAAAGTTTACATAACTTTTGACACTCATTTACCAGCATGCTCCACAGATCACCATTTTAACCAAATCACTAACTGTTTTTCCTTCTCCATACGACAAGTTTTTAAGTTTTAATCCATCACCACCTCCTACTGAATTTTCCTGTACTGAACAAGTGCCTCAGAATTAGCCACAGTAATGACAGTCGAAACCAGGTGGACAGACAGTTAACCACAGCATTTTTATAAAGCGTCCTTCACACCAGACGGTTCTCAGAGTGCTCATCATAAGTAAGACGCCACTTGGAAATAGCCAAAAGCCCTGATCAAACATTCTTTTCACTGAGTCAAGTAGAGGTCTACCAGCATCAAGTTACTAAGCAATTTTTTGGGCTCCCTCCCTACAATAGGAGATAGTGAGAGAGTTGGCAGCCTTTCGGGAGTTCCTGCAGTACGGCAACTATCCCACTGGAAAATTCAGATAATCATTTTACAGGATTAGTTGCACAGATTAGATTTCCTGACACTGAAGAGGTCAAGTGACCACTAGGTAGGAAGGAGCTATTGCACCTGCAGCTTTCAAGTCTTTAATCCAATTGTGAATACAAGCCATGCTCTGTAATTCTGACTTGCTTCTCTTCATCCTTAAAATTCACTGCTCCTCTTGGTCAAACTGGTTCTCATTTGCCCAAACTATCAATAAACTACACACCAGAAGGTCCTGTCTGCATCTATACAAGTGTGATTCAACTCAACAGTCAGGAAGTTTAGCCCCAGTGGCAGATGACTCACCTTTTTCCGTACTAAATGAGAGATATTAGATACACAATTTGAAGCAGCTGTTGACGAGCTAGAAGTGGAGGCTTCATCAGATGCTTTTCTGACCGGTATCTGAAACAGGATTGAGAAGTTATGAAAGAGCTGAACTATATCTATCCCTAGTTAATTCCTTATTGTATGAATTGCAGCTGCATGTCAATTCAGTGGATTCAGTGGGCGTTCACCCACAAATATACAGTCAATTCACTTTACAGTGTGTTCTGTGAAGCGCTTTGGGACGTCCTCCCGACGTGAAAAGCGCTATATCAAATGCAAGGATTATTGTTATTATTATCTTTTCCCAGATAGAATAAATAACAATAAGCACCTTATCACGTCTTTAAGACGTCTCAAAGCACTTCACAGATTATACTGTAAAGTGATTTGACTGTACTTCGTGGTGAAACTACATTTAAAGCTCACTATAAAGTCACTATATTTGCAATAACTTACCGCTATTGCAGGCGCACTGCTCAAGTTACTTCCTGATGCAAAACCCGAAGAGGCCGGTGCTCCAGACTGGAGAGAAACAAAAGGTGTTACTCACGATACAATAGTCAAGTCAACTTTTGAATGATTTGGTAGCAGTCACCTGTAATCGTCCCAAAACCCTGCATCAAACTTAACTATGCATACTCTCTTCCAATTACAGGAGTTTACTCAACTTTCACCACTACATCTCCAAGTTATCACCAAGTCAGGTGATTTATTCACACTAATGTCAATAGCCTTTTTGATAGTCATCAAAAGCAATGATGGCAGAGTGTTAAGGACATACAGTACTAACCTTCCCTCACTCCCATTACAAAACTGAACAAAGGGAACAAACTCATTTCCCAGTTGGTGCTGCAAGTTAATTCCACCCAACATTACTAATCCATCCACCCCACCCCCCAGTTACCATCTACTGACCAGTGTTGCCTTAAGAGCTTCCTTAGTGGCTTTCCCATCACTTTTGGATTCTTCTGCATCTTCAATTTTTGCCTTGATCTCTGGCAGCAGCTCTTTAAGCTCCTCAATCTCTCGTTTGTCTTCATTAACCGCATCAGTGTCTTTGGCAGGAGATTTTCCCTTCTCTTCCATTTTCTCGATCCTTTCTGTTAACATGGCTGTGGATATGGAATTATAATAACTGCTTACCTATAGTCTTAGGAGGAGCATTATCAGGAGCTGCAAGATAACTACAGTGAACTTTTTACTTTGGTCAAGGTTTGAAACTTTCATCGAGCTGTGCACAAAGCCATTAAGCTAGAGATTTACTCCACAAACACCATAAAAGGTTACACAACTCACCTAGCCTCTTCTCTATTACAGAGAATGACTGCTTGAAGTTCTTCACAGACAGATCGTATTGATTGTTAAAGCTATAAGCCAACCCGAGCTGATAATGAGTCTCAGCCAGTAGCCGGCTATGTGGCGCAAGATGTTTCTCCTGAATGTTCAGGCATTCGGTAAAATCCTCAATGGACTGAATGTAGTTTTCTGAAATCAAATAATATTCTAAAGTCAAGCTCAAATGCAATAACAATCAACAATCATAATCACTGTTACAGCAGATGGAATATAACTGCCTTCTTGGTTGGCATCACAGAACTCAACAACCAATTGTACAGATAAAACAAACAAGATATCATCACAAAAGATTTATCTAGGAAAGTTGACAAAGACATCAATTAGAAGTTGGCTGTTTTACAACATAAACTTACCAGATTCTATTCCGACTTCACCCAGTTTCAGATATGCCTGAGCTGCGTAGAGTTGAGCTTCTTTAGTTTCTTGCCTGAAAGATTGAGCGCAGTCGTATTCAGTTAGGATTCCTTGCATCATAACATAACTTGTAGGAGCAGAAGTAGGCCATTCGGCCCTTTAAGCCTGCCCCGCCATTCAATCATGGCTGATCTTTTAATCTGAAATCATTAGACAGTGAAAGACTAATGGCAACACAAATTAACACCACAGCAAGTGGTGATGGGGGCAGAGAACAGACCAGAACGGGTTCTTACATTTATAACATCCAGTGAAGGTCATGCAAAGAGATCCTTGCCTAACGCCAATTGAGGCAACTGAAGGGACACAGATCTCCCAATTGTAATATTTCAGAATGTGAATGTGACTAAACCCATATAGTCTAAGATCATCCGTCAGGTGTTGCCCTCAATGAAATGCAGACAAAAAACAAATTCCATCCTTCTCAACTGGGTGGTGCTGAGCCCTTTATTAAGAGGCAACTAACTAAATAAATTGCTTGCATTGGGTTGGTTTTCCAGATTAGAAGGGACAAGATGGAAGAGCAGCTTTCTACAATTCAGGATGCTTGGTCTTACCTTTTGAAAATTACATTTGCCAATTCGAGCATTTCCCAGGCCAGTTGCAAATTATCAACCTCCTCACTTTCTGCGTCCTACAAATAAAATGTCTGCATTAAACTCACAGGAAATAAAACCTCATGTTATTAGTGTTTGAAGATACTTAGTATTTACGGGGGTAATACCTTCAAATAAAAATAATAATTTGATCTCTCAATCCATGACCGTTTGTGGGACGCTGCTGTGCGCAATTCGCTGCTGTGTTTCGCCCACAAAATATACAGTCAATTCACTTTACTGTATATTCTGTGAAGCGCTTTGAGGCGTTTCGAAGACATGATAAGGCACTGTATAAAATACAAGGATTATTATACGATAAAGTATCACCTTCTCCACGGGAGCCTCTTCCTTCTCATCTTCACTCCCTTCTGTAGCACAGGAAGCATCTGTAAAAACATTGGTTACGGCTTTAAATTTAGGAATAAAAACTTCATTTGTTAAAAAAAATTGTACAATCTGGTTAATAAGTCACAGGGCTGAAAATATTTCCATCGTAATTTAGTTTGGAGAGACATTTGCTTAGGTAACATGTCACATTCTAGTAGTTAAGAAATCTTCTGGAGTGAGTTCTAAGCAACTTTGAGAGTCGGGTTTAAGGTACCGAATGGCATACTAATATCACTTGACACATCCAAGTGTGTGATGGACTCAAATGCACATCTTATGAACTTAAAAGTACAATTAACCATTTGAAAATTCCAATCCATTTTTGTGAATGCAAATAAACCTTGAAACAGCCAATTATAAAAGTTGGTCAGTCTTGTCAAGGACTTCGCACAAGATCAAAATTAAGAGAACAGCTGTAAAGCTGTTGGTATTGTGAAGTTTCCAGCAGGTGGATTTTACTAAACTATCCTAATAGTCAACCTCGAGAGTGGTCCACATGCAAGGAATCATACCAGATCAATGGTCTGCAAGGATAATGCAAAGCATTTTTTTGGGTGTTCTAGAAGAGGAAGTTACTCAAGATATTTAATACTCCTTTACTTAAGCCTGGCAGGATTTAACATTCGCAAAGGAAACATTGAACATAAGTTTGCAAAGATTTTCAACCCTGCTTTTATACACCTACAATAGTGTCAAGATTCATGCATTGTTGTTTTATTCTAAAAGACTGCCTTCTGTAGTCATAACCATTGAAGGCAGTTTTATCCCCAGTGAGTAACAGCTGTTTCCATTCCCTTTTGTGCTCTTCAAAGTACAGCTAAGTGGACAGATTTACTAAGCATTCAAAAACCAGTTGTGTTGAATTTGGATACTAGTCATTAGTTTCAACTCAAAGCAAGTCAGAGAATTGCATACATTTCACGAGGTTCTTCCTTTAATCATTTAATTTAAACTGGTTAGCTTTGTAAGTCTGAACACTTATTCTTATTTTAATACCTTCACCCTCTTCCATTGGTTCTTCAGGATTGGCTTGTTCCTCCTCTTGATCATCAGTATGAGACTTCTCAAATGTATCTTCAATTGGTTCCTGAGCCTCTTTAAGAACTTCCTCCTTGACAATATTCTGACTTTCTTTCTCGCCTTCATTTTTCATTTCATCCGTAACAGATTTTTTATCCGATTCTTCGATCTTCACAGGAATGGCAGTTTTTTCCTCATCTTTGCCAGGCTTAACCCCATCAGAAATGGCTTTTCCTTCCAGTTCACTTTTACCAGCGACATCTGCATCCACCATTGCTGGAGCAGTCCTTTCCACGGGAGGGACTTGGTCTACGATGGTATCACCTTTCTCCAGAGGATGATCTTCTCCAGTTGTCAATTTAGCAGCACTAATCTGGACACTTTCTTCCTTGGCAGCTTCCGCCGGCTTGATATCCCCAGTCTCCTCCATAGGATGGTCCTTTTCTGCTATCTTGTTGCTATCATCATTCTGTACTATTTCTACCTTGGTGGAATCCTCAGCTTGTTTCTCTATAGGTTGGCTCTCTACAGTTGCCTTCTTGCCAGCATCGATCTGTACAGTTTCTTCCATGGCTTCATCCTTCTCACCTTCAACCTTCTCCATAGGCTGGACTTCTTCTGTTGCTTGTTTTCCAGCTTCAGCATCAGCCTTTGCTTCCTTGGTGGAATCCTTTTGTTCCTCATCATCATCCTTTTCCACAGGGAGATCTACTGTAGCCTCTTTGCCTGCTCCCACTTGTTCTTTACAATCAGTATCTTCTTCCTGCAAAATCCCTTTCTTTATTTCCTTGCTAGAGTCTTCCTCCTCCTGAAGGCCATCTCCTTTTCCCTTCATTTGTCCAGCATCGTTTTGGTCAATGGTCTTCATTTCATTCTGGTCAGGGCTCTCCTTGTTTGTAGGGCACTTGACTTCTTCATCCTTGTCAGTATTGCTCATTTCCATAGGATCAACTTTTTCTTCCTTTCCACCTTGATCACCGTCAGCTTTAGATGCAACCTCACTTTCTGCTGGCTTGCTTTCTTCTGCTAGTGCTGCATACACCTGTTCCCTCAATTCATCCCTCTCTTTTTCTATACACGTTAAGGAAAAAGAATGCGTAAAATGTTCAGTTTGGCTAATCACCATCAATAGTCTGGATGAGATTTTATCTGGACAAGTTCACAAGGAGAGTGAAAAAGAAAATAAAGTATCTATCCAAGGCAATGAGGGATAAGAGAGATTTTATTCAGTGAAGAGCAGGCAAGTAGGTTGTAAAACAAGACTGAAGGAAGTTAGGTCCAATGCATAAAGTCAGGGAAACTACCAACTTTACCAATCCCAGTTTCTCTTCTTCCCCCCCACCCAACCCATTTTGTTCCCTTTAGGCGACCCAGGTAATGCACCAATTCCTGCTTACCAACTCTGCTCAAGTTAGACGTTAACTGAAAAGTCAGAACAGGGGTTAGAATAGAAATGATCATCAAAAATACCAATGTAACAGGTCAGTCAACATAGATAAGTAAATTCCACTTATAACTCTGTTGCCAAAAAAAACCTAGATGTATTGGGATTTCAGGTATTTTACAGCTGGGACTGCTGGTCAGATTGCTTGGAGCAGACATTCGTGCAGAAATGCTATGGACTACTGAAGTGTGCTGTGGTTAGGTTCTCAATGGGCAGAACTTCACAAGATCACAACAGTGGCACATCTGTCTCCAATCAGTGGCTCTAAATACAACAGTTACTGAGAAACAAATCTTTCCACCACCATATTGAGGTGTATGGACAAGTCAGTCCAATTTGTTCAATCTTTCAACAGAAAATTTTAACCTAGAATTTGTGCACTGAGCAGAGGAAGGGCCAATGAAGTAATTATTTTCAGTTTAGCAGAATAAATGATGCAACTTCAATCCCCTTTTAACAGGCAGATTTGCCAACTCATATGATCATTTCATATTTTCCGCTTTATCAATGGGGACAAGAGTTACTACAGTTACTACAGGAGTAGATTTGAGAGGATTACACAATATTCCATTCTCTATCCAAATCACTGTGGGCTCATACCTAATTAACTATTACAATCTATCCTGTTCACAGGTTGCATACTTGCAAGTACAGGAGAAACAACTTCCTGCACTTAAAAAGGCAGATGACTGGGCTCTCAGCCAGTCACTAATGTCACTTTCTGCAAGATGTGCACATGCACAATAACATCAGTAGTAACTGGTTCACACAAAGGTCCACTAATTTTCCACCGGAATGCATATTGGACCCAGGCAACCACTTGAAGAGATGTTTCCTTGTTCTGACATGGGGTCAACTTCCACTTGTATGTGGATGACACCCAACTCTACCGTTCTGCCTCCACCCTCGACTCCAGGACCCACTGCTGTGTTGACAGAATGTCTGTCAGACATCACGTCCTGGATGAGAACTAACTTTCTTCAGTTGAACGTCAACAAGACCGAGGCACCCCTGACTGGCTCCCTTCAGTGCCTCCTCACCTCAGGCGCACCTCAGCTTCACCATCCACAGTTGGACACTCCACCTTGCTAAGTCAGCCCAGAACCTTGGGGTCTTGTTTGACCCTCAACTATCCTTTCTACTCCACATCTGCCCCATGATCCGCTCTGCCTTCCCCCACCTACACGTCACCCGGTTCCAACACCGCCTCACACTGCAGACCGCTGAAACCCTCATACATGTTTTCATTACATTGAGGTTCGACTATGCAAACTCATTGCTTGTTGGCCTCCCCAACTCCTCCCTCCACAGGCTGCAGATCATCCAGAACTCTGCAGCCCGTGTCCTCTCCCGCACCAGGCTCCGAGACCCTATTTATTATCCCCCATTCTTGCCCAACTCCACTGGCTTCCAATCACACAGAGAATACAGTTCAAGATCCTGGTCCTCACCCTCAAAGCCCTTCATGGTCTTGCTCCCCCCTACCTCTCCAATCTCCTAACCCCCTACCATCCTGTTCGCTCCCTCCGCTCAGCGGGCTCCCACCTGTTTCACGTTCCCTGCCTTGCTCGCCACATTATCGGTAGGTGGGCGTTGTGCACCCACCCCCTGGAACTCCATCCTGCAGTCCCTCCGTCTCGCCCCCTCCCTTGCTACCTTCAAGACCCAACCTCTTCAACCGTGCTTTCGATCTCCCTGCTTCCCCCCTGGCTCCACCACGGGTCCATAACTCTGCCTGTCCAGTGCCTTGGGACGTCCTCCCAATGTGAAAGGCGCTATACAAATGTGATTTTGTTGTTGTTGTTATCCTCCATCTGCATGTAAAGTCTAGATTACAATACTGCGGACTCCTGTAGCTAAGTGGTCAGAGCACTCGCTTTGCAAGTGAGAGACCCGAGTTCAATTCCAGGCAGAGGGCGAAACCTTGGGCAAGTTTCCTTACTCCACACAGAGCCTAATAATAATCCCTCCAAAAAAAAAAACCCAATAATAAATAGGTCATTTTCAATCCATGACTGTTTGTGGGACATTGCTGTGCGCAATTGGCTGCCGGGTTCGCCCACAAATATACAGTCAATTCACCTTACAGTATATTCTGTGAAGCGCTTTGGGACGTCGAGAAGACGTGAAAGGTGCTATATCAAATGTGAGGATTATTATTATTACTATTATAATACTGGGTTTCCACATTTAAAATGGCTCTAGTCATAAAAAATGTATTTGCAATTTGCATGTATGTCTTAAGCAAGCAAGTTAAAAACTGACTTAAAAGTTACTCCAGGGGTGAGCAAAAATTCTGGAATGGTAAAAGCACTTTCCTTTCTCAAACACCAGGGTAGAGTAGTTCCTCAAGACCTATTTATCTCAGTATGAAGAGGAATGGAGTGGTGGAAGATTACCTAAAACTTAAACAGTCCTTGTGGGGGTCACTTATGGCATTTATACATCACACTAACTTATTGCAAATGTACAACAGCAAAACCGCTTGACACAGCCACTCCACACTAAGGCAAGCAAATGGGTGAAGGTCTGTAGGAGCAATGTGCAAAGCGTTGATCAACCACAACATCACTCTCTCCTAGATAACTATGCTAATATTGCTCAACAATCTAGATACTCACCGTTCATATGTCCTGCACTTTCTATTTTGGAATCCTTTGCAGGTGCTGCTGTAGCCTCTTCATCATCATTATCTTCCTCTTCATCATCATCGTCATCTTCTTCTGGAACTCCCTCCAGGGCATTGCCAAGAACCCCACTCTCCATTCTAAAAGATGAGATGGAGTGCAATTTCTCTTGCAATCATTTGTAAAATATGCATTGAATAACCACTGGATAGCGCTCAGTTAAGCTACAAGTTCACAAATTGATCACCAAGTTGCAATCATAAAGTTCAGCTTAAAAAAAATCTTTGACAATGTTGATCTATTTCTAGACTAACCTTGCCAACTCCAGAAGGGCTTTTCCATAACAGAAGTAGGCTTCTCCACATTCATTTGCCATCTCTCCATGCTTTGTGCTCCTGGGAGGATAGAAAGAGGGAGATGAACAAATAGTCTGTATACAAATACATACAATATGAATCAATGGTGTATCTCAATATATAGTCTTTATTAATATCAGACTTGATCAAAAGATACTTACAACAATCTGCACGCATCCTGAAAGGCATTGACAGCTGCTAGAAAGTCCTGCATTACCATGTGTCTCTTTCCAGTTCCAAGTAGCTTCATTGCTTCTACACAGTTAGTCCTAGAATAGAAAAATGTTAATGGTATCCTCCAGTTCAAAGACAAAAAAGCCATATCTCACGCATAAGATGTACAGTACAACTAAGTCTTATAACAAGACATACATTATGCTGGAACCACCTGCATTGCCTCACAGGTGATTGACTGTACACATCCTCCAAGAGTTTTGCTAGCTAGACCAATCTTTGTTAACATTCACGTTTTCCATCTCCATCACATTCAACCTCAATCCAAGCAAAATGCTCCATTCCTGTCACCAGAATAGCCATAAAACGCACTGGAGTTCCATTTAAAGCTCTGTAAGTCGGCGCAGGACAATACAAAGGGGAAACAGGCTTTTAAAAGTGCCACATAAAGTAGAAGAGATGAAACGCAAGGTTCCTGTGTGAGTTTTTATTGCAGGAAATTTAGCAGATGGTATTTACAAGTACAATCCAAGGTTCCAATCACCAATACAATGAAGCAATGATTAGTCTCCAAACTACAGGAAGACTAAGAACAATTTATAAAGTGATGGGAAGCAGCAATTCCCATTTATATATTGGTTGCAGATGAGGTGAAATTAAGTGTTCATATAACTGAACAAGATCTCTTCAAACCAGATTGTTACACACTACATTGAAAGCGCTTCTCTATACCTGTGGTAATCTCTCTTATATGAAATCAAACTTCTTTGAACTTTTTTAAAATTAAAACAAAACAGTCTTCATTCATCTTTGTTATTGATCACCACTTGTAATATAAGCTGCCCAAGAAATTCCTTGCCACAAACTGACATTTGCTAATAAAAGTTACTTTATAATAAATCCTGTTAAGTGTTTGAGCCTCCTTCTGACTGAATAGCACTTGAATCACACACAAAGATTATATAATATTGACAATTAAAGTAATACAGCAAGTTTAAACTGAGGCAGGAAATATCTGAAAATGTGTTTCTTCAAACTATTTTCAGCCTTTTTTAAAAAATATGTGCATTGAAGTGAATTTTGAGATAAGACGAGCATTGTTGAACCTACTCACAAACTGACATGCCTCACTTAAAAATGGCTCTGTTCCAAGTAAAGTGAACTCAAGTTGGTAAGCAGAAGGCAGCATTTTGGATTAGTTATGCATACCTCTGAACATGTTCTTTGCAAAGAAAATGTTAACTTTTTTTTAAAAAAACACTGCCAGTTCCAGAACGCTAAATGCCATTCCAGGCGGAACAAGAGTTTGGAAAGGAAACTAATCATAATAATAATAATCCTTGCATTTAATAAAGCGCCTTATCACGTCTTCAAGACGTCTCAAAGCGCTTCACAGAATATACTGTAAAGCGAACCGACCGCATATTTTGTGGGTGAAACGCGGCAGCCAATTGCGCGCAGCAGCGTCCCGCGAGCAGTCATGGATTGAGTGCCCAAATTATTATTAACGCCATTTATTATTTAGTTATTTTATTGGTAACATTCGAACTATTTGGTGCTCGAACTTTTTAAAGCTACAAAAAAAGCATAAGACTGGTACTCGCTGGAACTTCACGAGTTGATGGCAATGGTCACTTCCGTCGACGTGCAAAAGAAAAGAAAAAAAAAACAGCTAAATTCAATTTTCTAAATCCACAAGAGGCACAAAACCCCGCACTGGCCGAGACTTTACCCTCTCCACACGTGCACCGAGTACTTACTCCCTATTGTTCCCATTGCTCCAATCCCAGAAAGGTCGAGACAGGGAAAGCTGCAGCAAATTAAACCTACGGTCTTGTAGTTAATAACACCCCACACCCACACCTCAAGCACTTCTACCACAATGGTCATTCGTTACCCACACACACTCATTTTCTTTTCAGTTGAAATGATTCCCCACTCGTGGCTGTGAGACTGGACGATCCGGTTTACCAGTGGACAAAAGCCTCACTGAGAGCGCAATCCTCTCTGTGAGGAGCCACATCTAACGTGGGTCAAAGGGACATACGGTGATCTGTTTGTATATCGCACCGCCGACAAAACGATGCGACACGAGAGGGGGATTCCTCGGGAGTAGATAGATAACCAGTCTGTGTGTCTGTGTGGGGTTGTGTGTGTGTGGGGGAGGGAGGGAGGGGGGAGGAATCACAAGAGGAACCGCGATCGTTTGCAACAACCTCTGCCTCCTTCACAGAAACCAGGCTCGCGAGCGAGGAGAGAAACGCGCAGAGCATTTCTTTTGGGGAAAAAAAACAATGAAATTGCCGCGGAGGAAGAGAGAGGAGAAGGGGGGGAGAGAGAGGGGGAAGGGGGGGGGGAGAGAGGAGGGGGGGAGGGGGGAAGAGAGGAGGGGGGGAGAGGGGGGGAGAGAGGAGGAAGGGGGGAGGGAGAGAGGGGGAGAAGAGAGAGGGGGAGGGGGAAGAGAGAGGGGGAGGGGGAAGAGAGGAGGGGGAGGAGAGAGGGGGGGAAGAGAGGGGAGTGGGGGGGGGAGGAGAGAGGGGGAAGAGGGGGAGTGGGGGGGGAGGAGAGAGGGGGGAAGAGAGGGGAGTGGGGGGGGGGAGAGAGAGGGAGAGAGGGGAGTGGGGGGGGGGGAGAGGAGAGAGAGAGAGGGGAGGGGGGGGGGAGGGAGAGGGGAGTGGGGGGGTAAAGCTAGTGAGCGAGGGGATCCGATAACCAGCAGAAGTGAGTGGTGAGTTGGGATCGTCACTAAAACGCTCGTCCCCCTCACCATCACTTGCCTTTGCACCGCGCTGTGCTCTCGGGGGGGAGGAGAGGGGGGGGGAGAGAGAGAGAGAGAGAGAGACGTTCCACATTGCAGCAAAACAACCCAAACAACAGCGCGGGGTGTGGGGGGTAACCACTACCACAACAACAACCGCCCAATGGAAAGGCTGGAAACCCCGACACACACACACACACACACAAAGAGGAGCCTTTACAGTTCTTCACACCCCCCCCTCACCCCAACAGTCACCGACCCCGAGCAACAGCCGTGAGGGGGGAGAGAGGGAGGAGGGAGGGGGGAGAGGGAGACAAAGAGGGGGGGGAGAGAGGAGAGAGAGAGAGGAAGAAGAGGAGAGGGAGGAAAGGGGAACGACGAGACGGAGGGAGATAGGGAGGGGGACGGAGTGAGGGAGAAGGCTCCCCCCACCACCACCACCGCTCACCCACCGCCACTCACCCCTCCACGCTGTCCAGGTCGCTGCGGGTAGACGTCGAGGCGCTGGGTTCCTTATCCGCCATTTCCAATGCTCCCTCTCTCTCCCTCTCTCTGGTTTATTATTTATTTGTTTGTGGGTTGTGCTATTATTACGACTTTCCCAGGTCTCGGGGCCCTCGGCAGCGGCTCTCAAAACGGCGGGGATTTACCTCTCTGTGTGTTTTTTTCCGGCGGGGGGGGGGGAGAGGGAGGGAAAAAAAACACGAAATAATCGGTTCCAGAGTTTTTTTTTCCTGCACTCCCCCTCTCACACTCACTCACTCTCTCTCTCTCTCTCTCTCTCTCCCCCTCTGCCTGTGCCCGGTCTCTCTCCCTCTCTCTCTCCTCTCCTCTCCCTCAGAGCCGTTCGGTTTAAAAATATGGCTGCGGACGAAAAGCGCTCCTCTTCCCGCCTTTTATTTACCTCACCGAACGTCACTTCCGGTTCACCTCTCACCCCGCCCCCTCCGCTCCTCCCCCGCGGGGCAATCAAAGTGGCGGGAAAACATTTAAAGGGCCCCCAGCTGTGATTTTTTTTTATCTATCTGTACCCATATGATCTCTCTCTCTCTATGTATATATATATTCATTGTCATTGGACTGGATTTGCTTCAAATGATGGATCTTTCGGGTTTGTTCTCAAACACATACAGCGGCTGCACTCGTACGGTCCAACTCACTTGGCGGTGTATCCCGTGAAGCGCTGCGAGACGCCCCCGGAGGCGCGATGAGGCCGCTGGACCCGAGCAAAGGCCGGGATTATTATTATTACATAAAAGGGGGGGGTTGCTGTACCACGTTCCAAACGGGCGAAGTTAATAATAATCCTTCCGTTTGGTGTCGCACCTTCTAATGCACAGAAAGAGGCCATTTGGCCCAACCAGTCTGGGCTGCTGTTTGTACTCCACGCGAGTCTCACCCCTCCTCTTCCTTTCCTTTATCCCTAAACCACTATTCTCTTCTCACACATTCGTCCATAAAAAAAATGTTCACAAGCACTCTCTGGCAAGATAGGATCACCAAAATGGGAGTCCTGTCCAGAGCAGAATATTGATAGTAGTAATAATAATAATCCTTGCATTTGATATTAGCTCCTTATCACATCTTTTGAGACGTCTCAAAACACTTCACAGAACATACTGTAAAGTGAATTGACTGTATATTTTGTGGGCAAAATGCAGCAGCCAATTGCACACAGCGGTGTCCCACAAACAGTCTTGGATTGAAGTGACCAATTTATTCTTTTTNGAAGGTATTATTACCCCCACAAAAGCGCCAATCGACTAACAACTGGGTTCCTACTTACTGCTAGGTAAACAGGAGTGTGTGTGGAGTAAAGAAACTTCAGCCCCGTCGGGAATCAAACGCATGTCTCTCGCTTGAGAGTGCTCTAACCCCTGAGCTTCAGGACTCCACGCATATTGACATCATGACTATATCATGAGTAGTTGTGCTGGACTGATCAAGTTGTCGGAATACCCAAAGACCATCTGCTTAAGTGTATGCTCTGGAACAAGGAAACGTTTTCTCTGTGGTGCTTCAAAGGCACTGAAACAAACCACCCAGCTGTGGAACATCAGCAAACACCTGGTTGACAACTGCCACAAATAGCAGTGAATGGTGGAGTGGCTCTATCAATAAGGGCTCATGACTTGAAATCCATGAACACAAGCAGCCCGCGCTGAGAGAGTACACAGTCCCAAAGTTAACAGCAACATCAGGAAGTTTATGTCTTTAACAGGTTTTGTCACCTCAATCTTACATTGGAATTCTCAATCACCATGAGGTGCTTGTCTAATTCCCATGGAAGCTGAATTAATCTTGGGTAACTCTTATCTTTATTATAAATAAATTCTTCACATAATCCAGTGTGTTGGTTTCTATGAATTTGTACCGAGGTTCGATTGTACATGTCTCTGTCTGAATTGAATGAAGCAATTGCAAATGAATCCACAACTGCAGCAATAACTGATAGGTTTTTAAATCAAAAGGTTTGGGGCAAAATGTTTTAAGATGGTGACTAATTTTCAGCATTTGAAAACTCTTGCCTTAGTTTTTCCAAAGGCCAATGTCCCTGGGTCAAAGTTGTCTTAAGTGGCACCCTCTTAAACTCACATAATTAAAAAATGCAATGCAATCCAAAAGAACCAAGAACAGAACAAATAAAGCTCTGGAATTTATTAATGCCATTTTTACAACCATGAGACTTGACAAGCATCTAGTGTTTATACATTTGTAATATAAAGCAGAAGGATAATCAAGATTTTTTTGATATAACCCACCATCCATTAATCATCACATTGAAAATATACTTTATTTTTATAGCCACTTTTTAAAGGAATATTTCAGGCAAAATTCAATATTAAACTTATCAAGAGACATTGGTCAGAATGACTATCAGAAGCTTTACTTTTAATCTAGAAACAACTGTCTTATTTGAGATTTCCAGCGATTACTTATTGTAATGTTGCAGCAACTAGAGCACTCAACCATTTCAATGGTAATGTGGTGACATCTTCCCAATCCCGTCCCCTAATTCCGCTGTGCACATGTCTAGAAAACCTCTGGTAATATTGGCACTCAACTGAGCTGCCAAGGTTGTACAATTGGAGTTGAGATCATTTTATAGTTGTAAAATTGAGGTACAGATCAGCCATGATCTAATAGAATGGCAGAAAAGGCTTGAGGGGCTGAATGGTGTATTCTTGTTCTTATGTTGTAATTCACCTTAAGTGGTAAGACACAGCTAATCAGAATAGTCAGAGTCTTTAAATAAGCCTGTTTGGCACTCCTGTTAAGCAAGTTAAGGCCATAATGTATATTAGAACCTGAGCAAGAAGTTAAAATTTAATTTTGTGATGTCATAAAAGTATCTGGACCCATTGAACCTTTATTCATGTCCTAAGGACAACTGTATCATGGTCTGCCAGAGAAAATCATTTCTTAGTACAAGGGCAAACCTCAAATTATTTAGATTTATCTTTGTGAAATTTGGACAAAAGGGGAGGGGGAAAAGACTCTGTTAAGTGTGAGTAATTGGAAATCAGTTTCACCTCAATTTGGTTTCAAATGTATGTGGGGGGGGAAGAGAGGGTAGTGGGGGAGGGAGGAAAAGGTCTTTAATTGTCAGTAAAATTACCACACAGCAGAGAATTGGATGTGCTCACTCACCAAAATCGATTATTTACTGAATATTAGAGAATCATCCCTTGCTTTCAAATGAATTAGTAGGTATACTGGTACATCAATAACAAAAGCATACAAATAATGTAATACAATCCATTACAAATTTCTTTAAATGGGATTACGCAGTAAACGTTTCAAGAGGTTGGTAACAATGCACAGAGACGAGGCATATGGTCATCCAGCTAATCACTAATAGGCATCATTGAAGGGGTAAAGTGGATGGGCAGCATCTCTGGGTACAGATTTGCCATCAACCTGTATTAGCAAGAAAAAGAATTAGTAGATAAACACACAACAAAATTACATTTATAGAGCGCCTTTCACGTAGGGAGGACGTCCCAAGGCGCTGGACAGTCAGGGGTCAGGATCCAAGCATGGGGGAGGGCTGAGATAGGGGTGAGGGAAGGCAGAGAGGTGGGAGGGCGACTGACAACACGATTGAAGGAGGGTCTTGAGACCGGTCTTGAAGGAGGCGAAGGGACACTGTATAGATCCAGACCGCCAGCAAGTGGAATATTTTCTTTAAAAAANTTTCTGCTGCACTTGATGAGCACTTGAAGTGGAACTCCATATAAAAAAAATCTAATAACTTACTGTGATCAGTGGAACAATATATCGCCAGTTCCTGTCCAAGCTTTCAATTATTTTTATTTCATCCTCAGTTAGAGTGAAATCAAACACCTAGAAGAGAGTTTCCATTTACACCATTTGTGAAAACATTCAGCCAAATTAGTATATACAGTAGAACCCAAGTATAAATCACTTCACTATGATACACGTTTACTTATAGTTTGTGGACCCTGACATTCAGATACATTTTATAAACGTGTATTACAGTGAAGTGTTATTATAGTGAACTCCTAATGTCACTTCCAAACATCACAAAAATAGATTTTCGTTAGATCAACATTAATATCACTTCCGTCATTCTTGTGTTTGCACAGCGCTCAGCAAACGACAGCAGTGACCTAATGCCCTGGAAGTCAGGCATTTTCACTTCCTATCAGGGTTTTCTCTCTATTTTTCAAATTAAGATGGTGGAAAATTAAGCCTGGAGGACCATTTTAATAGCCACAAGATTAATAGATTTCAAAATGATATTGATTGAAGTCACCACCCATTGGAGATTTTGGTCATTCTATTATATTGCTATTGAAGTTATAATAATCCTTGCATTTAGCATAGCACCTTATTACATCGTTGAGATGTCTTAAAGCGCTTCACAGGATACACTGTATATTGTGGGCAAAGCATGACAGGCAATTGCAATGTCCCACATACAGACACAAAGTGAGTGACTAATTTTTGAAAATTTGCTACCTTATTAACTTAAATTAGGAAAAGTTTCAATTTACTTGGATATTCTGTGCAATTCGGGCTGGATTGACGCTTTTGGGAATGGCAATCACTCCACGCTGCACCTGCCACCTATAGAGTAAAAGAAAAAGCTTAAATAAGGTCGACACAGAGAAAACAGGTCAATTCAAAGTTGTAAGAAGCCAACACTTTCCTTCCTTAAATCAGGACAAATAGAATCACTAGCTGCAAAACAAGGTGGTATGTTTCTGACCAAATTAAACAAGAGAAAAGGTGAAATGTTCATTTTACCATCTTCTTCCTACATATAATTATTTTGATAAACCCTTTTGCATCAATAGGTTATCTGCTGAACAAAGCAATTATTCCTAGATAGTTTGAGGTTGTGAACAAATCCATGCCTAAGAATCCAACACCGGATCTGAATAGTCAAAATTCAACACAGTTGGTGCTATAATGATCACTCTTTCATCCTACAAAGTTTTGTAAATGAGTATTTAGAAAAGCGTTAGTAAGATCTTGCAGGAGATAAGGCTTGTAACAACCTTTTTCTGTGGATCGACTCTCAATTTGAATCCGATGTCTTCAATAGTTCCTACAATGAAATGGTAAATCTATCCAGTACGGATAAAGGATCCCACCTGAAACCACCTTTCGATTAAGGAGTTTTTAAAAATCATATCCAAACACCCTGAAATGAATATTTAAAATTGCCATAAAAATTAACAGTAATTTTTAAAATCCTATACCTGAGAACAACTTGAGCAGGTGATTTCCCATATTTCTTTCCCAGAGATACAATGCTGGGCTCCTCAAGCAACACAGGCTCATCTGCTTTTCTCCACATCCGATCAGGGGAACCAAGAGGACTGTATGCAGTCACCACTAACCCACGTTTCTGGCAGTGTGCAATCAATTCATTCTGGGCCAAGTATGGATGACATTCAACCTTGGAAAATGCACAAGAACAATTTTCTCAAACAAAGTCTCCGGACTCTGACCTAGTTCTCAATATGGAGCAAAATTAGTTTAACAACAAGATTAAAGAACAAGACATCCATACCAATATACGATGGAACTTGTACTCACCAACTTGGAATGCAGAGCAAAAACTCTCACCCACCCTTACTCCCAAATTTATAGAAATTCATGTCCTTGCCCTAAACGTCCTGACTAGTTGTCTTATATATGGTGATGCCCTGTTATAACACGATAGTTGAGGAATTAAGTAATTCTAACAGTGCTATAAAGGTGTCAGTGAAACAACGGGGAAGCTTCTCAAAGTTGGATGGCATTTTGACGTGATGATGGATCAGGCCCATGCATTTTAAGACTTTTAAATGAGGTCCATACCCCAACCACACACAAAAAAATGAGTTCTAATGAAGCAATAGAATTCCCTACAGCAATTACATGGCATGAAATGACAAGCCAGAAAAAAAATGCTAATGCAGGCTATTGGCAATCGATAGGTCATACTTGGGAATCTTGAAAGAAGACAGCTCAGTTATAAGCAACCTCCCTGGCCTGACCTATGAAATGTGGGACCAGAATATTATACTTTCTTGAGAGGTTTAAGAACAACCACATACCTGCAATACTGCAGGTTTGATTGTAGCTATGTTGATAATGTCATCAATCTGTCGGCTGTTAAAGTTTGAAAGTCCAATAGCTTTCACAAGGCCTTTGTCTACTAGTTTCTCCATAGCTTTCCATGTTTCCTTATAATCAACATAATCATAACGCATTGTATCGTCAGGATTTTTGGGGAAGGCAATATCACCTCGTCTATAAAACAAAAATGAAATTGTAAGTGCAACACATTTATACTGCTTATAACACCAGTACAGCATATACAAGCCATATTGAAATTACTTCTTAACAGACTAAGATTTAATAACTAATGTCTAGGCCAAATCAATACATTGACAAAACATGCAAACCAGTTTTGTAGGTAATATTCCGTGCAAAGAAGATAATGTGGCTTATTATATATCAAATGCAAGGATTATATAATCTTACTTACTAAAGCAGGTTGAATCAAATTTTTGTTATTCTGTAGGTTTAGAGCGCTATCCATTGTTCAAACCTTTCATTCATAAAAAAATACAATAACATTGCTGTTTTCTCTATGATTTTATCCAGGACAGCAAAGGAATCAGTACTGCTTAACAATTGTTTTTAATGTAATTTAAATATATAGTCAATTCACTTTTACAGTATACTCTGTGAAGCACTTTTAGAAGATGTAAAAAGCACAATATCAAATGCAAGTATTATTATAATGAATTAAACAATTCCATGTGGTTTAGCTACCATATGGTCCTGGGGCATCTTTCTGGAAGCGTAAAATTAGTTATTCGAGTATTGAGATTGCTTGTATGACCACAATTGGCATTTTACGACTGGCAACTTACTCAAATCCATGTGGCCAATGAATTAGGTACAAATCCAGGTAAGTAAGCTTCAGATCCTTCAGGGATTTACGACACGAAGGTTCCACATCTTCAGGATGATGCTTGGTGTTCCACAACTTGGAGGTCACAAAAATATCCTCTCGGCTTACAGGCTATAAGAGAAAAATATGATTTGGGAATGAGAGGTGGTTGAAAGAGGGAAAAGAAACAAAAGTGTACATGATCTTAATTTTCAAATAGACACCAACTTTACAATTTGCAAGCATCTTAATTTTGGGCAGTAGTTTGGCAGTAAACAGGAGTATGTTTGAAACTTTAGAAACAAATCCATAACTACTTGGATCATGGTGAATGATTAATAATGCATTAACAAAACAAGTCTGTCTTACAAGCAAATTATACCAAAAAGTATAACTTAAAAGTTACAAATTGAATTGTAATCGAGAAAAGCTGACATGGGCTAGTTCAACAGGACCAAGTGGGAAAGGAACCATGGTTTGAGTCAGTTGAAATTCCTGAGCCTCTATTTAAAATGTGAGAAGATTATAAAATAGTGTTTACAATGATAGAGATGCCAGTTCTAGATAATCCTTCACAATGTTATATTTCCTAACAAAGTTAAGAGCATTTTGAACAGAAAATATTTCTGTAGAAGTTCCATCCCCTTTAACATAATGTGAAATAAAGTCAATCCTATATTCTAATCTCTTTTTCCACGAACACAGCTCAAATACACAAACTCTAAAAAGGTCTACCAAGGGAAAGTGATGTCAGAGGGGACACACTGGGCCATTAATCTTAAAGGAAGCATCAGTTACCACAATAAGCATTTAAGCAAGAGGTTACCTGCACTGGTATTGTTAGTTGAAATAAATTGATATGTTCATATAGTTGAACTAACAAAAGACAACTGACCCATTTTAGCCTGATAAAAACTACACTATACTCTAGACAGTATTGGGGGTGTTGGTTGATTTACAAGTTACATAAACCCACTGCAAAAAATGTTAGTGTGTACAGTAGATATAATGGGTGTATGAGTAAGTCAATGTCTTTCTCCCTGCTAGAATCTTCCTGCAAAAGTGGTGAATGGCTAATCCCAACAGCATATGTTAGTGCTAAAACAGTCTATGTCACATTTCTCAATTGCAATTCTCATCAATGGGCATTTTAAATTCACTTCTAACCTACCTTATCAATACCAACTTTCTCTTGCAAAGTATGTCCAATTTCAGCTTCATTGTTGTACACTGCAGCACAGTCTATGTGACGATAACCAATCTCCAAGGAATGCTGAAGAGCTTCTTGCACCTAAGGGCAAACAAAAATGAACAAAAAAACACAAAGATGCAGCTTGTTGCAGTTTATAGCTAGCTGGCTGATTAACAACACCACAGTGCTGTAAACAGGAAACTTGTGTGGATCATGTGCCAGTTAGAAACCTGAATATTTTCCTTAAAATACTGGCTTCTGCATACCAAATGTAACTGAACAAGTGCTGTTTTTCAACCACATTTGTATTGCCGTCAGCACTGGAATATAAAAATGTTTTCTTTATAAACGCAGCAGCCCAAGGCAGTGGATCACAAACACACACACTTTGGTAAGTTGCATATGAAACACTTCAGTTCTAAAATTTATGTAGAATGCAGCAAAAAAAACATGCTTCCCCATTTTTTCCTTTTGAAAAGTGCAAGTTTGATTGTGTATGTATATAAATGGAAGTCATTGACATTGCAGCATTCCAAGTAGGCCTATGAAACCATGCGATAGGTTTACCTGGCCAGGTTCACTTTTCCAAGTCCCAAGACCAATCAGAGGCATCTTCTGTCCAGTGTGGAGCACAGCATAATCCTTAGTGGCCATTCTCACCTAAAGAAAAAAAAGCTCTTTTTAAAAAAAATTCAATGAAGGCAACGATTCAAAAACTTTAATCTCAGTTACATTCCAAAGAAGCAAAGAATGTTTCATGCACTTAGCTTTCCTATTATTTAAAAGGAATTGTTTTAATCAGAGTTTGTAAATATTGTGCTTAAATATAAGATACCAAAAAGTATAAGATAAGGCGCTATTATATACCAAATGCGAAGATAAATATTATTATCATTACCGTGTAGCAACGGTGCGTTTTGTAGGCGAAAAGCTCGGCTAAACGGCAGAAAAACCCGCGTTCGACCAACCAAGTTGTCCACTTTGAAGAGTAGAAGAATGAAGTTACTTTCCGTTTCGAACGCGTACACCCATAATAAATAACGATACGGATTTTCAACCCGCAACGTACAAACAGTCGATTCACTTCACGGTACTATCCTGCGATACGGGCGCCTCAGGCACGTCTTCGAGACCCTCGGAGGCATCCTGAAGACGTGATGAGGCGCCGCATCAAATGCAAGGATTATTACTGTTATTATGGTTATAGTAAATTGCAATCTATTTTTTTTAACACACACACAGACACAGACTGCAGACAGACAGACAACACCACCTCATCCGCTCAGATACTTACACTGAGCAGCCAGGGACCACCTCCAACCAGGAAGAATTTTTTTTCACATCCTTTTCACCCCCCACCCCCCCCACCCCCCAACACACACACACACACACACACACACAACGCAAAAACCCAATGAAAACGGTTCGTTAGAACGGGGGTGAAGTGAAGGAAAAGAGGCGAGAGGAAGGGAGGCGGACGAGGTCGGCCATTCAGTCCCGTCTTTTCCAGTCAGTCAGTCAGTCACAGGGACAACAGCCATCCATCCCCTTCACATTCAGTCCAACTCTCAACAGTACATAAAGAGTGAGTGAGTGAGTGAGTGAGGAACGCGAAAAAAAAATAAGTGTAGAAGAAGGCGCCCGTGTGTGTGTGTGTGTGTGTGTGTGAGAGAGAGAGGTTCCTGTCGCGGGTGTTAGTTTTTCATGAGGAAAAGCGAAACCGATTTTTTAAATATATATGTGCGCGCGATATATATCATTAATAAATAAACGGGTTTAACAAAGAAGAGGCAGACGCGGAGCAAAAAACACCCCCCAACAGAGAGAGCCACTCACCTCACCTCCGTCCCCGCCCCGCGCCTGACCGCCGACAGCGCTCGCTCGCTCTCGCGCGCGCGCACTCACTCACTCACTCACTCACACGCGCGCGCGCGCGCCCTCCGTCTGTTTTTGAACACCAACGGCCCGCTGGGGTCGGTTGGTCGGGTGGGGGCGGGTCGGACCGGACCGCGCCTGCGCCGCACGGGGACACCCGCGTGCGGGCGAAGGGGCGAGGGGCATCGGCGCCTGCGCACTGCCGTCAAGCCAGTCGGCTCGAGCGCCCGGGCGGGAAGGCGGTGGAAAGAGAAGAGCGTCGTTCTGACAGGGCGGCGGCGGCGGCAACCACCACCACGACGACGACGACGTCGGCGGCGGCGGGCAGGTAGAGTTTAGGCCGGGCCGGGCAGGGAACATACCCGTGAGGTCAGGGCATCATCATCATCAACAACAACAACAAGATGACATTTGTATAGCGCCTTTCACGTCGGGAGGACGTCCCGAGGCGCCGGAACGAATATACTGTAAAGTGAATTGACGGTGTATTTTTGTGGGCGAAACGCGGCGGCCAATGGCGCACAGCGGCCTCCCCCACCCTCACCCTCCCACCACACACACACACACAGCCGTGGGTTGAATTGACCCAATTATTATTGTTGTTTTTTTTCCCCCCTTCTTGAGGGATTTTTTTTTCCTTCTTGAGGGAAGACGTGACGAGGCGCTACGTCGAATGCAAGGATTATTATTATTATCACCTCTGGGGGTACCGGCTATAGTTTTGGGTACCCGGGACATGTCGGGCGACTGACCCCCCCAACCCCCCCCCCCAAGGATGGCGGAAGGCTGAACTCGATTAGAAGGATCTCGGTCTTCTTCCGCCTGGCAACTTGCTAAAGTTCTTATAAACTCAGCCGCATCCTCCTCCTCCTCTTCCTCCTCTTCTTCTCGAAGGCGTTAACCTATCTCACTGTTGGGTCAGGGACAGGCGGCGCTCTCGATGTGCTTTCGCACCGCGCGCGCGAAAAGAAAAAAGTAACTCGAAATTCAAAAAAAAAAAATAAATTCCCCGGTGTCGTTCGCCCGCAAATATACCGTCAATTCACTATGTAGCATATTCTGTGAAGGGCTTTGAGACGTATATAGAAGATGTGAAAAGCGCTCTATCGAATGCAAGGATTTTTATTATTATTATTATTTGTTAAAGCTGCCTTTCTGGTGGGGAAAGGGACGGCCATTCTCGGGGCAGACAAGGCGGGGACGCCGTTCCTGCCTGCGTGAAAGAGTTTTTTTTTTATTTTCTTCCCTTTTCTAAATTAATAAACTTTAAAGAAAAATTCCGACCAGCCTCAAGGGAGCAGCAACCTCCTCGTGATAGATGTGTCCGTCAGGCACACACCTGCGGGACTCCAGCGACCGTTGGTTCTAGTTCAACTTGTCAAGAGAGTTGAGAAATTTTGGGCCTTTCCATGTGAGAAGTTTTGGGCTTCTCTGTGCAAAGGTTTGGGCCTCATTATGTGTGAATGTTCGCACCTTTGCATGTTAGAAGGAATTATGTAGAATGTTGCAGCACAGAAACAGTCCATTTGCCCCAACTTCTCCATGTCAGTGTTTATACTCCACAAGATCCTCCTGTATGGAGTAGGAGCCCTGGTTCATTCTTTTCTTTCTCTGGCCAGAAGGGCACTTGGGTCATTCGTAGTGCCCGCTAACAGCACAGAACAGAGTTTAACCCTGCAGCCTTGTGTCAGTATGGTTTAGTGCCTTTACTCATTAAACATTTGAGGGAGTGAAACCTGTATATTGCAGTGGTATTTTTTCAAAAAGTCAGAAAGAAAAAAAATTGCTTGATAACTTTGTGTGAATCGGTTAGATCAAATAACCGAAAACTTTTGTGAGAGACATCTAAAAGTAATGGATATGGATAAAGAACCATACCCGCGATTTGTCTTTTTCCGATAGTGTTAGACAGAGGACTTTGGATGGGTAGCTGAAGAACTAGTAACCCCAGGATAGTTTAGTGCGATGATGCTGATGTTTGTTCACACTCTTCAAGATTATTGAAAATCTCTACTAAAGTATTACCTGGAGCGAAGACAAATAGTTTTTTCATCATGCTTTGTGTTCTCCAGCTAATGTAAGAATATCTACTGTATTTTTTTAAAATGCTTCATTGGCTGAAAAGTAAGTTTAAAGGCTAGTTTTGCAGGGAATGAAAATGTGACCGAGTAAATCTACCGTCATAGATCTGTCCAGCCCAAATTTGGCCTAAAAATTGCAGAAACTAATTTTGCTGTCTTAAGAAAACTGGAGGATGTATATTGAATGTTGGTAGTTTACAGAAATAAAATGAATAATGGCACAGCAACAACAACAAATTTCACTTGTAGAGGAGGGGTGTTATGTTTGTATCAAGGCCCCATTTACTGTACTTGAAGACATGTATTATACTTTTTTTTGCCTTTTTGCCTCAATTCTGTATTTTGTAGATATTTGTATTCAATAAATATTTTTGAAAATATTAAAATCTGACGAAACAATATTTGAAACAAATTATAGTGGATTACTGGTGGATAGAGAGAGGGCTGATGATGGAGCATATTTTCTAGATCAGTAGACAAATTAGAGTGATGATAGAAGAGGACAAATGTTATAATTTAACATTTTACAATGATTATCTTTTCATCCTTGGGACAGTGCTGATGAATTAAGCACTTTTGAAAGTAGCTCTTATGCTACTAGTATTTTGCTCTCTACTTAGAATGTGAGATGTACATATTACAACTCAGAAGGAGACCATTCAACCCATTGAGGCTACGTAGGTATTTTCTAGCACTATAATGTGCATTTTGATCATACCCATACTTCACCATTCCTATGCTTAAATATTTCATAGTTGTATTACACTTAGATTAAAAGGTAAGTTCTAGTTTTCCATGTGACTTTTTAAGATGTCAAATAAACTTTTGAAACAACGTGGGTGAAACCTAAGTTTTAAAGTCAAACATTGCTTTTCAGATTGATTCAGAATGTCTGCTGGGAAAGCTCAAATTGGGAAGCAAGCCCCTGATTTTGAAGCCACCGCTGTGATGCCTGATGGACAGTTTGATGAACTAAGGTTATCTAGCTACAAAGGTATGACTAAAGGCATGGCTTCAGGTAAAGCTAGAAAATGATGGCTTTAAAATTTTCTGAAATCAACTATTATTTTAATACACTGTAGAATTTTGAAGACCTGTATTATATTCCATTTTAGCCTTTTCTCAATTTTTCAAGCCTATCCTCATAGCTACAACATCTAATCCCTGGGATCACAATTCCTATTCCCAAGATTTTTGAAAGGCAGCTCTCTTAGATATGTGGAAACTTGGCATTGCCCTGCTACGTCCTGGCTATTTTACCGATATCTAAACCTGATATGCTTGGTATTCTATTAAAATTTAGATTTGTCTTGATGAGATTTTTTAGTACTGTGCTTGTTAATAATACTGTTCTTTCTTCCAAAAGGAAAATACGTAGTCTTCTTTTTCTACCCACTTGATTTCTCCTTTGTGTGTCCAACTGAGATCATTGCTTTCAGTGACCGAGTTGCAGACTTCAAAAAGATCAACTGTGAAATAATTGCTGCTTCTATAGATTCCCAGTTTGCGCACTTGGCATGGTATGTACATTTTATTTGACTGTTTATAGGATTTTCATTTATTTTTAAGAAGTGAAATGGGGAAATACAAGATCAAGTGGCTAAACAAAACTCCACAGGGAACACCAATTATTACAGCTATGTAATAATCTGCCTCTGATGCTGATATATCCAAGTTGAAGTAACTGCTAACTCCAATGGCCTCAAAGCAGAAAAACATATTTTCCAAGACATCACTGATCTTGTATTTCTTTTTGAAGAATCCAGAACAAGATAATCGAGTGAGCACTCTCTAAACCCCCACACACATTCTTTGTTGGGAAAGAATGTTCCAGTCGGCATTCCGAACTCTTCATGTCTCCCTTATCCAGCAAGTGTGATTGGAGAAGCTGACAGTAATTCTATTAACTCCTAATCAACTGAATCTCCAGCTTAGTGTTAACAAACCTGTAGTATTTGTCTTTCAAATTATGTTACTTCTCTGATACAGTTACATGACTTGTTTTCAGTATGGACTTCCTTGTGATTTTGTGACTGTGGTCTTCCTCGTTTATATGTGGTGGATGAATTAGATTCAAACAAATAGACAATCATTTGAAGAGAAGTCTCAAGGAATTGTCTTGAAGACTTCTTTTCATAGTAACCTTAACAATGTTTTTTCTGCAGTCTTACACTGTACACAATGGCATGATCTACAGTTATAATAGAATTAGCTAATGTAATATAATATGCAACAACCAAAGCAAATGCAAATAAGTTGCTGTTAGTTGATGGCTGATTTGATGGCTGATTTGAGAATGGCATTGTTTGCCAAATGAACCTCAATAGAAGGCCAGCGTTCTACCTGTTTTGTTTTTATCATATTCAAATATAGCTTAAAATAAATTAGACATATGTACTTTGTAGGATCAATACACCAAGAAAACAAGGAGGACTTGGTCCCACAAAGATTCCTATAGTGTCAGATGTCCGTCGAACCATCTGCACAGATTATGGTGTCTTGAAAGAGGATGAAGGCATTGCTTTCCGGTTAGTCATTGGGGAAATATCAGAAGAATAACATTTGTAAGGGAGATTTCAGACTTAGTATTGATGATACACATTAATGATAAAGAAAAATCCTTGCACCTTTTACAGAATTTTAATGTAAAATGTAGTGACTGTAACTTTAGCTGAATGTAGTATCTGTTACTACAATTTAAACATGCTAAATGTTCTTCCAGAGGTTTGTTCATCATTGATGATAGTGGTGTTCTGCGTCAGATCATGATCAATGACCTGCCTGTTGGACGTTCAGTTGATGAAGTTATGAGGCTGGTTCAAGCATTCCAGTTTACAGATGAACACGGAGAAGGTAAGTGGCAATTTTATTTAGGCTTCCTCCTCCCTTAATGTCGCATCCATAACATTGTAAAATTTTGAAAGGTATTATTTGACTACTTTAAGGTTGTAATTTCAAAGAACAATATAATTGATTCAGTTGGTGGATGAGAGGGAAAGAAAAAGTTGTGTAGAAAAGTTATTAGAATAAATAATGGAAACATGGTAATAATTTATAATCATTAACAAAAAGACTTATTTTTAAGTTAAAGCTCCTGTCTTTCAGTTTGCCCTGCTAATTGGAAACCTGGGAGCGATACTATCACGCCTGATGTAGAAAAGAGCAAGGAATACTTTTCCAAACAGAAATAAAAAGAACTACAGGTTCTATTGTGCTTGAATGTAACCAGTGAAATATTGGTCCATTCTGTGTGTGGTTGAACAATGTTAATATTTTTAGTGAGCAGGTGTTTTGCTACTGTTGAAATCTTGAGATGAAAAAGTAATAGACATTGTACTGAGAGATGTCCTCAACACTTATCTACTGGTTGTAAAGGTTAGAGCTTTGAACAAACCGGTGGTATTGGGTAAAATCTGATATTCACTTTGCAGAGTTTGTTTTTTCATGTATTTGTTAATGCAAAAATAAAGTTTGAAAAAAATCAGTGACTTCACTGTGGTTTAAATGATTTGATTATGCCACACAATGCTTTTTTACTTTTCTTTTTTTCTTCCCTTCCTTGTATTATTCTTTTTATGGAAGTTGGATTAGAAAAAGCAAAATGAATCCAACTTCGAGTTCCTTTTTGTTCATTTTTCTTTCTTTTGTTCTCTTCTTTGATTTCTCACCTTCTGTTGGAGATCTTAGCCTTTGAAATTTCCTTGTTGACAATCAGTGTGTTGATTTCAGAAATGCTTCATTTACGACTAGGGCACTCGTAATATTTATTCAACGAATATAACTTGGTGCAAAAATGAAGACAATCATGGAAAAGAGCCCACAGATATCTGTGACTGAAGATGGGGAATCCAATGACAATAGAGGAGGTTCTCCTTCATCAAATCGATGGATTTTAGATACACATTTTTGTGATCTCATGCCCTTTCTTATACTGCCGAAAGCAATGTGACTTTTTAAATGCTTTTAGAGTTGATTCCATATTTGGTACTCAAACGCTACAGGAGTGAATTGCCAGTAAAGCAGAAACTACTTTTATTAAACAATATCTCAAATATAACAACTGTGACCAATGCCCATTTATAGGAAATAATAATGTTTCAGAATAAATGAAAGTTACTCTTATGTAATGCTTCACTCCACTCAGGACTTTAACATATAGTCATTTGAGTAGAATGCATCTGTGTGTTCCTATCCACTTGCAGCGAGGCATTTCATTTACCTGCAATATGTGGTGTAAAAACAAGAGTCCAGCCTATGCTTGATAAAATCCAAAATCCATAAACCTTTCAAGTTACACTATTACAGATTATGATATCTCCCACCACCAATTAAATTATAGCGTTATGACCTAATCTGAGCCATCTACGATTATATTAGATATGTGTTAAAATACAGAGGCAAATCTAACATGTATATGAACAAGTAGGAGTAGTTTGGAGAATGATAAATATAATGAAAAACAGGAGAGGAGCTACTCTTAAGTTGTTACTCAAGATGAAAGTTGCTGGTAGGGTAAAATGGGAAGCAGGTTAAGAAAATGTTATTTAGTTGAGAATCTAACATATTAACATTTATCGCTTCCTTTCTATATAAGTGTTGCTATGGAATGTTTTCAGCTTGTTCCATCCATAAATTTCCATTGCCAAGTTTTACAGTACCGTGCATGGAAATTTACTCTATTTTAAAGTATTGGAATAAGTAGTCAAAACAGAGCAAGTACTTAAAAACAGAAGGAAATGTTGCATCTAATCATGTGATTACTGACTAAAGTGGTGCGACATTTTGAGCTTATGGATGCAAGCCTTGAGATGTCTATTATCACACTGACATTTCCTAGTTAGATTTCAGAAGCATTGCTTGTACAAGAACCGTTGCTATAAAACTGTTAAAAGCAAAAAATCTGGTGAATACACTATTCATAGACATCAGTTATAATAATAAAGAAATTCACACACTCCCAAGTGCTTTTAAAAATGTTTGAAACCTCTTTTCAAAAATTATGTTCTTGTCTACTTTAAAAAAAAATTTTGGCTTCTTTCTATTTCAAGAATATGTTTCTGTTAATCTCATTTTCAGAAATCTTGACTTCATGGTGACAATTGTTTTTTAATCTCAATTACAAACCAAAAGTGTCCACTTGGCTCTGGTAAGATGCCTGACATAGATATCACCAGTGGTGAAGTATTCACCTTGTGGTCTTTCTAATAACAAGGTCTTCATGATTGTATTGACAGTAATTGCTTAAGAAAGTTGGAACAAGAGAGTTTTAACTCTCACTTGATACATTTAGGATATTTTGGAAATAAAAGTGCCCATTTATGTAAAGAGATCACTTACACTTTGCCCAGCTAGGGGATTTGGGAATCATTTTCGAGATTCAGACTGAATGAAATCCCCCAGGATTTTATGGCCCGATTCAATCCATGCACCAGATGGCATTACATTAAAACAATATACTCAAAACGAACAAGGATAAGTTTCTTTTTCAAATTTGCATACAATTTACAGTCAGTCTGTTGTTCCTTTAACATCAAATGCTGCAAAAGATGAACATCTTCCTGCAACAAATGATTTCAAATAGATACCACTGTATTAATATTCATCAGTAAGATACATTTGTAAAATTTGTAGTGAAAAGGATGAGTATTTGAATTGCATCAAACTGCTGTTCTAATAGATTGGCAGTAGAGGGTGCTGATGATTGAGTTTTTTTTATATACTGTATGAATTTCATAATGATAAATATAATAATTGTATAATAGTAGTTTCAGGTTGATAAGAATTGGTTAGTTGTTTTGTTTAATGGATGATATGACTATAATAGCTCTAGATTATAGTGGTCTAATTATCTGTGCTCATTGGGGTCCTGTCTTTGGTAGGAGAAAAAAATGTCTCAACAATTATTGCTCATTGAATGTAGATTGCTTCCAGCAGTAATACTAATAAACCACTAAATAATCTGCTAAAGGAATCTTGTCGAGGTACTATCTCTTTGGGGGGAATGCTGCAGAAGGCTACTTGAACTACTAAAACTGGCTGCACTAAACCCTACCTCACTTTGGTTATCTATAATATTAATCACAATAATAATCCTTGCATTTGATATAGAGCTTTTCATGTCTTCTAGACGTCTCAACGTGCTTCACGGAATAGACTGTAAAGTGAATTGTTAGCTGTTGGGATAGTTGGACACTACACCCGAGACTTGTTGCTTTGTGACGTTTTGTATTATTTTTTAATATTCAAGCTAATAGAATTTGCTTGGCAGGTGTGATTAGTGATGCAATTATGTCACTTTTCACCTTATCAAGCTAAGCAAAGAATTTTCGAATATACCTTTTCAGGATGTTGGGCTTTGTGAAACCTCCCTGGTTTAATTTGCCTTGAACCCAGCAATTCTAATCCTGCTTGTAAATTCTTCTAATTAGCTGCTTTTATTATAAGAAATTCAGTTTAATTTTTTTTTTGGGGGGGGTTTATTGAAGCTAACTCTTTCCGAGCTGCTTAAGGTTATTCTGCGATGATATTAGTAAGTGCATATACAAGTTCTTTGAGCCTCAACCAAGCACTTAATGTCGACCTTGTCACTAGAAGTGTTTAACAGTGCCAGTTTTTTGGGGGAGCGGAAACAATGGATGAGACGCTTGTCATGATATACAACACAAACCATGTATAAACTGGCACGATCTTAAGCATATCTAGTGCATTCCATTATATGCAATTGGTGCATTGTTTGTATGAGAGATGTACGTTATCTGTACAGTCGCTGTACTAATCTCAAGTTACGAAAAGTATTCTGGTTTTGTCCATCAACACAGACAGCTTACCCTGCTCTCAAATATTAATACTGCATACAACAACACAGTCAGACAGATAGACATATAGGAATCAAATAATACCAGCTGCGAGTGAACTGTCAGATCTTTTTCAGTGTTTACTGTCGTTGTAGAAGAGTTGACACAGGGAGGGATATATTACAATATTATCATAAAACAAAGTGCGTTGTGTTCTACTTCCTTGGAGTAAGGTGTCTTGTTCCAATTGAACCTTCTTCCTGTACAGAATGTGTTCTCCTCAGATAGGGAGCCCTCTTCAATACCACCAATTCCTTATATAGCCAAATTGGGCTCTGACTCACAAGTGAACCTTACTATCTTTTGGGCCACTTCCTTGGAAAGCTTTTATAGCCAAACTACATTAATCTTGTCTCTCAAGTTCACCTGATTTCTCATCCGAGTTAATGTTCTACCCTTTGGACCATTTTCTTGGGGATAAAGCATTTGGCTTGAACTTCTCAGAGGTGGTAGTAAACTCCACCTGTACCTCTTTTCATCTCTTCATTGTTTCCACGGAATCATCTATTTGCACATATGACAAGCTGTTGAAAGCTGGAGACTTTGGTTACCTCAGATAGTGAAGCCGTGTGTTTGGCCCACAGTGTGCTTGAGGAAGAACGAGAGAGAGAGCACCAATTTCTCTCTCTCTTTCTCCCAGCCTAACCTAACATGAAAAATATTACCTTATAACAGTGTGTATTGGGAGTTGATAGAGATACAAACCACTCAGTAGCAGATGTAAGTGAATTGTCAGTTTTTACCCAATGTGTAAGGCATTATAATATGGAAATGTAGAGAACTAAGAGACCTTGTACAGTAACTTGGGCAAAGTAAGTTAATCCTTTGAGTACTGAATGTTCTTTGCAGCTGTCAAAATGAGGGCTGCCCGTTTCTATGACATTAACATCTGCCAAAGCAATCCTTGTAATTTCTAATAAAGCTATAGTGAATGATCCAGCAGGTTTATGTCGGAATGGGCAGCACAGGAAAAATTAAAACATAAGCTTTCAAAGTGGACCTTTAGAGAGTATCTAATGCCCAGTTTATGCTTGACTTTTCACAGAGATTTACCATGAAAATCACATCAAATCGCTGCAAGAAAACACCTAGGAGAATAATTCTGGTGCGAGCCGTGTGATTTCTGAAGCGGTTCACATTGTAACTTGGCTGCCAGCACCAGCTCAAAAAAAAAAACTGCTTCAGTCAGAACATCAATTTACACCGCTACACCATAAATGCAGGTGGTGTGAATTGATTTGGCCTCCACCCAAAAATAGCCCCTTAAAAATTCTTGACTTAACCAAGTATATTTAAAAGACTATTTTTAACTGTTTAATGACTTTTTTTTAAAAAAAGTTATGAGTTATTTGAGCTCTCCTCAAGCGCTTACTTACTTGACTCAGCCCCTGGCAAGAGTGATTTAGAGTTAGGGAAATATAAATCCAGTTTTCCGCCATTGATCTATATTATATCACTTCAAGCATTACAGACCGTAAACACTATTGGCTGTAACTCCTATTTCTGATATTTCAAGCTCCAGTCATGACTTTAGCTTTCGCTGATTAGATAGAAACGGAGTTTATTAAACAGCGTTCAGATTTGACACAGTTCAGAATGAACCGCCTTTTTAGATTTATTTTAAGGGGCTGTTTTCATATCTTCTGTTAAGGTTTTATTTCAAATGTTTCTCTTTGCCCTGCTTTTATCTCTTGGAAGATTCACAAGTGTGGAATTATTTCTCTGTTGACTTCTTTTGAGCTTTGTTTTTTTGAAGATAAAGAGAAATTTTGTAGGGTCTTGTCTCAGAAGTTGAACGTGCATGGTCTGGGTGATATTAGGAAGTTATCTAACAATAGTTACAGCATTTAGGTCCACAGCATCACTCCGAGAACCTGGAATTTTAGGCTCTGGAAATTGTTTCATAACTATATCATATATAATCTTCTCCCCACGACGATCACCATTAACCCAGGTTAGAACCTGCACACTAACAAATCAGTCAGGTTATGCGTTCAAGCCCCATGTTGAGACTTTGAGCTCCTGCTCTAGGCTGACACTCCTACACAGTGCTGGGGGAGTGCTGCGTTGTTCCAGGTGCCATCTTCGGAATGAGAAGTTGAACCAAGCTTCCGTCTGCCTGTTCCGGTGGGATTTAAAGATCCCGTGGTACTCTTCCAAAGGAGAAAGGAATTTATCCTGGCCAGCAATCCCCCAAATAAAATTGGTCGCACGCTTCATGGCTGTTGACGGGACAATACTGTGCGCAAATTGACTGCTGTGTTGGCCTACAAATATGCAGTCACTACACTTTACAGCAGTAATTCCTGTGAGCTGCTTTAAGATGTTTCAACAAAGTGATAAGTACTATATCAAATTCAAGGATTATTATAATTAGATTAGATCTGAACCAAAGCCAGATTTAAAAGGAGTGCTTCTGTTTACCTGCATACTGTACGCTTACTGATGGATGGATTAACGGACACCTTTTAATTATCTCCTGCTGATATTTTCTTGGCCAAATTTCACAGGAAGCCTGGTTTGCTGGAACCATTGTACGCTATTAAAAAAAAAGCTACAGGATCATATACACCACCTTTTACAACCAAGAAAAGTACATGTGAGTGTTTGGGGGGAGCAGAGGTACGCAAACTTCTAATAATAATACTAATCCTTGGATTTGATACCGCGCCTTATCACATCTTCGAGACGTCTCAAACCGCTTCACGGAATATACTGCGAAATGGAGTGACTGTATATTTTGTGGGTGAAACACAGCAGCCAATTAATGCCTCTTAAGCCTGGGGTTTCACGATATACCCTTTACGGCAATTAAAATTTAAAACCTTCACCTTTCGGGTGAGATTTGATTTAGTAACACAGAGCTATAGTGTTTTTTTTTAAATGTGGAAAAAAAAATGTAAGTCAAATCAAAGCTTTAAAAACGATTTTTCCCCAATGAACACTGGAGGCACTCTAAGCCTCTAAATTCTCAGAAATCTGCAATCAGCATCGTCAGGAGAAAAAAAAGGGGCTGAGACTCACTGGCAACAGATCCAAGTGGGTTACTTATGCTGGAGAGGAGTTCAGGGATAAAACAGGAGCCCAAAGACTTTGCAAACACAGTGAGGAGAGGAGAGGAACTGCATTCATCACATCACTTCAGTGCTGCGTTGAGTTGAGTGTTGTGAACAGGATTTCTCTCTCTACCCTTTCTCCTTCCCTCCCTCCCTCCCTCTTTTCAAGTCAGATCTCTCCCTCTCTCTCTCTCTCTCTCATTCATTCTGCAGATCCAAAGGAAAAGCACAAGTTTATTACTACCAACATTTGCTAAGTTTACTTGTTCCAGTGCTGACTGACCACGAGTGCTCCCCCCCCCACCCCCCCCCCCACCCCACACCAACTGTTTAGACAGAGAAAGAAGGAAAAGAAAGAGAGGGAGAGAAAGAGAAAGGAACTCACTAACTTAAAACTAACTTTGTGCTGAAGTTGTTCAAGGAAAGAAAAAAAGCTGCCAGAAAAAAAGTAGAGCAAAAAAGTAAAAGGGAAACTCCAGGTTTTCAGTTGCATTTCGACTAGGGATTTTACAGCAGTTTCTACAGATGCAGAACTACAAATACGATAAAGCAATGCCTGCTGACAACAGAAATGGTGGGACTCCAACTCTGAATAACAAGGATCACAAGAAAGTTATGTTGATCTGCCTGGATCTCTTTTGTCTAATACTTGGTGAGTACATCTTCCAAAGAGTAATAATTGCATGCTGTGTGCATCTGTGTGTGTGTGTGTGTGTGTGTGTAGTGTTTACATCTTGTCAGAGGGACAAGGCAATAGGAATTGTCACTGTTCAAATACAAAGCACAGGAGCAAACTTTATTACATATATCTATATATATTTATATACATAAAATAATTATATTTTAAAAGATCCAAACAAGATTCATCTGGTCACGTCTTCCCAAAGCATAAAGCAACTGGTGTTTTATTAATAGGACAGTTACATAACTATGGTTGGGTTTTTTTACACACACATATGAAGGATACGTTTGCTCACAACTCACTGAGCATAAGGATACATATTCACTGGGAAATTAAACAAGTTGAGGCAGCTGGATATGAAATCATCAGCCACTGGAGTTCAGAAAACAATAATTAGTTTAATCTCTGAGTGTGCTGTGCACTTTGCGATCAAAGTTTGCACAGTGTTGTGCAAGTCTATTGGTTTACAGTGTATTTATTACCTCGATTTGTCCTTGTTTTATTCAGGTCACTCCTGAATTTAAACGATGCAATGCAATATCCTAACCCAGAATCAGATGTCAGCAAGGCTCATTCGACCTTTACCTGTAGTGTATAACAATAAAAAAATTAATAATCCTTGCATTTGATACAGCGCCTTATCACGTCCTCAAGATGTCTCAAAGCACTTCGTAGGATATACTGTTAAGTGAATTGACTGTATATTTTGGGGACGAAACACAGCGGCCAATTGCGAACAGCAGTGTCCCCACAAACAGTCGTGGATTGAGTGACCAATTATTACTATTATTATTTTTAAGCAATTAGCACCCCCAGAAAAACTTGTATAAATGTTTACAAGTTGAAAGAAACTTTGTTACACATACATAATAAATCTTTAAATACTACTTGTAAATATTTCATACTTTAATTCAATGTATAGTAAATAGGGAATGAACAGGTAGGGAGGTACAGCCTTTTAACAGCTAAGATTTCACAAGTGTGTTCATTGATCCAACCTTTAGCCTTTTAAGAATGAGCCATATTTTCTTCAAACATTTTAATAATTCAGTATGCACAGCCATCGATTAGTGGAAGCAACATTAGTCCCAGTAGGTTTATAATAAATGGTAGGATTTAGAATGAATATTTGAGGGGACAAAGTGATAGGGCATTGCACCTGATACCATTCTGTACCAACCACTACACCCCGAAACCCTGGAACTCTCTCCCTCAATCCCTCCGCCTTGCCCCCCTTCTTCCCCCCCCCACCCCCCTCACCCCCTTTCAAATCCTGCCTAAACACCTTCCTTTTTGATCGTGCTTACGGTCACCTCTCCCTCTCCCCCTGACTGGGCATCAAACTCCGCCACTGTCAAGCGCTCCGGGAAGTTACCCCGCCCACGTGAAGGGTGCTATATAAATGCAAGTTGTTGTTGTTGTTGTACCATGTGTACAAATATGAGCGCCAATTATTACGCTGCTTATTCAGAGTGCTTGATATCATGTCTCTTTATCACGTCCCGTTAAGAGACAATCCAGACGGTCGGTTCTGCCGAGGGAATCGGATGGCTAAACTCGATATAGATTTAGGAATCGGCACATGATATTTGGCAGGTAAAGGGTTACAGGGCTGTCAGCACGAACCTTTAAACAGCTCTATGAACATGTCAATGCCTCGGATCGGGCAGGTTCCGTGCTGGGTGGGAGTGGGGGAAGAAGGAGATGTTACAACTCAAGGTGATAGCTGAGGGCTTTAACCTGCACCGAAGCCCCCGCTATCCCAGTAGAGTACCCAAATGCTCAGGCGCCACCTGTTTGGTAATATGCGGCTGTGTTGGAATGTGCCTGGAATGGCTTTGAATTTTTAAACACTGTACAATCATAGACAGCACTGGTTTTACTGCGGATAAAGTAAACCATTTAAATCCAGACTCTCGTGGGAATTATTATTTGTTATCCAACAAATAGGATCACTGGATTGTAAGATATTACTTGTAAGTACCCCGCTAAAACCCCTTGCCTTAAAATCACATATGTACACATCTGCTATTAGTAAATTTCTGTTTGGCCAACTCACAATTCCTCTCCTTACTCTACTTACCATAACCCCCTCCCTACCCCACCACTACCCTTCCCTAATGTAGCACTTGTGAAGCCATTCCTGTTACAGATCTGGTATTAAACAGCATCTCTGCCAATCCTGACCACTTAGCACATAGAGCGATGGGATTCCAAGGCACCTCTAATCTAAACAAGAGCCTGGAGGCTACCATCCCCAGTTTGTGTTTTGACAGTGTTTGGACGATATGTTTCATTAGATGTTGAGAATGCAAAAAGCCCAAGATCTTGTTTACATATTAACTCTGTTAAGTCCAGATAACCCAGTGACACAGGTTCCAGTCAATGTGTTGTATTAAATCAGTGTGATTGGGGGGGACGAAAATTAGTGCCATTAGTTATTAAAACCAACAAAGTTTCCCCGGCTTTTGATTGATTGCAAACTGAAACTTATTTAAGTTTTGTTTGTGTGTATCAATCGGGGGCATATGTTTTCGTGCCCTAATAGACACTTTGGGAAGGTATTAATGAGTTTTACTAAAGCCTACATCATTAAGTGTAATACACATAACTGTCTTAACCCAATCCATCAATGAATCATTGTTTTTTAAAAAATATTTCAAATCCACTTGTTCTTCTTCTGAGTCAAGTCAACAGCAGATCCCATCAATATTTGCGATTTCCTCCCACCACTTTTTTCTCCAAAACAATGCACTCTTCAAAAGAGCATCTGTCTGTCTGAAAAACTGACTCCCTGTTGAAATGGGTATTAGAATAGCTGATCGCAAGTAAGCCTGTTCTAATTTCTTGTCACAACAGCTCACTCCATTGGGCTCTTTTTCTGGCAGAGAAACCCTCCTTCTCTCACTTTTAACCACATAAAGAGCACCTACAATAGGAGGATTTCCCTGTGTATATACAGGAACTGAACTGATGCCTCACTGTGCTGTTTTACTCTGGATTCCTTGAGAAGATACCGTGTTACTCAATATTTCACAATAAGGCTTCCTAAGAAAGCGAGATGAATATTCAAAATAATTATTTCAGTTCAGGGAGAGTCGCTGTGAGTGTCCTATAATGGGCACCCATTCTGTTTATCGTTTTTATTGTTTTGATACACATACTGATTATTAATTTGAGAGATTATTCTGAGAAGAGAATGGGGGGAAATGAGAGGGGGAAACGGGGTTAAAGGTAATGCAGCTGTTAAAGTAACACTGTACAACATCATTGTTGCTGTTGAAAAATAACAGATTGGTCAGGACATGTTATCTTTCTGATAATAACCTGCTTGATGAAAGCTAGGCTGGATGGCGGGCCCTCTATTGATATGTCCTTTGAGGTTGGTTTGACCATTTAAATCACAAGAGCATTCCTTCTGTAGACCAAGTGGAAGAACATTGCATCCTCTCCAAGATCTACAAGAATACTGCTTATCGTTTAGTACTCTGTCCCTAAAACTGGTGGATAGTCCATTAGTTTAAGAGTCTCCATTACTCTTGAGGCCATTGATCGCCTTATGTCAAGCACTTTCATATTGCATTTGTATGGTATCCGTTTACTGAGAATCAATCACTGTTCTGATAAATTGCAGCAGCATATTTTTTCAATTAAGGCATTCAGGACACCCGTTAAGTGAACTTTATCAGACCCCGCGAATGCTTTCTGAAACGCAAGCTGTTTTTATGAACATAATATGGGAAGCAGAGGACACGTACACAGACATGAAATCACATGAATTTACTTCAACTTCTTGCTATTGTAGCCTTTGATTGGTGGGCCAATCTGATAGTCCTGAAGGAGACAGCAAGTAAGGTAGACTAAAGTACAGAAGGCTGTTGTGCAGACAGTCGTGGGGTTGAGGTTAGACAGAAGGAGTCGTGTCAGTGACAGCTCTAGACTAGCTATTCTACTTGAGGTGTGACTAGAGGGCCTCAAACATCTTCTCGACTCCTTCAAATGACATGACGTCTTCAGAAAGGGAATTCTCTCAAACACCTCACTCACGAGGAACCAGGGATCCCAGTGCATGAAGAAGAAACTCATGGAAAAAGTAAAGAAGGTGGCAGCTTTCCATCTCGTGCACTTAAACAGTGCCTTTCGCATTGGATGAATGTCTCAAATCACTTCAACACCAACTAAGATGGTGTAATAATAATAATAATCCTTATGTTTGATATAGTGCCTTATCATGTCTTCAAGACGTATCAAAGTGCTTCACAGGATATATTGTAAAGTGGATTGACTGCATTTTGTGGACGAAACGCAGCAGCCGAATGTAAAGATTCCTTTTTCTAATTTGGTTTCTCAATCTAGTTTTGAACTCACATAAGCCAGACACCAGCTCACCCCTGGTGGCTCACTAAATGATGGGCTCAGAATTACTCAACTGGCAAAAAAAGTAAAGTTATCTGAGTCGGAAACACCAGTGATTTGTTTTCTTAAACACCCTGCTCCCCGACCTTTTTCATTAAATCATTAAGGAAACTGATGTGCGTATTACAAACCGTGATACTGACACCACATTTAAGGCAAAGGCTGACTATAAATTAGGTCTTAATGTGAATGCCTCTTAACATGACCAAGTGTATGTTGACAAAAGTAAAATTGGGCTAACCGTACTGAAACTATTATTGCACTTCTTATGGTTTTATTTAGCAATCTGGCCTTTGAATCAGAAGGCTGTGGGTTCAAGCCTGGTGTTCGGACCTTGAGCTCATAGGCTAACACTGGGGTAACGCTGCATTGTTGGAGGGCTGCCTTTGGGAGAGACGTTAAACTGAGGTCCTGTCTGCCTGTTCAGGTGGATGTTAAAGATCCCATGATGCTATTTAAAATGAGCAGGGAATTTCTCCAAGCTAACAATCGCCCAGTTAAATTGGTCTTTCACCTCCTGGCTGTTGTGGAAACATTGCTGTGTGCAAAACTGGCTGCTGGGTTTGCTTAGATACACATAATCACTACACTTTACAATAACTACTCAAGAACTTTGTAAAGTGCTTTGAGTTGTGCTCTGATAAAATGCTTTTAATGGTATTTCCATTAGTGGGAGAGGGTTAATGTTGTGCCTCCCCTTTTCTATCAAATGCAAAATGTCTCCAAAATGATTTTTGGAGTTCTTTCGTGGTTTGTTTGTATATAAAATGCTATTGAAGCAAGCAAAAGAATATGATGAATCCCTAGTATAAAATGCAGTAGATTTTTAGAGACTTTTGTTAACCATTCCTTGCTAACTGATATTAAAAACATATTTGTCTTTATTACATCTCGTAATTCATACGGAGGCTAAATGTACATGTAATGTAAATGTAATTTCCAAAGTAGTAAACGCACAATTTCTATTTTCTTTTGTTAAGGGGGAGGGGATGGGGAGGGTGGGGGAAGGGATGGAGTCTGGGGTGAAATGTCTCAGATTCCACATGGCCAGTGGTCTAATCTCCCTGAGTGACATCTGGAATTATTTTCAAGAGGCTTTGCAAGGGTGGTTTTTAGTCAATGAAGTCGTGCTTGCAGTGAAGTGCAGCCAGTCTAGCTCTGAAATGTGAAACTTTATTGCTCAGCCTATTTCCGTGGTACTCAGAGCTAATTGGCGAGTAATTGTTTGCCTTGTTTTATGGCAGAAACTGTTCGATAGAATTTGAAGGACTAGTTAAAAATATAGCGAAGCCAACTGCATCAAATCTCCAAGCTAAAACCTATCTCGTGGAAGAGATCTGGGTGTAAATCAATACCCACAAAATCTGCTTCTGTCACTGTTTTCGACCTGTCCGGGTGGAATTTCAAAAGGGATGAGACGAGGCTAAGACACAGGGACACATACTCACACGTACATAAAAATCTTAATGGGGGATTGTTGCTCTCTGGATGGAATTTAAATTGCTTGGTTCTGAAAGAACTCCCATTATTATGGAGTCGTATTTCATGATTGAGATCTTAACTTTACAGATAATAATAATAATAATAATAATAATAATAATCCTTGCATTTGATATGGCGCTTTTCACGTCTTCTAGACGTCTCAAAGATAATGTTGATATGCTCGCTTGGCTGTGTGTTTGTAACCAAAGGACAGGAGCTTAATTAATTACATGAGGCAGTGCTCATAGGAGTGTAGTAAACAGAGATACAGGAGGAGGCCATTCAGCCTATCGAGCCCGTTCCACCACTTTATCAGGAGATCTTTTTAACCCAATGTCTTGCCCTTTCACCATGCTCCTCAGTACCTCCATTGCCCATTGAACTTGTCTATCTCCCTTTGAAACATCCCTATTGATTCCACCTTTATGATTTCTTTACTATTCTACATCGCGTCTCAATGGCACAGAGACAAAAGAGAATCCTGGTCATTAAGAAGCAGAGAAGATTCTGTAAATACTGGAGGATGAAGTTTGAATGATTCCCGGACCACGAGGTTTAAACCTGATCAGCGTGACTTTCATTCGCTTACTGTCACGAGTTACAATTTGCGAATCCAGTTAGAGAATAATTCATGCCAATATCTGACTCAAAGCCTTGATTTCAGGAGGATGTGCCAAATAGGTCAGCCACTTAAATCAGAGAGAGAGAGAGACAACCCAGGTACCTTTCACCCAACTCCTTCCCCAATTACAGAGCGGGCAATGGCAGAGGCTTAAGAGGACTTTGCCCACTTGTCTTTTTAGTGGATGGCTTGAAGCTTGGGATGGCATACCATGATCTGGAATCAATGCAATGTCACCTTTCTCCCAAGTTGGTACAGCTTATTCTCAAAGGTCTGTGTTCTGGAACAGTATAAATACAGCAGGTCCCAGGCAGACCTTGGAGTGAGGCTTTCTATCGTCAGTGGGTAGCATCCATTCAGTACCAATCAGGAAATCCATGGAGCTTCAGCTATTGGCAAAAGAACTTTCTGCACAAAGATCTGAATCACTGGAAGGCCCCAGATAATCTTTCCTACCATGTAAAGGTACTAAATGTTTTTTTAAAAAATCTGCTATGTTTCCAACAAATATCCGCAGTCTTGGCCAAGAATGGTTCTTAATTTCGACTGCTTTTTTTAAAAAAAAAAGTCAGGCTTGTTTGTGAGATGATTAGATATTTGTGAGTAGAGGTGTTTAAAGATGCCAAACGCACAACTAGGCCTTTGCAGACTGTTACAAATAATTATGTTTTTATGAGAACCGAAGTGTAGGTTTCCTGTGTAATTAGGACTGCCTCTCGTGTCAATTTCAATTATGCCCAAACGCCTGATATTTTTGACATTCTCTGTGTTCCTTGCTTGCTCTGCCCATTAGTAAAATATTATTTTGGGCTAGATTTACTACGTTTTTTGCTGCCAATTAGTACACTTTTAAACAAAAGGCAAAATACTGCAGATGCTGGAAATCAGAAATAAAAGCAGAAGTGTCTGGGAACACTCAGCAGGTCAGGCAGCATCTACGGAGAGATGAAAGTAAAGTGAATTAACGTTTCAAGTCGATGACCTTTCCCAGCGACTTTTGTTTTTATTTCAATATATTGTTAATGTTTACGTTTGACCAGATCAGAAACCCTTCCAGTGCAGACATTATTCTCTGCTCCTTTCCCATGTTTGGCTGCAGTATATAAATGGATAAATGGGGAGAGTGGATCTGCCGCTAGTTATGGGGTTTGTGAGTGATGGACCACTTGGTCTATCAGATCAAATTACTAAACCATCTTTTCAGCATTCACGACAGTGCCTTTGACAGTCAGTTTCTTAGAGTGATTTTCAAGATACTACTCATTTCAAAATGACTGCTCATTTTTATTGGCTGAGCAGTCTATATGGCCCTCCCACCACTCTTCGCAAATTGGTCAGCATAATAATAATAATAATAATCTTTGCATTTGATGTAGAGCCTTATCATGTCTTTGAGACATATCAAAGTGCTTCACTGAATATACTGCATAGGTGCTTCACTAAAGTTTAACTTGGACCACAGGGCTGTATGTATTTATTCAGTCGTTGGTGACTTGCACAGGTGACGGAATCAAGGCTAGCGTTAATGTATCTGCAAATCTATGCGGTGCAACTCCAGTCCCCAGTGAACGGTTACTTTGAATAGTTTTGTGCTTATCTGCATGTGGTAGTTAGTTAGTAATCCTTGCATTCGACACAGCCCCTGAAACATCAAAACATCTCAAAGTGGCTTGCGGTAGGTTTCAAGAAGAGGGAGGAAGTGGTCCTAATAGAAAATAAACAGTTAATATAAATGCATATTAACATCATTCAAACCCAGGCCACACAGCAGAAACGACAACAACAACAAAACTTGCCTTTCTGTATAGAGTCCTCGCGTCTCAGAGTTCCTGGAGGTTGGCAAGAGTACCATTTACATTATGGATTTGATAAATCGATGCTTGATTGCTAGAGAATCCTATTTTTGTCTCCCTCTGCTTGTCTGTGGGTAATTTGGATTGGATCCAGGATACCAGTTGGTGTGATGCTCTGAGTAATAAGTGATACATCAGTTCAAACCTGCAGCATGGAGCTCGCCGGGTGTGAGATGCCAAGCTTTTTGGGAAGTTCATTGTGTGGCCTCTGTGTGAAACATCAAACTGCTGCTGATCCTCCTCTTATTTTTCTTATCCATCTCGAGGAACAATCAGTGTTTGGTGGGGAGGTCTGTGGGTCTCGGAGTTTCAATTCAATGCTGACTCAATGCCGTCAGGTCAAGTGGGGGCTTTTTAAAGCTCGTCTCCCAGACAGAATTAAACCCGTTGGTTTGCTGTGGGCTTGACAGCAACAATATATAAAAATCCAAACACCACGGAGATGGGGTGGGGGGTGTGCTAAATTTAAACTGTATTCTGAAACACCACCCGACATTAAAGGGCACTACGTAAATACAAATTGGTGTTGTCGTATTTCTTCAGTGAACAACTTATCACTTTCACATAATTGCTCTATGTGTGCTTTCTGTGAATTGGACAGAGAGGGAAGAAATTACCAATATCCTTTTTATCTATACACAGCCATGGCAAAAATGTGCCTTATCTGGTTTGGGGGCTGACGTGTTAACCTCTGTTAATTTTTTTTAGGTTAGTAATTTATTTAAAGTTCACAATCTCTATACTTCTATTGGAGGGTGATCATCAGGAGTAGGGTAATCATTACTGTTCAGCCCTCTACATATCCATTGCCAAAGAATGTAACCTTATCCCTGAATAGCCGACCATTGTTTACAGAGATAATGCCTATTGTGGTGATATACTTTTAGGCTCCGCTTAATGGGATTGGTGTGAGTACATTGTCTTGCTCGTAAGAGATCTCTTTTGCGACCAATCTGATCTTTAATTACACAGTACTTGAGAACCTGAAGATTATGAATGAAAACTGACTAACGTTGTTCTGGATGTGGGGAGAGAGAGATCCGGTTTCTCCAATAAAACTTCCAGACAAATCTGAGCAGGGCCACAATTCCCTTCTAACATGTATATTACTATCCAAACTCCATTTCTGAAGAGACGCCGTTCCTTAACTGCCCGGTTCCGTATAATATGCCATTGTTTTCAGCTCGCACTGTTAAGAGCAGTAAATTTAGATTACTATCAAAATCTGCACATACATCAAAAATCCCTAGAAAGTTGCTGATAAGTTAATGGAGCTGGGCAAACTTAATAACCATTAAGAGGTGAGCGTGTGTGAGAGGTGAGGAGAGGGAGTGTGATTCCACCATGATGGACGGGTTGTTCTGCAGAAAATGTGTTGGTGAAAATTCTCTCTGTTCATCAATCTTCTCGGTAACATTGGAAGGTAACACAACTGGACATACGAGGGATACTTCAACCATCTTTTAACTTTGATTGCCGACAGCAAAGGAACTTCACTCAATGGATGTGTGCCCATTGTGCTAACACTTGATATCCTTTATATTTCAATGATGCTGTGCGTTTTATTCTGCTCCAATCCCTAAATCCAGTGAATCTTTCACTGTGTGCTTTTTAGTGGGATTTCACATTCCTCAATCACACATTAAAAGATTTGCTCGGAACAGAATAACCCACTGAATGGTACTTCACCATGTATCTGGCAGCACCAGGAACAGGAGGCTGGAATTTCACTGTAGAATCGCTTTCCATCTAAAGAGGTAAAGCAGAGGTTGTGGAAGGTGGCCAAATCTTTTTTTGCAGTATTTGATGTTCAGCCATTTACAGAATGGGTAAACGAGTCGAGAAACGAGTTGATTGCTATATTCTTAGCTTTCACTGTTTCCACTGCGAGCCAATCCAGCAATATTCACTTACTAATGGGCTGACATTCTGGTGTCAACCTTCACAGCGTCACAGTGCAGAAAGCTCCATGCAGGTGGTTTGACATATAACTGTAGAACTATTCATTGTTTTGTCCTACATTGAGAACCGCCATGATGACTGTTTTCTGTTTTGTTTGCAGGGCCCTTTTTTGGGTGGGGGATAGTGGTGGGTGGGGGGGAGAAAGAATAGCACCGATGATGTTCTGCTCTGGCTATAGTGACCGCAGTCTTTCCTATGCTTTTCAGACATAGGGTTTGCCCTTGCCCAATGGGAACCAATGCGGTTTCATTAACTGTCACTCATTCCTTCCGCCATGTCTCTTTCCAGGAAAGCAAAAAAAAAGATTAACTTTTTTTTTCTCTGACCGATGGATAGTTTCCATCGCTGGGACCTTATTTGGTTTCAACGGCTCTTTGAGACATGTCAGCCAGTTTCTCGAGGATTACGTCTATTTTGAACGAGTTTTCACATGTAGCGTTACCACAAAGTGCTGCTCTGCGCACATTGAGAATTACAGTCATTTTGACCAAGCTATAATTGCCTAGAACAATGATTAGAAACTTTGTGTGTGTGTGTGTGTGTGTGTGTATGGCATCCCTCTTCCCAATGTTAGCAGGAGTATTGAAAAGTTCAAAGGATTCCAACGTTTTCTCTTCCAATTTCTATATTGTGCGAGAGCCTATTCCCACGGTGGTTTTGTTCTGTATACCCTGTACTTGGTGTAGCTTGAAAAACTCCAGCAGGAGCTGTTTATCCCCAGCAAAGGCCAGGCTGAGAATGGTCTTGGCACTGGCAGCAGTGCACTTTGTGGAGTAAAAATTCTTAGAATGAACCAACTGCTTATGCAGGGCGAAAGAAAAGCTTCTCGTTAAAAGGGGCATAATACTGTATTGATCAAACACTGGTTGGCGTCCTTATGGTCTTAGTTTTTCGAAGCACAAATCTGAGTAGAGTTTGAGGAGACGCTCTCCAATTTTTAACTTTCCATTTTTTGCTGAAATCCATCACCTGAATTAGTCTTAGGTGACATCGAAACGAACACAGACTCTCAACTGCCGGCTATCTCTATCGTCACTGCACTGAACCTGAAGCAGAGTACTTCTGTGCAGTAGTGCTGGTGCTATGAATGTAATGGCACTACAGTAGCACATGGTGGGGTGAAACAGGTCAGTGTTTACTGAGCCCAGGGTCACAACAGGGCTACAGATGGTAATTATTCCAAGTAGTGTAGGACAAGATGCTGTAAAAAAACATCAATGTTGGCTTTACATTGCAGGACCTTCGAGATGTACCTGATTGAAGATTTCCTTTTGAATCCTATTGAAATAATAATATAATTATCCTTGCATTTGATATAGCGCCTTATCAAGTCTTCAAGATGCCTCAAAGTGCTTCACCGAACATACTGTAAAATGAATTGACTGTATAGCTTGTGGGCGAAATAGATGCAGGTTGGGATGATTCATGTTGAGTGATTCATATCAGATTCACTGCAGAAAGTGCTTTAGCAAGAAACGGGCAACATTCAAGGCACATTGACCCACTGCAAAGAGGGTAGAACAAATGCACATGATAGAGTGCGTACGGTTCGACTTATGAATGAATATAATAATAATAATATAATAATCCTTGCATTTGATATAGCGCTTTTCACGTCGGGAGGACGTCCCAAAGCGCTTGAATGGTAATTAAGGCAACTGAAGTGCCCAGTTTCCAAACCAAATTAAAATGGACGTATCTCAGAGAGGACACGGGTGATTGAAACCCACACCTGGCTGGAGCTGTGACTTCTAAAGACCATTATTAATTGACGGCATTATATATATATATATATTTGAAATTTCTGTTTGACTTGGCAAGGCTTTTGAACCCACACGTTCGGCTTCATTACAATCAATCCGATCTGAATAATCCCCGGCCTATCTACTAACAATTAATGTGCAAGGAATACCTGCGGGTTTCGCAATTAAAAAACATCGAAACGAGAGCCCACAAAAATCAGGACCGGTTGAGCGAGAGATCGAAATGTGTCAGAAAACCTGTTGCTTGGTTACATCTTGAAAAAGGGTTTTCACTATTAGAAAGGGTGAGGGGTTTAAAGGCAGGATATGGCTATGGAGAGAGAGGGAGAGTGTGTAAACAAAGACCCCATTCACTGAACCGTTCTTTTAGAAAAATATGCAAGAGTTCAGGTTAGCTTGTAGCTGACCGACTGGGACCATTTGAGGCACAGCACGGGTGCAAGAATGTTCACTTATATATAATTTTTTTTTTTAACTTCGCCAGCTGCCAGGCCCCAGTAAAAATTTGCTCGAGAATGTTTTAATGGTTGCTTATTTCGCCCTTCCTAAGTACACGTTATTCACCCCAGGTTCATGTTCTGAGGTATATATATATATACATACATACATACATACATACACAGTTTGGTCTGCATCCACTGTGCTACTTAATAATAATTTGGTCACTCAATCCACGACTGTTTATGGGACACTGCTGCGTGCAATTAAATTGGCTGCCGTCTTTTGCCTAGAAAATAATAATAATAATCCTTGCATTTGATATAGCGCTTTTCACGTCGGGAGGACGTCCCAAAGCGCTTCACAGAACACACTGTGAAGTGAATTGACTGTATATTTGTGGGTGAACGCGGCAGCCAATTGCGCACAGCAATGTCCCACAAACAGTCACGGATTGAAAATGACCAATTTATTATTCTTTTTGGTTTTGGAGGGATTATTATTAGGCTCTGTGTGGAGTAAGGAAACTTGCCCAAGGTTTCGCCCTCTGCCTGGAATTAAACTCAGGTCTCTCACTTGCAAAGCGAGTGCTCTAACCACTGAGCTACAGGACTCCAAAAATATACAGTCACTGCACTTTACAGTATATTCTGTGAAGCACTTTGAGACGTCTCAAAGAGGTAATAAGGCGCTACATCAAATGTAAGGATTATTATTCTATTGTAACTTTACTGAGCCACTTTTGACTCAAATTTACATTCCATTTTTTTTTGCAAACCGTTCACAGAATACAAAATAGTAAGCGAAATTTATGATTTGAGCCTGGTTTAAAAATAATTGATTAGATTGTTCCTATTTTTCCTAGTGTTCAAAATAATTGCTGCCTATTGTTCAAAATGTTAATCAGTCCATCACTTCTGCTTGGAGCTGTGTGCTCTCTGAGCCAGGCAGCGGGTCAGGCTTTGACACCCGATCTTTCACCACTGTTATTGTGGCCCGGGAAAGGTTGCTCATTCCTGGACTTGCCCAGATGTGATCCTTATCCCAAGGATTTTATTCGGTCCTTTATATTTGTGTTCACATATAATAATCCTTAAATTTGATGTAGCAACTTATCACGTTGTCGAAGTCGTCTCAAAGCGCTTCACAGAATGTACTGTAAAATGTAGAGACTGTATGCTTTGTGGGCGAAACACTATTGAATCTAAATACGCTATTGAGACTCTGTAGGGGGAATGTATTGGATTTCTCATCATAGTACAGTATCTGGCTTTAGTTGAATGCTGTATATCCTGGTGCATGGTTTCAGAATAAAACAGCGTAATCTAGTGCAGCGTTGTTCAAGCAAGTGTTATAGTTGAATAGAGGAGTGTAACTCAGGTCAGAGGAAGAAAAACATGACTGTAATCTCTGATTTCTCTGTGGATTTTTTTTATTGTGATTGAGAACTAGCTCTTCCCAATCCGGGCAGCCCGATTCATCAGAACATAAGAATTTGCTCAGCGAAAGAAGACCAAGGTCCATCTAGTTCACCTTCCACCATCCTGGCAGTCCCTTGACATGTCGTGTCCCAAACTGTACGCTGTATCCCCGAGATATTATTTTCTAGCAGAATTTGTTCTTGAAACAAACAGCACTTTCTGCTTTCATCGCCTCAGGGAGCCTGTTCTGTAAATTTACTACTCGCTCAAACGCTCAGTGATACAGTATTCCAGACTTAGCTACAAACCCAGGACTCCACTGGAGCAATATGTGACTGCTTTCTAAAACCCTGGGGTTTTGATTTTGAATCCATACCTACATTTCATTTGCCACCAGGTCAAGCTAAGTGGTAAAACAAACACTCTATACCATTCAAGTTCATTATTACCCAATAATAATCATACGCCCCATATGTAGGATTTGACTGGAGAATCTATTACAATTCTAAGTTGGCTTTTCCCTCTGAATGTGGCTAAGTCGTTGGCTCTCACGTGCAGTGCAAGTCCCTGATTTCTCTCTGGACTCCAGGCTGTTGGCAGCGTGCCAAAGCCAACTTTTGGCACAAGCAAGCACGTCTGATAGTCAGCATGGTACTGCATGTTGACAGCCTTTATTGACTGAACAACCAAGCCCTTCCTCTCTCTCTGGGCATATTTCACTGCTTAAAACAGGATCCAGCTCCCAGTTCCAGGCAAGGGGATTTGTACAGGACATGGCACACCAATCAACTTTCACACCCGAAACTAAGGCTTTTAGTCACTGAACCCGAATTATGATTTTACCGATTCTGCAAAGTGAATAACAGTGCTGTGGTTACTCTACTTTATCTATAATAATAATACTTATCCTTGTATTTGATACAGCGCCTTATCACGTCTTCGAGACGTCTCCAAAGCGCTTCACAGGATACACTGTAAAGTGAATTGACTGTATGTTTTGTGGGGGAAACGCAGCAGCCAATTGTGCACAGCAGCGTCCCACACACAGTCGTGGATTGAGTGACTGAATTATTTTTTGGGAAGGATTATTTACGCCTGGAAAAGAGATCCGCCAATCGACTAACAACCGGATTCTCAGTTGGTAATAGGATCACCCGCACCTCAAAGTGCCGCCTAGGATTTGTTGTAAAGTGTAGTGACTGTGCTGACCGAGACGGAGTGAACCTATAGTATCGCCCACTAAGAAAATGTATTGCAATCGGGTTAAGAAAATATGTGTGTGTTGGGGGTTGGAGGGAGAGGGGATAAATTATTATCCTTTACACTACAATGTGAATCAAGAAAGATCCTACTTTGGTCTGAACTAAACTACTGAGGTGGATAGAGATTTGTGAGGTCAGGGTATTAAGGGATACGGGGCAAGGGCGGGGAATTGGATTGGAGGTACAGATCAGCCACGATCTTATAGAATGGCGAAACAGGCTCGAGGGGCTGAATGGCCTCCTCTTGTTTCTAAGCTTCTGGATCGGTATGTGCTTGATTTCAAGATCCTCATCCTCACCTACAAGGCCATTCACGGCCTTGCTCCCTCCTACCTCTCCAACCTACTATCCCCCTACCTACCTGCCCGTACCCTCCGTTCCTCTGGCTCTGGTCTGCTCCACGTCCCCCGCCCCAACCGCCCTACCATCGGTGGTCGGGCCTTCAGCCTCTCAGCCCCCAGGCTCTGGAACTCCATCCCCCAGTGCCTTCGCCGCCTCCTCCCTTTCCTCCTTCAAGGCCGGTCTCAAAACCTTTCTCTTTGACCGTGCCTTCAGCTCCCCTCTCGACTCTCTTCCCCCTCCTCGCTCCCTCCCTTCCCTCCCCTCACCCTGACCATTTCCCCCCTCCTTGCTCCCTCCCTTCCCTCACCCTGACCATTTCCCCCCTGCTCGGGTCATGACCCAACTGTGCAGCGCCTTGGGACGTCCTCCTGACGTGAAAGGCGCTTTATAAATGGAATCTTGTTGTTGTTGTTGTTGCTTCCTAAAGCCAAGGTGCATGCCTGACCTATTGGAGCAGTGGCTGTGGGAGGAGGGTTGCCTGCAGTCTGATTGACTTCTACGCGAACTGTAATGAGAACAGACCCCTGTTGCCTGTTAAGCGCAATCTAATTTGTTACCACAAGGCTGCCTGCCTCCCCAATAGGAGAGTGTTGACAGAAGTGGCCATAATCAGCCAGCCAGGGGCTCCACTGTGGCCAGTTATTGCAGAAATGGTGAGATGAGGTCAGGGCAGTTGAGCTTGTACTTTGCTTGTGTACCGCATTCCACACTGAGCTGCGAGACAAACCGAACAGCGAGCAATAAAAGGGCCCAAATGGAAAAACGATAACCCGCGCACAAGAGGGGATTAGTGTTGCCGAGACCCTGACATTTGACCGCTGTTGACTCTGGGTGGGATGTTTGACAGGATAACGAGAGATTGAGGAGGCCATCATTCACAGCTCTGATATCTAATTGCCCTGTGAGAGACTCGTGAAAATAACTGTCTAGTGCTCGTAACAGAGAAAACAATAGATCACCAAGCAATTAGGGGGACTCTTAGCAATAATCCTTGCACTTGATATAGCGCCTATAAGGCTGAAACGTCTCGAAGCACTTTACAGTAATAATTGAGTTAGTGGCCGTGTATTTGGAGGCAATTGCAGCAGCCAGCTTACGCAAAGTAACGCGTGACCCCACACAACCTGGACGGTAATGAACTATTCATTTGAAGGATTGTCGCTCTTCACGTAGTGTCGCGGATTCTTTAACGTCCACCTGAACAGGCAGCTGGGAGCTCGGTTGAGCGTATCGTTCATTCAAAGGACGAAACCTCCGCCAATGTAATGTTTTCCCCGACAACACACTGGCCTAAACCGTGAGCTTGAACCCACAGCCCTCTGACCCAGAGGTGAGAGGGCGGCTGACCGAGCCAAACTCAGGCCTATTGGGAATTAAAGGTATTAAAGAGTCACGGACAAAAGGTTGAGAGGTGGGATTAAAAGATACGTCAACAACAACAGCAACAACAACAAATAATACTTGCATAGCGCCCTTCACGGCGGAAAATTAAAATAGCTAAACTGGGAGATGGGATCAGAACTATGTTAAACAGAGCTTCCAATCTGCCTGTTCAGGTGAACATTAAAGAGCTCGCCCGCGACACTGTGTGAAAAGCAAAGGGAGTTTTCCCTCGGCAACAATCCTTCAAAAGATACGCTGTGTTTTTAACAGACTGGCGGAACAGCCCTGATGGGCTGAATGACCTTCCTCCGAGCCTAAATTCTTAACGCCTTTGCAACTGAAGTACTTCAGAAATCATCACGTACAGCAAGTCGTTCATATCACGGAATTGCTATTCCCGCCACTGCCCTCCCTTGGCCTGTAGGGTACAGTTTGCTGAGCATTCAAGGCTTTCAGTGGAGCTGTGCAACACGGACAACTAACTCACTAAGTCAATGTTCTCCGAGCGAACCTGGTTGCTGCTCGCACATGCTGCGAACCAGGGAGGTCGCTGGGAAATTGGCTTCGGTGAATTGGGGATGGGTTGGAGTGGGGGGGGAAGAAACAGGGGAGGGATGGGGAGGTCAGGAGAAAAGCAGCAGGAGGGTAGCGAAAGCACTTTCAGGCCCAGCGTTTGACTTGCTGTGAGGTGAAGCATGTGTTCATGTTCATTGCCCGAGCTCCCGATGGATCCTGCAGGTTAGTCTGACCAGTGACCCATGTAATCTGCCTCTCTGTGTTGCGGAGCGCTGGATGGGACGGGTCATGTTCGATACTGGGCCTCGGAAACTTTAAACTGCTCAACTGGTGACTGATGGCTTTTCCAGTTTGTTATTGGAAGGGATAGGGATCCCCCCAGCTCCCCCCACCCCCCCCACCCCCCCCCAATATGTTGCAAGATCCAATAAATGAAACCTCTCCCCTCCTCGGCCATGTTGCAATCGGGATTCGAGAGGCCAGAGGGCAGAGTGAACTGGTAGAATTAAGAATAATAATAATCCTTGCATTTGATACAGCACCTGATCACGTCTTTGAGGCGTCTCAAAGCGCTTCGCAGAATATACTGTAAAGTGAATTGACTGTGTATTTTGTGGGCGAAACGCGGCAGCCGATTGCGCACAGCAGCGTCCCGCTTGTAAAACGAGTGCTCTAACCATTGAGCTACAGCCTATAAGGCCTTTGTGGGTCAGCTCATTGACAGCGTCAAAAGCTGTTTACACACACGCACACGCACACACAAATATATATACACACAGATATATACCCACAGACACACATTCCTTTTTTGACTCGCTTTTTTAAACATACTTTTCCTTCGAAATGTGAAAACTGTTCCTAATTGCACTTTACTATGGTCATGCAATCTCCACGAAAAAACAACTTAAAACCTAACGACAGTATAAATAAATAAATAAACAATGCCAGACAGACTTCTCAAAAAGCGCCCGGTGTGTGCGTCTTAAAAGAGGAGCACATTCTGCGTCGAAAAGCGATCATTCCTCTTGGTTTGCCTCCAATTCAAGCACTTGACGGAGTGACATAAATCATGTTGAAATGCATCATTGTACCTCCAGCGGTCATTGTGGTCAAATTAATGCATGGCTGCTGTTCCACCCCTCCCCAGTGGAAAACACTTTGTCATAATGGACAGTTTCCCTTGAAGTTATAAAGTCTATTTTAAAAGCAAAAGATAGGCCTTAAGAAGAAAGCCACTGTTAACGTTTCTGTGTCTATCTACCTCTCTGTGTCTCACCATCAGCTGTGATATCTACACGTTAATCTTTGCTAACTACACTAGAATGCTCATTATCTCTTTGCCTCGTTACTTCTCTCCTTTGCCTTCAAACACCCTCTTCTGTAGTCTAATTAACCAGCAGCTTTTTATCTCTAATTTCCCCACTCAGTGAGCTTTGCACACAGCCCATAGATGATTTGCTTTATGACCAGCGTTAATTCAATAATCCTAGGTTTCGAAATCGCGCCTTATCACGTCGTCGTCGGGATTTATGAAATGCAAGGATTATTATATTTTTATTCCCTTTCCATTGTAGAGTCTCCGTAATGAGAACGCAGGCTTGCAGAGTGTCAATACCAGGCATGCTTGTGCTGGTTTCCCTGTAAATTCTAGCAAGGCAAGTTTAAGCTCTGAAACCACAGTAAGAGATTTCACTATCAGCATGAGCACCAACGACTGACTATATCACAGCATGTTGTATCATGTTGTACCTTATTAGCTGAACCTGAAGGTGTGTGAGATAGAGAGAGAGGAGATGGAAGAAGACAAATGGATTGTGAAAGAGAGAGAACATACAAGACTGGGTTTAGTGGAGACAGGCCTCATTAATAGCCCAGCTTGTTTGTATTTATTTTATTTATCGGGTGGAGAGGAACGTTACGTTGTTCCAGGACGACAGACAGTTCAAGCTGTGCAGGGGATTGAGCTCAGGTAGTATTTAGCTCTGCTGTACAGAGTAACTCGGACTGTCACAAACACACAGCAAGTTCAGCTTTGGATTGTGGTCTTTATTAAACTCTCTGGAAATCCCTCCAAAGGAACAGTCTTTAATACCGTGTTTGCCCACAAAAAAGGTCACTGTAGTTTACAGTCAATCCTGTGAAGCGCTTTGAGACGTCCTCCTGATATGAAAGGCAACTATATCAAATGTAAAGATGATTATTATTATTATTATTCTATTCCCTGTATCCAGTCAATCCTATGAAGCAGATATAACAGAGTGTATGAAAATGGAACAAGTCACCTCTTTAAACAAATACTCCAATTAATGTGGAGAGGGAGGGGGGGGGCAAGAGAGTGATTGATTGCTAACAGGTTGTTTTCTGTTGCGTTTCTATTTTAAAAAATGTTAACAATTGCTGCTTCTGACTCTTTGTAGTCATTTGCTATCGTTTCCACGCTCTGCGTTCGTTCGATACATAAAGCGCCGGGCGAAGAGTTTTTACTCTGTAAATCTGAAAGAGTCGCGAGTGTTTAATTCCACATGCAGCACATGCGGTCAGACAGCACTCTGTGAGTTTCTGCCTCTTCTGATGCTTTTGTGTTCCTTTCGTCAATTATTAGTACAAACAAAGGGGGTTGTTGTTGAGAAGAGACTTTTATCTATCACATCCAGTGGAGAGTGGAGGCAGGCATACCACAGAGCACTTGGCCAAGTGCTATGGTGAATGGTACAATGTAGACTGGCATCGGGAGCTCAGCTGAGTGGACAGACTGAACAGTAGATTCTTTGTAGATCGCAGCACAATGATAGAAAAACCCTACGTTCCCCCCACCACCAACTCTCAGTGGGGGGGGGGGACGGGGCGGAGGATTTTTGTGACCCGTTTTAGCATTTTTTTTTTGCCTGTGACCCTTTTCAGCATCTTTTTTTTTTACCCGCACATTTCTGGTCCCTTTTTTTCATTGTAAAAGGTCCCGGAGTTGGAAACGTCTCTCATTCATTGTCCGTTTATCAGCCTTTTACTGGCTCGAAGCCCGTGTCTCCTCGCGTCTTGTCGGTTCATAATTGGACTGCGAGAGGGTTGTATAGTGTCGCTCATCTGTATCCGTACCACAAATGCCTTGAAGACATGATAAGGTGCAATTATATAAACATATATTGGTCTTATTTCTGTAAAGGAATTGGAACCTGGGGAAAATAATAATAGAGCGTTTTCCCATGTTCCAATTCCTTTACAGAAATATATGTATATATTTATACTTATATAATAATTGCATTTGATATCGCGCCTTATCGCATCTTCGAGACGTCTCAATAGCGCTTCACGGAACATACTGTAAAGTGGAGTGACCGTGTGTTTTGTGGGCGAAACGCGGCAGCCGTTTGCGCACAGCAGCGTCCCACAAACACAAACACTCGTGGATTGAGCGATCGCATTTTTTTTTGGAACACATTATTATTGTTGTTGTTGTTGTTGTTGTTGTCGGGGTTTAACCGAGCGCACGGTAGTTACAAATTAGAAGAAGTTTACTCGGAGAGGAAGCTAGAAAGCTATCTTTGTCCTCCGATGTAACTCTGAGCTATTGCAACACCGACACTTCTGCCAGATTTTATCAAACGAGATATTACAGCTGTCGTCAGGCTCCATTGCAACTCACTCTCAATCTTCCCTCCCTCTCTCTCCTTCCCCTTTCCTCCTCCTCCTCCTCCTCCTCCTCCTCGCACATACACATTTAGGCTTATTTTACTGGTGAAGTGTATATCAAGGCATCAAATAGGAAAAGCAGAGCGGATCGGAGAGGGGGCTGGGGGAGCGATTATCTTTCTCTTCTCGTGTTAGGTGAATTAGCTGAAGCTTTGCGCCGTCTCCTGTTACTGTGTGACAAAGGACTTTTCTCCAGGCTGTTATTTGCAGTGGGTTTGCATCGACCAGCCTGCAGCTGTAGCTGATTGAAATGCCCATTGATCATCAACGGTGCAGATTTCTTTCCCCCCCCCCCCCCCCGCGCGCCCCCCACAACCAGCCCCCTGCCCCCCCTTTCCTTCACGTTCCTTCAGGACACGGGACACAACAACAACGTCAAACAATTACACTCGTATAGGGCCCTTCGCGTCGGAAATACATCCCAGGATGGTGTGTGTGCGTGCGCGTGCGCGGGGTGGGGGGATAGTGGGGAGAACAAAGTACTGGCAGCAGAATCTGAACTTAGTAAAATCATAGCTGTGATGAATGGCTCAGCTCTGCAACGAAGCAGTGATTTGAAAGGGCCACCGAATGGTCAGGGAAGCTGATGTCATTGGTGCATGAAATTGGCATTTTCGACAGTGTAATGGATTCACGGAAGTGATTACTACACCGTAACAACAACAACGACTTGCATTTATATTATGCCCTTCCCCCTGCCCGGGGTCTCATATCTAACTGCGGGTTTCTTGTGGTTTATATGACTAATTTATACATGGGAGTGGTTTTAAGGCAGTAATGTAACTGAGTCTTTACATGATAGTTTACATGAAGAGTGTCACACCAGAGTTATTCCAAGGTCGGAATCTCACTGAGAGCGGGCGATTTATTCATGGAATGATGAATTAAATACTTCTGGTGAGGCAGCTCCCGTGACAACAGTGACGGGTTGCTCGATTCATATATCATGATAATAATAGATGGTAATAATAATAATATAATAATCCTTGCATTTGATATACGTCTCATGGCGCTTCACAGAATACACCGTAAAGTGAATTGACGGTGTGTTTTGAGGGCGGAACACGGCAGCCAATTGCGCACAGCAAACCCTTGCGCTTGATATTATAATAATAATAATAATAATAATAATCCTTGCATTTGATATAGCGCTTTTCACGTCGGGAGGACATCCCAAAGCGCTTCACAGAACACACTGTAAAGTGAATTGACTGTATATTTGTGGGCGAACGCGGCAGCCAATTGCGCACAGCAATGTCCCACAAACAGTCGTAGATTGAAAATGACCAATTTATTATTGTTTTGGGTTTTGGAGGGATTATTATTAGGCTCTGTGTGGAGTAAGGAAACTTGCCCAAGGTTTCGCCCTCTGCCTGGAATTGAACTCAGGTCTCTCACTTGCAAAGCGAGTGCTCTAACCACTGAGCTACAAGACTCCACATATTGCGCCTACAATGTGTAAACATCTCAAAGGGCTTCACAGAGAATCGTTACCCTGTGTAGTACCTTTGTAGGCAAACACAGCAGTCAATTTGCAACGAGCTACATAAACTGCTGCCCCACTGCCTCGAAGTGAACAAAGGTTTTATCTGGGATATTTCTGGCCCGAACTCAGGCAGAAACTCCCTCCTGCATCTAAGAAGTGACCTGGGATTTTTAAGGTACACCTGAACGGGCTGTTGTTATGTTCCATTTTAACTCCTGTCAGTTTGAAATCCGAGATCCGGCTGAACCTTTTTAATATGGTTCCCATTCTCGCACCGGCCAAGTCGAGCGTTTTTAATTTAAAAGCAATTAGTGCGCTCTGAAACAACAGGACAGACAGAGCAATCTTACAGGCGTATCAAGCAAAGTCTCAGTCTCTGAGCTGCTCTTCAAGTTACAGGCTCTCATCTGTACAGTATTTTTGCAGCTGCAAACTTCAGAGCCGAGCAGCTTTTACTGCATATTTATTTTACGGAATAGAATTGATGGGAATCGCTTTCAAAGCTGGAAGCCAGGCAGGCCCTCGTGTGTGAGCCCGGGCAGAAGGTGTTCCACTGCCCAAAGCACTTCTCACTGTGCAGCACCTTCCGAAAATCGATCTGCTTTTTGAAGTCAGACGGTTTATAGTGTAATAATAAACACCACCAGTTTAACATGAGAGCTCAGCCTCCTTTTGTGGGCGGGGGGGAGACGTGATGGAGCTATTACCATTTTGCAAATGTGAACGTTCTTTCTGAAGCTCCTTAACCCAGCGTTTAAATTCCTTCCTAATGATAACTTTCACCTACTTTTGTGAGAAACGTTCTACGTTCCAGCCTTGGCACCGAAGGTGAATTATAATAATAATCCTTGCGTTTCATATACCTTCAGTCACCCTCCTACTGCAACCCTCCCTGCGCCCCACCCTCCTGATCCCAACCCCCTGCTCGGGTCCAAATCCCTGACTGGGCAGCACCTTGGGACGTCCTCCCGACGTGAAGTGTGCCGTGTAAATGTAATTTGTTGTTGTTGATGATGATATAGCGCCTCATTACTCCGTCGAGACGTCTCAAAGCGCTTCGCAGGATATACTGTAAAGTGGAGTGACTGTGTGTTTTGTGGGTGAAACGCGGCAGAAGAGATTCGGGAGAGGGACCAGCTATTTTGGTCACAGGGATTCCTTCTTTGTCAGTTTGAGGGAAACTTGGAATCTCTTCAGCCTAATCCTGTTTTATTTGCTTCGTTTAAAAAAAAATTGTAAACCTCAGAGGGGTTTTCCTCAACCTCATCCCCCACCTCCGCTCCTTGCTTTGCCAATCAAAATAAATCATGGAGATCGGGATCTCCCCACGAGTTCCGAAGCCAATGTCCTGCACGTGACGTTTCTCACGTTATAACGCACTGCGTTCTTAATGATGTGTTTCAAGTTTAATTCTTTGCAGTTAAGTATTCTAATGCGCGTGCGTGTGTGTATGTGCGTCTGTACATGTGCGTGTATGTGCGTGTGTGTGGGTATATGCGCGTGTGTGCGCGTGCATGTGTGCATGTATGTGCATGTGTGCGTGTATGTGCGTGTGTGTGTGTGTCTATGTGTGTGTGTGTATGTGCATGTGTGCGTGTATGTGTATGTGCATGTGTGTATGTATGTGCATATGTGTGTGTGTGTGTGAGCGTGCGTGTGTGCATGTGCGGGTGTGTATGTGCGCGTGTGTGTGTGTGTGTGCGTGTATGTGTGTGTGTGCATGTATGTGTGTGTGTGTGTGTGTGCGTGTGCGCGCGTGCGTGTGTTTGTGTGAGTGTATAGGGGTGGCCGTCCTGTTAGACAAGTTACATTTGTGTAGAGTTATCCCCGGGTTCCTATACTATCCAAGCAAATAAAATAGGACTTTGATTTTGAGAAGCAATGATGGATTGGCAACGCTGGCGAGGGAATAGCTCTGCAGGTGGCAACGGAGACGGAGCCCACTGCTCCCTGATCTTACAGGATGAATAGCGACTACAGAGCGGCGCAGGGGCCATAATTACAGCGGCTGCAATGTTTTTCAATCACCGCTTTATGCACGGGAAATGCTAGTCGTTTCGAACGTCCTGGGGCTTGTGTTGTTTTTTTGAAGGGGGAAACTACAAAGTTGAAATATGTTTATTTTCTTCCTGAGGGGTAAAAAAAAAAAGGGGGGGCTGGGATGGATGTAAGTAAGGTTGAGACTCCAAGACACACAGGCCACTTCAGTTGCTCTCACCACATGAGAGTAGGTTCAGCACAAAGGGTTGCCCCCCTGGCTTCCCCTCAGGGCAGTCGACGAAAACCGATCCCTGTTTTTCTAGAGCGCTCCTAAGTATTGAAATCCGAAGGGCTAAAGTTTCAAAGCCTTTCCAACACAATGCTGACTTCTTCTGCGGGCTTTTGATTTTTCCTTTGAAACGTTACAAATTGATCAAACTGACCGTTTTTTTTAAAAAAAAAACCACTCCGTTTCCCCCTCTCCTTCTCGCACTTCCCTTTCAACCCTCCTTCTCCCCACCCCCCCCACCCGCCCACCCGCCTCCCCCCTCCTCCTCCACCACGACTCCCAAATACACTAAAATAGGCCTTTTAAGTGGACGCAGATCTGCTGAACACAATCGAAGGTCTTTGTTCAATCACAGAGCAGAGTGGGGTCTGACATCCTGGCCTGATATTTTGAGCACAATATTGAAACTATACCTCGTAAGACTGATGTGGTAAGGGCAGCCCTACTGGATGTAGGTATTTCTCTTGATTTTCCCCACACACTGACGGTAATAATAGCAATCCTTTCGTATTTGAAACCTCACCCTAATCACATCGTCGAAACGTCTCAAAGCGCTTCGCAGGACAAAGTATAGAGAGCGGTGACTGTGTATTTTGTGGGCGAACTCGGCAGCCATTCGGGGCACAGCGGTGTCCCACAAAGTGCCGTGAAAATTAATTTTTCTGACAAGTATTTTATGCAATGCTGAATGAGAAAGCTTTCAATTTCCCCCAAGGGAAAAAAGCGATCTACTCTGATCAGCCGGTGAATGATATGAACACAGAAAATACGCCCTTATGTAAAGTGCCCCTTACGGTAATGTACACAGAAAACTGAAATTCATCGACAAGTCATGATGGTGGGAAATGACTGTACTTTAAAGTAACCGATATAGGGCGATCTATAAAGATAAGGTTCCCTGTTATGTTGCCCACTAGATCTTTTTGCACCTTTTTAAGGTTCACAGAACGCTCTGAATTATGGAATTTGGTTGCCAAAAGCATCGATCGGCAAACTCACTGATTATAGGGTACAGCAGAGGTCAGTCCATTCAAATTGTGGAGTCCTGTAGTGTAGAGCACTCGCCTCGCAGGCGAGAGGGCCCGGTGGAGGGGGAAACCTTAGGCAAGTCTCCTTATTCTACACGCCTCTGTTTACCTGGTAATAAGTAGGAACCCGATTGTTAGTCGATTGACGGATCACTTTTCCGGGGGTAATAATCCCTTAAAAAAGAAATTGGGTCTCTCAATCCACGACTGTTTGTGGGACACAAACAGTTCACCCACAAAACATGCGGTGTATTCGTGAAGCGCTTTGAGATGTCTCATAGACGTGATAATCGCTATATCAAATGCAAGGATTATTATCATTAATATAAAGGTCAGAGATGATGGAACAGGAAGCGATCGATCACTGAGTAATTGTAAAGGCAAATCACTACCTTTGCGGCTAGGTTTTGGAGTGCTTTGTGGCTCGGATCTGCTGCCATTCCTACGGTTGCTGCACCTGTCTGTGCGCAAGCAGCAACATTATTTCTGGTCCGTTTCCAAAACAATTCACTTTTGGAAAACCCTTATAAACACTTCTCGTTTGATGAAAAATCCTGTTTTGCCAGATCTAACAATTTGCAATAACAAAGCCTGTTTTTCTCCCGTTTTCCACCCAAAGCCTGCTCCGCCTTGTACATAGATCAATGGTGAGAGGTGCTTGTAAGAGAGCAGTGAATCCTGATGGATAATGAACTGGGCCAAGTCGAACACAATGTAAATCATGGCACCATTCAATCAACGAGCTCAGTTGCTTTGCTACAAGTGCTTTTTTTTTAAAACAAAATTGCGATGCCTGGAAATTAACCATGTGTACCACAGCTTAACAGCTCAAGGTCTGTAAGCCATTTGCCACAGGGGAGCAATAAATCCTCTAAATTAAAGTATTGTTCAAAGAAAAAGAAACAAAACATCTATGTTATTGCTACCTCTTACAGTCTTGGGTCCAAGGTTACATTGCTATTGATGCCTGTGGAGCCTTGCAACCTTCACCCTCACCACCACATGCACGTGCGCACACCCGCGCGCACACACACCCGCACACACACCCACCCACACACTCGCACCCACACACACGCACGCGCACGCACACACACACACACTGCATCATTGATGGTCAGTGTCCCTGTACTGGAAACTTTTCATTTAAACGTATACTTATCGTAATTGTTTCTGTTGGATAGGTTAGCCAACTCCAATCATGGTTCAACATTGATTAGGTCCAGTGTGTGTGTTCCTCCACAGCGCCTTTGGTTACATGGAATTAGGCCAATGTATTCATTGCCAATGACAATACCTCCTCTCACACCTCCATTCACTGCACCAATAGATACAACGAGGGGGACTGACATTACATCCCAGAGCAGGAATGGCTGACTTGCGGCCCCCATTGTCCACGTTGGCTCTAGAGGATGAGCCGTACAACTTGCGTGTGGTTTGCGACCTTATCTTCAATCCTGGTTTAAGTTGTGTCCGGCAGTAATTCTGTATTTGTCAGTATTTTATCCCTACTTATTTAATTATCAAGATGTGCTTTCCAAGGAACAGTGGCAACTCCTGTTGTTATGATAAACTATGTGCTATAATGTACTGTGTGTTGGTGATGTCATGACTTTCTCTCATAAAGGCTCAGTAACATCAAAGGCTCCTTCCCCAGGAAAAGCCGGTGCTTGATTTGTGGGCATCCCAGGGTTGTTCTGGAAGGATGAGATCAAATGGGCTGAAGGGCCCTTTTCATCCATATCTCTCCTATGATCGTGTTATACTCTGTGAAAGACATTGAATAGCATGAATACTCAGCTATCATTCCCCTCCCCTCCTTCCCCCACCCCCATGATAAGTATTAAACAGTAACATTGAGTGATACAGCACGGAAATGGGACATTTGGCCCAACTAGTCCATGCTGGGGTTTATACTCCACACAAGCCCCCGCCCCAAATATTCCCCTCTCCTACACGCCTCTATTCCCTCTCCCTCAACTATGCATTTAGTTAAGTTTCCTCGTAAATATATTGATGCTTTTTGCTTCAACCACAGCTTCTGGGGCAGTGAGTTCCACACTCTCGCCACCTTCTGGATAAAGAGATTCCTCCCAAATTCCCCTGATGGGTTATGACGGACTATCTTATATTGATACCCTCTAGTTTTGGACTCACCAATGAGTGGAAAGAGCCTGTGATCATTCACTTCATCGATAGCTTTCAACAAAAATTAAATTTAATTTAAAGTCAGCGTTTTTATTGTTGCAGTGCCTGTTTGTGAAAAAAAATGATGATACTGGGCCTTTGACTTTTATTTTCCGCCTTTGTGAATTGACGACGAGAAGTTCTATTCAGGAATTAAATCGCTGGCTGCCTTATCATTCTTTTTATTTTAATTTAATCAAAAGAAATTAAAAGCATGTAGTAGTTACAAATCCAACCTGAACAGGTCTCTCTCTCTCTCTCTCTCTCTCTCTCTCGCTCTCTCTCTCTCGTTGTCCGTTTGGAATCTGATCAGCAGATTTGTAACATTTACGTTTATTTCTTTATCTGTGCAGTTATCCTTCCAGCTGCAGTCATAAATATCGCAGGCATCTCTCCCTATCAAAGAGGGTTTTACTGCAATGACGACAGCATCAAGTACAGCTCTAAGAGAAGTGTGATACCCAACTTCATGCTCTTAGCAGTGGGAACACTACTGCCAATTGCTTGTGTAAGTTTATATCTGCTGGTGCACAGCCCAGCTGAGACAAGGTAGAATGTGGCGTCTCCCAACAGCAATTCATCTCTGATTCATGGAACAAAAAGGCAAAATAACGCAGATGCTGAAAATCTGGAATTAGAACCGAAGTCACTGGGAACACTTCAGCAGGTCAGGCAGCATCTACGGAGAGAGGGAAGTGAGTTAACAGTTGAGGTCCATGACCTGAATGCTCTGACGAAAGGTCATCGACCTGAAACCTTAAGTCACTTTCCTCTCTCCATAGATGCTGCCTGATCTGCTGAGTGTTCCCAGTGACTTCTGTTTCTCTCTCTTGATTCTTGGCTTCATGTTGCTCCACGTAAGACTGTGCATTGCATATTTTGTGGAGCATCTTAAGACGTTCTTACAATTATCTCAAACGGCATCTTACGATGGCAAGTCGGCCCTGAATGTAAATTCTGGACCTTAGGCAAAAGGTGGGGTGGGTGTGGCTCAGAGTAGTATCACATCGTAAGTGAAGAGTACAATTCCATTTGTTGCTTTATATGCTGTTTGACCGTCTCCTGACTAGAACCAGGAAAATGGAACAGATTTACTTCCGTCACTGACGAAACAGGTTAGTTTAAACCCTCGAGAAGTGTTCTCGATGCCCCCGGACTCTGAGAAAACACACAGTACAGCTGCACTCATGACACTCTCTTTCACCACCGATAGCTTTTGATGGACCAAAATGTTTTGTGGAGCATTCTCTGAGAGAGAGAGAGAAAGAGAGAGAAAGTGTGTGAGAGCCTGAGACGCTGCCAAAACTCATTTCATCTAAACAGTCCAAATGAGGGAGACCAGACTTGTTGTCTTCAGAGTCTTGAGAGTTGAACCCGGTTCGCAGAGATGAAAGGAGACTTCTTTCCTGTTATATGTACAATATTAACAACAACAACAACAAATCATATCTGTATAGCGCCTTTCATGTCGGGAGGACTTCCCAAGGCGATACGATGCAGTTGTAAGAAGTGGAGAGGACAGAAATTTGAGCAAAATCTCCAAAGAACAAGAAATGTAGGGGGATAAAAAGGAAATGTAGGAATTTTTTTAGACTTTCGGACTGACTAGCTGGGCCACAATGGCGTGCCCTGTTCCTACCCTCCTGTCCTCGTCTCCAGCACCACGACTGATCTAATAGATCGAGTCGTGGATGTCCCTTAACTTTCTCCAACTCAAACATTGACAAAACTGTGACTATCCTGGCCGGCTCACGTCATCGCTTCCTCACCTCAGGCACTGCTCTCTTGTTGTTCACTCTAACATACTGTTCAACACTTTAAACTCTCATAGAATCATAGAATATTACAGCACAGAAAGAGGCCATTCGGCCCATCGTGCCCGTGCTGGCGCTTTGGAAGAGTTGCCCGATCAGTCCCACTCATAACCTTGCAAATTTTACCTCTTCAAGTACCTATTCAATTCCCTTTTGAAAGTCGTTACTGAATCGGTTTCCACCATCCTTTCAGGCAGCGCATTCCAGACCGTAACAACTGTGTGTGTGTGTAAAAAAAATTCTTCTCGTCTCCCCTCTGGTTCTTTTGCCAATTATCTTGAATCTATGTCCCCTGGTTCCCGACCCACCCGCCAGTGGAAATTCTCCTTTACATTTTACATCCCGGCTGGCTCTTTTTACTCCATCTCCGTCACTGCTTCCCCCGAGCGTAGCTGAAAGCAACACCCATGTCTTTGACACCTCCAGGCATGACTTTTCCAACACCCTCCTTTACCAGCTCCACCCTGCACAAGATTAGCCCAACAGTCAGGCTTGTTCACATGCTAATGTGACGCCGTTTTTTTTAGGTCCATTGAACTAATTAGGGTGTGAATTGCAAGACAACAGCTATGTGTTACAACAACAACCAGATGGATACAAAACCAGTGGGAAAATAAGTGTCTGAATGACAATCCAAACCTCGCATTCTGGGAGAAACGAGCCCTAACCCACCGTGGCAACGCTTAGAAACAGCTACTCACACACATCCCTAAACTCCGCTAGCTCATCGTGCTTCAGGGCTAATTGTAAGAATGCTCTTTCGATGCTTGAAAAAAATAAATGTTGCAACTCTATACAATTTGAGGTCCACTATTAAGCTGCAACGATGTGGGGAGCGGGGAGGGGATTCTGAGATATCCTACATGTTTGTTCAATGATGCCACACTTTACTTTGTTGTAGCAGTTGTGCTCCTGAGCTCTTTGTTGTCGATGTTACTTACCCTTGCCTTGTCTGTATCTGTTGTCGTCCTTTCCATCAGCTGGCCTTCCATTCCTGGTAATCGAAACTAGCACCATCAAACCTTATAAACGTGGATTTTACTGCAATGACGAGAGCATCAAGTACCCCTATAAGAACGGAGACACAATCAGTGATGCTGTGCTTTGTGCTGCTGGTATTCTAACCACCATCCTCTCTGTAAGTCTCTGTTCAACTTTGATCAAAATCGGTTGTGCCTTTTTNGTCTGCCAGCTGAGAGCAAACCCTCCTTCGGATGAGATGTGAAACTTGAGGCTTGACTGTACCAGTTCAGGTGGACGTTAAAGATCCCTTCGCACTATTCGAAGAGAGAAGTGAGTTTTTCTCTCCCAGTGTCCAGGCCAACTATTGCCCCCCCCCCTCCCCACACCACACCGCCCACCCGGATAAAGAATTAACCATTCACTTTGTGGATGTTTGTGGGACATTGCCGTGTGCAAATTGGCTGCCGCGTTTTGCCTCCAACTTCATAGTTACTACACTTTACAGTAAAGAAATGAAGGGCTTTGCTGTGATAAGGAGTTTTATCAGTTCTAATAAATGCAAGGATTATTATAAAAATAAATACTAATAATTAATTGTTGGCAAACGCCTACAAAAAAATGTAGATTTCTGACTACAATTGAGGAAGACGGGATGATTTACAAGTGGCAGCACTTTGAGCACAAAGACAAAAACCCTCTTGAGACAAAGTTAAATGTTAAGATCATTGAGAATAATAACATAATGATTCTGGTGCTTGATTCACCGCCTTTCACGTTGTGACGAATGTTAAAGTGCTCCACGGGATTTTCCTGTAACTTGGTGCGACTGCGTATTTTGTCGGCAAAATGTACGCAAATAACGGTAATTGTGTCAATTCTTTGAGGTCAGCCGGGTGTCTGACACACGTGGAAACCCATCACCACGCTTAAGAGTCTCCAAACCAAACTGAGATTTCCACGCGTGCCAACAACAAGTAGAAATCCAAGAGATTTGGAACAGAAAGAGCACTGTCTCACCAGACGGATGCATCCTGTTTACCTAATTCTGGGGCATTTTTAGGCGCAGGTTGGTAAGAGCCAAAGGCTTGGGGACCCCAGAGTGTGCGTTGGGGGAACAGCTGGAGTCTAACCAGCTAAAACCTCATAGCCTGCCATTGAGAGCGCTGTCTGGCAAGCTTCCCCGCTGCTTGTCCAGCCGCGGGTTGGAGGGTTAACGGGAGCTGAGTGGCCTGACTCCCTGCCCCCAGTGACTGGTCTGTCCTTCCGAGTCCTGCCAATGAGCCAGGGTGGCCCGGGACTGTCGTCAGCAGTGTCTTGGAGTACAAGTTTGTCCCATTCCTACCACGGTTGCAGAAATAGAAACCTGTAATGCATCTCATGTGGCTGTAAGCTACTTTGATTTGAATCTAAATGCAAGTTTTGTTCCCATTGAAACAGATTGAAATGAATGTTTCACATTTCCCATCAAACAATCTCTTCCATTCACATGTGTGGAGGTGAAAGCAATCCCGTGGATACAGCCCGAGTTCACTGAGTTGCTGTTAGGGAACATCTCCAAATAGCAATGCTTCCTGTCCTCCTTAAAAGGCAGTTTAATGCCCCTAATTGTATATTTTTGGGTGGGGGGATAACAGTGTAGAGTAGAAATGCTGAGATTTAGCACAGAAATCTGAAAAGCCGTTCGATACGTCCATTGAAAATAACCCACTTGAAAGCTTAATTCCGTTGTTGTTTGAACGTAGTCTATCAATGAGAGAAAACCACATTTAAAATCTCATTAAATGAAAATAACCTGCCCTTAAACGTACCCATTTTGAAGTCGTTGCCAGGAATGTCTCCTGAACTACTACAGTGGCAAAGTTCCAAAGGAAAAGGAAAAAAAAACACTTTTTTTTGCTGGTGAGCCTTTGCTATGTTATTGGAAACTATAGCAACCTCATCACTATGTGAATTGGCTGAACCTGGGAGTACATGTCTGGCTGTTTGAACACACAGCAGCTCTCACTGCAAAGTAACAGTCCGTTAATGTGGACCTCAATGTCCTCTATCAAAAAAAATGCCAAATGTTCAGCAAAACCCAAACCCAAGAAAAGCGAAATGTCTTTATTCAAGTCAAAACATTTGTTTTTAAAAAAAAGCTGGGGCGGAAGAGGTAGAGGAACAGTGAGGGGTTGGGGATTGGGGTGGGGGGGTTTGGGTTTGGGGTGGGGGGTTTGGGGTGGGGTGAGGCGGAGGTGGGGGTGGTGGGGGAAGGAGAGGAAAGCAAATTGTTTGGAAAAGGAGTTGTACATCTGTAGCTGATCAATCCATAAAATCCCTGGCACAACAAAAGTTTTCCAAAAAAGGATTTGACACTGAGAGTTAATATTACAGTTTAAAAAACTCTGTGGCGTTGCATCCGATAGAAAGGCACATGATGGGATCTGCAGATTCCCTGAAACCGTTCCACGATCCCTTTCCCTTCTCCGCCTGTCTGTCCAGGGTATAAGACACTCAAGCCACCCTGACCACCACGGTGACCATTGTGCTCCTGCCTAAAGAGTGTTTCCAATTACTGTGCACGATTCATGTCTTGAGCACAAGCCTTTCATTAGTGAAATCATGGTGCCTGATTTCCCCTTCCCCTCCTCCGCACAGCGGACTCCACAGGAGTCGGAATATATTTCGCAGGATGCAACGCAAGTTGCAAGTGGGTAGCTTGAATTCTGTCACTTGTCCTGTCGATTTTAAAGCCTCCTCCTCTGTACCGTCAGGAATGTACGCTATGTAAAGCGGGGAATTCCTGCCAGTGGAAAATTAAGCTTGCCACGAAACACAGAGGGAGCATTGGCAGCATTCGATAAAGAACTCCGAAACAGCCCCCGAACATTGTTGAACGGTATAACCTCTGGAAGGTGATGGCTGTAGTTCTCAGTTAAAATAAACTGGGCAAAAAAAATTTAATGATAATGATAATTTGGTCACTCAATCCACGACTGATTGTGGGGACGCTGCTGTGTGCAATTGGCTGTCGCGTTTCGCCCACAAATCGTACAGTCAATTCACTTTACAGTATATCCTGTGAAGCGCTTTGAGACGTCTCGAAGATGTGATAAGGCGCTGTGTCAAGTGCGAGGATTATTATTATTATATTACCCGTGTACTTCTCTCTTGAAATCCACAATGGCTGAAAGCTCACCCAACCGATGGGTGGGACAGATAGGTTTTAGTGTGAGTGAAATTCTGAGGTTGGGGTTGAGGGACATTGTCGGGCAAGAGTAGAAGCAACTTTACTTTGAAGTTTTTCTTGCTGCAGAGATTTTCCACAGATATACATTTATACTATGTGCATGGGAAGTACACAGGAACAAAATATTCTCATTTGACCAGGCCAGTATTTATGAGCTGTTTTCCACATTTTTTTCTGGAGACCAAAAGAGGAGCTATTTGAAATGAAAAGCATTAGAGTGTGTTTAAAATTATTTAATTCTGTTTCCTCTCAGTCAGTCCTGTACCACAAATATTAATATTGACACTAATAATCCTTGCATTTGATATAGCGCCTGATCACGTCTTCTAGACGTCTCAAAGCGCTTCTCAGAATATACAAGTGAACTGACGATGTTTTGTGTGCGAAACAAAAGCAACCAATTGCGCACAGCAACGTCCCACAAACAGTGGCGGATTGAGTGACCAAATTCTTCTTGTTATTATTTTTTTAAAGGGATTATTACCCATACAAATGGGGTGAGCCTGGGCAGGTTAGCAAATATGAATCCTATCCAAGAATGCAGGTACCGAACTTTGAAAATATCTAACATCTGTATTTTATGTTAGACGCTGCTGTTCAGTAGTCATTTTTATTTGCAAGGGGATTTCGGGTTTAAAAAAAAAAGAGCAACAAGAGCTTTCTTCTGAGACGCAGCTGCTGACGATTTCAGCGTGCATTCGGAACGGCAGAAATAATAGAACTTGGAGGCCCACAGGGTTGCTATGGAGAGAATAAGACGTAGACAGTGGCAAGAGTCTGTAATAATTAGAGATGTTAATGAGATGTGTAAACCAGAGGGAGAGAGAAGAGAGGGGAAAGAATTATGGCGTAAGTGCTTTTTTTTTAAGCCAAAAAGCATTTGCTACAATTTACAAAGGAACCTCTAACATGTTTATGTACTGTTCATTGAAAACATATCTGTGCTGCAACACAGCCTTTGAGTACGGAGACTGAGACTCGAGTTGCGGTCCAGCTGTGCTGAATTACAGCACATCCAGGGCCCCGTGATATTTGAGATGTTGCTGGGATTTTTGGCCCTCATTAGGGCCCTGTGTGTTCTCAATTAAGACACTGAGCGCACTGCACATACATGCACACATGTACACACACACACAGCCACACAACACACATACCCACACACACACACACAGCACACACACACACACAACACATACACACACCCACACAACACACATACATACACACACAGACACACAACACATACACACAAACGTACACACACCCACACAACACACATACACACACACATACACAACACACACACACACAACACACACCTGAGGTCCTCAGGGTGGATGACTGCCTTGTGATCAGTCACACATAGTTCTGTTCCTAAGGCACTTCTGGATGATGGCAGAGACCAGCTATGGATACGGTAGTATAACTGGCGTAAGTGCAGGGTTATTAGGTGGACCTGGCGTATCCATTAAAACTGTTAAAAGTATTATCACTTCTGTAGGGGATACTACAGGACATGATGTCAGCACTGCAGCAGCCTCTTACAGAAACTCTCACAGAGTGGATGGGTTTTTCCCCTTTCCCCCCTCCCCCCCCCGGCACCGTTCTTGCCGCCCCTCCCTTCGTCCCCCTCCCACACACCCCCCAAAGCCTCGAAAGTGGGGGTCAGGGCGATCCGCGTGAAACACTTCCCGGTGACACCCTCAGTGCTGTTGTGTGGTCGTCTTGCAGGAGGCGAGGTCCGTGGTGGTGGGTGGGCGTGGGGAGAGGAGGTTGGGTGGGGGTGGGGGGGGGGAGAGAAGAAGGAGAGGACATTGACAGATTTTATTTCTTTGCTCGAGATGGAACTCTCGCTCGCATGAAACGCTCCACTTAAAAAGAAAAAGCCCGGGTGAAATCCGACGGATTTCAAAATGATGATAATAATAATAATAATAATAATATAATATGATTTGCCAATCGTGCCCGGACTGGGAGTCAGTATCTTGAACAGGGCCACCATGAGAGATGAAATGCGGTTTTGTCTGCGAGTGAAAGTACCGCCTTCGTTGCTTGATTTGCCTTTCATTCTCGAGCCAAGTTGAGTCATCAAAAGTTGCAAGAGGGCTTTAGAATAACACACTCATCTTAGAATAACGCAAGGGCACAGCGAGCTGAAGAGAAATCCCTCCAGCAAGAATCCTCGCATCCTGACATCCCGATACCACGAACCAGTCCAGTTTCCAAAGGGAACATTCATGATCCCAATGATGGGAAGAAAACGGCAACCCTCCTGGGAGTGTCGTGGGCTTCATTTGTGATTGATCTCCAGAGCTGTAACGACAAACAGCGATCATACATTGATGATAATAATAATGATAACATTCCTCGCATTGGATATAGTGCCTTATCACGTCTTCGAGACGTCTCAAAGCGCTTCACGGAACATACTGTAAAGGGTAGTGACCTTGTGCTTTGCGGGTGAAAGTACGGCGTAGATATCAAATGCAAGGATTATTGTTATTATTACGCTATGACTTATATTAATGGAGATGGGGTGGGGTGGGGTGGGGGGGGGGGTGTGCGGTTAAACCTGAATAATAGCAATGGGCAGGAAAGAAAATAAGAATAGAATCGCAAGTACAATATTTACCAATGGAAAAGAGCAGCCGGTTCACCTGTGGGGTAAAATCCCACCTGGGTCTCGATTTACTTCACTGTATTTATGTAGCGTTCCTGAGTGGGCAGAATTTGGCAAATTGTTGCATTCGGTCTTCACTTTGAAGCCGTTGTTCTGTAGTTCTGAAAAGAAAAACACTTCCAAAATGAAGGATGTTGTTAAGAATTTGCCAACTCTGTCCACTCATTGTCCATCATAGGCTCAAGTGGAATTATACGCTTCAGACATTTTCTTTTTGCTCAGGCAGTTGAGTCCTTCGGTTCCCAGTTGAATCAGGAATCTGCCAGGGTTTTCCTCTCGCTGAGTGCTCTAACTGAGTCAGCATTCCTTCTACTGAGCGTTATTATATTTCTCATTCTATACATTACTCCCAAGTCCTGGTTCAGTTTGCGGTTTCCTTTAGCTTTCGTTTCCTCTGTTTCTCTTTTCCTGGTTCTGCACGCAATACGGGGTCGACAGCCATCCCTCAGTTCCTGCCATCATTTCTAACAAAATACTGCCATCGGATTCTCATCTCCACTTGATCTGGTTTTCCAGTCAGAGGCAATTGCTTCCCTTGCTGGCCCGAGCTTCCAAAACCCAAAGCGTTTCAGTAAATGTTTGACAGAACAGTGGATTAATGTCTTTGAAAGACCACTGTGCTACTCATGACTCCATACGTACACTAGTTCAACTCTGGAACACAGCTCCAGCCGTTAAGGGTACGCGAGGCTTGGACTAAACTCTTCATGGGTAACTGATGCCAAGTTTAGTAACTGTTTATCTGTGGGCAATACTCGAGTTGTTGTTGCAACGTACTACAAATAAGAAATCTGTGTTTCTTGAGGATGGGGAATAGAGGGAGAGAGGGAAGGAGGGAGAGACTGGAGCCACCTGCAATGGAGTGCTGCGCTTTTCCAGTGAATATTTGTTAGTTTTGACTAATTGCCAAGAAGAGGGGTGACCGCTCTTCTGCGAAGTGTTGTTGGATCGTTAACCGATTATTCTCACTGGAAATGTGGAGATTGTGATTTAGAATTTTAGCCACAAAACCTTGCGCCCTCAAAAGCCACCGTCTCCCTGGCTCTCGGCCAATATTCCTTTCAGAGGAGAGATAGATCAACATGCACCAGGCAGGAGAAGCGAGGCGTTTTCATTTAAAAGTAACCGAGTTTGTCTCCTAATCCCACTTTAACCTTTCTCACAGCGCTCCAAAAACCTTTTCAAATGAACAAAAAAAAAACAGCACACCTTTGTTAAACCGGAGAGGCTTTGATACTCATTAATCTATTCAGTTACACACTTTATTACCTTCGCTTACGTCGTTTTAATGCTTTGTTTCACAGGAGTTTAGGGAGCAGTCTGCTGTGCACGCTCAGTAACATGCTTTTTTTGAAGTTACTTCATTTCGCTCAGATTTACTCCAAACCTGGGCGTGGCAGAGTATGTTTTTACTAAAACGTATTAGTATTAACCTATCCTGAAAGGTTTGTCAGATTGTAAAATGTTGGCTATTTACACCAGCAATGCCACTTAAATCCTACCTTCCCTTTAAACACCGGCAAGTGTGTCATCTCATTTGGTGAAGCAAACCCGCAATGTTAAACGATATTTATCATAATAGCGAGCCGTATCAGGTCGTCAAAGTGTCTCGAAGCGCTACACAGCATTTACAGTGGCGACTGTTGTGTAGTGACTGTTTTTTAAGCAATCCTGGCAGCTAGCTTCTTCGCAGCAATGTCCCGCATAAAGCCATGAAGTGAACGACCCAATTTTTTTTGTCAAGAGTCCCAAATTCTGAATGCTTGAACTTGTCACGTGTAGGTCACACAGTAATATGATTCTGCAGATGTGTTCTCCCCCACCACCCAAAAATAAAATCCCATCAAGTCTCCTGAGAAACTCGTGGATATTTTCATGCTGAGGTTCGTGGTTGGCTTTCAGCGAGAAATATTTTTCACTCAACTGGGAAGCAGAAATGAAATTTGATACAGAAAGTAAAAATAAGTCTTTTTTTAAAAAAAAATAAAAGCCTCAATTTATCTTCTCGCTCTGTGACTAGATTTGGAATCGTTCTGGGTGGGATTTGGGTGTTGAGGCATCCACATGAATACTCTTTTGTTACTGTCTGAAAAGGAGAGTCACATATCAAGGGAAGAAAGGGTTTCTTCTCTCTCTCTTTGTGATCTCTGGTATATATAATAATCCTTACATTTGAGATTGACATCCTCTCAAATGCTTTGATACGTCCGCCCTACCTGAAAGGCACTGTATAAGTGAAAATTGTGTTGTATTGTATTATAAACAGGTGGATATAATCATTAAAGGGTGGTTTCAGGACAGATATCAGGAAGTTTTCTTTACGAGAGAGAGAGAGAGCGAGAGAGAGTAATGAACGACTTGAACAGACTGCCAGGAAGGGTGGTTGAATTGAAGCTGAACTCATTTAAAAGCAGCTTGTGATGGGGATTGGGGTGGGGGTGGGGGAGGAAGACCAATCTTGTGATATTACTTTACCTGTTGTGTCCAGTGGTCCCCCTTTGCGCCCACAAAATACACAGTCACTCCACTTTACAGTTTGTCCTGTGAAGCGCTTTGAAACGTCTCAACGACGTGATAAGGTGCTATATCAAATGTAAGGATCATTATTATTATGATTATTACTATTATTATTATTATATTGAGTTCAAATCCAAATCCAAACCAAGCCTCTGCAACGAAACTAAGTGTTGACTGTAAGGGAGCAAAGTGAAATCAGTTTAAGGAACCTCAACATACGTACAGTAGTTCTGAGCTTGCGTACATAGTCCATTTGGCACCTCTAATGAGAGGTGAAGGATTGAAAGCGTTGCATAAGATTAGGCAAATCATTAGATGCAACCTTAACAAGAGAGATAGAGGCCATTTGTCGCCGTCCAATACCTTTTTTTCCCTCTTGATAACGTGCAAAGATTTAAGAGCTTCCCGGCCACAGAATCTACAGAGTGTTCTTTGCAAAGGAAAAAGCGCCTCCTGCGAAGGAGGAGCGCTGCGATTGGGCTCGGTGCCGCTGGGTTGGGCGGGGAGAATTCAATCGCTTCGGTTACGCTGTCCAGAGAAAGACGTGCAGGTCTGGAGATCGTGGGAGGATATGGGATCAGGCTCGGGAGTGACGCCCAGAGTGCGCAGGTAGCTGTCAGGCACGGTTAATGGCCACCTGGGGGAGAGGCAGGAGGAGAATCCGCACCGGTGGAACTGAACCCAGTACCAGAAGGAGTCAAAACATCTTCAACAACAACTTGCATTTCTATACCGCCCTTACATCTTACATTTCTCAGCAAACTATCTTTGCTTCCACCTGTAAAACGCACAGTCTCCTCACTTCACTTCACGGTGAATGCCGGGAAGGGCTTTGAGATGTCTCGTGTCAACCATGTGATAAGGTGCTGTATCGAATGCAAGGATTATTATTTTTATTAAGAAAACTGAGGTTTAACCCACACTTGGAGCTCGTCGAACATTTCTTAATCATATGTGTCAAGGGGGAAGGAAGATGTCAATCTCCCCCATTTTACCAGTTTTTTTCTAAGCTTTCAAAGTTTAATTCCCCTCTGAGTATTATAGCACTCGAAAAGTTTAATATTCAGCCATTATCTTACACAATCTATTCTGTTATTGTTGGCGTGCAACCCAGTCCACATCTAGATGGTGCAAAATCAGGCGGTCAAAGGTTAATGGAAAGCATTTGTTTGTCATAGAGCTCTATTCTTCAACTTAATTGAGTTTTTTGCCGTGATTAAAAGTAAATTGGTTTTGTACTGGATAAAATATACACCAACTGAGCCCACAGAACTCGAGTCCCCTGTTATTTATTTGAATTGGCCACAAATATATTGCTCGCCAGAAAATAGGAGGATTGAGAATCGGGACAAAACAAATGACGTGGACAGGGTGAGAATTTAACATCCTCTGTGGTGCCGAGAGCCTGAACATTTGGACTCAATTGAGCAAATCTGATTTTCATTAAATTGCCTTTAAAGACTGCCGGATGAATTGGCCTGGGGCCAAGTTTGACTGAACTGATTGCCTGAGATTCCAAACACTGTCACAAAGTGACGAGAGGCACGATAGAGATAGAGAGAGAGAGAGAGAGAGAGAAAGAGGGAGGGAAAGATGCAAGTGCTTCCATGTACCTAAACATACATAAGACACTCTGGTGTCCAAAAAGAGCTACAGAATGGGAGTAACAATAATGCTCTGACTATAGCAGATTCCTGAATCATGTTATACCTCTTTTGAGTTGTAAAGTGTCATTACGCATATGGAGCAAACAGCACCAATCTGTAACTTTCAATAGAATCAGGAAGGCGATCAAATCGTGTTCCTCCAACGGAACCTTTTTTCTTTCACGCAAACCTGAGGTTTGAAACCCAGGTATCCAGTTTGGATTGCGATCTTTGCGAAGAATATACAAGATTGGTTTACCGACTGCCGACGAGACAGTTTAAGTGTGTAAACAAATATACTTTGAAAACCCGCTGCCGTCTTTGGTAGAGGTGATTGTAAGCAGAGTTTGTGTCAGTCACTCGCTACTCAGGATATTTCTGCTGCCTTAAGAGGCATTGTTATAATAATAATAATAATAATTCTTGCATTTGATATAGCGTCTTATAATCTCCTCGAGATGTCTCAAAGCGCTTCGCAGAATATACTGTAAAGTGAATTGAATTGTATGTGTTGTGGGTGAAACGTAGCAGCCAATTGCGCACAGCAGCGTCCCCACAAACAGTCGTGGATTGAGTGACCAAATTATTTTTATTTTTATTTAATTTATTATACCCCTGGAACAGTGATCTGCCAATCGACTAACAACTGGGTTCCTACTTACTGCGAGGTAAACAGAGGTGTGTGGGGTAAAGAAACTTGCTTAAGGTTTTGCCCTGCCCAGGGATGAACCCACTTGCCTCTCACTTGCGATGCTTTAACCACTACACTGCAGGATTCCACTGCAGTATTGCTGAGCTTGAGAAGGAAACATTGCTGCCACCAATTAGCTGGATTTGCACAAGTTCAAATTCTTGACTCCCAAAAGTGTGCTTGACTTTAAACATCGCCAATCTGTATGACATACTGGTCTGGCGATTCCCACGTAAATGTCATTGTCGAGTAAAACACAGTGGTAAAAGCAGACACCACACTAACCATATTGCACTGTTTCCAAATAAGTGCGGTGAAGTATCTTGAGAACTGACCGATACACAGTACAATATGAATCTGGGTGTTTTCCCACGTAATTCATTTGTGTTCTGCGTTTAGGTATTTGAGAGTCAATATGATTCAAATGACATAGGGACGAATGCGGTGAGGGAATTGGATTAATGTCAGCATCAATGAAACAAACATTAATGGAGAGGCACTTCCGTTTCAGCTTTGTACACTGACTCAACCCCTCACACTGTCAGGCTCAGTAAATCTTACAAGACAATTCAACCCCCTCCTTCCCAACACGAAATGATCAATTATTCTATCAGTGGCTCATTTTGTCTGTTCATAACATCGATTTGTTTTAATAATGGCTCAAGTTGCTAAATCGTTATTCCAGCGATCAGCGTGGAACTTGGGTGAAGAGCGGTTTGATGTACCCAATGGTCCTTTCTTGTTCCGATGCTTTGTTGAATTGTGCTTTTTAAGCTTCTACAAATGTTTCTCTCTCGCGCCACAACCTCGTGCGAATGGTGTGGCTCCTTCAATCCAACTCTTTATTTCAAAACATAATGGATGTTAATGACGGTCCTTTGAAATCGTTTGATCTTTCAAACCCAGGCATTGACGGTGGAACTCTCTCTTCAAAGAATTGTTCAGCCTTTCTTGCTCTGACAGGCCAAGCACATACATTGTGCAGCTCAGAAGCAGCTTTGTGAGTTTCTCTTTAAACTCCAGACATGCTTGCTTGACCCGCTGGGCTATACAGGTAGTGAAGTGATTAGTAAAGTCAGATATTAAGCAAGATAATGGAGGACTGCCTGTCCGACCTAATAATACCTAAAGGGGAAGGAGCTGAGATGGAATTCTAGCCATTACAGAATTGATGTTGATTAGATTACTGGCTACTGCGTTCAGGGAAGGGAATGGTGCCTGAAGCCTGCAGTAAAACCCACAGAAACCCACGCTCAATTTCTCAGCACTTCTCAATTATTCCAAATCAGCTTAAAAGTAAAGGGGCCGAAGCTGAAATCTGTTACTAATTCTGAGTCTTAATGTGTCTCTTTTCATAATTAATTGAACTATTCCACTGTGTTTCTTTGTGTTTTTAAAATATGTAACGTGTATTTATGTGTGTGTATGTATCTCGGGCAACTGTTGTTATAATGTGCTCTTCTGGGTCCAATATCTCAGACCCCGCTTTAATGAAAGAGTGGGAAAAAAAAAGGCCGACTTCTGGGTTGTCAGGTCAGCACCGATGTCACTTCTTGTGCAATATGAGCAAGAAATGCCAAGGATGTCACTTCCTTCGCTGTGTGATGTCAGCACGCTCTTCCTGAGTTTAAGACCCATCCCTGAGATGGCTGGTGTCAAAGTACCTCTTTCTTGCAATGCGTCTTCCACTAATTCAGCTTTGCTCCAATGTTTAAACTGTCAAACACACCCCTTTCGTTTGCAAGCATGTGGGAATCTCTAGTGGGTAATTCTGGAACACCTTCAGACGTAAAGCTAGACCCTAACCCTAATACCGCCTCCGAATACATAACAACCTAGTCTTTTCTTTTGGGTTTCGTCCTGTTTTCTTGCACCAATGAAAGCATATTGATCCTGACAGTTCACCTCTTTAACCTCCCTCTTGTCCCCCTTTCCCTACCTATTATATATTATATATTATCATTATATTATATTTCAGTCATTAGGGGCTTGATTACAACGCTGCACCATCTCAGCTCCTCAAGGCATAGTTTGTACACAGGAAAAGCTAAGTAGCCTTAGGAATAATTGTGTGTGTTTTTTGTTCACAGATAGTATCAGGAGAGTGCTACCGTATCTACTACATGAAAGAACGTCCCAAGTCCTTTATTCGTAACCCATATGTGGCCGCTCTGTACAAACAAGTTGGCTGCTTCATCTTTGGCTGTGCCATGAGCCAGTCCTTCACTGACATTGCCAAGGTGTCCGTCGGACGCTTAAGGCCGCACTTTTTGGATATCTGCAACCCGAACTTTTCAGCAATCAACTGCTCCCACGGTTACATCACAAACTTTGAGTGCAGGGGGGACGAAAGCAAAGTGCTGGAAGCAAGGTAGGAAGGCATGACATGGCATTCAATCGACAACGACACCAAGTTGCATTTATATAGTGCCCCTCAGGCAGGGTAGAGACCCAGAGCGCTTGACCAAAATGATGAGAGCAAGAGTGAGTGAGTGAGTGAGTGAGTGAGTGAGTGAATGAGTGGGCGAGCGAGTGAGCGAGTGACTGAGTGAGTGAGCGAATGAGTGAAATCGCTGCAAATTTCATTCGCCCCCCCAAAAAAAAGAAGCAACGTAAATGTTCGAGTGGATTCCTACACGATTTAAAGCACATTGATTGAGACAGTTCAATTCTATTTCGACCTCACGTGCAAACAGGTAGAAGATGTGCCCAAGAGAACTGTGCATTTTGTGGTGTATTTCTGCGGGTGTGTGTGTGTGTGGGGGGGGGGGGGGGTGGGGGGCGGGGGGGGGGGGATTGTGAGATAATTCCCCTAAGATTGTGTAAGTCAACAGAGGCAGTAATGTCCTTATGTCCCTGGTATCTGGATTCCTACATATTTGTGGTGGAGCCATTGAGACTCCATTGCCATTTGTTTTAATGGGAAATTGAGCATTGCTGGAATTAAATGAAAATTACAGCTGTTTGTGACGAGTGTTATTTTTTTTCTTGCACGGCCTCCGGGGAGTCTAAATATGGAATTTATATATTTTTTATTATGTATTTTTTTTTAGAAAAGAGCTGATTAAAATCGCAGCTTTCCGTGCAGTCTTTAAGTAAGGAAACAGCTGTTTCAGGCATACAAAGTTTTCGAAACTGTTTTTTTTAAAAAAAAAGAAAAAAAGAAAATCAATCGGTATGTTGGTAGATTATTAATAAGTCTCACCCATCGAGGCTTTAACTTGATTCACTTTCCCTTGTGAATTGTTCACTCGCATCTATTGAAGTCGGCGGCAGACTTTGCCCGGCCAGTACTCAGCAAAGCCAGATAGCATTCCCTTTTCCTAACCGAACATTAAACATTCCACGGCTGGACAAATTTGTTCTGAAACGCTGAAAGGTTTTCCTTTTCAACGCAGTTTCCCGAAAATATTCCCCGGAGCCCTGAAGACAGCGTGACCCCCGATTCCCAAAGAATTTGCCCACAAAATGTACAGTCAATTCACTTTACGGTATAATCTGTGAAGCGCTTTGAAACGTCTCGGAGACGCGATCAGGCTCTGTATCAAACGCCAGGACTATTATTACTATCACTATTTTTAATTCAGACATTCAGGAGTTAATCTGACCACGAAGGCACCATGGAATAGTTGCCAGATCCCATATCTGCCTCTTCTCTGACTAGGTTGATCGCCTGTTTAGCTTTTACAGTGTGTTTAAAATTGATACCCAGACCACGTTACACACAATGGGAGTTCTTTTGGACACTTTGAGTACGTGCACTTATCCCACGACGAGTGCAATGGAAAAATCAACACAACTCCACTGACGTTATCTGACGTGATCTAGGCAGTGTTCTCCCCTCTCCTCTCCTCTCCTCTCTCGCCCCGTGTAGGTTGATCATCAGGGGGCTGAGTAGTTGGTGCTGACCGTGTGCTTAGAGTCCGGAGCAGAAGAGTTTGATTCTTAACACCTTTTTTGTTGCTTTGTTTTGCAGGAAGTCGTTCTATTCAGGACATGCTTCTTTCTCATTGTACGCCATGCTCTACCTGGCGGTAAGTCACCTCACGTTCAACGTGTTCTTCACCTTTTCCCCTCGGTTGTTGCCTGGGTTGATCCGAATTTTATTTGACGCACGTTTTGTTATTTGAATGGATAGTGTCATAGGTTGAGTGTCACACACTTGCGGATAAAATAAGTACAGCACACTGTCAAATGCACTTCATAGCAATTACCTATGAAGCACTTTGAGATGTTTAACATGACATCAAACATAAGCATTAAGTATTATATTTATTATCAAGCTTTCCACAATCTGAACAGTCTGGGGAACGATTGCCGCGTTTTGCCCACAAAATATACAGTCAATTCACTTTACAGTATATTCTGCGAAGAGCTTTGAGACGTCTTGAAGACGTGATAAGGCGCTGTATCAAATGCAACGATTGTATATTATTATATCCTTTCCCAACTTTGTTCCATATTATCTTTGCTGACCTCCTTGCTGGAAAGGGCTGGAAAGAGGCAGAACAGTTTAGCTGAGACAAATTTTGGTCTCTTCCCTCTGGGACGTCTTCCCGACGTGAAAGGCGCTCTATAAATGTAATTTTGTTGTTGTTGTTGCTGGTTCCCGCTCTCCCTCTCTTCTCCCTCTCCACCCCCCCCTATGAGGTGTCCTCCCGACATGAAAGGCACTCTGTAAATGTTAAGTGTTGTTGTAAGATTGTGGACGACGGTCAGTGACTCTGTGAGCTGGAACTTGAGCCATCCGGTTGGGAATCTAATACTGTTGTATAGTTAGTCAACAGTCTTTTACCAGGAGTTGGCCGTGCAGGCGTGATACTGGACAGTCATTCAAGAGGAGACAATTTATCTGTCCCACAGCGCAGTGACCACCTGTCTTTGCTTCATGGTTTGCTGCTCTCAAACATGCGTATTGTTTAGTGTTTGTCACTGCAGATCGAGCCCTGGCACTGTCTAGTAATGGCACTCCTGGAGATCCGGTATTTATACCAATCAATAGGCAATTGTGACGCTTCACACCTTGTTACTTTAACAAATTGCGTGACCACACTTTCCTCCCCCCACCCCCGCCTTTCAAATGTTGTGGATAACACATGGGGGGGGGAGGGAAGATTACTGAGTGATTCTTTTGTGTGTGCAGTCAGCAGTACACGGCATAATAGACAGACACCATAGAGACGCAGGATAGATCGGAGGAGACATTGGGTAGCTTCCAGGGAAAACAAATCATATGCTCGGAGAAGGCACGGAATACATTATAGAGATGATTACTGAAGGGAAAAGGTGGATGATCTGTGATACTGTACTTGGGATACTGAACCATCATCTTAAGTCCTTACACGTGGGATGGATGATGCCAACTGAAGTTTGCCAAACATCACCATGTTTTTTTATGCACATTAATCAGATCAAACAGGTCAGAACAAGATGGGAGAGCACTATGCAAATGCAAGTTGTTGTTGTGGTAACAACAACAACATTGCATTTGTGTTGGGCCTTTCACGTCGGGAGGACATCCCAGTTGTAAGCACTTCAATCAGATCTCCCGTTAACCTGCTCAGCTCTGGCGGAATATAACCTAAGGTTCCCAGCCACTGATCATAGTCTTGTCTTTTGAGATTCTCCATGGCTCTTACGTTACTTACTGCTGCCAAGGTACTTGTTTAGATCTCTCTTTGGATCACAAGCCTAAAGAATTTCTTTGACCGTAGTCACGCTCTCTAAATCACGTCCAAATCACACACCTGCTAAATAAGAGACTTTACACGTTGTAAGAAGTGGGGCTGAGCCATCTGTCTTAAGATACAAAAAATGATCCTTAATTCTTTCAAAAAATAGTTTACCCCCATTAAGCAACGCAACTGGTTTCAAGTTTATGTTGAATTCCACATTCGCATTTCCTGCTGCCCATATATTACCAGCGAGATCACCGAATTACAACCCATCCGACCCAGATGGACCCTAAATAATAGCACTCATGCATTGCGTATGTACGCTCTCGTGTGGACTGGAAAGCAACTAATCACTCAAGCGTTGCCAGGTCATTTCAAACCAACCCTTCTCAATTAGTAAGCCTTGTTCTGGCATGGAAAATGGAGCACTTTTGCGGTGGCAGAAAGCAAATGCAAAATATTCATTACGACTGAGAATGGAATTGAGATGCAAGTGATATTTTGGGGGGAGCCTAGTTCTAATGACTGAACGTACTAAAGTCTGACGGCTTTTAAGAGCAAAGTCTGTGCTGAACTGTACTATCAGCAATCGGAGTTTCTGAATTGAACTTTTCTATTTTTCTTTCTTTTCGAAAAAAAATCCATTTACCACAGAAGAATCCCCTCAAGGCCAAAAGCTGTTAAATAGACTTAGCAGTATACAGTGGTAAGCTTAACTGCCTTGCTCGTATGATGTGAAGTGAAAGGTCACTGGAATGTGGAATAAAGATTTGACCCTGCCACTAAATTAGGTTTAATGCTGGTGCCCCAAGATATTGGCTGTACATGGCTTGATTTATGCAACTTCTCAAATTGGGGGTCAATCTCCTACCAGTTTAGAGCAATGGTGTCGCTATAACTCAAATGCCGTTTCTCATTGTGATATGCTTTAGTACTTAGCGGGGTAGAGACCGTATGTAATAGAAGCGTTTGTCAAGTAAAAAATGAAATGGCCAATTGTTCCTTGTGAACCCTGAACTTTACAAAGCATGGACAGTAATTCCTAACATAATGTTCTTTGTTCTCGGCTATTCCATTATGTCCCAAATATTAGCCAATGCTAATAACTGGGTAAATTGAGAACAGATTGTTCAAGATTGTTGCATTGTAAGTCTCTTTAATGAGAGCAGGACTCAGATGCCAGATTTTGAGACAAGAGCAATAGAGAAAGTACCAATTTATTGTCAAATGTAGGCCTCTTGCACAAATGCAGGAATTATTGTTGTCTTTCCGTAGAAGGTTAACCAGCAATGAATGGTTAGAAGTAGCTTAGATTAGTTCACTTGCCAAAAAAAATCTAACAAAATATGTCAATTTAGTATTATTAATATCTTTCTGTAGCTGTAGCTTTTATAGGGGGTTTATCTTAATACCCCTCAACTCTGAAAAGATAGCCTTGGGTGGCAAATCCAGTCCGAACCTTATTATTGTAAATCCTTTCTTCCAAACCCCCATAATAACATTCCCCCTGTAAAGGAGTTTAGATTTAATAATAATCCTTGCATTTGATGCAGCCCCTTATCACGTCTTCGAGACGTCTCGAAGCTCTTCACGGAATATATTGTAAAGTTTAGTGACTGCATATTTGTGGGCGAAACGCAGCAGACAACTGCACACAGCAGCCGTGGATGGAGTGACCGAATTATTACTGCCATTTTCTGTCATTTTTTGAAATATAAAATGAATGCTCCTCCTCCCTGGTCTCTTTGAGTGACTTGCAGTGAGGTTTGACTCTGAGTAAAACATCAGAGCTCTCAATTAACGAGGATGCTGGGCTTAGGTTTGGGTCTAGTCCAGAAACTACAGAGCAACTTTCTGTCTGTTGATTTTCATGTTCAAGGGCAGTTTAGATTTGTCTTGGCCAAAGAGTCACGGCAGATAAAGAACACACTTTAGAAAAACCAGCTCTGAGTTTGTTTAGTGCTGCAGCCACTTGAGAAATCAGAGAGTTTTCCGATTCAAGTGTTGGAAGGAAACGCTTTGCCATCCTGTCCTGAAGTCTTTAGCCCTATTGTTTTACTCTTGTTATCTGGTGTTTTAATTCTCCCGGGAGGGGTGAAGAAGTTGCAGTCAAATTCAATTGGGGATAAATGGGCAAACAAATAGGATACACAGGGACCTGAGACACTATCCTGAGTGAAGAGCGTTGTATAAATGGAAGTTGTTGTTGATGTTGATGCTTCGTATCAGATTAAATGCGATTAGCCATTGCATGGTTTGAAATATTGCATTTTTCACCCCTATGGATGACATTTTCCTCCTCAAACACACAACCAGTTCAGTTAACCCCTTCTTTATCGTTCTCCTCCCCTCATCCCCGCCGTTGAAATGCGTGCGTTCATGCACAGGTTGATAACCAAAGTGCTTGAAGAACATTAGAAAAACACACACCTCTGTTTACCCGGCAGTAAGTAGGGACCCGGTTGTTAGTCGATTGGCGGATCGCTTTTCCGAGGGTAATAATCCCTTCAAAGTAAAAAAAATAAATAAAAAAAATATATTTGGTTACTCAATCCACAGCTGTTTGTGTGGGACACTGCTGTGCGCAATTGGTTGCTGCATTTCTCCAGCAAAACATACAGTCAATGCACTTGAAGACTTGAAAAGCGCGATATCAAATGCAAGGATTATTATTATTATTATTATATCCTGTGAAGCGCTTTGAGACGTCTCGAAGATGTGATAAGGCGCTATACCAAATGCCAGGATTGTTATTATTGTAATGATTAGCGTAGAAAGTGAAATTTATTTTATTTTTGTTTTATTTTCTTGACGGGAAGCACTGTGGAGTGACATTTCCTCAGCTCGGGGCTGTATCCCTATCGCAACAACTCCCCCACTCTCACGGAAAAGGACACATCGAATGTTTTCACAATAGCGATTTACTATGTAATTGCTGTCCCAGTCGTGTCGATCGTTTTTTAATGCACTAAGTGATGCCAAATAGTTTTGGTCTCCGCTGAAGAGCTTACATGGGCTGCCGTGCGTACAACGGTTGCTGTGCATTGGGCTCGGGGCTTTTCTTTGATCCCTGCTTTTTTTTTCACGGCAGATAGCATCAGCTGCAGCAGTTTGTGTGCACATTTCCCCCCATATGGAAGCATTCTCCTATCAGTCAGCGTGCTGTCTCGGGTCCCCGGTTTCCCTTGATGTCAAAACACTGGAAAATAAACCTTTTCCGTAGCCTTTTTAATATGCTGTGAGGTTTACCGCTGTTGTTTGTCTATCGGTGGCTGTTTTTACAAGCAGCCACACTCTGCTGTTGAACTCGGGGTGACACAATTTGCTTCGGGAACTGACGCTATTAATCTATTAACGTCATTTCTTGCCTGATTCCCATGAGCGTCTCATTCTTTCCTACGCGCTGGTCTCTCGCTAATCTCAGCCTGGCCCTCGAGTTGACTCGCAGTTATACGCTTGTCACACCGGGCTGCATTGACAGGATTTAATGTCATTTAAAATCGAGTTGACACAGTTAGATCGGAAGATAAAGAGGGGTTAACTGAACTGCACATGAGCTACTGGGTCCCTGGAAGAAGAGAATAAGTTGGGGCAGACGGTGAGAAGCTTTTAAGGGAGAAGCTTTTTCATGCAGACACTTATTAGACCTTTGCACACGTGGCTGTCGAGACTGAGAATCTAAAATAATAATCGCACTTACATTTGATAGAGCGTCTCGTCACATCACCGGGATGTCTCAAAGCGCTTCACAGGATTTCACTCTGAAGTGTGGTGACTGAGTATTTTTGCAGACAGCAATTTTCCACAATCAACCGCGATGTGCATGATCAATTTTGCGTGGGGGTGGGGTGGGTTGGTGGTGGGGGTGAGGGGAGCGGTTTGTAATTCTAAAGACCACTTGAAAAAAGGAAATTGAATAAATACTTGAAGAGGAAAAATATGAGGGAGTGCGGGGAGGGAGGGAGGAAGGAATTGAGATACTTTAGCTGCAATGGAGGAGTTAGTACTTGCAAGTGATGGATTTCCTCCTGTGTTGTAACATCTACCACTCTGTGCACTGTGCCATGAGGTTCCATCCTTTAACATCAACTGCAAAATAAGACTGGGAAAAAAAACAATCAGTTATTATTAATGTCGCCAACTTTAAATAAACCAACGATAGTCGGAACATGGATTCTAAAAATCCGTTTGCTTAATAAAATTAGGACTCGGCTGAGATTTGCTTCATTTAAAACTCTTTAAGTTTTGAAATATCATGCAAGTGAAATTTTATCCTGGTTCATAAGTGCACGACAGGAACATTCCTTCCTCCCAACCCCCCACTTCCAAAGTCTTGAAAGGGACAAGTGCTAAAACAGCTTGATCCAGCAGAAAGTGGAAACCAACTTGGGTTTACATGGCACTATTCCAGTTTCACACAGGGAATATTTCTAGTGCTATGCAACCTTTGTGGGTTCTATTATCAGGCTTCCTGATATTTTGTCTACATAAGTAGTAGGACATTCTCTTTGTCGAACGTGACCGAGAGGGAGGAAAGAGGGAGAAGGGAAAATCTTTTCCTCTACGGAGAGACCGGCAATGTGAAACTGCAGTATTTGGCTTGTAGCCGTGTCGCCAAGGGAGGTAACAAAACCAGGTCCACATTCAGCTGTGGGTTTTTTCAGAGACTCGGGTCTGGGTACAGGTCTTTGCTCGAGACAAATGGTGATTGTGAGAGATTGGCAGCGCACGCTCATTTAGCCTCTTTGTGCATTCTTTTGCCAAGTGTCACGGTTGGTTATTAATTGCGTAATAAATAAAGAATTCACTGAGTAGAATTGAATCGGGGGTCACGTAAAGGCAATTGCAGATACGAAAGGATTACTAATACTGATGTGAAATTGTGCATCCAAGACATGGTTAAAGGGACAGTACTTCCCCTGTGTGTCTTGTCGAGCCCCGGCTCTGCAACAAGCGGTTTCGACTGAATTCATACCTATTTCAATCTCTCAGTACAAATAGTCCTCAATACAAATTCTCAGTCGAAATTCAATCAATCTTAAAGTTTCCCCAAAAAAGTTGTATAATGAAGGGATTACTCGTTCTCATTGCTGAAACCACCTCATTACCATGGGTTTCTGGCCAGTGCTGTAATCTCCAACACTCTGCGTGCCAAGGAAAATTGGCAACTGTGTGACCCACTCTCCAATTATATCATCTCCTCCCCCACTGAAGCTGCCTTATGAATGGGTAAGATTAAAAAAAATAAGATCGAGTACTTGGAGATCTACCTGCTTTTTTTTGTTTACTGCTTCTAATTGTTCCTTACAAAGTTAAGGAGTCCTGTCGCTCAGTGGTTAGAGCACTCGCTTTGCAAGTGAGAGACCTGAGTTCAATTCCAGGCAGAGGGCGAAACCTTGGGCAAGTTTCCTTACTCCACACAGAGCCTAATAATAATCCCTCCAAAACCAAAAACAATAATAAATTGGTCATTTTCAATCCACGACTGTTTGTGGGACATTGCTGTGCACAATTGGCTGCCGCGTTCGCCCACAAATATACAGTCAATTCACTTTACAGTGTGTTCTGTGAAGCGCTTTGGGACGTCCTCCTGACGTAAAAAGCGCTATATCAAATGCAAGGATTATTATTATTATTAAATGTCTATTATTGTTGGTTAAGGTGTTTCTGGTTCACTGAAGTTGCTTAAAATCACATCCCATTTCCAGCTCCTAGTCCTATATATAATGACGGTTTAAAGAGGGATATTGGCACATTTTATACAAACTACTTTAGTTACAAATTTTTAAAATGGAATCTTTTCTCTGCTTCTTCAGCACTCCAGCGTATAAACACTTAACGTTAATTGACGGAAATGTATATTGAATTGTTGCCTGATATCTTACAATACTGTACATTGTCTTGTTTAAGTCCCAAGGTCCCAGCTTGTTTAGAAGTTTATAGTATAAATACTTGACATGTTTCTGTGGATATTCTTTACATAGTTGCATGAAAGAGCTACATGCTTTAACCTTGATTATGGCTCCAGCCTAGTTCTAGCACAGAAACAAATTTGCGTTGACCCAGTGAGCCCCCCAATCTTTTCAGCTCCCTCTGATTCGATGTATAACGAACAAGGATTTAGCACTGCCAAAAAATAGGAGAGCCTTTTCTCTTCTTATCAAAAGCTAAGATTGAAACCGGGGCTCATTATCTATAGAAAACACAGTATAAAACCAAACCCTTGATAGAGAGTCGAAGCATAATGGAAGGAAGTGTTATCTGCGTAGAGAAAGTTCGAGTGAAAACAGCAGCCGTAATAATCTGCATGAGATTTTTTATTTCAATGACAATCCTGTGAAAATGTAACTACATACCTACCTCTTGGCTCCATTAAACATGAGGTCATTGTTGACTGACCGCCTGTTGGATGTTTTTCCAATGTGCTGAATAACTAGGTCCAATTTGACAATTAGGATGCAGCCAATTTTTATTTCCCTGTAATAATGGCCGCACAGTTTAATTTTGGAGTCTCTCAATTGAGCTGGGGCTCTGCTTGCTTTTCCCGATCAGCCTTGTTCCAGCAACAGCTGGACAGAGACAAAGCCAAGATGCTGAACCATTAATAAATCAAGAGCATAAATTGGCTGTTTATCCTGTTTCTGAGCAGCAATCTGTCACTTTGTCGGAAATTGAGAGGTCAGGAGGAAGAATAATTCTCAAATTCTTTTGCTCCTATTTAAAAGGTCCCATTTAACAATGCAAAATGTTTTGCGATGGAAGGTATTGTTGTGGCTTTTATCCAAGCCAAGTGGGAGACTGTTGCCGTGTTGGCTTCCGTGCAAGTATTTGTAATTGAACAGGTGGTTGAAGCCGAACCGGCCAACGCTCATTGTTTTCTCACTGTGTCTGCAGCTCAAAGCTGTAGGACGGATCCATCATTTCATAGACCTTCATTCCCTCTCCTGGCTGCCACGTATTGTGAACAGTAAAAAAAAACAAGGAGCAGCTTTTAAAAGAAAAACACATATAAAGCTTCTCTGATTATTAGTTACTGGAAAGGCATCTCAAATCACAAATGATTAACAAGAACAACGACAACAACTTGCTTTTTATATAGCGGCTTTCCCATGGGGTAGCGATTGACACTGGCTGGTGCACAGAAAGTGGATGATGCTGATTTCAGAATTAGATTGGATACTATTCTCTCGCTCGACGAGGCGTGGTTTTCCATATGCTCAGTCAAAGTGATTCGGTTGCAAACATCCATCATTCCTTTTAGGATATCAATTAATAATACGAGTGACTTGGATGTAATGACTCGTGCCGGTTGATGTAATAAAACCTGACTTGACTGAATCCACACAGAATAATGCGCTGGTTTTGCCTTCCGAGCGCCTCAGAAATCCAGCTCAGTAGAACACAGCTCCAGATACTCTCAGTAATCACTGTAAGAAAGGAAGGTCAGGGTGCCTGTAATTGCATGCAGTTGCACAAACATAGCCTCAGCCAAAGGAAGATAACACAAACAAACAATACTGTGGCAGGGTTTCTGCGTTTCCACATCTGGCTTTCTGTGTGGCACGGAGTTTGGCTAATTCTGTGGTTTGCCTTCTGCTTGAAGAGCTGTTGACAATTGCCGATTCGAAAATGACAACTGTCCCGTTCAGAATGAGTCCTTCCCATAACGTTGATACAGCAAACTTGGGTTGGAAATATGGATTGGAAAGAAATGTGGAACAAAACAGAAATTACATCATGTGATTTGGAAAGTCACATAAATCCTCAATCGTTTCCTATTGGACTGATTGCATAGAAACATAAATTTACAGCCATTCATTATTTTAATATCCATTCCACCTTCTAGATCTCTTCCCTTAATCCTTTTACAGTTCGGGAGCTTGTGGAGTCCTGTAGCTCAGTGGTTAGAGCACTCGCTTTGCAAGTGAGAGACCTGAGTTCAATTCCAGGCAGAGGGCGAAACCTTGGGCAAGTTTCCTTACTCCACACAGAGCCTAATAATAATCCCTCCAAAACCAAAAACAATAATAAATTGGTCATTTTCAATCTACGACTGTTTGTGGGACATTGCTGTGCGCAATTGGCTGCCGCGTTCGCCCACAAATATACAGTCAATTCACTTTACAGTGTGTTCTGTGAAGCGCTTTGGGACGTCCTCCTGACGTGAAAAGCGCTATATCAAATGCAAGGATTATTATTATTATTATTATTGTGCAGCAAAACATACAGTCAATTCACTTTACAATGAATTCTGTAAAGTGCTTTGAGACGTCTTGAAGATGTGACAAGGCGCTAGAAATAATTATCAAAACCAGAAATCGCTGGGGACACTCAGCAGCTCAGGCAACGTCTATGGAGAAAGGAAAGTGAGTCAACCTTTTGGATCCACGACCCTTCATCAGAACTGAAATGTTGACTCACTTTCCTTTCTCCGTAGATGCTGCCCGATCTCCTGAGTGTTCCCGGCAACTTCTGTTCTTGTTTCAGATCTCCAGCACCTGCAGTATTGTGCGTTTTGGCTAGAAATAATTACTTTAGAACAGCTAAATGTTGAAAGAACAGGCTTTTCTAAGAAATCAGGATAAAACTGCATCCATTCCAATTTGTGCTTCACTGATTGTTTTTGTTGGAGTTTTAAATGTGCAGTGTTCCTGTTCTTAGAAGCTTTTAGATAAAGCTCCCTTCTTCGAAAGCTATCCAAAAACAAGTTATTACACAAATATTTGCCTCATTTGTATTTCTCTCAGCAACTTTGATTTGTACCTCATCACTTTTGATAAACAGGCATCTCCTTGGATGCTTTGCAAGAAAATCTGGGCCACATTTGTGCTGACGCTTTGCTCTACCCTTTCTGCTGCAATCCGTCCTTGGGATGAGACAATAAATCGACATCATGTTTGCTTGTTCAGATGAATGTTAAAAATCCCATGGCACTAATGATGAGAGAAGGGAGTTTATCCTGGTGGCCTGGCCAACAATCCCTTAGGTTAGGGATGGCTAACACGCGTGACAATCTTACGTGTGTAATGAGGCTCGCAGGCCACAAGTTGGCCGTTTCTGCCTTAGAGAAAAGAATTGGTTGTTTACTTCATGGCTGTTTGTGGAACATTGCTGCCCACAAATTGGCTGCTGGGTTTTACCTACAAACACGCAGACACCACGATTTACTGTAAATCCTCGAGATGTTTTGATGACGTGCAAAGCACAATATCAGACTCGCGGATGATTTTAAAATGATTTCAGGGCGAAGAGGTGCGCTGGTCGGATGGCAATTCTAGTTGCGGGAATAAGTTCAGCTGAGCCTTATGTTGTCTCGCCAACTATCGCGTCTGTCAGAAACTATTCAGTGCGGAAGTTAAACTGAGATAACCATCGTAGCTTTCCTGCAGCAACGATTTAGGTCTACAGTACCGTAATTATGTGTGTGGTTGCAGCAGGCACTGAAGTCTAACCTGCTTTCTCAGAAAGCTTGTGGCAAAATTATTGTGGCAGCAAAATACAGTTCCTGCTTCTTTAGAAAGGGAAAGAGTTCAATAAACAGTATTCTTTTTAAACGAACACATCTGTGAAGCAGTTTAACAGAAAAAGGATCAACAATCCATTAGTGCAGTGCAAAATCAGTACATTTATTATTCACAAGTATCAAAGGGTGGCAGTTGAGCATTAGGTCAACTTGTGCTTCTGTTTTCTTGTGAAAATTGTGTCTAAAAGTAGGAATTACTGCATGGGAAATTGACGCAAAGAGTCTCTAAAAACACATAGAAGAAGATGCTATCGGAGAAAATATTTGTGGAATCAAATGTTTCTTTTTAATTTTTCAGAGAATCCCAGGTTTTGATTTTAAAGGCTTTTTTTCCCCCTGTAAGTTCTTCTTTAAGAAGTGTCCCTGTCATCACATAAAGATGATTTCCCTGATTTGCTGTGCAGTGCAGTGATTTGATTCCTGGTTCCTGATATGTCCTTTAAGTGCAACAGTCGGTGCTTCAGGATATGTATCATCTGCAGGTGGAGCTTCAGTGACAGGCACTGTGATCGGGTTCGCCCTGAGTTTTCAGAGCTCAGGCTGCACCAGAAACTCAACAAAATACTGGCAGATGCTGGAAATCTGAAATAAAAACAGAAGTCACTGGGGACAATCAGCAGGTCAGGCAGCATCTACGGAGAGAGGAATGTGAGTTAATGTTTCAGGTCCATGACCTTACATCAGCGACTTCTGTTGTTGCACCAGAAACGAAGCCTGACTCAAAGTGCCCCAAATATATTAGCGGCGTTACTGGAGCTCAGGGCAGAAGGACAGAAAAGGTCAATTTTCCCAGCGGTTCCCATTCAATAGTTAATCGAGCCATCAGAACGGCAAGGAACCAATATCTAATTACTGTGTGGGATGTCAAAGTTCTTTGGGAAGGGACAACTGCAGACAAGTATTAGTGAAAAACAATATGCTTTATTTAACTGGACCTCGGTGTACCAGATCATTGGGTTTGTACTGCAGTGCGATTCATTTATGGTCTGTTTACTCCTTCAACTAAATCTGTTGTGAGTTTACAGCATATTCAGATTAAAGATCTCCATTCATACTCTTGAGTCCTGTCAACTCAACAGCTTGATTTCCCTGTGGCTCCCTCTCTTCAAAGTTTCATCTATTATTAGGTGTGACGTTCTGAATTTCGGTTCCAATTTAGAATAATAATAATAATAATAATAATAATAATAATCCTTACATTTGAAGCAGTGCCTTTGACAATTGGAGGGCGTCTCAAAATACTTCACACGATTTTACTCCACCAAGTATAGTGACTATGTATTTTGTGGGCGAAACGCAGCAACCGATTTGCGCACAGCAGTGTCCCACAAACAACCGTGAAGTGAATGAGCAATTTTAACTGGGGGATTGCCTTGTCGAAACTCCCTTCTCCAAAAAGTATTCTGAGACCTTGCCCCACATAAAGGGCGCTGTATAAATACAAGTTATTGTTCTCTTCTTGTTGAACAGCGACTCGATCAATGGCGTCTTCCAAAACAGACAACATCTCATTTGAAGGGTAGCACCAATTCATAGGAGGACAATATTTTTACATCTCCGAGTGGCTGTGGAGGCACTGGTGGCGTAGATGGCCACTTGACCCTAAAGTAATTCTCAAGAGCGAAGCAACGAAAATAAAAGTGAAATGGAAGTGAGGAACCCAACAAAGTTGCTGACATTGGCAAAAAAATATTAGAGCAGGAAACGGAAATTTAAGGGAAAGAAAACTATTAAAGTTCTTGGCGGTTCGAGATGTGATCCATCTGTTCAAAACCGGCCTGGCGGGCAACATAGGGGGCTTCAAAACCGTAACATAGAGGGGGATTTCAGCACCATTTCATCCATGAAGGAAAATAACCAGCTCTGGTGCTAGAAAAACTACAGTAGCTTATGGGAATTGTTGAGTATTTGTCGAGTTGTTTTGTATTATCTTTGGGCTGTTTGAAGTCCCAGTCAGTTCTCATCATGTTACTGGAAAGAGAAACTGTAGCTGGCAATTAAGAGCCCTTGGAGTTTCCTCGTGTGCGCTTCAGGATAAGGTGACCGAGACAAATTTTCTGGAAAAGTTATGCAACTGCAGACTGCAGATTTAGCAATGCTAGGCCTGTGCAGTGTTATGGTGCGTGTGTGTAAATGGTGACTTGATTCCAAGTAATCCTGAAGGTCAGACAGTGAGACATGGCGTAGTCCCAATCCACATTTGTGAGTCACTAGAGTGGAACTCACTAGTGTTTCTGCATAGAGTTTCACACAGAGGGTGTATTCCCCACGCTATCTCTGACCAGCCGTTTGTAAAGTCTTAAGATGCGCGAATAAGCAATATGTCAGTGAATGTACAGACAGCTCACCTCTTCCCCACCCCACGACATTAGGATTACGCGGCAGTTCAGATCAATGGGATTACTTAAACCCCTTAGATAATCGCAAATCCTTTAGAGGAGTACATCAACGCATTGGTACTTTACTCTTTGAAACGCGTGCAAAACCCTTGGGGTGGGACACTTCTTCCTGGCTTCCTGGTGAGTGATGTGACCAGTAGCTTTTCCCACTGGGTCACCCAACCCTGATTACTGTGATGAGCCTCAGTCTCAGACCTGCTGCACCAAACCCTGTCCCACCTCTTCCTTAAGCTTGCACAGGAAGACAACAATTTGCTGGAGTCGTTTCCAGGGCTTGTGGTCTGACCGTCCGATCTCATGGGCCAATCTAGCTCAGAATCTGTAATTTCTGGGAAGTGTGCTGTGCTTCCTGTTACCTCTTCCTTTCGTTGTCGTTACTCACCCCCACCCTCCCCCTCCTCCTCTATCGTATTCCCACAGGAACTGGGAAGAAGTGCTCGCTCTGTGGCTTGCGAAGAAACAGCCATGAGATCATTCCTACACACACACCCCCACCCCCACACCAGCACACTATACTGTGGGACTGTCATCATTTCAATGCTGGGAACAACGCCTGGGTTTAATCTTTACTTTCAAAGCTCAAGTCCTGCCCACAGTGCATTTTCCTCTTAACTCACCAGATCCTTTGTGGCAGTCGCTCCTATTTATTTCTGGTCATCAGTAAACTGCCGTATTAATTTAGCAACGCAAATGTTGAGGCCTCTTTGGGCGCCAGTGCGGAGTTTGTACCCGGAGAGTGGTGGCGGGGGGGTAAATTGGTGGCAATTTAGGGGGCTCCGGTTTTCAAAAGGGACGCAGAGATTTGCAGGGAAGCTACGCAAAGCACTTTGAGACATTCTTGACATTATTGTCACTGTATCAAACACAAAGCTCATTCCTGTTGAACCAGGTGCGTTTAGCCTATTGAGTATGAAGCACACATGCCATCCCAGACAGAGTACAGGGGCTCGAGCACATTGGGGGTGATACCCAGCTTAAATTCTTTGTGAAAATGCCCCCACGCAGGCAAGCACCCAGCAAACCACATGGAATATTGTGGGAACGGGATGAAAGAAATAGTTGCTGGGGTTTCAACAACTGTTGGTTTTTTTAACTTCCGATCTGTGTTGATGTCAAATGATGCCTTCGGTGGCCAATGGGTTAAACATAAACATCCATCGCCATTGATGAGACGTTTGCTCAACGTTGATGATTATTGACACCTCAGAACCCTCGCTGCAGCGAATAGGATTTCCTTTGGGATTTGCGAGTGGTAATTTTGTGAACGAATGGATCTCGCTGCGCAATAAACCCAGCGTGGAAATTCCCCGCCAGGGTCTGGATTGAGATAGAATCCAGGGTTTGGCAAATTGGTTAATCACCATTAACGGGGAGGTTAGAAAGACCTTTATTTCTGATCGTGCGTACGGTCATCTCCCCCGACAACCCTCCCCACCCACTCCCTCTCCCCCCCCGGCTCGTTCTTAGACTCTGCTCCGAGACGCTACCCAACGTGAGGGGCGCTGTGTAAATGCAAGTTGTTGCTTGTTAGACAGATGGGGCCCATCAATGCTTTTCAAAGGAAACTTAGACAGACGCTTAAAGAAAATCACTTGGTGGTGTAATGAGAGCGGAGTAGGAAAGTATTCGCGGATGAACCATTCGCTTGGCAACCTCTCTCTCGTGTTCTGTGTTTTATCCATCCCTGTGACTTCACGTAAGCTAATAACGTGCCTCGCTCTTGTCTTTCTCTCTCCTCTCTCTCTACAGTTCTATCTGCAGGCTCGGTTCACATGGAGGGGAGGTCGGCTGTTACGCCCCTTGCTGCAGTTCACCCTGCTGATGATGGCTTTCTACACTGGGCTGTCTCGTGTCTCAGACCATAAGCACCATCCCACGGACGTTTTGGCTGGCTTCGTACAGGGAGCCCTGGTGGCCTATTTCATAGTAAGTGTTACCTCATGTGATTTTATCATCCATCTCTCTCTCTCTCTCTCTCTCTCTCTCACGATAGTCTGAAGCACATTCTCGACAGTTCTGAGTCAACAGCACAAAAGCTGAATGGAGCTCGGCTCCCGAAGCTCCCTGAGAACAGAGGAAGTGTGCCGAGTGGAAATTATTACCTCCTCCAGCATACCTGCCAATTTCTTTGTTCTGTGAGAAGTTACTAGCGGCCTCAAACATGTGTGTTCATCATCTAGAGGAAGGGTTGATTACAGCTTAAAGCTTTTGAGTTGAGGTCAGTGTCACACTTGGAGCGCTCTGCTATACTCATTCTGCTGCTGTGTAACTTGTGCCACACAAACAAGAAAACAAGTTCAGAGAGGTCAGCCAGGACTTAGTAAACCATTTCCCTTTCTTCCTTTACCTTGGAACAGTCGACTAGAGTTACAGCAACGCAAGACCTTTGACTTAAACTTTGAGATAGCGCAGAATTCTGGAACGTTTTCGAATTCAGTCTTCATTTGAGGAAAAAAAAGGCTTCTGAATTAAGATTTTTTTCCTGCAATTTTGCAAGATCGTAAGTTTTGAAAGGTCATCATAAATATATCGGTCCTGTGAAACTTTCAGCTCTCACATTTCTAAATTTCTTTGGATCATCCCCCTTCTCTCTCTCTCTTTCACTTTCCTTTAGATCAAAATAGCAAATTCCTCACCAGTATCTCTGGGTTTTTCTTATAGTAACCACAATCTATTTTAAAAAGACCACAACAATGTAGATGCCTTTCATTCTACTGAGGGAAACAAAACATGGCAACACATTTGCACATTGTATTCGATCAGAACATATTTATAGTGTGGTTCAGATCCACACATAAAAACCTTAATACTTTTACACTGAAGCTGTCGATGTTAACTGATAAGTTATTCACTTAAGAATTATTTAACTCTCGATTAGATTGTAAGCGTGCATACATTTACAATGGCAATCACATAAACGGGTCAAATTTGCGGTATTCCTTAAAGGGCGCCTTCATGTAGTGTTGGAGCATTCGGAGGATACTGTCACCATTGACTAGTCAGGGTATTACATCAGGTTTAGTGTTGACGCTTGTAATAATAATAATAATAATAATAATCCTTGCATTTGATATCGCGCCTAATTACGTCTTCACGACGTCTCAAAGCGCTTCAGAGAACATACTGTGAAACGGATTGACTGTATATCTTGTGGGTGAAATGCGGCAGCCAATTGCTCCCAGCAGCGTCCCACAAAAGGTCGTGGATTGAGTGACCAAATTCGGTGGGAGGGGAGCAATCTAGAGTCTGCAGTGTGACGTAAGAAGGCAGAGGGAAAACAGTGACTTGTTTGGTAATTTTAAGATTTTGCAAATATGAATTGCCCTCTCCTTGCCCGTCATTGCTCCATCCTGGCGAATCTTCAGATCGCACCTGAAGACCTTGCTCTCCGACCTTGCCCACAGTCATGTCCCCTCTCTCCCTGGCTTGACATCAAGCTCTGTGCTGTTAAGTGATCTGGGACACCACTCCGCATAACGGGTGCTTTATAAACACAAGTTGTTGTTGTTAAGAAGCCCAAAGGGAAGCCAACTCTGAGAGTGCTAAAGGTCTCCCAAGATTTCATCACAAGTCTGAGATCAAATAAAATTGCACGTCGTGTAAATTGGGAATTTGAAAAATTCTGCCTTTCACCACTAATAAGGTTAACAATTTAATGAATAACAACAGTTTTTCTAAGAATCCCAAGATTGACCTATTTAACGCAAAGTAATATCTGGTAACAATTAGGGCTTAAAACATGAATGAATCGCTAGCATGCGTTTCGAATAATAAAACTTGTCCCTTCCACTTTTCCCTTGCGATTAAAATGCGAAAGAAATTCTATTGAGCTCTCTTTTTCCTTTAATAAAAAGGTGTTTTTATTTAAAACTTTCTTGTTTTGATTAAAAAGTAGGCCATGCAATTAAAATTCCCTTTAATTTGCATTTTTTCCATATAGAAGTGGAACTCTCTCTTGTGCAGATTTTCTTTATTAAATCCCCTCTCCCCCATCCCCTCCACTTTGCCTTTAAAGATGTTAAGATTTATTGGAGTGGGAATTAATAACTACTGTGAGGTTTGTGTTCTCATGACGTTGCTTTCTGTTTGCTGTCTGTCCCTCTCCCCTGTTAATACCGTTAATATAAGTTGATGCATCAGTTGGGTCACTAACTAGTGATCAGGAACAGCAACCTTGCCTGCTATGCTGCTCCCCCCCTCAGCTCAACCCAACCTAGTACTGAAGATGCCAAAATGATAGCTCCTTTTCCCCGATCCCCTTTATGAACCACGGTAGAACTCTGTTTCACGCTATCAAGAACCGAGCTACTGGAGGAGTTTGGTAACTAACTCAGTGGTAAATGCTGGTGAAAATCCTCATTCCAAAGCCCACAAAGGTGCACTTTCAAGGATCAGCAGTGGATAGTCTGGCTGTGTTTACCTGTTCCTAACTTAGTTGTGCTAAGGCCAAGGCCACCTTGCTTTCCAACTGAGATCAACACAGCCATGCGGGATCTCCAGGGTTTGCATTGACCCAGTTAGAATTGAGACAGTGGCTCTACCTCCCTGAGCCATGGGTGGGGGGAGGAGGGGAGATGGCGGGGGAAGTTTTCTTCGAAGAAAACTTTTTAATAACAGAATCACAAAGATGTCAGCGTGCCACATAACAGCTAATCCCCGTAGCAGCAGATTCCCCCAAACAGCAAGAGGCGGCCTCCAAAGTAAACACAATGATATCATGCTGGGTCGGTGCATAATTCATAACGTGGGGATTCAGAAGGTCAGAATTCTTCATCTCAATACTTGGTCGTTGAGTAACAAACGCAGTTCACACCGAGGGATCTGAATATTTTCAATTGTGGCTCATTGTATCGTGGCTGAAAGGCGCATTCTTCCTGAGCACATTGTGGCCGCTTATTAATGCAGTTGTTAACCATGACCCCTCGCCTCCTCCTTATCTCTGTTACACGGCACTACATTGTTCTACTGCAGTTGGGGGTGTGAGGCTGACTCATGCATTTGTACCACCCAGATGTTGGAAGTGAGCCCCATTACTCAGGGTGCAATGTGTATTAGTCACTTGAAATTCGTTTGCAAGGCTATTTTGATAGCTATCACTGGCCCTTAACAAGTGGATACTGTACGGCAGATGATAGCTTGATCGGAAACTAATCTATAGGGATTTTTTTGTTTTGCCTGACCTCTGGCGTTCGGAAGTGGTGCGTTTCACACAAGAAGTGCTTTTCCGTTGACCGGTATAATTAACGTAATAGTTTGATTACTCGATAATTCCACGCGTGACCTGCTGCGCTGTCATATCCAATGTCAATGGGAACTTTGCATCACAAAAAGGAAATTGGATTAATAAACAGGCATTGTGGACGCTGAGTGCTAGAGTCCCATCAGTGTGTGTCAATCTGTGGGAGCCCGACCAATCCTTTATATGAGCTTGTTTTTTTACGACATGTTCCGTAGCTCAGTGGTTAGAGCACTTGCCTCGCAAACGAGAGACCTGGGTTCGATTCCCGGCAGATCAGGGCGAAACCTTGGGCAAGTTTCCTTACTCCACACGCCTGATAATAACCCCTCAAGAAAAAAAACTAATAATTTCGTCACTCAATCCACGACTGTTTGTGGGACGCTGCTGTGCGCAATCGGCTGCCGTGTTTTGCCCACAAATACACAGTCAATTCACTTTACAGTATATCCTGTGAAGCTCTTTGAGGCGTATAGAAGAAGTGATAAGGCGCTGTATCAAATGCAAGGATTATCATTATTATTGTTATTGTAAAAAAAAGTTTCTAACTTCAGTGATGAATGGCCATTTCCTCCATTCTGCTTTCTAAACGTAATCTCCCTCGACAGTTCACTATTCCAATAACAAATACAATAAGGTTCTTCCGATGGTGTCGTGGGAAATAAAGATACTGTGTGCAGCAGATTGCTGTGAGCACCAGTAAACCTGACAACAGTGGTGAACCACATGGCCTGAGCTTGGGCCAGGATTTGATCCTCCGTGAAAAGATAAAGAAATGTCAACGTGCAGTCCCCTGGCTCGCCTCGCAAGCCGGAGGATCCAGGTTCAATTCCCAGGCGGGGTGAAACCTTTCCTTACTCCACACACCTCTGTTTACCCAGCCTGTAAGTAGGAACCCAGTTGATAGTCGATTGGCCTAATAATCCTTTCAAAAAAATATATATTTGGTCACTCAATCCACGACTGTCTGTGGGACGCTGCTGTGCACAATTGGCTGCCGCGTTTCGCCCACAAAACACACAGTCAATCCATTTTACAGTATATTCCGTGAAGCGCTTTGAGACAGCTCAATGAGTTGATAAGGCGCTAGATCCAACGCAAGGATTATTATTAAACATCTTTATGAGATAAGAGGCTCTTTACAGAGATTCTTGGTTGTTGAAAGGAGTCAAACAATGCTTTCAAGGCGTTGTGCTGTGAAATATGCCAAACAGATTTTCCTCCTCGTTTTCCTCTTTTATGTTCCTCCTTATCCCCTCGAGATTGCTCCAAGGGTGCGGACTAGTTAGCAGAGGAAGCGGAACATGTCTGAAAATAGTGTGGGCCGTTTCAAGCCAACGCATTGCATTTAAAGGGGGGGATGGACGTGCCATCAGGACAGGATGTTGTGTAACAATGTGCTAATAAAATTTAGCCTCAGACTTCAGGAGCAGCATCTGAATATTTGTCAATGGGAATCTTTGAGACACAGGTCAGTCAAACACTGCCCTTTCCCAGCCATTATAGACAGGGTGAGGCTCAGTGGCTGCGCTATCCTATTGTGGGTCGGGAGTGGGGAGGGAGTGGGGGAGAGGGAAGTGGGGGAGAAAGAGTTTTTCAATAGGTACAAGGCTTTCTTCCTTCAGCAACCTTCTGCGCAAAATGTAATTTTTTTCACGAGGAGAGTATTTAATCAATGCCGCAGCAGAACATTTATTTGTTCTAAAGTAATACATATCACTTTTTCGACCCCACCCCCCCCCCCCCCCCACTTACCCCTCCAACCCCCCAAAAAAAGTCTCTATTCATCCATTCACTCAAACTGCTCTTAACTCGGGTCAGAATGCGCAATTATCTTAGTTTGGCATAATTGGCCTCCTTCTAGAATCCTAGCACTGTGAGACTGCAGACGTCAAAGTGTGGGACCAAAGCTGATCATTAAAGGGAGGTTTGTTCGGAAGCCGGGAGTTATTTAAAGATGAATATTACATGGGCTCCTGCTTTTGTCTCCGTTTTGCTAACAAGCAACTTGGTTGGACTTGTGACCTGACCCAAAGAGGGCAGCTTTGTTTTCAAATCTACTTTTCTTGTGAGAAACCGTTTTTCCCGACTTTCTTTGTGCAGTGACTGCTTATATGGTTTGGGGTTGGGTGGGGCGGTGGGGATCGGGAAGAGGCAAAAAGCCATCGCAGGTTATCAGTAGCGAATTGGGATTGGTATTACTGTACAGTACATGTGAGGGGCAAAGGGGCTGCAGAGCCATTTTACTTGGTTAAGTCATGTGGAATAGCCCTGATATGGAATCCTTCGAGATATGGAGTGGTTAGAGCACTCGCCTCGCAAGTGAGAGGATGTGGGGTTCGATTCCCAGGCAGGGCGAAACCGTAGGCAAGTTTCCTTACCCCCCCCCCCCCACACACACACACACACGCCTCTGCTTACCGTGCAGTAAGTAGCAACCCGGTTGTTAGTTGATTGGCGGATTGCTTTGCCAGGGGTAATAATCCCTTAAAAAAAATTGGTCACTCAATCCACGGCTGTCTGTGGGACGCTGCTGTGCACAATTGGCTGCCGCATTTCGCCCACAAAATGTATATCTGCGACGTGCTTTGAGACGTCTTGAAGCTGTGATAAGTCGCTATATCAAATGCAAGGTTTATTATTATTGTTATTGAATGCCTGTGACTCAAATCCCAAGTAGAGAGAGAGAGAGGGCTGCAAACTTTCTTTGACTGGGATGTCTGTGGAGGTGTTCTCAAAGACTGAAATTATCCATAAAGTGGGCTTCACTGGTTGCTGTTAGTATCCTTAAGACATTCCTAGTACCTTGTCTTATGTCTACTCGCGTACGCTGGTTAGACATAGTCAGCATTCTGTATGTGTCAGACTACATACACCTCAGGCTAGGATTATCTATAAAGGACGTCATTAGATTTTAAAAGCGAAAGTTAAATTAAGCAGAAGAGTATTTTCATCTTCGCAACAATCTTTTTTGGTGTGTAATGGTCACATTGACCTCTTTTAGTCTTGTGTTTTAAATTGCAGTCATAAATAATCCTTACATTTGGTAAAGCGCCTTTCATGTCCCAAAGCGCTTCACGGGATATACTGCAGAGTGGAGTGACTGCGTGGGTTTTGTGACCTTTGGTGATCGTATAAATGGGATTCATTAGTGAGAATTAGTATCAGCTGCCACCCGATCTTCAAAGACATTCGATGAGCGTTGTGTCCATTGAAGAATTCGCTGTGAATCCACTTGGTGTGACTATTGTTTTACAAGATAAAAACAGAAGGTTTGCAGTGGAAGCTGCAAAAGTTTCCTGTTCAGGCCAGTGCCCTGTTAAGAGTTTCCGCTTCCCTCCTGTCCCTTGGCATTGTCAGATGTGGGGCTCCTCCTAACCTTCAGTCAGCTGAGACCATTGGAGAGCCAGGAAGTTAGTACAGTCGTGGCCATCTATGGCAGCTGTGACTTAACCTGTCAGCATTGTGGTGAGAAACAGCAAAGCATCCAGTCTGGGACCTCGACCGACCGGGACTCTCAACATTAACTGAACTCATTGACACTGTGTGAGCGTGTGTGGTGTGTGTGTGTGTGTGTGTGTTGGTATGTGTGGGTGTGGTGTGTGTATTTGTGTGTGGGTGTGTGTGTGTGTGTGCAATGCAAAGCCCAGACATTTGACTCATCGTAAGGCTTTGAAGCACAATGTAATAGATGACACATTAGCTTCACTTATCCAATTGCAGCCGTGAGTTGCAAAACGGATAAATAATTCAGGGATAGGAAACAATATCTCCATATTAAATGAAATATGCTGGGCACACAGTGCTCCACTTCAATCACGTGTAACCTATATCAAATACACTGCAGAGACCCTTTAGACTTTCGCTCACAAAATTCACTTCACGGTATATTCTACAAAGCGCTGTGAGACGTCTCGAAGACGTGATAAGGCCCTATAACAAATGCAAGGATTATTATTATTACTATCCAAATGGCTTTCAGGTTCGTTTTATCCTTAAAGAGGTTATAGGCATCGTCTCTGATGTAGTCGAGGCAACTATAGCTCCAAAATACGTTTATCATTTATATATTTATTCATATATATGTTTATATTATAAATATTTATACATTTATTTATATATTTAGGGTCACGGCAATGTGCAGAGGTGTGAGCTTGTTGAATATGTTGGTTGGATTCTATTAGGAAGAAGCCTAAATAACAGACTCTGAGAAAATTGGCAGGAGAGGGCAAGGTGGAGGGATTGATTGGACAGAAAGGCGTAGTGACTGAGTAACTGGCTGATGTGTTGCCAGAAATGTTACCCTTTACTTTCCTAATAAATTTCACAATCAGCAGGAAGTTGCTCATAACACAATAAGGTTTGCCGTGTATTAATCTTATCCGTGGGGAGGAAAAATGTTTTCGCTCTCATTTCATACAACTGCGTAGAAAGAAACAGTGTAGGGTCACCGGGGGTTATGCTGAGCCATTCACAATCCAGCAACTCTGATGAACATTGCCCACCAGATACGTTTGAGCAATGAGTTTTTCGGGGAAACTGGCCACGGGATATTTCCAGATGCCGGCAGTAAGAGTGGGCTGAATTTATTTAAACATTCAACTGAAATGACTTGTTCATTGAATCACCGCAGGGAATAATGATGTTGGAACCTCACTCAACCAATATTAGCTCAGCGTCCTCGTACTGCCCGACGCACTTGACCCGATGTGGAGTAATGTGGGGGAAATCCCGCTCAAATCCTACCTCTTTCAACATGCCAAAGCCACCTCCCCTCTCCCTTGCTGGGTGTCTGTGGAAATCTGGAATTCTCTCTCTCTCTCTCTCTCTCTCTCTCTCTCCCCCCAAAAGTGCTGTGATCCATTCACATTTTCAAGGCTGAGGTGGTTAGATGTTTGTGAGGTCAGTGTTTCAAGGGATATGGGGCAAAGGCGGGTAATTGGAGTTGAGGTACAGATCAGCCAGGATAGCGTAGAATGGCGGAACAGGCTCGAGGGGCTGAATGGCCTACTACTCCTGTTCCTACGTTTCTATGTCCAGAGAAAAAAATGTCTTCCCTACATTCCACTGTGAAGGGAGCTCGATAAATAAATGCAAGTTGCCGTCGTCACTGTTGTCTCACCTTGGCCTCTTCTTCTAAACCCGCAGGCTTTCTACGTCTCCAACCTTTTCAAGCCCAAGATGAAAATCCCTGCTCCCCCAGGCCGAAGGGAGATCATTACACCCGTGGACATCATCGACCGAAACAATCACCACGGGATGTGTTAACCGTGCGGGTTCCAGACCAGGCGAAGAGAAGCTCCTTTTTTTTAAAATTTACGAATTAAAAAGAAAATAAGAAAACACACGCGAAGGAAACGAGAAGAAAAGGAAAGGAAAGAAAACGAGAGGGAATGAAGCTGGTGCGGAGAATGAAAAAAAACTAAAATAGTGACTGAGGAACAGCAGGTTTTGCTGTTGACTAATCTCATCAGACAGTAGAATGTAGGGGAGAAAGACTATTTTTTTTTACCCTCAATTCTTTTGGGGGGTGGATGTACCTTAGCAACAATTCTAACCCAAATGGCTAAGCCACACACATCTCACACGCACCCACACGCATGCACTCACGCACGCACGCACACACACACACGCGGACACAAACACACGTGCGGAAGGCAATATAAACTTTTAAAAAGCTTGTGAATTTCTTTCAGGCTGGTCTAAGCTGACTTGCAGGTGAAAAGGAAATAAGTTTTGTCCAACAAAACAATCTGCAAAAAAAAAAAAAAGAATTCTTTGTTTTTTATATACGTTTTATATATATAAAAAAAACACCCTACAACAATCAGAACTAAACTCGTCACCCTGCAGGAAAATCCGAGGGCGTTTCATTGTAAATGACAAGTGGACTTCCGCTTCAAACCTTCATATTTTATATATAAATATATAAAAAAAACTAAAACAAGATAACTATGTAAAATATTATTTCCGAAGCAACTTATTTTTTAGATATTTTATCCACTGCCATTAAAACTGTTTATATGTGTCTCGACCTGTGTTATTTACAAAGTGCTGCTTAAAAAAAAGCATTGTTTTTTTTTTAAAAAAATTGTACGTAGACAACTAAACTATTTTAAGCTTTTTTTTGGAGGGGGAATAGGGAGGGGAAAATAATTTTTTTGGATTTTTTTTTAACCTAAAAACCTACAGCTCGAACCACTTGCATCCATAATATCACAATACATCATTTGTTAGTCCTGTATATTTTTTATGTTCTTGTAAAAAAAAAGTTGTGTTTAGCTTTCAAATCATTTAAATTTTTTTTGTAGATTTCAAAATGTTTCATTTGACTGTGTTTTTCCTCGATTGTATTTAGCTGTATTTTTGTCTATGTGCTTTTAAAATAAAAACCTCCTATTGGACAGTATGCCGAGACTTCAGGAGTACAGATGTAAAGGGTGATTACAGCGTATAGTTTGGGACACGACATGTCAAGCGGCTGCCAGGATGGTGGAAGGCGAACTAGGTGGACCTCGGTCTTCTTTCGCCAACAGATTCTTATGTTCTTATGATTGCCAACAAACACACAGGGTGGGAGCATTGGCAGTGTGATGTGCTATTATCACCAGTGATAACTATCACGTCACAGGCCATGCTGCTCGTGGTTTTAAACCGGTCGATAACTGCGTTGGCGGAGCTAAGCCGACCACATTAAAGGGGGTCTTTGTGAAACGTAAGCTCTCACAGCTATTAGGCACCAAAGGTAACATTCTTGATCCCGCTATCATGTGAGTTTACCCTCACATCATCTCTAGACTGACGCACCAATTTTTTGCTGGGTTTTGCCCTGAGTTGTCCTTCGAAGGAGATGTTAAACCGAGGGGTTCCTGGCTGGCTGCCTGGCTGTCTATTCAGGTGGACATCAACGATCCACAACTCAAAAAGAGAAAAGAGCTTCTCCCGATGTCCCAGCCAACAATCCTCCAGATTAAATTGGCCATTTACTTTGTGGATGTTTGCTGTGTGCAAATTGGCTGCTGCAACTTCCCGATCGGAAAACCACTGCGTGAAATAGAGGGATTACTCATATAACGGTTAATCGTATGTACACAGAGCATAAGGTTATTCTGCTCAGGGTCGGGAGCTGTGGGTGATAGGACTGGACGCTCAAAGTTAACTTCAGTTATTTCTGTGGCCCTGATAAACCTCAACTTTAATGAAACAAAGAGTTCACCCACAAAGACAAAGAAATGCCATGATGTAACTGAACCCCAATGAGCAACGCTTGTTAGGACAAAGCAGATGGGCTGTGATCCAGGTAGATAATGATACTCCTGGGAAGCAGATAGAAACTGCTCAGTAATGCAACTCAAATTACCCAGACAGGTAGGTGCACGTTGCCCATGATAGACAATAGTGATCCTCCAATCAACTAACAGGGTTCCTACTCCCCGCTCGGCAAACAGGTGCGTGGAGTAAGGAAACTTGCCCAATGTTTTGTCCTGGCCGGGAATCGAACCCAGGTCCTCTCGCTTGCGAGGCGAGGGCTCTAACCACTGAGCTACAGGATACCATAAGGTGGACTATAAAGGTGGAGAGGAAAGTGGGGAGGTGGAAGGACTTGAGAAGGTGATCCTGAGTATACATGGTGGGTAGGCAGTGAATCTTAAATTGCGATGACTCTCACATCAGGTGTTAGTTACTGGTACCAGCTCTTGAGTTGCAAATTGCGATTGTGTTTCATCTCACCACTTAGAAGGTAGTTGCAATGCTGGCAGCAATATTATGAGAAGTGTTGGGTATTGACATCTGGTTTTCATTTGAGAAAAGGCCTTTTGTGCTGAAACGCAAGAGTTTGGCTGCTCAGCGAAGTGGAGATGGAGGACACAGGAGAGGCACCTCTGTAATCTGTAAGGAGTGAGCGGTGGAAGTGTGTGTGTGTGTGGAATTCAGCCGAGCTGGCACTTAGCATTTAGTTAGATAAGGATATTCGGCTGTTGTGGCCTGAGAGAATATCTGCTCAAAGGCCTCCCATGTTGGTCACAAGTGGGGAATGTTTGAGTTGGAGCCAGTTCTGCAAAGCATGTTGCTGTAACACCATTTTCAAATTGAGATCTTAGTTTTATCCTTTTACGGTGCAATAAACATTTAAGGACTTGTGTCACCAGTTCGTCTGGTTGACACCCATTAGGAGATCCGCAAGGCAATGATGAGACACTGATATGACCCCAGCCTCGCAGCTCCTGTTAACCCTACAAGCCAAAGCCCTTATGTCCTTGCCGGACAAACAGTGGGAAAGCTTGTCAGACAGTGATATCAATGGCAAGCTTTGTGGTTTTAGCTGGTCAGTCTCCAGCAGTTACCCCAAAGCACACTCTGGGGTCTCCGAGCCTTGGCTCTTGCCAACCTGCACCTAATACTTTGCAGAATTAGGTAAACAGGAGGTGTCCCTCCAGGGAGAGAAAGAGAGAGAGAGAGAGAACGCATTTGATTCCAACAATCTCTCTCTGGGATTTCCACGTGTAGGTGGGATACATGGAATTCTCAGTTTGGTTTGGAGACTCTTAAGCCACATGTGTCAGACACCCGGCTGACCAAAAAAAAGGGTAGTTGGACTGAGAATCACCCTTAGCCTCCTGACGGTTGGTGCACAGTTATATTGACGGAAGGCTGGCGACAGATTGACATACAGCATCTAAACCTGAGCAAATCAGGAGAACACAGAGAAAGATTTCAAACCTTCCAAGTAAAAGCTCGGATATTTCCACACTAATCCACCACGATGAATGGCCCATTCCAGGATAGAGTCATTCTGGGACACTCAGTTGATTGAGTATGAGGTCCGAAACACAATTCAGAGACAACTTTGTTTTAAGATGTAGGGTTACGCAGCAAGTGTGGAAATAAGACGTAAACTCAGCCTTAATTTGGAAGCAAGTCGCTATTTTGAAGAAAACTGGCTTCCGATTTAGATGGGATTTAAGAATCTTCCTTAATTAGTTCAGCGCTCGTTTAGATTAGAACACCAAATGGTCTCGCAAACTCAGCACAGCTGAAATTTCCGTCCTTGTCTGTGCAAACACCGTAGCATCTTACAAGCTGTTTTACCGCAGGCGACAATGCCCCTTTAATGGTGTATACTGCAGCCATCAGGGCCGCTAATGTATCCTTGTAACATTAAATCTGTTTCATTGCTATCTCCGATCGGGAAGCTCAAACAAGCCTTGAGGCCGTAAAACAAAATGACTATGTTATGAAAATTGTAATGTAAAACTGATGTGAGCATGTAATAGGTAATACTGGCAGGGATTATAATTCATTCCATGGGTGTGATTGGTAGCTTCACTCCCCACCAGATTGAATTTCACAAATGGGACTCTCTTAAAAAAAAAAGGTTAATTTATATAAGTGTAAAATAACACTTTCCAGCGAGGATCCAGGACCCATTTAAACAGGCAGTTAAAGAGGTGACATTACCTCTTCTGTTAAGTCTCTTTCAGGATTGTGTTGTATTTTACTCCCGTGTAATGATCGATGTCACCGTAACACCCGCCACCTGCACGTTTATTATTTCAATCTTAATCGTCAGAAGATTTAAAACGATACGTTTATTGCAGTCGGGGAAAAAAAAGTCTCTCCGACAGGTTCAGCTGCGGATCGGAGATGTTAAGAGCGAGTTGGGCCAAAATACGGCCCCCTAGTGGCAAAAAAAAAACTATTTGGTCCCTCAATCCACGGCTGTTTGTGGGACGCCGCTGTGCGCAATCGGCTGCCGCGTTTGGCCCGCAAATATTCACAGTCAATTCACTTTACGCTGTATCCCGTGAAGCGCTTTGAGACGTCTCCAAGACGCGATGAGGCCTTGTATCAGATGCATTAGGGATTATTATAATAAGTGGTCTTTTGGAAGATCTGACAAGATTAAAAGAACATTTCAGCAGCGAGGAAGGATATTCTAATTCAAATCTCTGGCACTCGTAACCCCTGAAGAAATGGCGAATCCCATCGTCACCAGTGGAACACAGACAGTGTCAGGGACGGCTGCACATTTGCTTTTTTAGGATTTAAGTCCAACAACTTGCCACAGTTCAGATGACACTCTTTGGTATTAAGCACGTTTCACATCAGGAGGACGTCTCAAAGCGCCCCGCAGGATGCACTGCCAAGTGGATTGGTTTGTGTGCTTTGTGGGCAGAATACAGCCAGTTAAAGCAATCAATCTGCTGCAATCCTGATTTTAACAAACCTTTCTTTTACTGCCCGTTGGGTTAACCGTGGGGAAGTGTATGTGCGACGAGGGAATGGCAGGTGCTCTTAATTAACTCATTAACAACCAAAGAGAAACATTGCAGATGACTGACGTCTTTTGAGGACATTACTGAGAACACTAGGATGCTTCTGCTCACGATGAGTAACTCAGCTCGGTTGCTGCCCAAAAACCACAAATTAGACGGTAATGTAAACTTCTTCTCCGCCGTGTGAAAAGTGTTGGGCAGAAAAAGGAGCGTCCTCTGTATCAAGCAAGAATCTTATTAGAATTATGGGTGCGTAAAGTCCAATGCATTTAGGATTATTGGCCTTATTCCAAAAGGAAAACAAATTAGCCTCAAGGTTTTTAAGTAAACCAATAAATGTTTTACCTCTTTGACCACAGGTTCAGCAAAGAGGTGGAAGGGAATTAGCCAGAGAGAGAGTGGAAGGGGGGGAGAGAGAGTGTGTGAGTGAGAGTCACAACAAGGAAAAACCATGGTTTATTTTGTGAACTATGACTTTATTGCATGTAATGTAAGTTATTATATTCCATTGAGGCGAGTGATCTTATAATTTATGAATGGGTGAAAAATCCCTATGACCGTTAATCTATGGATCTTTGCCACCTGCTCCGCATGACGAAACTAGAGGTGTGCTTCACTGTATTTGTTAAGTCGGGCGCAGTTAATCAGGATATGAGTATCTGGGACAGTTTGAGCATTGTGATGGCCAATTCATCAATGATTGTGAGTGTGTCATGTCCTTTTGGAAACCAGCGTGCGAGGGAGAGAAGAGAGAGGGTGTGAACAGTGCTTCCTGTAAGTGCTGCAGATCAGTGATTAATTGCAGCCCTCTGGGCAAGGATATGCTGCTTCATGTTGCTTTTATTGTAAATATAGACAGTCGCCGTTGGCTTCTAAAGTGCTGACAATTCCACTGCTCAGCAATGCCTTGTCACTCGGGAGAGGAATTGTGGAAATGTATTCGAATTGCAGCAAAGGATAAGGCAGCGAGCTGGAATAGGCGGAAAGAAGGGGGCAAAACATTTTGCTCTGGGATGCTGTTTGGTTTATACCTTGAGAGTCACAGATTTATTTTGTGTAGACCTAGCTGCAGAAGTCAGGCCTCATACTGGGGGGGGGGGAACAGCTTCCTTACTCAGGGAGCATCTCCAAATGTAATAAATTCTCATTACAACCATTGCTGCTCGCGGTCTGTTGCTGCGTGAGATAAGTTAGAGGGGTGGGGCGTGGGGGGGGGAACCTTGAGGATGGAGTGAGGGGAGCAGCCTTTGTATTGGCAGGTCTGGCTCTGCTCACCGGCAATAATAATAATCCTTGCATTTGGTACAGCACCTTATCGCGTCGTCGAGATGTCTCTAAGCGCTTCACAGGATTCTAGTGCGAAGCCCGTCTAGTTCCGGGCGGCAGCCAATTGCTGCACAGCAACGTCCCCAAAACAGCCATGAAGTGAACGATCAATTTTATTCGGGGGGGTTTGTTGGCCAGGGACACGGAGTGGGGGGGGGGGGGGAGGAGAAAGAGAGAGAGAGAGAAACTCCCTTCTCTTTCCGAATAGCGCCACGGGATCTTTAACGTTGGCCTGAACGGCCAGGCGGAACTTTTATCTGACGTCTCATCTGAATGACGGCACCTCTGACAATTGCAGCACTCCCCTATTTTACGCTTTCTAAACCCCTCTACGAGAGTGATGAGGTGCGCGGTGGAGACTGGTACACCCTCGAGACATACGTACACAACATGCTCGTGGTGTTAATAGCTAACCTGCATCATTGTGGGCAGTGATTGCAGGAAGTGGACTGAAAAGATAAGGGGCTTAAAAATTGGAAAGTCCTAAATCGAGTGTTTCAACGTCAAGGTACTTTTCTTATCTCTGTTGATTCAAGTCAGAAGTTCAGATCTCAACTTGACTAATTACCAGGGCTCACCAGCCCTGGAACATAAAGCGTATCAATATTTCCTACTTAGTTTCAGAGATTTTGCTATTCATAGAAAATGCGAAAATAGGAATGATAAAATATCCTGGACAACTTCCAGTGCGCAGTCAGTGGAAAAAGCCCTACATTCTGCCACAAAATGATTAATGAAGGAAACATTCCCGGATCTATGACAGTGAAACTTTGATATCTTCAAGCCCGGGGTAATAAGTGAGCACCAGCCTTTGAATTTTACTTTGGCAGCAGATTGCTCTGGTGTCAAACATATTGATTCCACCGTTGGCCATAACTTATAACCTGTTTACTTAATATTTGTTTCCTAACCTTGGGAAATTCCAGATTGCACCTTATTATAATAATCCTTGCCTTTGATATAGCGCCTTATCACGACTTTGAGACGTCTCAAAGCTCTGCATATAAGCGCTTTGAGAGTTATTATGGTCTGGAACGCACTGCCTGAAAGGTTGGAGGATTCAATAACAACTTTTAAAAGAAAATCGGATAGGAAATACTTGAAGAGGAAAAATTTGCAAGGATACGAGGGAAAGAGCGGGGGTCGTGGGATTGATCGGGTAGCTCTTCCAAAGAGCCAGCACAGGCACGATGGGCCGAATGGCCTCCTTCTGTGCTGTAATATTCTATGATTCTATAATTGATCGATACAGCCCACTGCCTTGCTTCCTCGTTCCACTTTGCCAATGGAAATTGAGCCCTGTGAGAACCCGCTCAGGACATAAAGTGAGGACTTAAAAAATCCTTTTCAAGTTCTGAAAAGATATATTTAACACTTCATGATGTCAGAAGGTGATTACACGAGATTACAGCTGGGAGGTTACATCTTTCAACTTCATGTTTAAATAACTTTTCATTCCAAACTATCTGCTGATAAGTAAAGTTCCTACGTTATTGAAACAGTCTTGTTCTGTCTAACTCAATATGAGATAAAGAGGTAAACCTTTATCTTCCTTCAAGTTGTGTTAACTTTAGTCCGAGCTGCCTATCGGTTTACGTCAGTTTGAGCTGAACCGGGAATCACTTCACATTAACCTAAGTTATGTCTACGTGGTATCATATCGCTTTATTTGAAGTTGCTTTATTTCATTTGAGCTTAAATATGTGACGCAGGTGCAATATATCCTGTGAAGCGCTTTGAGACGTCTCAAATAAAATAAATTAAAAAGCGCTATATCAAATGCAAGGATTATTCTTATTAAGATTCTTGTCAGTCAACCAACAGCTCCATAGTTCATGTTCAGCCACTAACTTACATATAACTATTTCAAGGTAGGATTGTGTCTCCAGACCTGATGCCAATTTCTTGTGCTAAAATCCTGAGTATCTATCATATCTATATGATCATATATCATATTCCAAGTTTAATTACTTCTTTGTATATAATGCCCCATCTGCATTGCTATGTTCATGTGCACTGGACCCTTCTCAAGTGATGTCTGTACCACTCATATCATTATTAATTACGCTAATATTATTAATAATAATACTTGCATTTTATTTAGCACCTGATCATGTCGTCGAGACATCTCAAAGCACTTGATTTACTATAAAGTGGTGTGACTATGCATTTTGCGGGCGAACTTGGCAGTCAATTTGTGCACAGCGATACCCCACAAAAGTAATGCACTATGGTGATATCATCTGGTATAAAAACTCAGCCCTCTGGCAATGTGTTTTACGCAAGAACAAAATTAACTTTGTGCCACTACAAGCACGTCCTTGTGTCTCCGTATCTCCGTCTTTTATGTTTTTTTGGTCAGCCAGAAATGTAACAACAGACACCGAGCCCATGAGGTGCTTAAGAAGATTGAGTTTCAGCTCCTGAGAGTGGACAGGAGGACAGGTGAGGTTTGCCAGCGCTAGAGCCACACCAGAGGGATTGAGGGAGAGAGTGACAGAGTTTCCGGGGCGCAGTGGCTGAAGGCACGGCCACCGATGGCGGAGTAGAGGGGAGGCGAGGGACAAACAGGGGGCCGGAGCCAGCCGAGCGGGGGGCAGCGGGTGGTGGAGTCGGGGGGGTAAGCAAATCAGAGAGGTGAAACAGCGCACCTTACAACAAAAAATAAATAAATAGATAAATAAATAAATATTCCTTGCATTTATACAGCCCCCTTTGATGGTAGGAGGATGCCTCCAAGTGCTTCACAGGAGTTATTGTAAATTGTAGTGACTCCATTTTGTTAGGCAAACGCAGCTGCCAATTCACACACAACAACATCCCACAAATAGCTATGAAGTGAAGAGTACAATTTTAGTACGAAGCCCTGGTAAGCTTTCTGACTCAACCATCTTTCCTGGCAACTTGTTTCACTCATTAATTAACCTCTAAGTAAAGAAAAACACAAACAAAATCTCAAAGATGGCTGTTTTTTTGTGCAGGGATATTTATGGCAGTCATTTGTACCCGCGAGGTTGCAGGCCACAAAAAAAAACGACAATTTTTTTGAAACATTTTATATTATTAGCTGATTTTGCTTTATAATATACACAGGATATGCCATTTCCGCCATAAAATATACAGTTTATAGTCTTTATCATGTGTGCAGGATATGCTATTTCCCTTCAACGTACACAACATGGAGTGATACCTCGACTGTTTAAAGTGAATGATACAATAGGACTTTAATTCCAATCCATCTGGTGGTGTTCCCTACGACTTGTCCTCGCCAACAACAACAATAACATCCAATCCCTTGAACAAATTAAAACTTGAACTCATGTGGATTCACTTTTCACCTACTTAAAGAGTATTTGAATAACAGTAATCCTCGCATTCGATAGAGTGCCTTTTCGCCTTGTCGAGACGTCTCAAAGCTCTTCACAGATTTTACAGTGAAGTGTTGTGACTGTGTATTTGTAGATGAATGCGCAGCCTTCTGGTTTCAAACAGCACAGTGGGATCTTTCACATCCGCCCGAACAGGCAGTGGATAAACTTGGTTTATCATCTCATCTGAAGAACGGCACCAGTATGGAGCGATGAACCCACAACCTTCGGTCTCAGTCGCCAAAGTGCTGCCAACTGAGCCAGCCTGACACCAAAGTGATGGGGGGAAATAGTAGGGTGGACATTCTGGAAGGATGAGATCAAATGGGCCAAAGGGTTTCTTTAGCCAAACCGATCTTGTGAAAGTTAGGATTACTTGCATTGAGGAATGTGACCAGCCCAGAACATAGAAACAGGAGGAGGCCATTCAGCCCCTCGAGCCTGTTCTGCCATTCTATAAGATCATGGCTGATCTGTACCTCAAGTCCAATTACCCACCCTTGCCCCACATCCCTTGACACCCTGGCTAACCTAACAAACATCTATCCACCTCCGTCTTGATCACTATTGCAGTTACACTTTGGCTTTTTCACCTGTAACTTTACTTTTTTACTTACTGCGCCAATCACTCTTCCCCTTCTCCTTTAGTCCAGGGGAGTAACACTGAGCATTGAGCAAATGCTGAAAACTAATCTGGGAAAGCCTTCTACAACAACAACAACAGCAAATTACATTTGTATAGCGCCGTTCATGTCCCAAGGACGTCCTACACTGGATCATGAGGCCCTGCAAGCTCTGTGTGCAGGACAGTCACATGTGAACGCTCTCGCTGTGACTCACACATTTGTTTTGAGTTATTCTGGGTGATTTGTTACATTGGAGGCTGAATAAACTGCAATTTCTGTTGTGAAATGGGCTCACTAATGCATTTGTGCGAAGCACGGAAAAGCAACAGCTCAACCCATTGTCAAACAGCGTTGAGTTATATAGAGATTCAGACAGGTACCGGAAGCCAAGTTTCTAATAATGGACATTCATCCTGCAGGAACTGTACCCGGTAACTAAATCACTAATACGTCAGTGTTTGATGTTCAGACTTTGGCCTGAACAACCACTAGCAAACAGTTTCAACAAGACCAACTCTCCCTGAGAGTTGGAGTCAGGGTTTCAGCAGATTTAGTTGTCTTACAGCACAATATAGACATTGTAACAGCGCGATTTATAAACTCCGCGAAAAATAGACGGAGCTGTAAAAGTAGAGAAGGCGAACGTTTCAGCCATTCCTGCGGCAAAATCCAACAATAATGCCGTACTGCTGCTTACAGCAAGTACGTCATGAAGTTCCACTGTGTTCAGAGCCGTTTTGGGGGTCAGACGGGTGACTGACACAGGCAGAAGCCCATCATCGTGCTTAAGAGCCTCCAAACCAAACTGAGAATTCAGGACCACCCTTTCCCATTGGGGCTTTAGCTGGCGGGTTAACAGGAGCTGAGTGAGTTGATTCCCTGCCCCCAGTGGCTGGTCTGTCCTTGCAAGTGCACTGAACTTTATGGTACCCGGTTGGCACCACGAAAATGCTGTAATTGTTGGTTTTCGCTTATTTCTACCTGTTTGACTGTTACGTTGAAATAAAATCAAAGGGTTTTTCACTCTCTGCAAATAAACACACGCTGGTTCAACTCTCTGTGCTTAAGCTCATTGACCTAAGAGTCACATCCTCAGTCTGACTGAAGTTGTTCTCACAGGGATCAGGAAAGGTGATACAGAGAGAGTCAGACTGTCTCGTCTCCTACAACCTGACACAGACGAACGTCATCCGAATTGCCCAAACTGCTTCCTGATAGGAAATTATCCAGAGTTTGAGAAGGTCCGATGTAGAGCAGGGTGTGTCGTGTGGCTTTCTCACCAGAATAGTCACAGCCAGGGCTGGTTGATGCTGAAGGTACGTGTTCAAATTTACAAAAATATGGACGGAGGAAAGGAAGTTCTGCTCATTTGATTCATGGAGAAACGTTAGTTCTTCCTTACGCAGGAAACAGAATCTATTTTGAGAATGTATTAGAAATAATAAATCAGATGCTGTGGGGAAGGGGGAACTTTACATTATTGCAAAGGACAACACTTCCCTTTACCTCTGTTTTTGAGCCACATTGATGGTGCTTTAGCGGATTTAATCTTTGTCCATTGAAACTGACCCCTTGAGGTTATGATAGCGAATTTGGTCAGAGTGGTGGGAGCCTTGTTGTCCAACTGACCTACTTGAGCAAATGTGCTTAATGCTGGTATGCAGTGTTCAATTCCTACCCCTGGAATCCCTTTTCTCGATGAAATAATTAGGGTCAAATATACTTTCAGCCCAAAAAAGAAGGCAATTGCTGGATCTTAGCTGGGTCACTAGATGGAGTGTCTCAGGAACAACCATCTTGCTCTGGTTGTTGTAGAACGGTCACCATAGAGAGGTTTGGACTATGGACTATTTCCATTTCCCTCTTGGAAAAGGATATAATAATAATAATAATCCTTGCATTTGATATAGCGCTTTTCACGTCGGGAGGACGTCCCAAAGCGCTTCACAGAACACACTGTAAAGTGAATTGACTGTATATTTGTGGGCGAACGCGACAGCCAATTGTGCACAGCAATGTCCCACAAACAGTCGTAGATTGAAAATGACCAATTTATTATTGTTGTTGTTTTGGAGGGATTATTATTAGGCTCTGTGTGGAGTAAGGAAACTTGCCCAAGGTTTCGCCCTCTGCCTGGAATTGAACTCAGGTCTCTCACTTGCAAAGCGAGTGCTCTAACCACTGAGCTACAGGACTCACAATCACAAGATTGGTTTAGTTTGGTTTGGTTTGGAAGATAAAGGCCCATTTGCACTCATCCTTCAGAATATACACCCTCTCCCCAACCCATCTGGGCAAAGGAAAGCTTTCTGGTGTCTGTCCTGAATTTATCCTTTGCAACTCTAAACCTGCGTCCTCCTATCCTGCTGCTTTGGTGCATCTGATTCGACCTTCTCAGTCTCATCTAAACTTGTGCATATCTCAATAAGACCTCCTCTCAGACATCTCTTTTCAAGACTGAGGAGCACTGGCTTGTGTGATGTTTGCTCATGGGTCATTCCTCTAACACTAGGGATCATTTCGCCCACAGAATATACAGTCAATTCACTTCACAGTGTATCCTGTGAAGCGCTTTGAAACGTGGTGTCGACGAGGACTGTACTCAGTACTCCTGACTGTCAGGGTTCTCTGCTGAGTAGAGAGAGAGAACAGTGAAGCAATGAGGGAAAAGATCACACCTCGTATATATACAAAATAAGGAATATCAAGTGAGCCAAGGGACGATTACAGAAAGACGGTCAACAGGGAAAAGAATTCTCATGGCTAAATATCAGAATTGTAGGACCAATTCTTACCATGTAAGCTACTGTATGTAGAACGTTGGCATTCTTCAGATAGAGAAGCACCAACATTACTTTCCCACACTCCCGTTCAAACACCGAACCTGTTTATGCAATTCCCGATTAGTCAGACTTCGTATTAATCAAGTCCAGATTGCAAGATGAGGCGCAATAGTTTGAATTAATTCAGTACTTTCGTTCCGCCAAATAGCTGTCCGTTAGAAAAACAACTTTTTTTATTAAAAGATAATCGCTGGGGAATTTGTGAAGACTGGCAGGCCAGCCCCTGACCCTTGTGCTGAGATGAGAATCAGAAAAAGCCTCTCAGGAGGAATTTTGCAATTGGTGTTCCTCGTCTGTGTAGAATCGCCTCAAAGACGTGATAAGGCGCTAAGTCAAATGCAAGGATTATAAAATAATAACAGCATCCGAGTGAGTGACCAAATTATTATTATTTTTTGTCAGGCGAGTGCTTTAACAACGAGGCTGCAGGACTCCACAATTATTATTATAACGGTAGTAGAATCGTATTGTCTGTTCGTCTAATCCTTTCCTTCCCAGTGCCTTCAACTTGTGTAAGGCCGTACCTCTCCACCTCATGCATTTTATACGCTTTTAAGCCTAAGCTTGGTGTCTCCTCACCTCTGATCTTTGACCTAACTCACATTCCCTTATTCTTTTTTTTCAACCTGGTTATGTGGTAGTGCATCATGAGACAGGAATGAGGCCATTTACTGGGAAATCAATGAACAGTCCCCTCACGTGATGAGAGAGAGAGACAGACAATTTTATTGTTAATCAAGTTTCAGGTGAATTTTTGCCAGATGCTTATCAGAGTAACATCTATGCAGAAGCACACAACTATTAGGAAAGGGTTTGTGAACAGCAAAGCCTAGTTTTCGTGCTATAGATTCTGTATAATTCTAGGTGGAGTAGTTGGCTGTGGTAGGAGTAGAATTAATGGATTGAATAACATTTGCTCATTCCCCACTTCACGTTCTTAAGTTTGAAACATAACAGTCTTGAATCCCAAGAGAAAGGACTGTTATCAACATACATAATAATAATGTCATATAATAATAATCCATGCGTTTGACATAGTGCCTCATCACATCTTCGAGACGTTTCAAAGCGCTTCACAGACTATACTGTAAAGTGAATTGACTGTACATTTTGTGGGCGAAACGCAGCAGCCAATTGCGCACAGCGGTGTCCCACAAACAGTCGTGGATTGAGTGACCACATTCTGTTTTGGGGTGGGGGGGGTGGGTGGGGGAGCAATTATTACCCTACAATTGAAATAGCAAAACTAAAGTTATTGGAAACCCAATAAATAATAGCTTAATCCATTGCTGCTCCATAATGCGACTTTAATTTGGGTTAAAGCACGTCTTTTTTCAAATAAATAATAATCTTTGCATTTGATGTCGCTCCTTATCACATCGTCGAAGTGCTTCACAGGGTATACCGTCACGCAAAGTGACTGTGCTTCGTGGGCGAACCCGGCAGCCAATTTGAGCACAGCTTGAGAGCTTTTGGGGCAATCGGGGAGGTACTAGTCAGCCGAAGGGAGGCTTTCTCCCCAGTCATGATTATGTCATTATAGTGAACGAAAGGACAGCTGGGGAAGACATTATTGGATGTTGCATTAACAGGTCACCACAGGCCAAACAACGCACCCCCCTCCACACTGTTGTGGTTTGTCGACGTGAGAGACAGAGAACCCCAAATACCAGCGCTGCAGCCAGATGTGGACTTGACTGGAGAGTATTTTGGGTTTACGAGTTGTGGAATAAAAAACTGGATGTGCTCCACATTTCGCAAAACACTCCCGGCCGACAGATCGCTACAAAGCACCAAGGAAGTGCCAGGGTACGGAAGAAAGGAACAATTTGGGTAGATTTCTCACTCTCGTTGACCCGCGGAAGTGATGTGATGTTGATGGATTATTATTTCCAGAATTGTTGCAGCAGTCGAAGGAGTTGCCAATGTGTTCAATCGTGTCTGTTCCCCATAAAATTGCAAACTCTATCTTTTTTTTAATCAAAATTATATCCGATTATATATTATATCCGATTATATCCGAGTGCATTTGTAATAATAATAATGATAATAGTAATATTTATTATGAAATATTTAATATTTCATTAAAAAAAACTGAATGCAGAGGAACCACCTTGAGTTGCGGAGTTGACCAACATGGCCACGTTGAGAGAAACCGTTGGAGAATGAGGGAGATATTCTATCAAAGTGAAAGGAAGTGTTAAAGAAATGGATTGGAAATACTACCATTTAAGTATGAGTTCAGATCCCCATCTGGCCCTGTGATATTACTGCGATACAGCAGTGCAATATATTTATACACATGGAGTAATCAGTTAATGTATGTGGAATTCATATATTTAGTATCGAGGGATCCAGACTGTTTGGCCATATGCTTCAGTATCTCACGCAAATGCCTAGACGTGAACCTAGTTTTTAAACATTGGTGTGTTTTCTGTTATAAGGGCCAGCACAGCAGCAACAACAACTATTTGCAATAATATAGTCTCCTTCACGTAGATCAGTGTTGGCCAATGTTTGGCTGGGCCTTGGCAGCCTAAGTCCGTCTTCAATCGGTAGTGCATTTTCAGTTTCTTCTTGATTGAACATTTCTTGATTTATGGCATCAATCAATATTTTGTTGGCCGACCATAAAAATGTGGACCGCTGACATAGATTCTAACGTCTTGCAGCACTTCAAGCGGATGGGGGCCAGTGGCCCTGTCTTCTCCCAAGTCCACACGCGCTGGCTTTCCAGCAGGGATAACTGGTTAACAAGGAACAAGGTATCTGTCTAATGTTTCCCTTCCTATGCCAGGACAGGGTGAGGCCAGTATAAGTGTATCTATTGCAGGCCCGGCTGAAATCAGCTAATGCAGTGTAGATCGGCGATTGAACCAGACATCTAGTCCTTCACTTCAGACTCCTGAGGTCCATAAAGAGAAGATATTTTTATCCCAGCAATCTGGCTTGATTCCAATCTGGGTCCCAGAGATGAAAGGTTAGTCCTGAAACCCAATGTGCCACCCGGTTCCATATATTTATTTACCTACTTCCCTGAAATGTGTTACAATGTGCTATGAGTCAGTACGAAAACCTAAAGTGTTGAGTTGCAGTTTACTTAAAGGAAAACTTTAGTTTCTGGTTGATCTGACTAGTCATGCAAGGTTTGAACTTTAAGAAACCGTGTCAGAATGTGTGGCCCGCAAAAGGGGTGACTTTTGAGGCAACTCGAAACGCGTTCCGCGTAATATTCCAATTGTTTTTTTGGTTAGTAGACACACGCAGAAACCCATCGTCGTGTTTAAGAGGTAGACTGAGAGTCGCACATATGCATACCACCTAAACATAGAAATGATCCTGGAATGGGATGCACACACTCTCTCCCTGGAGGGATGCATCCCTGTGTTCCCCAATTTAAGAAAGTATTAGGTGTAGGTAGGCGAGAGCCGAGGTTCGGGTGTGGGTGCAGGAACTGCAGAGGTTTTACCACTTAAATATATCTTGCCATTGTGAGCACTATCTGACAAGCTTCCCACCTCTTGTCCAGCTAGGACCATCCTCTGCTGCATCCTCTACAAGGTAGATTTCTGCACACTGAATGCCTTGCATTGAAAACCAAACCCAAAATGTCATTCCGGCGGGACAGTGCTCATTGCTCAACGTAAAAAGGTCAATCGTTTAAGTAGACACGGCTTGGCATTGTCGATGGATTGTTCAGTGATATCGATCACTCAACCCTAATGACCGTGCTATTAGGAAGACAACTGTGGATGGGGAATCGTCTTAGGAGCCAAGTAGAGCGTAGCAAAGACCTACTGCGCACTCCCTAGGTGGAGCCTGGCTTGTGCATGTAATATTCTCATCCCGAACATAAGAAAACCCGCCAGAGTTTATAATAATAATAATAATCCTTGCATTTGATACAGCGCTTTTCATGTCATCAAAATATCTCAAAGCCCTTCACAGAATATACTGTAAAGTGTAGTGACTGTATATTTTTTGAGCGACACCGCAGCAGTCAATTGCGCACAGCAAAGGATGAAAGTTGGGTGAAGGAACATCCCCGCTCGTTGGCAGAGGTTTAACCTGGTGGTGAGAGATCGATCCACACGTCAGTCAACCTCGGTAGGAGGCAACGACATGTTCGAAAAGGTTCACGGGGCCACATGAAATCTGAAGGTTTGCCACAACATTGCCTAAACGAGCCAGACATCAAGCGCAACATGAAGGGCAGACCTTTGTATTTAACAGGCCAGCAGCGGGCCGAGAGTTTACAGCGCAGCAATCCCCAGAGGCAAAAGGATTTTTCACAGTAATTTAGCAGAATAGGAAATCCCAGCAGCGGATTGAAGGGACGGCTTCGGCCTTTTCAAAAGAGGGAGCAGGTGAGAAATCGAGAAGGAAGAAAATCCCCCTCGGTAAAAAGCTTTATTATTTTATAATTTCTATTTATAACAATAATAATAGTAATCCTTGCATTTGATACAGCGCCTTATCACGTCTTCGAGATAGCGCTTCACAGAATACACCGTAAAGTGAATTGACTGTATATGTTTGTGCACGAAACGTGGCAGCCGATTGCGCACAGCAGCGTCCCCACAAACAGCCTTTCCTGTTCACCTCGAGCTACTTTGCAAGTCGCTGCACGATATTTTCCGTTAATGCGGGAGAACTTTTCACCGGTTTCTTTCTCCAGGCAGACTCGTACCTCTGCTCTGCGAGATTGCCTCAGTTAAAGCTCCTGTCCTGCTGTAAGCGACGACAACGGTACTTTAAATCGCGCGTGGACTTGGCTGAGCAGTTCATTCATTTTCCGAGAAGCAGAACGTTTACTTCGCTATTTAGCAGGTCAGTCTTCCGGAATCACATTGCGTCCTTCGCGCGAGAATTATAACGGTCCTGCACTTTAATACCACTTCCTACGAGTGCCTCAGACACCAGAACCGTTCCCCACATGTTCAGTCATAGGAGAGGAGAGACTCCTCTTATGTCTCAGGCAGTTACTCGCTCTCTTCTCCCCTCGGTCTGCATCGCTCGGCTGGCAAACGAAGGCGGCTTTTGTCGCGAGCGGAGAATTTCACCTTAGATCTGAAACTTGCCATTGGCATCCAATTCTGCTGAGGCTCAGGCTGCGAAGCCTCGTAAATGAAAAGAAAGATCCTCCCCTGGGGGGTAACTATTCTCGTGTTCGATACAGCACCTGACCATGTTAAAGCATTTCAAAGTAATTCGCGCACTTGAGTTACATTCCAACGCTGTGTGTGTTGTTAAACAGGCAGCTTCTGAGCATTCCAGTTAGGGATTATTAAGGATTACTATTATTATTATTATCCCATGTGTCTGCACTCAATGATCTGGGACAAAGAGCTTTATAATAATTAATCCTTGCGTTTGATACAGCGCCTTATTACCTCGTCGAGGCGTCTCAAAGCGCTTCACGGAGTATACGGTAAAGTGAATTTTGTGGGCGAAACGCGGCAGCCAATTGCGCACAGCAGCGTCCCACAAACAATTGGTTTTTTAAATTTTTTTTGAAGAGGAGCTTACAAAGGATACTCGTGATATCCTTTGATTGCCCTTCAGGGAACGCACTTGTCAAGGAAGGCTTATACCAGCGTCTAATACAGAAAACGAGAAATAGGAATCACGTGTACTGCAACAGAGCAAAGCTCATCATTACTAACCCTTGGTGACATAGCGAAGCTGGTCAAGCGGGTTGTTTCCTGAGCTTCGTGAAGTTTCCACAAGTAATATTTCACTACAACAAAATGCCTGCAAATATAAAGAGCAATCTTCCGGTGTTCCTTAGGATGCATTACCTTACATTAAAACCTCGTCAAAACTCAACCCAACTCCATTCTCTATGTTTTTCTCTTAATTCCCCGTTTGAGCACACCATCAATCTCATTCATCTGCTCAGTTTGGACTTTGATATATCTATATTTTTCATGAAATCTGTCAGAAACATTTGACCCAGAACACGCCCTCCGAGGAATTCTGTTTAATCACAGTCTGTCAGACTGGACTTTTATAGAATCATAGAATCTTACAACACAGAAGGAGGCCATTCGGCCCATCGTGCCTGTACTAGCTCTTTGAAAGAGCTACCAACTCGTCCCACTCCCCCTCTCTTACCCCATAGCCCTGCACATTTTTCCTTTTTAATTGTGTTTCCAATTCCCTCTTTACTTTTTGATTTGAATCATAGGGATATACTTCCAAATTATTTTTACAAACTTTTCCCCTGCGCTGTGGCTGTTCTCTGTCAGCCTCCTGTCTTACCACTGATTTGACATTTCGCTTTATTGACAATCCAGATTTTAGTCCAACCAGTTACAGCAATTTGCCATCTATTCATTTGACAAATAACTGGGGCAGAAATTCAACCTATGCCTCGATTTGCTCTATTTCCTTGGCATTTCAGAACATCTAAGAGTTGGCATATATTTAAAGGCAGTCTTGGTTTTCCCATTGGTTTTCTGTTACTTTTCGTTCACAACAAAACTTATTGGGTTTCTTTTAGGAACTTTAGAACACCGGTTTCAAAGTTAAGACTGAATTCAATGATTTACCAAATGCTGGAAGATTTGAAATGCTAAATAGAGCCAGGTAGGATTTTCCCCCATTTGCATGGAACTCCCATCAAATGCCTTTTGAACATCAAGTAAAATATATCTAGTGGAGAGATCGTGCCTGTGACCTGGACTTTTATAGGTCTCTTACTGATTTTGCAGGAAGAATGAGAAAGTTACTGGTAATAGGGAAACCAGAGGGTAACAGTAGATTTGGGAAATAAAAGCTTTGAGTGATGTGAATCAGAGTGAATGCATGAACACACAGATGAGAGATATATATTCCAAGTCCAGATAGGGTTTATTTTTATAATGCATTGTTTGGCATTGCACAGTCTATACTATGCATGTTTTCAATTGCTGTGTAATCAATGGCTGTACTTGTCAAAGTAGATTTGAATGAAGAATAAAATACTTTGGATAATGTTACTCTGCAGTGACCACTGATGACTGCACTCCTTACGATTGTATTTGCTCCTTATCACACGGCTTCTACTGACTGTCCATTGTATTATGCCAACAAGGTCCCATAAACAAGGTTGATTCACTAATCAATTAATCTGTTGGTCAGGACACTGGGATTGTTGGTCAGGACATTGGGGTAAAAGAATCTTCTTGAATATTGTCATGTTATCTTTGACGATCACAATTCAGTGCTGGGACCCCCAGGTCCAGAACCTAGAGCATTGATGCGTGGGAAATTGATTGCTTCTATATACCATTTTACTCCATTTAATGGACACATTTAACATGCCCAACCCAAACTGATGGGACAGACCACAGAAATTCTCTATAACTAGTAAAACTCTGTTTAAACACTTCTAAGATAGCGCCTATTGAATAGACTGCAGTAGAATTCCACCCCCTACTGTGGTTGGGTTATTGGCAAGGGCGAGTGGGGGGTGGGGTGGGGTTGCTTACATCAGGAATTTCTGGAAAACAACCCAGATACTCCCGATGACAGTACTCTTTTGTTAAAGTAAAATACACAAGTGGCCACGACTGGAACACAACAGAGTTAAGGAGAAGCAAGGAAAATCACTTCACTTATGACGTGCAGTTCATAGTCCACTTGTTTCTGTGACACCCGTGAATTATGCGGTCTAATCCCACTTAGTGCTGAATGCTTCCATACCCCACTTCTCCCCCTCATAAATCCCGCTTGCTAACTGCTAACCGCTCCAGTTGCTAGAGCGCGGTGAAGTTAAAGATTTTCCGCTTCTTCAATTTATAAATCTCCACCTTTCACCGAGCGAAAAATTAGTAAAAAAAGATATAAAACTAAACAAAAGCAATCCGTTGCCCGCCGCTCCCCCACCTAAAAAAAATCCAACTATTTGTTGGATGCCAGCAGCTCATTGTATCCTTAGTGTGAATGAAGGTCAAAGAGATTTGATATGAGCGTAGCTGCGCTGAAGGTTCTCTGAGCTTTACTGTGTCTCACGCTGAGTTTGGATGTGTGCCACCATGACACTCAATTACATGTTTTCTGGAAACGCTTCTGTTATCTATTCACATTTGCCTGACCTCCTCAAGCTTATCGCGTTTCTGATGGGGGTACGCCGAGGTTTCCTTTAAAAACCAAGCGAATTTTGTTTCGTTGTAAAAAAAAATTAAAACCATTGTTTCGATTTTTGCTCCCTCTCCGGTGGATTTTGAAACTCTCTTGTGTTATGTTTGGCGGGCGTGTACTTGTATAAAACAATATTCTGCTGGGAAACATGGGTGAAACGTGTGGCCTTTGCGTTCTTCAACAAAAACGGCGCTTTGCGGTTCGGAGGTCGGGCCTTTAGCCCTTCCGCCCACGGCCTCTGGAACTCCATCCCGGAGCCTCCTTCAAGGCAAATCTCAAGACCTTCCTCTTCGACTGGGCTTTTGGTCATCTTCCCACCACCCTTGCCTTCCACCCCTCTTGACTCCAGCCCGCAGCTCGGATGCAAATGCTTGACTGTCCAACGCCTGGGGCTGTCCTCCCAAAATGAAAGGCACTGTATAAATGCAATTTGTTGTTGTTGTTGTTGTTGCTATTGTTGTTGCCTTCAGTACACTTGGTTGAAAGCAGAACAACCGGCAGGTCCTGCAACAAGTTCCGGTATATATTCAAAAGAAGCATCACACCCACGTACTGTGAATTACAGTAATATCCTGAACCTGAATATGGCAACTAATAATAATAATAATCCTTGCATTTGGTACAGCGCCTTATCATGTCTTTGAATTGTCTCAAAGGCTGTATATTTGTAGGCAAACGTGGCAGCATTTGGCTGCCCGTGCAACACCACGTTCCAGACACGTTCCTAATTCTCCCTCTCTTGCTCCCTCCCCCCACACACAGACCACCCCCTGTCTGCCAGGGATCAGACTCTGCGCTCAGGGATTTCCCACCCCCGCTAAAGCAGGAACGTGCATGCAAAAGAACAGTAAAACAACCCTAAAACAACAGCCGCAAATCAACATAAAAACGTCAGCAAAAAAAAACGTTTACATCTCCACCAGTGAAAAATAAAAAAAAGATTATGAGACACCTCTTGCACACTCTGGAGGCAACACTAGACGCCTGTTATGATGGCCGACAAAATTATTGGCCTGCTGCAAAGTGATTCTGCTCAAAGGTTCATTTTCTTCTTGTCCTGGGGGCGAGTGGGGTGTGTGCATTGCTCAACAGGGAAACGCATTGAAATGATCCAAGTTGCGCCAGAGGTAAGACTCTTCTGAAACACAATTAGTGCACAGCCGTGAGAAATGGTGTAAAGACATTAACAAGCAGGAAATAAGTTCTATTAGTCCTTAGAAGATATCAGGAAGGGATTAATCCAGGTGGGCTGATTACCATCTATACTGGTGCAGAAATCATGGAAAGCCCCACTATTCCACTATTTTACACTGTTGCTTGGCCTGGGGACATGTTTGGTAATCGGATACAAATGGCCCTAATTTTGATACACTACATGATATTCCAAGGTGATTTGTAATCGGGGCTTTTGAATATAAAAGTTTGGTTGGAAAGTCATGTGGGAACCTTCCGGGTTTGTACTGGTTGGGTTGCCATGATCCTGGAACACTCCCAGGCGTTGAAAAATTGTTTGTCTTGTGCAACCTATTCTCGCAAATAGCTGTAAAAGTTGGCGTGAAGTGTTTACTCCTCACAGAAATCTGTGAAGATGACCAAGTGAAGGAGCCATTGTTTTTACCAGGGGATTTTATTGACCAGGATGCCAGGAGAAACTCTCTTTTTTTTAACCAAATAGAGCCATGAGATCTTTAATAGCCACCTCATGGTTTAATGCCTCATCTGATGGACGGTACCTCCAACAGTACAACCCTTTCCCCCATGACTGCAGTGTCAGCCTAGACTAGGAGCTCAAAGTCCTGACATGGTATTTGAACCTTGTGACTCCAGAGGTAAGAGTGCCACCAACTGAGCCACAAGTCCTGACTTGGGAATTGATAAAAGCCAGTAGCACAGAACCTAAACTATTACTGTCAACTTCAAAGCTACAGACGAGATGCGTCAACCATGCAGAGACTATAAATCCTCCTGAAAGTCAACACATTGACCCAACATTTTATTACGTTAATCTCCACTTATCTTTCTCTGACAACCACAAGCCTCAAGGTAGCTTAGCCACACACTCACATCATAATGAAAATATTATTCCTTTGTAAATTATAATGCATGTTTCGAGTTAGGAGCAAAGGGCATCAGCACAAAGCAATTTTTCCATTGTGAACAGAGGATTAAAAAAACAGCTGAGATAGTCATAATCAAATAGAGAGAAAAATTAGTAAACATAATGAACAAACTGAATGTTTTGACACAGAGGCTTTTGCCCTCTGAGGAATATGGCACCAAACAATTAATAAGAACATATAATAACTTAAGAATATGCTGGCGAAAGAAGACCAAGGTCCATTTAGTTTGCCTTCCACCATCCTGGCAGTCACTTGACATGTCGTGTCCCAAACTGTATACTGTATCCCAAGATATTATTTTCCAACAGAAAATTTGTTCTTGAAGCAAAAAGGCCCCAACTTGTAAAAATCCTTGCACCCCTGTATTCTATTTATTGATAGAATACTTTTGGGAGTTTTTGATCCCATTCAAATCCCATGAATCTCAAACACGGATAATTGGAATTTGTCCAGATGACAAGACAGAACCAGAGGAATTACCGACCTTTCTGCTACTACAGGACCCACTGACACTCCTTCAAAGGTTAGGGGATCGAAAAAAAAATCTCTTAAATTACTGGGTTTAAAGGGGTTAGACTTCCAATAGAACCATAAACATTTTGGTCATCTTAACGTATTTACAATCCAGCTTTAATCTTTCCCAGTTGCAGTGGTTAAAATAGCAATTATATTCTGATGAAAGGAACCATGGAAGGCTTAATGGATTAGTAATGTATGATCCATCTTGTATGGATTGTCTGTGCTTCAGGGTCAGTTAAATGGCCAGAAGACAGAAGTGAAAAGCACTGATGCATAATTTTCTGCTTATGAATTTTCCCAGGAGGAGAGTCAATCCAGACCTGCAGTGGCTTTCATTTCAAGCAAAAGAATGAAACAACTCAACTCCGTCTCTGCTGTGACCGATACAACAGCCAGAAGAACGACTAACCTGGACAAGACACGGGATAACACCCAAGTCAGCTTACCCACGTTAAAAACTGAAACACCTGCATGAAAAGCGCATGCCAACTCAGTGGTGTCAAGACCCGATGGGAATGCGATGCCTTCCGATTACGATAAAAGATTTTTGTTCAGATAAAAAAGAAGAGCTGAGGACAACATATTGAAATTGCTGTACGGCAGCAAAGTGGTTTCCAGCCAAATTGCGGAGAAACCCACTGTATTATGCTAAGTGTTAATTCAGGCATGATCTTATGGAATGTCAGAACAGGCTCGAGGGGCTGAATGGCCTGCTCCTGTTCCTATGTAGGATGATCACTCTCTATTCGTCATGAGATTCTGAAAACGGGTCTGCAAACTGCTTGTTCCGACATGACAAAAATAGCTGCTTCCACTTACACAGCGTTAACAGACCACAGAAATCAGCGGGTTTTACAGCTGTGGCAGATATTAGTTGATAGACTTTCTGGCTTCATCTATATAACAGACGTTAAGACATTGCAGAAGCAGTGCAAAATCTGATGTACAACTAACACTTGAATCATGGCTTGACGTCCATAAAAACAAGGCAGGTTTGTAAATTAGGAGGATAGAAATTTTCTGAGACAATGCAAGTTTTTCCCCAAATCTCTGCCATTGTTTACAAAGGTTTTGAATGTCTCCTGTTTATCTGCAAGAAGCTCCCGCTAACAAGTCAGTCATTCTTGGCAAATTGAGTGTCCTCGTAATGTACACCGTGTAACAGATGGCAGTAAAAAAGTGACCAATGTTGAGACAATCAAATCAGACGCATTATTTGTGGGGTTTATTATGAAAAGCACTGTTGTTTCATAGCATTGATCCTCTACCAGACCAGACAGATGTACAGGGTGACCAAAAAGTCGTGACACCGTTACAATATCTAATAAGTCTTAAAGAAAGGATGATTTTTTTTAGATAATAGGGTAGTTATCACGACCTTCTGGACACCCGGTATGAACTATCCTCTGCTTAGTTAATACAGTCCATGGATATAAAGGGTGCTGAGTCTAAACCGTGGGGTATCAGAATAAATAAGGCATGAAATATCAGACACATGGGACTAAAAAGGATAAATGAACTGCTGATGGCAGTATTAAGCCCCAAGTAACAGGAAGAGCTGTATGTGGGGAGAAAGAGCTCAATTTTGGGGGCTGGAGTAGTCATACGGGATTGAACAAATTCCCCACTGAACCATTCTCGGACAAGTTAAGGAAAGAGGTTGACAATATTGTTTTTATTTCTTATTTGTGGTTTACATACAAAATGGATACCAGATTGGATCGCTAATTTCCCCCCGATCCATTTGGAATCCTAAACACTTATTACTGGATGTGGTTTTCTGGACTTAGAAGAACGTGAGACGTGAGAGTTATGTGCTGAATGTAAACTGCGCTCAAGCACCAAATGTGGCAAATGTGTGTCTTTTGGGAGCCATTGAAAGCAATACTCAGAAGAGGTGACCAGGTCAGCGCATGCCTTCTGCAGTGGCCAGACACACTCTGGTATTTAAGATTCATTGCTAAGAGATGTGTAAATCATGTCTAGTTTCCTGTGAAACTTCAGGGATTTTGACTTACTTACTGAAACAGCACCTTTGTCATATAACCACCTTTACGCGATTGATGGAGAGGGGGGGGGGAGGGTGGGGGGATACGACCATAAACGCTATTTGTGCTGAATAAATCCTCAATCAAAGACTAATGTTATCAGAACTTACTGGCAATGCAAAATTCGTTTTTTTGTAACTTGGATGGAACATTTTGCAACTTTGCAACTTTTCAGCATCTTAACAGACTAAGCTGTTACGACCTCCTTAATGGCCATCTCTCCTGTGGTCCAGGGCTGAAAAGCATGACCCAGGTGCAGGACTAGAGGACTCAGACCGACAATTGGCAAGTCAGAATCCCCAGGCTGTGTTATTAGCTGATTTCAACCGGGCCAGCAATTTGGGGGTGACACCTATTGGCCTCAATGCCTCTCTGAGTTAAGGAGGGGGTAAATCAGTCAGGGGTCTTGTTCCTGATCCCTATCAACGACTCTTGCTGGAAGATGCACAGCTGCAGACGCTGAATAAAGGATTGTATTCGATTGCGTTGTGATATCCCCTGGGACCCTTTTGCCTTAAATTAAAGTTTGCTGGGAAAAGCTTAAAGGTTTCTCGGTGATTTTTTTTTGATAAGAACCATGAAGCCCGAACTGAAGAACGTTCCACCATTACAGTCTTACAGTCCAAGATTTGCTGTAATAATAATAATAATATGGAATTGCGAGCCTCAAGTGCCCCCAAATCAACAGATTCAAAGATCTGACCCTGGCAATTGGATTCCGATTCCAATGAGCTGCCCTGGAATGTTCTCAGGTCAACCTCAGACTCAGTGCCAATGAGGCATGAGCTGTAGCAGGAAATTGTGGAGGCCACGTAGAGATAAAGGGAATGGGGGTGGTTTAGGTGAGTAAATATCACCTAAAAGCACATAACAATGGTTCTGCTGGTGGCAATGGATCCACCCAGGCAACCACCAGCCAAAGGACCATCTGCTTGCCATGAAGAACACATTCTGGAAGAAGAGGGCTGACTTCCTTTCATGTGGAAGTCTTGATCAGTCAAAACAACCGAGCCCGGCTTTGTGCGCTGTTAATTGCAATGAATCTTACATGAATAAAGTTGTAATCCAATCTCTGCGTTCTGTATCAGAGCCTCAGTGATCCACAGCTAGCTCCATTTCCAGAGGAAATGTCCTAACTGCCGAAGGTCCACCTGACAAAATATAGATGCAGCTGCAAGTCTCTACAACTGTATCACCATAGTGTTACACATAACTTAAAATGCACACTAACTCTCCCTCCCCCGCTAGCGCCCCCACCTCCGCACTCTCCAATTTTTATTCCTTGTTTTAGACTTTGCAAAATCCCAATGGCTTAATTGGAACCCGGTCCCCCGCTGAACAATATATACAGAGAAAGCCATCTGCTTTCTCACTGAGCTCTATATCACTCCGCACGCATTCCTGACTGACAGACCCAGGGACCATGATAAACACTTTGCAATGAGCTATGGAGTCAGGCCTATGGAGCTGGAGTTCTCGAGCCCCCGATTTCTCAGGTTGATGTGGAGTTGCTGTCACTGTGATCACCAGATGTGGATGAAAGCAGCAGCCGTATTTTATTGTTGTTTTTCTAGAAACAGAAGAAGGATTTTTATTGAGAAACCCTCGTGGTATCAAAACAGGCTTTTCTGTGGAGCTGCTGTCCTGCAGGGATTTCTGGAGGCGCAAAAGCGATGTTATTCAACAACAACAACAACAACTTGCATTTATATAGTGCCTTTCACGTCGTGAGGACGCCCCAAGGCACTGAGCACTCTTCCTTGAGCGCTCCCTCACCGTTAGTGTCCTATACGATTTTACAAACGTCTTAATTCTCAGGAGCACTGAAAGACTTGTAGCCTTTGCAAACATTAACATTCCCAATCCTGAACTGAGCATCTACCTCTTCATGGCGCATCTGGAAAAGGGTTAATTCGCCTAAAACCTCAGATGACCTATCGTTTTGGACAACCTGAAACGTTGACTCACTTTCCGCTCTCCATAGATGCTGCCTGACCTGCTGAGTGTTCCCAGCCACTTCTGTTTTTTTTCCTCGACCACTATGCCTCCATGTGGAAATAACCTCGCTTAACAGGAAGCGCGTGTCTGTCCCTCAGTGTGATACAGACACTGACAATAATAAAATGTACTATTTTACAGTCTTCTGTGTTTCCGGGATTAGGAAGCCAGTGTGGGGATGGTCAGAGAACGCACTGTTCCGCTATTCACTTTAAATGGTTATGAAAAAGTATACAGTGGTGACTGGGGTTTAACTAGCCCTCGTCGAAGCACTTTCTACCAACCCCTGCGATGTTCTCATTCGAGATGCTTTCTTCTTTGGTTTGCTTCTTAATTCAAATCCCCGTACCTTTTATCCATCCCCACTCGGAGAAGTCTGTTTGCGATCAGGGTCTGGGAGCACGGGACAAAATTTGGGGGTTTAGCACTGGAAATTTACTGCTGACACAGAAGCTGGGCGAAGCGATTTTGCGAAGTATCGTATTAAGCAAAGGCCCACTAAAGCAGCATTGCAAAGCCAGATGTTGAGCTGTGGCCTTTTACCTCAGTTGCTTGTTCAACAACGCTTGCTGCTTTCCCTGAGCCAAATAAACTAAAGTAATCCATTGTGTCATATATTAGTAGTCTTAATCTTCCGAAGCAGACAATTAAGAACCGATGATGCTCGTATTCCTTTAAATAAATAAGGGGCTGCATGGACACACTGCAGATTGCTGCTCAGGCAGCTGCACGCAGTGGCTTTTGTCCACGAGAAGAATAAATATTTCTCCCAACCCTGGCCGAGTGATTCCAGGCAGCCGGAGCTCTTGCTAAAAACATTTTAAGAACAAACACCATCTTTGATTTATGGGTTGGAGTAGAACAGCTGCAACAAATAATACAGCAAAAACATTTTGACTAATTTTAAGCTACAGGTCGTTATACTGTATTATTTCTACCACTTATTTCTCTGTATTCGGACAAGATCCTAAGAAAAAAAGCCTTTTTTCCCTAAGGGGTCCGTTCTCTTCGGCAAAGTTGTGCAATTTGGATTTGCACCCATCTCAGTGGCACAGAAATGGTTGTGCTGAGCAATGGAGCCACAAGAAGGGATTGGGACATGGGAACAACTTTTAATAGAGATTTTCACACATCTAAATTGCATACAATTGAGCTGAGCTTTCCAAATCCTGCAGCAGTATTAATTACACGGCTGGAAAGCTATTCATTGCAAAGCTGCAGTGTCTTCCAGATATACAATTTGTTGCATTAATAATCCTTGCCTTTAATACAGCGCCCTGTTTTGTATCCAACGCCTGAAAGTACTTCGCAGGATTTACTGTAAAGTGTAGTGACTGGTGTATTGTATTTCTAGGCATTTTAAGTAGCAGCTGAAGACTCTTAAATAAAAGACAGTAAACGCTGGAAATGCACAGGAAGTCACTCGGCATCCGAAAACAAAAGGTACATTAATAATAATCTGTGCATTTCATGTAGAGCATTTCAAGTCTGGAGGATGTCCCAAAGTGCTTCATAGGATATAGTGACGATATGTTTTGTAAGCGAACTCTGCAGACAATTTGCAGACAATATTGTCCCACAAACAGCCATGAATTGAATCAACAATTTTTGGGGGACTGGGGGATGTGGGGTGGGTGGGGTGGGTGGGGGGGGGGGGGGGGTGGGGGTGAGTTGTTGGCCAGGACACTGGGAGAAACTCCCTTCTCTTTTCGAATAGTGCCACGAAATCTTTAACATCTAACTGAACAGGAACCTCGGTTAAACGTCCAGACCTGAAGGACGGCACCTCCAACATTGCAGCACTCCCCCCCCCCCCCCCCCAGCACTGCACTGGGATGTCAGCCTAGATGTGTGAGTTCAAATCCAGAAGTGGGGGCATTTTTATACCTCTGTTATGTTTCTGTTTCCTCCCCCACCTCACCTCCCCTCACCCGCCCACACACACAACAGGTCTGCCTCAACCATTCTCGAAAATAATGGGATTGAGAATAATCTGGCTGTAAAAGAGTTAAACATGAGGAATCAGTTTGTGGCAGGGAAAGCATGGACAACCTTGGAAAGGATAACTATCCCTTTCACAATGTGTTCACTGACTAAAGACAACAAAATGTCCATTAGGTTCTGGATAAAGTTGTCCCTTGGGTACATCCGAAGCCTAACATTCAGCTGGAGATAATAACATGTTGTGGCAGAGAGGTTATTTGCTTAGTGGCAATTTTCGCTCGGGATATCTATCGATAACAGATCAAATATTGCTGTGCCCAATTGGCTACCACGTTACACCCACACCCACAGAATATAGAGTCAATTCACTTTACAGTATATTCTTGAAGCGCTTTGAGACGTCTCGAAGACATGACAAGGCGCTATATCAAATGCAAGGATTATTATTAGTTTTTTATTCACTCGAACTCAAATTCATCCCGTTTGGAGCCAGTGCACCTTTGACAGGAATTGGCAGTAGTTTTGTTTGAGATAGGATTGGACGATATGTGTGAGGTTGACATGACTCTAACATGGTAATGGTAAATGTTTCAGCAAACAGCATTCGTCTCAGCCTTCGGGGCTGGTATGTAGTATCACCCAATGTTTGGATTATGTGTGCCTGAGAACCCAACGGTTTAGGTTCCCGCCAGCAACACAAATCTTTCCCACTGCAGCTCTGTGGTGGCAAACAGTTTGATTACCGTTCCACAGTAAATGGCGTTTGGAAAGCTCTGTAGAACTGATGAAAGAAAGAAGCCCAGCAAGATTTCACTTGGTCCCCTTCCAGTTTGATCTCGGAAACATGCCGTCCAACTCATTACGTTCCATTATGGGGAGAATTATGGAGAGAATTAAGGCTTAATTAAAATTAAAATTGGAAAGAAGCTAAAGCTCTTTTTGCTTGACTTGTTTTTACAATCATTTCTTGTAGCCAGCCATGCAATGTTTGGCTGGCACCGATCGGGACCGGCTCACAGACCACCCATTACTCCCGACGCTTAGGAAACCAGCCATTTTAACCTGTTTTCCAGATGTGTTGACATGACTGGGGAGGGAAAGATACTGCACATACCACCTCCCACACTAACCAGGCCATTACCATTGCAAACACAGAGAGAATACTCGTATCCCCTGCAACCACTTGGCAGACCTGCGGCAGATTCTTGCCATGAACACAGATGAAGTATTTATGGGAAGAACATTAAGGGTCGAGTGTTGTCCCTTATCTTATCGGACTGTCCTATTTTCCCGGCAGAGAACAAGCTGATGTTTTCTGTGTCCCTCAACTGATGTCACTTGAATGAAGAACATAACAAGGGTGTAAAATGCTGAAACGATCCCACAGCCACTTGTACAACCCAACTATCAAAAGAGATCACTTTGACCCTGAGCACTGTCTCCAACATTTCTTATGTTGCAAACGTCTTATATTTTTAAAAAGGAATGTGCTGTGCACAGTCTATTTTGATATTAACTGTGACCTCTGAATTATTGTCTTCTGATTTCACCCACAAAATACAAATCAATTCAATCTGCAGGATATTCCGTGAAGCGCTTTGAGACATCTCAAAGGCTCTGTATCAAATGAAAGGGTTTTTATTAATTCTAATGTAAGTTATTGAAGACTGTTGCGGGGTGGGAGAGTGGGGGTTAATTAACTCCTATTGACTTTCAACATGGTGATGTTTATGTCCTTGGTGTCAACCAGTTTACTGTTAAGGCATTATAACATTAATACCAAACTGAATTTCAGCATTTCTGTGTTTCTCTCCCCTCCAGCTAGCAATGAAATTGATATTGGCAAACTGTATGTCCTCTTCCCTTGCCTCCTCTTAACTTTGTTTACGATCAGTTTATGTTGGGAGCCAAAAGTTTGCTTCATGCATTTAATCTTCTGACATGATGTAGGTTCGGGCTACAGCAGCTCAGAGCGAGTCTCAAACGTTCCACTTAAAGGAAAGTTTGATCTACAAAGCCATCCCTCTATCAACACTTCACTTCCATTGCACTGAATTCCCGATAAGGGTGAGTTGTCACTTATAAGGACGTCTTTTTCTTTGTTATTCCTGCAGATGACCTTCACCCTTTTGCCCCATAGACTGTCCTATTAATCACCCGCTATCAGCCACAGTCACACAGCGCAGCTCTCAGTATGTGTTTAAGGCCTATCCACGAGAGTTGAGAAGAAGCAAATTTCAGTACTATATACTGTTATGACGGCAACACTCCCAATGTGGTGTCTAAGTACAATCAACCTGATAAGGCTCACTTTGCTGCTTCTGTTTTTTATCACTCTCGTTCTGTCTTTCACAGCTTTGGTCTACTTCAAATCAATTGCTTTAATGGCAATTTTACACTGGATCAATTATTATCAATGCAAAGATACAATACATTGCCAGGACCTTGCATATCCAGATAAAAAACAAAGTTGGATTGGTTGCTTCATGTATGAAAGCCTTATCTCCTTGGTAAACTGTTGTGTCTCCTTTTTGTACCGCACATTTCAATGATTATACACAGCAACTATACTTTAGATACTTAAGTCATGAGAAGCGTTTTGAGACGCAAATTCCTGTATCAAATATAAGAAATCTTGTTATTTTAAAAGGAATTTACATTTATGTAGCAAGCGCCTTGCACCTCAGTAGGTCATCTCATGGTATCTCTGGAATCCTACCATATAAACCCATCTATGATTTTCCAAAGCAGTTACTTTGTACAATTGACTGCAAACCAAACCAAACCAAAGCTGACTGTAGAAGCATTGTTCCCATGGCTAATAGGGTTCCAGTTTTTATACAATCTCCCGGTTCAAACACAGTTAAGGACAAGGAATTGCTGAGATTGTGCAATCTAATGGATTTCCAATGCCCACGGGATTCATATAAACGACCACCAGTACCACTAAGAAAATAAGCAGAACCTTGCATAACATCTCTGGGAAACCCAGTGAACATTTGGTTGCATGCACGGCTGATCTTGAGGTTTGGGTGCTGCAGATCTAGGGGGACTGAGAGAAAATAAAAGGGAAAAGAAGGAAGGGAGAGGGAGAATATCAAAGAATACTGCATGAGAAATGGATGAAGAGGGAGGGAGGGAGTGTGTGTTTGTGTGGGGTGGAAGGGGGAGGGGTGTTACAGAAGATAAATAAAGAATTGGGAGAAATAATAGAGGACACAAAACAAAACTCACGTAACAGGAAGGCAAAGAAGAAGGCAAAATCAGCAGCCTCATCAACAACAACAACTTGCATTTGTATAATGCAGGGTAGCGTCCCACAGCGCTCGAGAGTGGCGGAGTCTGACCGAAGAGGCAATGAAAACGGACAAGAAGAACTGAGGAAATACCAATGAACGGACGACCACGAAGAGAACTTGACACACACGCAGGTGAGTGAGAAAAATGCAGGCGGGATTTCCACTTTCTTGATGGTCCTTTTGTAGATGTTTAGAGACAAGAAAATCCGCAGGAAGAATAATGAAACTACAGGCCACGCAGGGAACGCTTTGATCAGGAACGAAACCTTTCGCTTTTTCCACAGTTGCAATTTGGAAGCATTGGTCTGTTATTTTTTAAAAAAGAAATGTGTGCACAGTATAATCCGGCAGTCGAAGGGGCAAGCAAATAAATAATCTTAAAACAGAAGTAAAATAGGTCGCAGTTGGTTGGAGAGCGTGTACTTTGTAAAATTGAAGGTTACGTATGTCTCAAGGAAACTTTTCTTGCAAAGAGTGGAAAAAAATGCAGGCTTTTTTTTTCGTTTGTGGTTTTGAAACAGAGCCCAGGTGAAGCCATAGGAAAGGGATTCTGTTACTTTGCCAGAAGAGCAATACAGCCGTGGGTTCATAAGCCTTTTCATGTGGCCTTTATTAGGAAATCATTTTTTTTTTTCATTTATTATCTCCGATTTCCTCAGCTAAAGCCACTGCACCTCAGACAACATCCTGCACCTGGGTCCCTCGCACAGTCCTCTGTTCCAATATTACCGCCCGTCCAATCGATCAAGCCACGAGAGGTTAGGAGATACGGTTGGAAACAAAAAATATGCACAACTTTCCTGGGTTAGCGAGTTATTGATGGATGTAATGTTTACTGAAGTACTTTAAACACAATTCGTTTCGTTTCACGGTCTGTTGTAAGATGGTAACTGGAGACCTGTAATTGAAGTAAATGGAGAGTGTGGTCAATGCATCAGAGAGTTGTGCGGTGGAATGCTTTCACCCGCTGCTTCACCGCACAGTGAGTTGCCGAGTTTCGCTGGACTGTCATAGAGTCATAGAATATTAAAGCACAGAAGCAGGCCATTCAGCCCATCGCGCCTGTGCCAGTTCTTTGAAAGAACTAACCGATCAGTCCCACTTCCCCTGCTCTTTCCCCATAGCCTTGGAAATGCTCCCTTTTCAAGTTCCTGTCCAATTCCCTTTTGAAAGCTATTATTGAATCTGCTTCCACAATTCTTCCAGGCAGCGCATTCCAGATCCTAACAATTTCGCCGCTTAAAAACAATATCTCCTCAACGACTCTCTGGTTCTTTTGCCAATTATCTTAAATCTGTGTTTCCTCTGGTTACTGACTCACCTGCCAGTGGAAATAGTTTCTCCTTATTTACTCTATCAAAATGTAAGCGGGAGACCTGGGTTTGATTCCTGGGCAGAGCGAAACCTTGGGCAAGTTTCCTTACTCCACACACCTCTGTTTACCCAGCAGTAAGTAGGAACCCGGTTGGTAGTCAATTAGTGGATCACTTTTTGTGGGTAATAATCCCTTTAAAAACTTAATAAGAATTTGGTCACTCAATCAACAACTGTTTGTGGGACACTGCTGTGCGCAATTGGCTGTGCACTTTTCGCCTACAAAATATACAGTCACTATACAGTATATTCCGTGAAGTGCTTTGAGGTTGGTGCCAGGAAGTGGGATGGATTTGTAGGTCAAGGTGAGGATCTTGAAATCAATCCGTGGGAGACAGTGCAGACCTGGGTGATAGGTGTGTGGAGGTTTCTGCGGGTGAAGATGCAGATGGCAGAGTTTTGGATGAGTTGGAGCTTGTGAATGAATGGTGGAGATAGGAGACCAGCGAGGAATGTATCGGAAAAGCCCAGACAGGATTGAAATGCCAGCAACAGACAATGAGATAACTATTACTGATGTCCAATCACAGTATTAGTGGATGTTAATAATCCTGAGGTGGAGTTTGGTGTCTTGCAAACTCAACTGAAGCTTTGACAATAAAAATAATAATAATAATAGTAATAACTAAAACCACCGATAAAGACATGACTATAAACTTTCCTTTGGTCTTTTGGTCTCATTTAATTAGAAGGGCCTTAATAACTGGGCCAAATAAACTTATCAAACTATGTGAGCACTAAAACCGGGGAGATTTACGAGGCTTTCTGAAGTACTTATTTGGATTTTATGACTCCTAGAAAGTAGAAATTGTAATTATTAGCAACCAGATGGGTTATATCTGAATTATTATTGTAGCTTCAAGTAACAGACTGAGAGCACGCAGAACCAGGGAGAGATCTTGTACTTGTTTGTTTTATCCGTGCTGTAGTTTCTGTACAATCCTGCACCAGATTTAATTCATTTTGACGTGTGGAGCGCTTCACAAGTGTATGTTGGAATCTGATGGGGTGAGGGGGCGAGGAGTGACAGGTGGCTGAGGAGTTTTTTTAAGGTGGGATTTAAAGATGGTATAACAATAATAAAAATAATCCCATCATTTACAGGGACCTCAGCTGACACAGGACAATATACCGTAACGTCAGATTTAAGACCATCTTACCTCAGTACATCAGATCAAATGATAATGATGTGGTCACTCAATCCACGACTGTTTGTGGGGACGCTGCTGTGCGCAATTGGCTGCCGCTTCTCACCCACAAAATACACAGTCACTGCAAGAATTATTATTATTGTTATATTATTATCTGCTCCTTGCAGTACTCTGCACTGGGGAAGGGTTTTGGGAACCTGCAGGGTTTTCTGATACAAAGAAATAAAGGTCAAGATAGGCTTCAATTGGCAAAATACCAGCAAATAACTGAGCCTGAACAGAGCAGTTATTTCTAGTCACTTTCCTGGAAACTGATGCTTGAGCTAACGGTACACACCGAGCATGTGCTTTGTGGAATGGGAACAGCTGATCGCAGCAAGTGTTCTCCTTGTCCACGAACTAAAGGCTTACTTCCAAGTTTAGACACCTCCCAACGGGCTTGTATAAGGCTAGAGGAATGAGAGAGCTCACTTCTCCTCCCCTCTCCCATCCAATAGCTATATCCCGCCCTGTTATGTGTTTCTATCCCGTGCTCTTATATGGTCAAATAATTGAAACCCGAGTTGCTGAGATTATATTCAACGTTGAATTTCTCCCAAGAAAATATTTTCTCAAAAAGACTAGGAATGCGTGCAATTTGTTTACTAATTTTTGTTTTGTAATTCGTCCAAACAGGATGTCTCAAAGAGCTTAACGCTGCCCTTTTGTCGAGGCCGGCAATCCAAGTGAGGCAGATAAATAAATATATCAACCGGTTTCCAGGAATTAATGGCCTGCCATCTCTGTCCTTCTGTGGTGGCAGTGCAATACAAGTCTGTGTGTGCAAGTCCAGGCCATTGAAATAATAGGAACCATTGCAAACACAAGGCAGATAAACATAATTGGAGTGGAGCTGACAATTAGGGACAACAGGAATTTATTTATTTTAAGAAGCAACCGGAATATTAGCCATCAGAATAATTATGATCAGATCGGTTTGAGCCGATCTGAATCCGCAGAGCAACATGACTGGACACATATCATCCGTGTTGCTTATGGCACTGTTTGTCCCAATCGCCCCGGATGTGGGAGGAATGTGATGAGAGCAGCCACAGTATCAAATGATCCGGGGGGGGTGGGGAGGGGGAGAAGGGGGTAGGAAGGTAAAGGAGGTATGGGGTCAGCTAAGGGGGATTGATATTGAGCTCTTCGTGCTCTCTGACAACTAACCTGTGAAATAAGATTTTGTTTACAACAACAAACTTACATTTGTGTAACACCTTCCACGTTGGGAGGATGTCCCAAGGCGTCCACTTATGTTTAAAAGAAACATGAGTAGATTTCACAGAAGACATCTGACTTATATACGGGCTATCATTGCTAGGTAGTGTCTGCGGAGTTGGCTCTTACAAATGTAGACCATATGTTGTAACGGGATTTGTGATCAGTTTGTAAATACAGTCTTTGTAAGCCGCTGGAAAGGAGTTTCTGATCGGGCTCCATAATAAATGAGAGAGAGAGAGCATGTGGTTCTCATGGTTTGCACAGTGGAATTCATTGTGGTATGACACAAAGAGTCTTCTCTTTCTTTGTAACATTTGGGGGCATTCCACTATTCACCATTGGGCCAATTCCGTCTCATATTGATAACACATTTGAAATAATGGCAAGCAGCTCTTCTTCAGTAGAGATGTGAGGCTGAAGAATGTTGCTCCTCAAACCCTCTTGCCTCTGCCAACTCCATAACATAAACAAGTGGACTTAAGACACTTTTCCGTTCCCATTTCCTAACTCCACGTGCCTCTGTTCACCCTGCAGTGGGAAGGAACCTGGTCGCTAGTCAATTGGCAGATTGCTTTCCGGAGTTAATAAATCACTCCCCCCAAAATAAAATTGGTCACTCAATCCACGACTGTCTGTAGGACGCTGCTGTGTGTAATTGGCTGCCATGTTTTGCCCGTAAAATACACAGTTGATCCACTTCACAGTGTTTCCTGTGAAGCACTTTGAGACGTCTCAATGAGGTGATAAGATGCAATAACAAATGCAAGGATTATTATCATTACTATTGAGGAATAAGCTTTAAATAGCCATTTAAAATAGCTGAACCCTCCTTTTTCTCTCGGATTCCTGAAAATAGTTCCTGAATTCCAGCCGTCAAGCTCAGCTATTTTAAACCAACGTGGAAAAAAAAAAACTAAAGGGGGGAAATATTGGTTTATTTATCAGGATTAGAATTAGCAGAAAATGTGTTCACATTGGCTGAGCTTACTTACTCAGAAAAAAAAGCCGAAACTCTGCTGAAGTCGTGCCAATGGCCGTTTCACATCTGTTTTTCATTAGTCGAACAACTGGCTAAATAGGCTACATGTCAAAAAACGTGAAGGTTAGAAAATGGAAGCAATGTTCTTTTTGACGCAACCTCCCTCCGTCTCTCCTCACACAAACAAAAAGGTGGTTACCTCGTGCGATGCTATGAAGTTTAAAGGGTCTTGATGATCCTTCACTTAATGTTTCCACAGCTGCTTACTTATCGCAGACACATCAGGGCTGGCACAATAGTTATTTTCATCTACAAGGGTGGCCAAAAACGTCGTGATAACTACTCTGTTATCTAAAAAAAAAGGGGCTTATGTGAAAAATAATAGGGAAGAGATTGCAGGCAAGTCATCTTATACGGGTACGTAAAGCCTAGAGAACTATACATTTGTGAGACTCCAATCTAATTGAGGGATTCAATTTACATGAAAAACTATTGAGAGCGAAGCACAAACAATTCAAATTTGTCATCTGAAAACCAAGAGGAGATTACAATCTTTTTCACAAAAGACCATTTAAATGAAAGGACATGCCCTACTCTTTCTCATATCCCCTCAATACAGAGCTTCACCAAAGACCCTATCCAATTCTCTATTGAGTTTACTGACACAATCCGTCTCAGCTGCGTCTCTGCCCAGTCCAGTCCAACATACCATTTTCTACATTCCATGACACACAATAGCACTGTATTCTCATGACTTGCTGCTCCGGAAGTGGGCACTTTTCTGATTTCCCTTCACACCCGCTGCCATTGCATGTTATTGTATTTTAAAATCAAGAAAATATAACCAACAAATGCACAAATAATAAATGTTTTCGTGCAAGCAAACGAATTGCATTTACGCAGCATCTTTCACGTCAGGAGGACGTCTCGAGGCCCTGGAAGGGACTGTAATCAAGAGGGGCGGTGGGCAAAATGGGGTGGGAGACGACCGAAGGCACAGTTGGTCAAAGAGGAAGGTCTTGAGACGGCCTTGAAGGAGGCAAGGGAGGGGGCGAGGTGGAGAGATGGAGTTTCAGAGGGTGTGGGCAGGAAGACCCGACCTCCAGTGGTGGGTTAGGCAGGGCGGGGACATGGAGCAGGCCAATGCTTGTCGATCGAAGGGAGCAGGCAGGTTGCAAAGATAGGGAGGAGCAAGACCGTGGAGGGCTTTAAAAGTGAGAACAAGGATCTTAAACTCGATCCTCAAGGGGATGGGGTCCCCAAGCCTTGGCTCTTGCCAACCTGCACCTAATACTTTCCAGGATGAGGTAAGCAGGAGGCATCCCTCCCTCCAGATAGAGAGAGAGAGAGAGAGCATTCCATTCCAACAACCTATCTCTGGGATTTCTATGTGTAGGTGGGATTCATGGAATTCTCAGTTTGGTTTGGAGACTCCTAAGCAATGGTGATGGGTTTCCACATGTGCCAGACAACCAGCTGACACCTGTACAGTAGATGTTGCGGCACATGGCTGCTGTCTGCTTTGTATTATGCTGCCTGTAACAGGATTAACACTTTCCTCTTATCCCTTTCACTGTGTTGAACACTGCAGCCTAAGGCAGCTCAGCTTTCTCTCCCTCTGCTCTCCCACGGGTAATATATCCTGCGGTAATATTATTCCTCATCTGCTGTCAATGATAAAGCTTGCATTAATTTCTGCTAGAATAACAACACTAGGATCCAAAGTTTTTATATATATATATATATATATATATATATAGAAAGGAAGGCAGTGCTTTTAAATGTAAAATAGTTATAATTCCCCCTTCACTAGGGACTAGTACAAAGAGAAACTTTATGCATTATAAACATGGGAGTTGATTAACAGTCAGTTTGATGTGGTTCACTCAAAGCTAAAATATCCAGATGAATAATCCTAAACCTGCATTTCAGATTGTCTGGAGTTTGAAACTAGTCAAATAAAAAGGTTATTCCGAATGCTTTTCAGTTACTTTGTAATATCAGACTAAGATTTTTTAAGAAAAAAAACTTTGGGGTTTTTTTCTTAAATTAAAGCGCATTTCCTTTTCCTTTTGATGCTGTAAAATAGTCAGACGACAAGCAAATAAATTTATTTTGCAGCGAGCTTTCTGGTTTTTTTTTTTGCAAAGCAAAAAAGCAAGTTGATGAATCCTTTCCAAAGCTGCTCTGTCGTTCTGGTTTTATGTGCTTGTCGGGAGAGTTTTGTTTTGTTTTGTTTTTCTGGCCAAGTGGTGGACAGCTAGCCCCTCGATCCCATAAATATTAATAATCGGAACAGATAGAAGATGGAGAGAGATGATTATCTGGCAGAGGGATTGGAGGGTTGTGACCCACTCAAGGGGTTCGGATGACATTGCTGAGGAATGTCATCCAAAACTGAGAGCGCGTGTGGAACACTCTTCACTGTGCGCTTTAATAGGTCCTAACAAGGCGACCAAAGTTATAGGAACATAGAACGTTTCCAAAACGGCCCATATACCAGCGCTTGTTCCCCCCAGCGGGGCTATCTGCATTAATCTCACTCTCCCACTCTCTTCTACAATAACCTTTAACATCAATTTTCCTCACGTATTCATCACATTCTCTTTTAAGTGCTGTTAAGGACTTGGTTTCAACAGCCGTTTGTTCCCCTCCTGGGGCTCATATCTTCAGTTTTCCCTTAACACTGCCATTACACTGGGTATCTTTCACAGCCTCACATCATGTGCTGCTGGGACCCTCAAGACCCTCGCTTGGAATCGGAGGCTTCAGATGATGCGAGAGCAAAGTTTTACAACAGCCAGATGACATGACGTTACTGAAATGACTCCAAGATATCAGTCATTTTTATACGAGTTGTGATGAATTTGGGAGAAGGGATTATATCTAATTTGGCCTTAATCTTATTGCTTATGGAATGGTATAATAATCCTTGCGTTTAATTATTGCCTTTTATCACGTCTTCAAGACGTCTCAAGGCGCTTGAAACCTGGTTGTTTCACATCTTTGACACTCAACGATCTCCCTCAGATACGAAAGATTAAGCTTATCAAAGACATACGCAGCAGATGGCTTCCAGTCTGCATTTGGGTTCATAAATCTGTGTTAAACACCCTTTATTTTGGAACCAATTTATGCGTTTATTTAAAAAAATCCACCTTCCACACCTTCAATATAAACTGACATCTAGAATTTCGGCATGTCTTAATACAAGCAAATTAAAAAGCAATCAAAACATAAAACACTTGACATCTTGGAAAATATTTGATTGCGGTTCAAAGCAAACAAGATCTTGTGTGACCGAAATGTTTTGATAAAATTGTACTCTAAAATTCCTAATAAGTGAGTGCAGCTTTATGGAAAATAGGGTAATTTATTTGCAGAGAAGGAATGTCTGTGTTTTATATGACTGGCTTTGTGTTTGAGAGTTATGACAGTGGTGTGACTTCAAAGCCATCTTTAAAACCCACCTCATTTCCCCCAACCCCCAGCTCGGGCTCCTATTTGGATTCAGGAAGTGTTTTGAGATGTCCTCCTGATGGGATGTCCCTCTATCACATTGCCCGCCACCGACCGTACCTCACACCCAACGAGGCCAAAACCCTAGCCCACGCTTTTGTCACCTCCTGCCTTAACTATCCCAATGCCCTCCTCGCTGGTCTCCCCAGCTCCACTATCCAGAAAATCCAACTATTTCAACACTCCGCTGCCTGTACATTCACCCACTGTGAACGCTGCCCCCCATCACACCAGTCCTCACCAGACTCCAATGTCTCCCACATCATAGAAAGGATTGACTTCACGATCCTCAGACTCATCTACAAATCGCTTCATGCCCTGGTGCCCCGGCATGGGGGGATTTGGTTGATAATGTGCCCCCGAAAAACAAAGCTAAGACTTTTCTTCTTTCTTTCTTTCTTTCTTTCTTTCTTTCTTTCTTTCTTTCTTTCTTTCTTTCTTTCTTTCTTTCTTTCTTTCTTTCTTTCTTTCTTTCTTTCTTTCTTTCTTTCTTTCTTTCTTTCTTTCTTTCTTTTTTTCTTTCTTTCTTTCTTTCTTTCTGTCTTTCTGTCTGTCTGTCTGTCTTTCTTTCTTTTTTTCTTTCTTTCTGTCTTTCTTTCTTTCTTTCTGTCTTTCTTTCTTTCTTTCTTTCTTTCTGTCTTTCTTTCTTTCTTTCTTTCTTTCTTTCTTTCTTTCTTTCTTTCTTTCTTTCTTTCTTTCTTTCTTTCTTTCTTTCTTTCTTTCTTTCTTTCTTTCTTTCTTTCTTTCTTTCTTTCTTTCTTTCTTTCTTTCTTTCTTTCTTTCTTTCTTTCTTTCTTTCTTTCTTTCTTTCTTTCTTTCTTTCTTTCTTTCTGTCTTTCTTTCTTTCTTTCTTTCTTTCTTTCTGGCTGCGAGTTCAGAATTCTTTGCAGTTCAAAGGCATTCTTGTACTTTTCTTTTCATAAACCTAACAATATCCGTGTTGTAAATACTTTCTGATCCACAAAATGTGCCACACTACCATATGTTCTCCTGTAATCAAATAATGACCCATCATTAAAAGATTAACTATTCGCAGCAGCTGCAGAAGTTGCAACAACAAAAAAAAGTCGAGCGTTAAAAGTCAATTAACGCTTTGTGCAGTGTTTTTCAACAAAGTACCATGGCTATAGCTCATGGCTGTAGGTCTGAAATACCAACTGGGTGGGATTTCGCCTTAAACATTTAAGATAGAAACATCGGAACATAGAAATGTAGGAAGGCCATTCAGCTCCTAAAGCCCTGTTCCACCATTCTATTAGGTCATAATAATAATAATAATTCTTGCATTTGATATAACGCCTTATCACGTTGTCGAGACGTCTCAAAGCACTTCACAGGATATACTGTAAAGTGCATTTTGTGGCCGAAACACGGCAGCCAATTGCACACAGCAGTGTCGTGGATTAAGTGACCAAAATTATTGTTACAGATCATGGCTGATCTCCGCCTCAACTCCAGAGATCGTGCAGAATTGTAGAAAAGGCTTTAATTCAGTCTTGATTTGGAAACTGTTTCTTTTTGAGAATGACCTCCAGACGAAGGCTGGATTTAAGATTTTTTCCCCAATTCTTTGCAATCTTAAATCTTGAAGACAAAGCAGTTTTGACAGACAAAGACTGTAAAGGGGTTTCAGGCTCAGGCTTTGGAAAGGGTTCCTGATCAAACTGGCGGAGAAGAGATTAGTTATTCTTCATTGATCATTATTAACTGCTCAGCACGACATGGAGTGTAAAGAGAGGTCCTGAAGTACAAGTACTTAACAATGCTCAGTGTCCCCAGCATCTCATTACCATAGTTAATAGGGAATAAGATCAGAAGTAAATCGTCTGTAGATTGGACCCTCTGAAACTTTTCTTGGACATTAATCTCGGTTTAGACTTCCATAAATTAGTTACCTGAGCAGATTTCCAGTCGGCCGTGACACATATGGCGTTTACTATTTACAAACCTTTGCTGTGAATCTCTCGCTTTGGTCCCTTTAGACATGAGCAGAACCAAGAGAAAAAATATCACACCAGCTTCTCAGGCCCTAGTCTAGACTGCAAGGCCTTTTCTTCGTCTGGGTCAGGTGCTAATAGCTTATTTAACAATATAGTCCCTGTAATTTCCCCCTCAATGAAAAATGGGCTATTGGATCCATTAATTCCCTCTACCTAGAGGTTACATTGAAAGCTTCCCAACCACTTTAATGTGCTTTTTATTGCAACAGAAAAATTTACATGTAATGAATGAGGATCATAGCCATTTTATACTGTAGTAATAGTTATAATCATTGCATTTGATATAGCGCCTTATCACGTCTTCGAGATGCCTCAAATGGCCTTTCAGCCCATTAAACTTCTTCCAGGAGTTTACTAGATCTCGGCATATCTTTTAACCCAGTGTCCCCAGCATCTCATTACCATAGTTACCATTACCTCTTGCCATGCCGGGTAATAACTCTTCTAAACAAGTATCTGTCTATCTCTCTGTCAAACATCTCTGTTGATTCCACACCTCCACAGCTTTCTGGGGTAGAGTGTTCTACAGCTTCACAACCCTCTGCCATCCAACAACAACTTGCACTTATTTAGCGCCCTCCACGCTGGGAGGCGTTTCAGAGCGCCATAACAATGGCAGAGCCTGACTCCAAGCCGGGAAGGATGGGGGGTGGGCGGGCGGAGGTGGCCCAAAGCACGGTCGACGGGGAAGGTTTTCAGGCGGGACTTGGAAAAAGGGGAGAAAGAGGGCAAAGTGGAGGGATTGAGGGAGAGCGTTCCAGAGTTTTGCAGCTTAGTGGCTGAAAGCACGACCTTCTTTGAAGGAGGCGAGGGAGGGAACGAGGTGAAGGCACTGCGGGATGGAGTTCACAAAATTCTGTTATGTGGTTCAGCAAAGAGCCCTGTGGACTGCAAGGTCCGAGTGGATTTTAAGCTGCTTGTAACACAAGAGCAGTGAGATGCAATTGAAGAGAACTAGTGGTACCCAAGCTGAATGATACGGAGCCAAGGAAAACAAAAGGAAAGGGTGTGGATAACAGAGAATCAATCAGCGTTCTCCACCAAATACTTATTCCCTTAATTCTACACAAAGACTTTTTGCCTTCACCACTCCTACATTGAAGTTGCCTTTAAAATACATTCAAACAGCTTTCGGCAACAGACTTATTTGTTCCTTGTAAGCGGTGAATATTTGTACATGAATTTCTATAAAATCGCTTTCAATAACTTTAATAACTTTAGATATTTAGTTTTTCAATAACTTTAGAGGCCTGGCCCGTACAGACCCTTGCCACTACCTTCAGTTGACTGTTTTTATAAGTGAAATTGTGTGTAACCCAATCCCATTAAGTTTGTGTAGCACACAAGCTATTTGGGGACAAATGGGCTGAAATTCCAATCATGTAGCGGTTTTGACGATGCGCGATTATAATCTCGGGGGAATCTCATTAGCAACCGATACGCTAAGGGTCCTACGCTTAACACCCACAGGAATTTTAGCCCATATGTTACAGTGTGTTAACTGCCTAGTTAAGGTAAGTGAAATTGGCTTGTCTGCATTCCAAATGACACATCAGTGGGGAGGAATTCCACATGGGTCTCGATCTACTCAATTTCTTTGCCATTTTGAGCCTCTAGGAATTGGCAAATTCTTAGAACCCTCGTAATTTTGAAGCCATGTTAAATAAAATGTTAAAAATTGAAGTCAATAATTTGCCAAATTCTGGAAGCTCTAAAATGCGACATTAATAGAGTGAATCTAGGCCAGGGTCTAATTTCAAGCCACGAGTGGATTAATTTTCCAGCTGTTCTTTGCCATTTACTGCCCTCATTAACTGTGTTTCTGAATCATAACCGCAGCCACTTGCTTCCAACAGAAAGAAAGAGCGTGTAATAATTAATTGAATGGAAAAGAAGAGGGAGGGAAATCAAATCAACAAATGGTAACGTGAGGGTAACATCCCAGCTCAAATTCCCACAAGCAGCCATGAAGCCAACGAACCATTGTATCCGGGAGATTGTCGGCCAGGAGATCAGAAGAAGCTTCCTTTTCTTTTCCAACAGTGCATTGCCATCTTTAACGTCTTTGTGAGGGCCACACACACACACACACACTCCCCCACCCCCTGGATTTAATGCCTCATCCAAAGGAAGGCACCTCTAACAATGAAATGCACCCCCCCCCCACCACCCCAGCACTGCAGTGCAGTGTCAGCTTAGATTAATATGGCCCAAATCCCGATATCCTACACATTCCACTAACACCAGTAGGTCTAGGAGGGTAAAGGCTCTGAAAAACACTGTATTGAACTGCAGGTTTCTACTGGGATCTGTATTGAATGAACAGATGAACCAAGCCTCTTACCCCTGATTACTATGGGGTGGGGGGAGTGTGTGTCTCTTGGCTGTGATGACTCCCACAAGTAGACTGCAAGGAATAACTGTCAAGGCTTCTACGTGAACAAGAGCCATTTGGGCCAAGTATCAAAGAGTGCAGGTGAAACCGTATCCCAGTCAAAGTGGAAAACAAATGGAACCAACAAAGAAAAAATAAGGTTGGGGGTGAATAGGAAGAGAATAGGGAAAAAAAAAGTCTTACTTTGCGATAATGTACAACTTCTCAATTCACTGAGTTAATCTGTGACGGGCCAGACATTTTGCTGGGAATGTTACTCTGCTTTTGCCTTTTGTAAAGAAAACAGATGCAGTCCAGGGTGACAGTGGGCACTAACCTTTGTTTCTTTTTCATTAGGGCTTATGTTTGACTCGGTCACGATTAACCCTTTTGAAGTCCCGAACAGTGTGCGCAAGCTGAAATGCTCATTAAATAAATGAGCTCAATATGATTACAAGTTCTGTATGGTTGACCAGTCGCTGGTTTAAAAGGTCAAGCTGGCTCTTTTGATCAGAAAAAAGAAACATGATTTAGTTTTAATGAAAAATTCTCCCTCCAAGCAGAAGAGCATTGTAATTCCTTTTATTTTCAGTGAGGTTGGTAAGATGCACAGACTTGGTGCCCCATTCTCCTGTCTGTCTGCGGCCACATCGTTCTCTCTGTAATTGAAACTGATAACAATCAGAATAGCTCATCCTCACAGATGAACTCGGGTAAACTCTTCAGACATTGTGACTGTTCATAACAGGAGTAGTCAACAATAATAACAATAAATAATAATCAGATTATTAATATTATTATAATTATTATTATATAATGGGCTGAATGGCTTTCTTCTGTGCTATAAATATCTATGGCTCTACGTTCAGGAGTCAGTGTTGGCAATACTTATTGTAGAATTGTCAATCCATATCAATAATGGCTCCTGGTCACTGGTCCAGTGACTGGAAGTACCTCAAGTCGATCAACAGGATCTCTGCTCTGATGTGATCCACTTGTCGAGTGGAATCCCTTCGCGAGTTGTGGTGATACACTTCCACGTGTGAGGTTGCCGTTTGTGAATCCAAGTCATTGTTGTAACCTGCTGGTGGTTAAGAGCCTAATATATAAGGAGGAGACAGACACGAGTTGATTTATGAGGGTAAAAATTGCAGCATTTCTTACATGATCCAATGCATTAATAAACACATGAAATCTGTTAAGCGATGTCAGAATCCTAACCCCAGGGGCACGATTACAGCTCAAACTGGGCCGCATGTGGGACGCAGCTATCACCAGAGTCTGGTGGCTAGAACGAAAAGCTTATAAAGTAAGAGGGAGAGACACTCATAACCTTTCCCCGGCACATGATTATCGGGGTCAAGGCCTCACCAAAATGTATTCTATTTCTATTGAATTTCCTTTTCAAGTTGTGTTTAATAATTGTTTCTGCAATTTCATTGTAAAGCATTTCTCTTATTGTAAAAACAGCAGAGCACCAGTGCCAGTGGGAGTCTTAGATCACAACTGTTAAAACAATTACGGTTGAAATTTTACCCCTCAGCTCCTTTAGATGGTAAAATGGTGCCTTAGCTAATGAGATTGTGAGGTCAGAAAGATCACTTCCAACTCACTTACCTTATTTGAGTGAGATCTGTTGGCTCTCAGTTGGGCAGCTACATACAGCAAAAGGCAAGTGCAGGAAGAAAGGAACTCGTGGGGAGGTGGAGGGCTTTGCGTTAGGCGAGAGAGGGAGAAAGACGTTCCACTGATGACAAGGTAACCGTAGTATCAGCCAAGGAGAAAATTCCACACAGCCAGATCGCTCCAGTCTGGTCAGGTCTTGTGTCAACAACGACAACTTGTGCTTATGTCGTGCTCTTCACGGATTTATTGTTTGCTGATGGCAAATGTACGCGCTCTGAGATGCCGAATGGCCGAATGGCCGAATGGCCGAATGGGGTCTCGGAGCTCTTACATTTGCCATCAGCAAACAATAAATCCGAGAGGACCCTGAAAAAGTGGCTTCACAGCCAAAAAGCTGACATATTTTTCTCTTTCAGATGCTGATCGACCCGCTGTGCATTTACAGCTTTTTTTGGCTGCTTTTATTGCCGAGAAGTAAATTGGAGTCAAGTGGGTGATAAAAATGTAAACGTAAAGAATTTAAGAAAACGTGGTGGGGTGGGGGTGGGGGAGAGGGAGCGGGGGGGGGGGAAATCAGCTTTCCCCCATCCCCCCTCCAAACACAGAAATAATTCCCTAGCTACAGAGATTTCCTCTCAATTTGCCATCTCCCGAGGGAACAAATTCCGCAGAGACCCTTTCTCATCTCTAAAGCAAATGAAGTGAAAGATTAGAAAAATATTCGTGTGGCACAGACAAGGGACCTGTTTCCATGCCGTGTCATTCTGTGTCATTCTAGGCCATTTAAACCAGGTTCCTTCCGTGCACAGGTAACTTTGCCACAACGCTGCCTTGAAGTATTCATGGATAATAATAATAATAATAATAGTAATAATAATCCTTACATTTGATGCCTTTCATGTCAGGAGGACGTTTCAAAGCACTTGACAGGACATACTGTAAAATCCAGTGACTGTGTATTTAGTTGGCAAACATAATACGCTACGGTCATAAAATACCTGAAATTAAAGATTACTGTATATGGAGTTGTATAAAATTGCTTGGTATGAAATGTACAATCAGGAACAGCTGACCATACACACAGCACACGCTCTCCCTGAAATTACAGATTTACTGGGTATCATGTGGGAAATTTAGATATAATTGATACATATTTCATATATCTATTTGGAGAGACAGCTCCAAATAATAAATTATCTCGTGCAGATTGGATAAATATCATATTCAATCAAAGTCAGATGACAACAACTGATTCCAAACTGCTGCTGGCCGACACATGTTATATAAATCAATAATCTCTCCGTGTTGCGATGTCTCCATCAATAATGTTCTAGGAGCTGATTGGCTTTGAAGAAGAAGCTCTCGACTGTCTCGGATATGTTCGCTTTCCTTTGAAGTAGATGTACAGGGTGACCAAAAACCCGCGATACCATTGCAGCATCTAACAAGTCTTAAAGAAATGATGACATGTATTATTTTTCAGATAATAGGGTAGTTATCACGAATTTTCGTCACCTTGTATTTTCGATATGGAGTGAAACCGTTTGCAAAGTCAGTTCGAAGGTGCCACAACACAACAGAAGACAATTACCAGCTCTGCAAATTCACCCTCGTGAATTCTGAAGCCCATTGGAGTATTTACGTAACGTTGCCTACTTTAATAATAACCAATAATAACAAGAATAATCCTTGCATTTGATGCAGCGGTTTATCACGTCTTCGAGACGTCTCAAAGCGTTTTTCACAGAATTATACTGTGAAGTGAATTGACTCGATATTTTGTGGGTGAAACAGGGCAGTCAATTGCGCACAGCAGTGTCCCACAAACAGTCTTGGACTGAGTGACCAACTTATTAATTTTTTTACATTTTATTTAAAAAAAAGTTCAAGGAATTATTGCCCCCGGAGAAGCGATCCGCCAATCGACTAACAACCGGGTTCCTACTTACCGCTCGGAAAACAGAGGGGTGTGGAGTAAGGAAATTTGCCTAATGTTTCGCCTCGACGGGAATGGAACCCAGGTTCTGTCGCTTGCGAGACGAGCGCTCTAACCAGTACGGCTACAGGACTCCACTTGACTTTACTTTAAAGCACTACTCTACAGTATTGACCATCTCACGCGGAAGGGAATCTTACAGAGACTCTGTTCGTTCCGTGAAAAGAGTTAACTTGAGAAATGTTTTGATCTGTTGAATGTGATTTGCTTTTATTCTGCTCCAGTATTTTAAACCCTGGCTGCAAGGTACAGCCAAATCACATCAACGTAAATAGCCCCGATGTCAGCAATTTGCATCGGAGGTCACAGTTTATGGATTGGGAATACAGGAATAAAAATAAATGAAAGGACGAACAGAAGAGAACGCAGATTGAGAGCTGTAAAGGCTCACTGCGGTGGGTATATGTCTGGGGACAGAAAGTGCTTTCTACATGTGGCGCTTGTGAATACAGAGCAAGGGCAGAAGATAAATCAATAAATAAAACATCTGACAAGAATTTCCTTTGGAGGAGCAGGTAACGATTGACTTTGTATTGGGGCTGGAATTTGCAAGTTTGGTACAATTTATTCATTTGTCAAAAATATAGTTTTAAGGCTTGTATCTGTCCTATACATTAGTGTGTGTGTGTTTTGTGTGCATGTGGATACAATATATAATATACGCACCCACCCATTAATACCCATACACACACGCACACACCCACACACACCCATACATACACACACCCATACACACGCACGGACACACACACACGGACACACACACACACACACACACGACCGTATATAATTTACAAACGTTTCAATTTTACTTTGTTAACTCTTTATGAATCGAAATCCTTCTCACACACCCACATTATTTAGAACCGCGGGTGAACAACAATAATCCTTGCGTTCGATACAGATACGCTGTCAAAAAAAAAAACACTCTTGACAAAAAGCGCTTCGCGGAGTTGTCTGTAGAGTAGAGTGACTGTGTGTTTTGGAGGCAAACACGCCAGCCATTTGTGCACAGCACCATCCCGCAAACAGCAATGAAATGAACCACCTATTTTTTAAACCTGGCGAACGGTTGGGCCGAACAGTGGTGCCGAGGATCTTTTCCGTCCACTAGAACAAGTGAGTGGGACCTGGGCTTAATGTCTCATCCAGACGATGGCACCTCCGACATCCTGACACAGTGGGTAAATGGGTAACGAGCTAAAACATAAATGAAATAAGATTATGCGAAGAGGCTGGAGATTACCAGGAAAAAAGGGGAATGATTCACTTACAGCTCGGGCTCCAACGGCTTGTAACGATGTGCAATTTTTTTGTTACTTTTTTTTTTCCAATTGGTGACTTTGTTTTACACGGTGGTGAAGCTTTGCAGCCAAACCACTCCAGTCTCAAACATCTCCGCAATTGCCTTCTGTGTCATTAGAGGTCAGCAGATGCGGGTTGGAGCAAAGAGGAACAAAAGAACCCAAAGGAACGGCAAGTTAGAAGCCATACCTTCTGGCTTGATTCGAGACTGAGGTAGATAGATATTTGTTAGGTCAGGGGTTCAAGGGATATGGGGCAAGGGCGGGCAGTTGGACTTGAGTTACAGCTCAGCCACGATCTTATAGAATGGCGGAACAGGCTCGAGGGGCTGAATGGTTTCCTCCGGTTTCTATGTTTCTAATACCAATATCCGGTTTCTATGTTTCTAATACCAATTTACATGCAATCTCTGAGCATTTTAAAGTAATCAAGGAGTTGGTATTTATATATCGTGTACCTTGCGTAATTATACCAGCTGTTTGAATGGTGTACATCTCCCCACAATGGGTGGCAGCCTGACTCAATTGGTCGTATTCTCAGTCAGAAGGATGTGGGTTCAAGGCCCATGTTGGCACTTGGAACTCACATGGTCTAACACTGGACATTCACTTGATAGCGGTTTGTTTGTGTGGCATTGCTACATGCAAATTAGCTGCTGCATTTGCCTATAACTATACACAGTCGATGCAATTTACAGTGAATCTGGCGAAGTGCTTTGAGATGTCCTCCCTCCCAGTGTGAAAGGCGCTATATCAAATGCATTCATTATTTTTTATTACAATCTGTTCATGGCTTCTGCCTGGATATCAAATCGCTCGGATATACTTTCTATTGACTCTTGCAAACGTTCATATTCTATTAGTCGAAGGTCTGGAAGCTGGGAAGGGCAGGCATGAATATGGAAATCTCATGGGTGGTATCCAGTGAACAGAAACACAAGAAGGGCTTTGTGATGGAATTACTGTCCAAGTGTTAACTTGTGAATGATTCTCTCTCTCTCTCTCTCTCCGGTTATTACTTTACTGCTGACGGCAAGCTTAGGCCAATCCGATGGGGTCGTTAGATTGCCATTGCGCAAATTAAACGGCTCCACGACTGAAAATGAATCACCCGCCGTCCTTCAGCTAACAGCTGGGTGGCACAGTGGGATGCCAGCGAAAACCGCTGTCAAACAGGGCTGTGCTGTGCTGTGCATTGCTGTGCTGTGCTGTGCTGGGGAATCAGCCATTAGACACTGTGGGCAACTCTCCACCACAGCACTGGTGGTAACATGACAGTACAGTGTGAGGTTGTTCCAAAGAGCAATGAGACCTCAGGTTTGTGGTAGCGGTAACCCACTTCACTGGCCAGGGAGATGGAAACTGTGTGTAGCCGGGAGATTAGCCTTTCTGTATCAAGTTAAACAGCGAACGTACTAAAGAGTGAGAGACAGAGAGAGAGAGAGAGAGAGAGAATAGGAAGAAGAGAGGATAGGAGGAATAAAATGGAAAATAGGGGTGAAGAGATGCAAAGTGTTTTGCGCTTTGATATTATTATTGCAGTCATAAATGTTAGGATTTCTGAGCATTGCAACTGATGTGAAATGACAAATCCCAGATTGTGCTGGAAGCCTAGAATTCCCTGGCGATGCCATTTAAGGGTTAATAGTGCACATGCACTCACACACTTCAGTTTCAGATGACAATTTACGACTTGTGTGGTAATGCTTTGACGCTTATGATTAATTCCGAGCTCAAAATGAGACTTATTGGTAAGAGCACCGAAATCAGCTATAATCCCCAAGTAACTGGTTTGCGCCAAAGCATACGATCGCGTGTCAACATCATGACAGAAAGGGCAATTCCTTCTGGTGATTAATATCCAGCGTTAGTTAAAAGCTAACTGGGAATGCAACAAAACACAACATTCTGGAGCAAGCAAGTCACAATGATAATGATCCTTGCATTTGAGATAGCGTCTTATCAAGTCGTTGAGACGTCTCAAAGCCCTTCACCGACCACAATGTAAAGTGAATTGACTGTATATTTTGTGGGCGAATCTTTTCTTGCTTAGTCAAGGAAGAAAAGGTGCAGAATAAAGCCTCATGTCTGGGTTTGAGGTAACTGCACAGACTCTTATGCTGCGATAATAGTTCTCTGATGCATAGAGAACTCATTTTTTCACCAAGATGAACTGCAATTGACCATTAAAGTACGACTAGAAAGTAACCTGCGCTGCCAAAACAAGCCGAAAGTGGTGATTTACATCAATGATAACATTTACTTTGAGAAGATGGTAAGATTATTTGTTTGGTTTCTCTCCCCCGGCTCAGTTTCAGACTCAGCCACTGTCAAGCGCTCTGGGGCGCAACCCCACGTGAGGGGCGCTATATAAATGCAAGTTGCTGTCGTTGTTGATTTTTGAGGCATGAGTGTCTCTTGGGACTTTTTTGCCCAGTCAACATGGAGCAGAATACCGCAGCCTTGAAACAATGCGTTTCTTCATTACACAGTAGATTATTCCATTTCTTCTGAATTTCAAGGAATTCAGAGAAGTGGAACTCAAACAACATTGTTGTAGACTACTTCGGGACACTTAGGATTAGATGGTTATAGAACAAGTTCTCATGGGAAAATTGTTTGAGCTGACTGTGGTTTAGACATAACCTTTCATTTTCATTCATTATAATAGATTGAGCGAAAATTGGCACTTGGTTAAGCAAGAAAATGTCATTATTGCAATAATGTTGGATAGATCTGTTTCTGTGCGATCTAGAAAGTATCTCACAAAGAATGAAGGCGGGGTGGGGGGAGAAGTACTGTACTGTACTTCAATAGTTGCCTAACAGTGGGGACACCCCAAACTTTATTTAAAGACAAAAGGGAAACAATTCCACCTGGGACCTAGATTTATAATAACAATAATGATAATCCTTGCATTTGATATAGCGCCTTATCACGTCTTCGAGACGTCTCAAAGCGCTTCACGGAATACACTGTAAAGTGAATTACTCTGCTTAGGGAGCATTTCAGAGCATCTAGCAATTGGCTCGTTTTTAGAAGCAGCCTTGATTTCGAAGCCCGTTCCTATATGTTGCTTTTAGCAATTCAGAAAACTAGTTTGAAATTTAAAACTGGATTCATCCGCTTGCGAAATTCTGGTCACTCTGAAATGCTACATAAATAGAATAAATCTAGATCCTAGGTGGAATTTCTACCCAAATCTCTGTTTACTTTAAAAAGCCTTATGATGACGAACTCACTTCTATTTTCTTCCCACCGCAAAGCAATTGTGTAATTGATACCGTACTTAAAGTAGCTCGCTCTCCATAGTGGCATCAAAAGAAAGGAATTGGACTATTTGGCAAATGCGTTGGCCAGCAAATATTTGTTGCTGCTACAGAGGCAAGTATACATTACATTTATTCTTTGAAGTTCTTTAAACGTTGCAACTCTTGAGATTTCCGAAAATTACACCTAGTTCTAGACTCTAAGACCATTTTCTGTTAAGATTTGGAGCCAATAATAATAATAATAATCTCTACATTTGATATCGCGTCTTATCATGTTGTCGAGACGTCTCAAAGGGCTTCACAGGCTATATTGTAAAGTATAATGTGTATTTTGTGGGTGAAATGCGGCAGCAAGTTTTGCACCCAGCAATGTCCCACAAACCAGCCAAGGAGTGAGTGACCAATTTTATTTGGGGAATTATTGGCCAGGACACCGGGAGAAACTCCCTTCTCTATTCGAATAGTGCCATGGGATCTTTAACGTCCACCTGAACAGACAGACAGGATCTCGGTTTCATGTCTCATCCGAAGGATGGCACCTCTAACAATGAAACACACTCCCAGCAATGCATTGGGGTGTCATCTTAGACGGTGTGATTCCAAGTCCCAATGTTGGAGCTTGAACCCACAAACTTCTGTCTCAGAGGCAAGAGTGCGACCACTGAGCTAAGCTGACACACGAATGAAGTGCCATATCAAGGATTATTATTATTATTTATGAATATTGTGATAGGACAAAACTCAGGCCAAGCCATAGGATAAATTCGACAGTTTGTCACCCCACCCTCCCAGGGAGCTGCTACAACATTTTAACTGATGCCGAAGTATATTTAATAAAAACAAGAATTGGTGAATGTTATCTGTGGGTGTAGCTGTTAATCTCACAGTGAAGGATTAACCTTGTCCTCCATTGAATTGCAGCTCACGTTTCCTGAGTTATAACAAGGCGATCTAAAACATGTTCAGATAGCGGGGCATGTACGTGGGAGGGAAATTTGTATTAAAACAGAATCCAGGACGGATCTGCATTAAGTGCTCCATGTGAACAGCAGGGGTGCTCTTAAGGTCAGAGCTTTATGGTGATGTACTGTGGACCTGAAACTCCAGCAGGAATTTGAGGATTGCAAAGCTGTAATTTAGTCCAGAGTTATTGAAATGTAATTGAAAATGGGAGAGGGGTAGGCAACATTGTTTTTTCACAAAAACCTACTTTTTTAAATAGAACTCGATTGAGCGAAAAAGTAGGAGCTTTAACTTGAACATTTATCTGGATTTTGTTTATTATCTCTGTGCAATTATTACGTTATAGGTTAATGTTCTCTCTCTCTCTCTCTTAATGTCTTTCCTAAGCACAGAGACACAAAACTACATACCGCTCAAATGAGAGAGATTTGCTTGTCTAAAATACTAAATCGCTTTGTGATCGCTAATTTGCTTCCTCAAATGTTGGAACTACACAATTGTAAGAAAGGTTTCAAAACTCCAGGAACTTTAATACCTGTCCTGACCGGCAATAGCCCGGAGAGAAAAAATGGCCATTCACTTCACGGCAGTTTTGTGGGACATTGCTGTCATCAAATTGGCTGCCACATTTGCCTACAAAATGCATAATCACTACACTTTACAGTAAGTAAATCCTGTGAAGCACTCGACTTTGTTGAATCACCATGTTTAAGAGTATCCAACAACAAACAAAATTACATTTGTATAGCGCCTTTCACATCGGGAGGATTAGACTCTCCAAACTAGACTTGAGCTTTCCACGTTTATACGTCACTTACACGTGGAAATGTTCCTGTGCCTAGAATGGAATGCGCACACTCTCTTGCTGGAGGGACAGACCCTGCTTACCTCATTTCGGAGAGCCTTGAGAACATAAGAACATAAGAATTTGCAGGAGAAAGAAGACCAAGGTCCATCTAGTTCACCTTCCACCATCCCGGCGGTGGTTTGATATGTTGTGTCCCAAACTATACACTGTCTCCCCAGATATTATTTTCTATCAGAAATCTGGCTTACTTTGTACTTGAAATAAACTGTCTTAGGTCTTAGGTGCAGGTTGGTGATAACCAACGCTTGGGGCTACTAGAGTGTGTGTATGTGTGTGTGTGTGTTGGGAGTTGCTGGAGTTTAACCAGCTAAAATTACACAGTTTGTCATTGAAAGTGCTGTCTGGCAGCCAGAAACTGTGAAAATTGGAAAACTAAACTCAAAACAGGAAATGCTGTACACAACACTCGGGTCCCGGTTGATGTATCAATGCATAACAGCTGTTCAAATTGTGGTGCATGTTGTACAATCCAGAACACCAGTCCCCATCGCAGTACTAGCCATTACCACATGCTGAGGGCCTGATGCCTCTGTTCTGATTTTTAATAGCATCTGAAAGAGAAGAATAGGCCAGTGCTAATGCAGGGTCACACAAGAAACTTCAAGCTAGCTTTGTTTTTGGATGCTAATCGGCCTGCTGTTTACATTCAACATTTCCTGTTTATAGACACTCAATGGCTAGCACTCTCACCTCTCAATCAGAAGGCTGTGAGTTCAGAATCTCATGTCAGGACTTTGAACTCGACAGTCTAGGCTGATACTCCAATACAGTGCTTGGGTAGATGCTGCATTTTTGGATGTCATGTCCTGTCCTGTTCTTTGGATGAGATGTTAAACCGAGGTCCACCTACCTGTTCAGGTGGACATTAGAGATCCCATAGCACTATTCGAATAGAGAAGTGAGTTTCTCCCAGTGTCCTGGCCAATGTTCCCCCAGATTAAATTGCTGGGACATTCATGTGCGCAACTTGCCTCCAAAATATAGTCATAACACTGCCAATACTACTTGAGCCAAATAGTGAGACTTTAATTGGGTTTCTGGTGGTGAATTGCCCGTTCTATTGACTTTGTTGACGGGACATTAGCCAAGACCATGAATAGTTTCACACCAGCCAGGGTGAGAGTTTAACGTGTGCATTGCCAGAGCTCTTGCTCATTGTTAACCTAGTGATCAAGTTGGTCATGTTTTGCTTCCTGCACGTGGATCTGGAGCAAACACCACAGGAAAAACATTAAAGTGCGGATGTGTTAACAGGAAAATGTGAACACTTTCACAACCTACATTAAAACTGCGTTGCTGATAGATCACAGTAAGTGTGCAAGATGATGTTAGCGGTTTTTGAAACCCAAGAAAAGTCCTGATGAGGCAGATTTTGAAGATGGGGATGGAGGGGGAAAGGCAGAAAGGCATTAGGTTGGAGTTCCAAAAGAAACATGTAACGTGCATCGCTAGATGTTGAAAGGTAGTTTCAGATGAAATTCCACCTGATAATGAATTCATTCTATTCATGTAACATTTTAGGCAGTGCAGAATTTGGCAAGCTGTTGAATTCAGCCTTGACTTTGAACTCGGGAGAAAAACAGCTTCAAAACCAAGGCTCTGTGTTGTTTTTTTAAATTGCCAAATTCTGGATGTCCTAAAATGCTACATGAATTAGCGTAAGTCTAGACTCAGGTGGAATTTCTTCCCACGTGAGTGGAAGTGTCAGGTCTGGTGTAGTGCAAGATTTCAGCCAGTTAGTCTCAACAAGATACAGTATGCAACAGCTCAGAAAGACTTCCGTACTGCGCCACATTCTGTTCTCCCCTCATCCCCTTAATCATTCACATTTCCATTGGCAAAAGGTTTGAAATGGGTTGGTATTGGAATTTCCACACTGGTGTACTTTGCCAATGGATCAATATACTGTAATCCTCTATTATAATTTCTGTGGGCAATGTCTCAATCAGTTCCCCTATTGTGGTCAGCAAAGGAAAGGTACAAATGGCACTGGATTTATTTCACCGAGGATATTAGGAAGTGGGAACATCTGCGTTTGCTTTGTGCAACCATTCTCAGAAAGCCAGAGGCATCCCTAAATCAAGTAGCGTTAGCAGTGATGTGATAAGCTGTCAGTATCATTAAAAACATCGAGCTTTATGTTAACCAATTTTGGCAGCCCTTCAGTCAGACCGAGAGACAAGAGTTGCTGTTCGATGGCACATTTATCTTAGGACTATTAGCTTCCCTGCAGGGTATCTCACACCAATCTGCCGTTTTATTCATAGTCAGTTGAAAACGATGACACAAAAAAGAAATAAAACTCACGAATGATCCAGTTATTCGACCAGAAAATAACAGTTCAAACTTTTGAGTCATTGGACATTTCACAGCTCGCTTAGTATTGATAATTTGAGTCGGTTGATGAATGGTTAACAATACATGCAATGGATCTTCATTCCTGTAAAGGGACAGTGAAGTCATTTTATTGGTCATATATAATACATCACTAGCAAATCACGAGACAGGTTTTAAACAGTCTCATCTGGGTCATAATTTAACTTGTCTCACACACACAGGTAGAGAGCAGATCGACTGTTTCACAAAGGCATCAGCACATTGCTGAGCTTGCTCCTCGCTCTCTACTTGGGGGGAAAACATCCAATGAAATGTTTGAAGAGATAGAGAGATTCCAAATAAAAACAGAAGTTGTTGCGAACACTCAGCATCTATGGAGAGAAGAAAGTGAGTTAACGTTTCAGGTCGATGACCTGTTTATAAGGACAAACGGAGAAGGGGGTGGGAGGGTGGGGAAAGAACGACAGAGGGGAAAATTAAGTGGAGGACAGTAGATGACGATTTCAGAGGTGTTTATGGCGCATGACAAAAGAAGGCAATAGAGGGAGATTATAGAAAGAATAGAAAGTATTTTGCCTTTAGAAGAGAGAATCCGCCTGGGTCTAGAGTCACTCTATTTCTGTAACATTTCAGACAGTGCAGAATTTGTACGAAGACAAGTCAATTTAAATACAATATCCTGACGCAAGCAAAAAAGTTACCCCAGTTATTCCATGCGGTGCCTGGGTTGTTAAATACAGTAATCTAATGCCAGGTTTCCGCTAAAGACTCAGCACATTGTAGATAATCCACTACTTTTGTGTAAAATACATGCTTTTTGCGGAGTGTTGCCTGTTGTTTTTTGTACGGGTCAAATTGCTAAATCGTTACACAAATGACGTGGTGGGTGCGGAGATATGCAAACCAGCGATTTATCATCTGGAGTTAATAGCAATCTTGAATCAATGGGCAACATTTCTTGGCAAACCAGTTCTGTGTTTATCAGCATTGAGCTGTGCCACAATGGGTGGCTGTTCACAAATCTGCAAATGGATTTTGTTTTACATGAAAGTCCAGATTCAAGCATAAAATGTGTTGCCCTCCTAGCTCTGCCTTGATCAGAATTCAGCAGTTAACTCCACTTGCAAGAGGTAGAGGCCAAACTACTCCTGGAGAAGGGAAATCAGAACGCTTCAAACGATGAGCGTCCCTTTGAGCCATTTTTCAAGGGCTTTGAACACAACGGGGTTAATTCTGGTGAGCCCGCCACGTAGCATGTACTTCCGTTTTTCAGGTGCATTCCTGTGCACGCACAGCTGTGCGCAATTTTGGCTGCCAAGTTTCGCCCACAAAATACACAGTGACTACACTTTACAGTATATTCTGCGAATCGCTTTGAGAGGTCTCAAAGACGTGATCAGGCGCTGTAACAAATGCAGGGATTATTATTTTTATCATTTGCTGGTACGTAAATTTGTTAGTGGCTTAAATCCAAGCCTGAGTTTATATTGGCTCTCTCTTCTAACCTATTGTATCACCCATCCTATTGCACGTATGTCACTGTAAACTGCATCGCATGGACATTCTGCATTAACATTCCTCATTTTACAGTGTTTGGCATTAAGGCCGGGGAAAAAAATTGGGCTTAATAGGTTGCAAAGGTAAACCGAGCAGTCACGGGGTTAATAATCACTGCTAATTTCCTCGGTGGATGAATTAAAAGGTAAGTCAACAGTATCCACATCCTGTGCGTTAGCCAGTGTACAATAGCGAGCCTTTATCTTCCCCCATTTCCAGAGGTGGAGTCTGGAAACCCTCCGTTATACGATTCCCAGATAGACACAGAAAGGGAGTAAGTTTACTTCCAGTCGGGGCAACACCCCTTCCTAAAGGAACTAAAACACTACTGTTCATTGACATTCCCCTTCCTTTCTCTCCCCCACCCCCACTTCCACTCCCCATATCTGAGTCAAGAGTAAAATACTATCACTATGTGCGTGGCTTCTGAGGGAGGGCAGATATGGTGTGAAACGGTTTACAACTGTCTAAGCCTCTTTAGCATTTAAAACTGCGTGCCTTTAAAATTTGTATTTTGTTTCGTGACGACGCATTGAAACAATACAATAGAAAATGCTGCGGTCCAGGTTTGAAGAAGCAGAATAAGGTTTTAAAAGTTCACCATCGTAAAGCGATTGAGTGTAGTTTTTGCTGCCTTTACAACGGGAACATTTTGTGGGGCATCGCTGTGTGCAAATTGGAGGCCGGGTTGGCCTACAAAACATCAATAGAGTCAATAGGGTGAAGTGCTTGTGAAGTGCTCACACGTGCAAATACAGTTAGCAGGACTTTGGCCTTTGCTGTTTATACTATTGGGGAAAGAGACTCAGTTTCTAATGACAAGAGATAAAAGAAAGGCATGGAGCAATTTTGGGGGGGGGGGTTTGGGAACTGAGGTGGAATTTTTTTTATCCATCAAGTTCACCGCTGAGAAATGAGTGCTCCTGATTGTATAATCAAGTGACCATCACCTACTTCCAGTTTAGGCATAACAGGGGTTAAATGCGTCTTCTCCTTTCAGTTTTGCATAAGGAATAATGGTCCCTTTCTCTCTCTCTCTCTCTCTCTCTCTCGCTTCTATCCTAACAAAGGAATACAGCATTGTAGAAGGGGTTGGGGGAGGAGGATGGTGGACATGGGAGAGGTGAGTTTCAGAGAGAAGGACCACTGCCTCGGGAATGATGAGAGACGACAGCAATAACAACTTGCTTTTCTAAAGCGTCCCCTCACACAGGGTAGTGTCTCACAGCGCTTAAAACGCTGGACCCTGGAAGCTTTGGCCTGGACTCCTTGCTCCCCGAACGGCCGTTATGTTTTACTTTGGATCATTCACGTGTATATTTCATCGCATTTTAAGTTTATTATAACCAAAGTGGACGCACACAGGAGGAGAGCAGGCCTGTGCGTCTGAAACAGACGGGTTAGGGGGCTCGGAGGGCATGGAGTTAGGCTGGTGGCTCTGTCTCTGGAATTGCCATTAAGGTTTGTTATGTGTGGTGCATTGAGCGGCTGTTTGTCTGTTGTCATAGCAGCAGTCACAGGAAATGCTCTGCGTGGCAGACGGGGTCTGAACACAGAAACCTTGCGGGCTCGAGCCTGTCAGGTGGGTTTGACGAGTCTCCCGGTAGCGATTCCCACGTTTGGTATTAAAAAAAAAGTAGTGCTTTGAGAAATCCTATCGAACAGATGTTACCCAACAGGTTCCAGAGAGCAGAACTGCAATATAATCGTATTTACACATGTATCGCTGATAACCTGGAACATTTAGTGGAGTCCTGTAGCTCAGTAATTAGAGCACACGCCTCGCAAGCGAGAGAACCTGGATTTGATTCCCGGGCAGGGCGAAACTCTGGGCGCAAGTCTCCTTACTCCACACGCCTCTGTTTACCAAGCAGTAAGTAGGAACCCGGTTGTTACTGTAGTCAGCAAAGTGTAAACGTTACCAGTTATGGACTCTCACAGTTGACAATAGTCAATCAATATTGTAGATAGTCGGTTAAAGGGCCAATTGGAAGTTCATCGACACTTCCATTTCCTTTTCCTATCTGGCTATTCCTTTCATCTTGACATTGAAGCCATACATTGATACGTTCGATTTCAACCACAATCCCCCAGATAAGCTTGGTCACTCATTTCCTGGCTGCTTTGAGGGTCTTTGCTGTGTGCAAATTGGCTGCTGTTTCACCTACAAATACATACATAGTCAGTGCACTTCACGGTGAATCCTGTGAAGCACTTTGAGATGTTTGATGGTGTGAAAGACATTATATCTAATGCAAGGATTATTATTAGTAGTAGTAGTTGTTAAGCCAGGCTTTGACAACATGAAAGATCACGCACAGCTTAAAATCTTGGCTTTGAGCTCTCCTGAAACCCGTCAGCAAAATTCTAACTCAGTTGTTGACATACAGCGCCTTGGGACGTCCTCCCGATGTGAAAGGCGCTATACAAGTGTAATTTTGTATTGTGTTGCAAACAGAGTTGTTGAAATTGGAGGCAAACAGATTTCACACCACCATTTTGTCGATTGAAATTAGCAGATATTTATTACTAAGCATTGATTTCCACGCAATTGCCTGATCACAGCTTGCACGTTCTCTGATACGCGTCTTCTACCAAGTTACCTAACTTCTTTCCAACCCTGACCTCACCGCTGTGACAGAACCTCAGGCGTTTACATAATGTTTGTTCTCAGGCAGACTCTCTAGGGTGTTTTCTGGCAGTAACAATCTGAAGGATGTTGATAAGAACATTGAGTAGTTCTAAAATAGTTTTTACGCAGTTAGCCTCGTCACTGAGAATAACTAAATGTTAATAATACCTCGCCAGTCAAATTGTCAAAATTAGAACAAAAGTAAACAGGGTTGTTTTAGCGTAAACATCTTCAAAACACAGACGTAATCTTGCCGATGGTACAGCATTTCAAATCCTTGCCACCCGCATCTTCCTTGCTTAGCTTTGCTTGGTCCTATTGCATCTGCACTCTATGAACAGCAGTCTCAACTTTAGTGCAACGTGCACTGTAAAAACATAAGTGACAAGCGGGTTGTTTAGTTCAGAAGAATCAACTGTGCAACTTCAAATCTTCAGATACAGCTGTTCTCATCATGATCATTAGAAACTGTGTCTCCAGATTTAAAACATGCCCAACATCTTAACGTTGTAAGGTTAACATGGGTGTGTAACATGCACATTTGTTTGCAATACTCCACGAGCACTTTGAGTGACTGCTTAAACATCTGCCAGGATAACAGAACAAGAATCCCAGGAGAATCCTGGTAGATTTTTTGAAGTTGTTCCATAATAATATCGAGGATACAAAAAAAGCCATCATCAAATCGCATGGCTTTCTGAATCTCGGCTGTGGTTTTTACATTGAACAACAACAGCGATGGTGCAGGAGCTATTGCACAGGAGAGGCTTTGAGGAAACCTTGTTCGTTATTTGGCCTTCAAAGGTCGAGGTTCTCTGGGTTGAAAAATGAAACCTCCACAAAATTCTCGTTCACTTTTTCCACTCTTGTTAAAACAAAACTTCAAGGCACATGAAATAAATCAAAACAGTAGGCAGTAATATGGACAGGAAACAGAACCCCTTTTAATATACAAAGGAGATTCTTTCTGCAACGCTGAAAGCTGTTAAGAGTTATTGAAGGACCATCGCCTTTGTACAAAGAGTGCTTGGCAAATCGTTTTTATTTGGATGCCAAACACTTGACACAACAACAAAATTTGTGTTGAAACTTATGGTTAGTACGATTTCTTTTATGCCCGTCTTGAAGCTGTTATAGCCCTCCCATACCAGGAAAATAAAAGAGGGAAAGACACTTTCGAACTATTCTTTTTTTAATTAAAAACTTTTGGTCAATGGGAGAGGGGAGTGTCGTCAATTGATATTAAGACTTCAGCAAGAGGTTCTACATGGACTCAAGGGGCTGAACACCAATAAATCCACTGGACAGATGAACCCTACCCCAAGGTATTTTAGCGACAAGGGAAAAGCACTGATGGTGATTGTGAAACAGTCCGTAAGGCTGAAAGTCCAATATTTGCACACAAATATGTGACCGAAGTTATTGGTAGAGTGGCCGACATTGACAAAAGCAATCTGACTAATCGTCAAGAGTTTTTCCCTTAATGTGTATGTTTCTCCATTGTTCGTGATGCGTCATTCGTAACCCAAAGTCGACTTTGCATTACCCTAAGACTCTGCTTTACACTAAGTACGTCTGCTTCATCAATACAACAACTAAAAACCAGAAACTGCTTGAATGTCAAGTCAAGAATGGAATTAAACAATTACAGGCATGAATCCGAATGATCAAATACTCCAAGGAACTTATTCAATGTCCTGCTAAGGATTGTCATCTGTGGAATTCAAACAGTCAGTGCTAAATAATGTTCATTGTAATATATGTTCAACAACATCTGGAAATCTTGGCTCCAAAAAGATAAGATTTTACAGGGTTGAATGTGGTCAATTCACTTCCCACAGGAGATTGACTCATATCAGGAGAATCCGTGTAGAATCATCCAAATCATTTTCAGACAGTTGGAAGGAATGGGTTTGATATATTGAATGATCTCTTGCTCCCAAGTCTTGAGGTTCAGGGTTACCAGGTCTAATGGGTGTAAAACCAGCCAAGTGTTACTGAAGTCTTAATGTGGAAATCACGGGAGATTTGAGCTGTACACCGTGATCATTTTCAACCTCTTTAAAGTAAAATTTATTGGAAATGGAAACCCCTTGCAAGTCAACATTGCCATTGGTGTAAATGCCACAAAAGAACTGTGCTTCCGAAGATCCTTATTCTAAAGATACCTACTCCAATAGTTCCGTTAGTTATGTGGGCTCTCTTCCAATGGGTAATCCAGCCAGCGGGGCAGGCCAATGATGGATTAATAGGCTACAAATTGAGGGATAAGTAAAATATGGCTCATCATGGTTCAGTCATGAAATAAGATCATACATAGAGATCAACTCCAATTTACCTGTCATAAGAGCTGATGTTTAGCAGAAGGTATTTCTGTCTGGTCTGGAGAGATAAAACTTCCCTTATATTGTAGCGCTGGTCAGCCATAATTGTACATCTCTGGAGCACACATGTACCAAATAACTAATGCATTCATGTGGTGCTTGATATAGCCTCATATCCTAAATGGATTGAGGGGGAGGTGAATTACAAATAGCATTACATTGCACTCCCATCAGTCACCATCTGCTCAACGCAAATTTTTCATTACACAACGTATAAGGAATGAAGGCCCTGCAAGCAGAGCTTTATATAATATAATAATAATCCTTGCATTTGATATAGGGCCTTATATATTTATATATTTGTTTGGATGTGAACAAAAAAAAGAGGAATGTGAAATAAATGGGAGACAGCTTGCTTTTCATCTTGGTGTGAACTCTAATCAATATCTATAATAATAATCCTCGCATTTGAGACAGCGCCTTATCACGTCTTCAAGACATCTCAAAGCGCTTCACAGAATATACTGCGGCAGCCAATTGCACACAGCAGCGTCCCACAAACAGTTGTGGATTGAGTGACCAATTTATTATTATTGGTCTGTTCCTTTAAACACCCCAAAGAAAGAGTGTTGATCAGACATCCTTTTGCTTGGATGATGGAGTTGATGTTTTGCTAAATCGTGACGATTTTGTCAGATGGGAGCCACCTGAGCTGGATGGCACACAAAATTCTGCACCAGATGCCTTTAATCAACCGCAGTATTCAAAACAATCAGCTCCTGATGTGGAAATATACAGCAGCAATTGTATAGATTTCAACAAAACAAGTAACTAGAAATACTTGCAGGAATTGTCAGGTTTAGAAGATTGAGGGGTGATCTAATTGAGGTTTTTAAAATAAGCAAGAGATTCGATAGGGTAGACACAGAGAACTATTTCCTCAGGTGGGAGAATCTAGAACAAGGGGGGCATCATCTTAAAATTAGAGCCAGGCCATTTAGGAGTGAAATTAGGAGGCAGTTTTTCACCCAAAGGGTAGTGGGAATCTGGAACTTTCTTCTCCAAAATGCTGTGGATGTTGGATCCATTCACGTCTTCCAGACTGAGGTGGATAGAGATTTGTTAGGTCAGGGTTTCAAGGGATATGGGGCAAAAGTGGGTAATTGGACTTGAGGTACAGATCAGCCATGATCTTATAGAATGGCGGAACAGGCTCGAGGGGCTGAAAGGCCTCCTCATGCTTCTATGTTTCTACGTCAGCGGCTTGTGGGAGCTCGGTCAGCTTGTAGACTCGCTGATTCTGCAGCAGAACCACAGTTGTTGAAGAAGTTGTCTTAGCGATCAGGCAAAAACCCATACCATGCTTGTAGCAATTAGCTGACAATCTCATAATGTCCATGAATGGCATCCTCAGCATTTCGTACAACCACAGAAATGCCCATAAAATGGAAAATCCGTTTAACTGGCATATCAATGTATTGTTCCCTCGAGTTCCTCGTTGCTCCAGATGACTATCCCAGCCACTGCCTTGAGTGGTCATCTTTGTTTGCGTTACACCTTTACCAAAACAAAGGTCGCTTAATTGATGCTTTAAAGTGTCGTGTTACTTCTGGTTTATTAATCATTTCATTCGGGGTCAAACGTGCACATTGCTACTTCGCTTTAAATGAATATTTGTGATTTATGAATAAAACCTCACGTCCAACGTTAATTCCCTCGGTAACAATTGAATATAATGCTTGCGTGCCAGTGTGAGCACACGGGGTGTGTAAGCCAGGCATTACAAGGCAATGCAGCAGGGAAAATCTATTTTATGGTGTATAAAATTCCATTTTTGTGTAAAAAAAGAGGGGGTTTGTGCTCTCGCCAGATGAACTTTTTAAAAGTACATAAGAATGAGAATATGTAGGGCTGCGGGATATTAGCCCCGGGTTACAGTTTAGTTAGGCTTCAAACTGCTATAACTCACCAACGAACAAGTAACGTGTGAATTATGGGCACTTTCAAACTCACATCAGGCGTCTGTTGAAGTTGACATCCTTGTGTAAAGCTGTAGTACATTACACTAAAATATTATGAATTTCAGTCCCAGTGCATTAACATGTAAGGTAAAATAAATTACGTTCGATTCGGATTCCAGGCAAACGCAATTCTTAAAGAGCAAGTCAACACCAGGGAAACACCTGCATGGGTTTAATTTGACTGGCTTTGCTTTAGGGAGAGAATGTTGGAACACAATATACCGCCTTAATTACTCCTGCTCCATAGCTATTTAGAAACAACAGGTTTTTACTGCACAAGTCAAGCTTTTGCAAAGTTGCTTAACAGCACACACAGCCACGGCAGCGGGAAACCCTAGACTTTACATGGAAGACTTGGACAGTGGTTTTGGGAGCTCTGTAAAGGCTGGAGCACTACCCGACAATGCCAACTTTCATCCTGTTATTCAGTTTTAGGTCAGTATTTCTTTGCTCACTGTTCCTCGGCATCATATCGCTCTATGCATTTGTAAGCATCTATAGATGATCTTAAATCCCAGACCTGTTGAAGGGCTCCATCACTGAGCTGGTCATGAGCAATGACAAAACCAGCTTTCGTTCTGGATTTCAGATCTGAACTAGCTGTGGGTATAGTTAATCACTCCATGTCACTTGCTTCTCCAAAGCATCAGTTGCATTTATGTTCTAATCACTTGCCACTAATAAAGGCCATCTGGCATCATTCCTACCCTTGTCCCTCATCCCACAGAATTGCCAAATGGTGTCATCGCTCATTATTGCAGCTGTGCAGAGTAATTGTTAGCCATGGTGATATCACAACAGAAAAATGTTGAATAACTTCAGCTTCACTCCATGATCTCATATGTGATTGAAATGGTCTTCCTATGGCCACAGGAATTTATGCACATTACAAGAAAACAACATTGCTTCCCACATCGCAGGTATCTCAGTTGCTTGAGGACCTTGTGTGGATTCTGAAGGTTCCCGGTTCTCGAATCCTGATGTGTTATTCATAACATTCACCCTTTTAAGGTCAACAAAATGTGTTGCGCATCTAAAACTATCTATTTGGGGAAGGAGTTAAGCAGGACTTCACTGGGGCTGACCAGGATCTGTAGAGGCGAAGATATACAGCAATCCAAGGAACTAGGAACATTAATTGAAGAATTAAGGGGGAGGTTGGAAGAATGTTTTTTGTGCACGAGGTGATTAGAGCATCGAATGCTTTGCCACAACTGACTATTGAAGCTAAGATCATAATATTCAAAAGGGAATTGGAGAAACATTGGCGCAGAGCAAGATTAAAACATGTGGTTGAAAGAACCAAAGAATTGGGGTTAGAGTTGGTAGCAGGTTAGAGTAGCAAGCATTAGCAACGGCTCAGAGATCTGAATGGCTTCCTTCTGTGTTGGAATTTCTTTTGAATCATGCATAACCGGGCCATATGTTTGCAACAATATACGTAGAAAAATAAAGTATCCCAATGAACGACAAACATCTATTGACAAAGGCACACAGAATTTGGTGCAATACAGTTCTTTCATTGTAAACTAGACTCGCATTACAGATAGTCACTACACTTGACAGTAATGTCACAACTCTAATTTTGATCACTGTAAAACACTTGGAAACATCGGCGTGCTGCTGGGGTGGGTGCAGGGGGGGAGAGGGATGATCATAGTCGCAGTTGAAGGTCTCAAGAGGGGATTTGAAGACAGATACAAAGGCAGGGCGAGGCGGAGGGAGTTCCTAAGATCAGGGAGGTAGCGACTGAAGCCACGGCCATGATGGTGGCACGGAGCAAGGGAGGGATCAGGGACCCACGGCAGGTCTGTGTTAGCTGATCGAACAGTACAGCTGATGTACCTAGTAATGTACAACTGACTTGCACGCGCCGTGATGATACAAGCTGACTCAATGCCTGTGGAATGTCTAGATGCTACTTCACATCTGGACCCTCTTGGAAATAATCAACTTTGGAAGCATATAGGATACTGTAACAAAGTGACTGTACAGCAAGTTGGCTGTGTAAAGGTATTTATAAGCATCTGTTGGTCTCCCCGCTGGGACTGTTTAGAATATCGGACTGGGGATGACTCCTGACGGTGTGAGTCAATATGTGATTTAGTAGTGAGAGTGGGTTATCGTGATAGTCGTAAATTAAATACAGATTGTTAGAACTCAGAGGGACTGCAAACAGTGCTGTGGTGATGCCGGAGCTTTTGATAGCATGCACATGCTTTTGCAATCTTCGAAGTACTTTATAACTCTTTAGAGCATCTGTCAGTTCTCCTGAGGTGAAGCAGGGATAAAGAAAACACTTACAGCGAGTTGTTCTCCCAAATGATTGCTTAAATAAGTTTAAAACGTTTGCTTTGCATCAGCTGCAGTTAAACTACAAGCGAGTGTGAAACTTAAGTGGTGTGAGTCTACTCCCTTTACAAGGCACACATGTGCGCAAGCATAGAAACATAGGCCCAGGAGAAGGCCATTCAGCTCCTCAAGCCTGTTCCACCATTTTATAGGACCATGGGTGTTCTGTACCTCAACTCCAATTACCTGGCCTTGCCCCATATCCCTTGATACCCTGACCTAACAAACATCTATTCACCTCAGCACGGATACACACAGACTTACACGCATACGCACGAAAGGAGTAGGACCTCTGTCAGATTTCTCTTGCATTAATCTGGTGCTTTGAGGCCAATCACAGCATTCCTAGTACCACCGAACTGACTCAGCCCAACAACAACAACAACTTATATAGCACCCCTGATGCAGAATAGTTTCCCAGAGCACTTGACAGTGGCGGAGCAGGAGGTGACCGTAGGCACGGTCGAAGGGGAAGGTCTTCAGGCGCGAACTGAAGATGTGGAATGAAGGGGCAAGGCGGAGGAATAGAGGGAGAAGGTGACAGAGTTGCACAGTGTAGAGCAAGGATCCATCCTTGGCAGGCTACATGGCTTACCTACACACTGGATAGTATTGTGTCTCTTATTCGGAATCCATGCCTTAAACTGCAACCACACTGCAAAGTTTGTGCCAATTCAATGTGAAAATCTTATCCAACTGGCACAATCTCTTGAATACAATTGACATCTTAGGCGGCGATTTGATCGAAACTAAAATTGCAATGTACTGAATGTACAAATGCTAAAATGTTTTGCCTAATGCCGAAGGATTCTTCAACTCCCAAGGTCCAGTGATAGCATAGCATAGCAGCTAAAGTTACGCTTGATATATTCTTGGCTGTTTGTTACACGATTTCTGGGGCACAGGCAGCTATATTGGTGAGAATGAGCTCCCAGGGCAGACACTAATCCTCACAGAGCCTGATCAGACCTTTCCTGTATGCTAAACAGTCTGGGTTTTATGCACGTTCCCTCTCGTTTATTTTTTTTTGACACACAAGTGAGAATAAGTCAAGATCAATATGGTAACAATTAAGATGGTAATATACTTTGATCCAAGGTTAGAACAGAACATCTATAACTTTTATTTCTCTGCTTGGGGTTCTTGCATTTCTCGTTAGTGTCTTGCGGTTCAGTGTCTTGGCTTCACTGTGGAGATGAAGTAATTACTGTGAATACTGCCAATTTATCACCAACAGTAACTGACCTCAATATAGAGTACAATGGTGCATCTTGGTATACAAAGCCTTGCCGTCTATTAGCTGACAACGACAGCAACACGTTCCATTTACACAGCACCCTTCACATCGGGAGGACATCCCAAGGCGCTGGACAGTCAGGGATTTGGACCCGAGCAGGGTGGAGGTTTGAGATTGGGGTGTGGGGGTTGGGGTGGAGGGCAGGGGGTTGTGTAGGAGTAGGAGGGTGGCCGAAGCACAGTCGAAGAGGAGGGTCTTGAGACGTACTAAACAAATCAACCAAACTGTCCATCTAAAGGTAAAACCCTCGGCCATTGTCCTCGTTGTCCTGTTTTGAACATGCAAGAGTTTGAGGTTGGCCTCAATTAGTGATTTAGTATTGGATATTCTATTTGGGCAGAATTATCCAATGCCTATGGTTATGTCATTGTGTTCCATAATAATTAGTGGGAATAAACTTCAATTTGAATTCCCCCAAATGCTAATAGAACATGTGTGCAACTTCCCAGAGGCCAATTATACCCCCATCATTACTATTACAATAATAATGTCACTCAGAACATCAGAAGCAGCTTTATTACAGTAATATTAACTATACAACAGTTAAATAAAGAAGAAAATAAAGCGCAAATGTGACTACACTTATAGTGTATCCTTCATTATCTGAAATAATGTCTGGTACATAAACACTAACACACACACACACAATGTTTGATATACACTAAAGTGAATCACACTGAACTTTTACTGATTTTCCTGAGTAGATAAAGCCTCCAGATGCTACCCCACACGAAGGGGCACCATATAAATGCAAGTTGTTGTTGTTGTTGTTGTAGATGTCTCCTTTGTAAAGTGATGTTCTGGTATCATGGGGTGAAACCACTATCTTAAACATAACGTAAGGTGAATGGCTTCTTATTTAGGCTGTAATATTTCACTCGACTGTTTTTTTTATATAAAAAAAATCGTTTCACACGCAATCCATCGTGGGGTTTCTTTACCTTTTAACTCACTCGGTGAGAATACACAAAAGCACCCAGATTAAAGGGCCCAAAAATTTTTTTTCCGTTCTCTGAAATTCTTTGCTTATAAATATACCCTTTTATTCAACATCTCGAAGTCAACGTGTGAGATGAAAAAAAACCTTCAGGCCTTTTGATCGGATACAAGTGCTCTGGGACACCACCCAACGCGAAGGGCGCTATATAAATGCAAGCTGTTGTTATTGTACAATACCCATCGTCAGACACTCACATCACACCATGTGGTGTCCTGGTATCTGTCTTGAAATTACCCTTCACAGTCCTGCAGAACTTAATGAACAGTTTATCAGTTTAAAAGTTCAGAGAATTGTTCACTGCAACAATCATTGAACCTGGAGGTTGGAAATGGGTTGATATTGCACAATGTCTTAATGAGATAATTCTGGCATCTTCTGACACTTAAGTCAACGTTTTTCACGCAGTGAGTTCATGCAAGGAATAAACCGCATTACTTCTAGCAATACTTTTCCCAGTGACACCCATTTTTTAAATGTTTTTGATGCCTTTTCCTGGCTGAGATGTTCTTTTACCGTATGCACGAGTGTTGCACTATTATTTGTTGCTGAGGTTTGTTTCTGGTCTGTGTTTGATTCCCTTGTGGCCTAGCCCTTGGAAAAGCCCTACTGCAAAGTGACATAGTTGTGGGCTACATCACTTCCCTTGTGTTCTTGTGGTCAGAGTCCATTCACATCTCAACTCTCTGTTGGTCTGTACGAGTTGGGATTTTGGCCAATTCCTGCCAGTTGTATGACCTCACTAACCATACCTCTCATTTGCAACCTTTGCAAGTTCAGAGCATTGAGAATAACAAAGACCCACTTTTTAATGCATAAACTAGAGTTCTTCAACCTGGGAGGGAGAGGCTCCCTGATATACATGATGCTAAACAGGATGGAGAAAGTCAACCCAGATCAATACTTTCGTACAACAACAACAACTTGCATTTACACAGCACCCTTCACGCAGGGTAGTGTCCCAGAGGGCTTGACAGTGGCGGAGTCACCACCCTGAGCTGGGGGGAGGGGGAGGTGACTGTAGACACGGTGGAATAGGAAGGTCTTCAGGCGCGATCTGAAGTTGGGGAAGGAAGGGGCAAGATGGAGGGATAGAGGAAGAGTGTTCCAGAGTTTATACACTGAGGCAGCTGGACAAAATGTCATGATGACTCATGAAGACCATTTTAAAGCAAACCCCCAGGAAGTATTTCATTACACCGAGGGTAATCAACAAGTGGAATGCATTGCCAGGCAGGGTGGTTGAGGTCAGGATACTGGATCATTTAAGAAATAATAATTATCCTTGCATTTGATATAGTGCCTTATCACTTCATCAAGACGTCTCAAAATGTTTCATAGGATTAACTGTAAAGTGCGGTGACTGTATTTTGCAGCTTGACCAGAGCACTATACTGCTCGAGTATGAATTGTGGGGATATGAACTCAACTGATTTGGCAGCGTAACCCAGCATCTTGTTTGCCTTGTTTATTGCTGCCTTGTACTGTTCCGACACGGTGAGAGATGGGCCAGCAAACACTCCTGGAGCTTTCAGCTTCCCACTTGGCAAAGTAGATCATTGAACATTGATCACAAACAGGCATCTGCTTGAATTTAAATTCCCCCAACCTCAGAAACACTGAGGCCCACCACTGCCCCAGCTAAGACCAGATGCCTTAGTATAGGCCAGGAGTTGAACCTGGGACCTTATCTGTATTGTTTTGTTGCCACATAATGTGATACATTTGCAAACTTCCTCAAGAGAGAGCCAGGCTTTTTCTTTCTAAAAGAACTAGCCACAAGAAGGAGCTCTACATCTAAACTCCATAGCATTCATAGTGCTACCTTGTTGCCTCCGCTTTAAGCAAAAGAAACGGCATCTTAGTCTGAGTGAGGGATTGTATTCTCACCCTAAATCTTGAGAACATGCTGTTTGGGTGATAAAGCAGTCTTTGTGGGATGATTTTGTGAAGCCCACTGTTACTGACAGTCTGTTTACAGTAGATCTAGTCTGGTGCTGGATTGTCAAAAGGTTCGTTATTTTAGGCCTGCTTCCAACAGTTTAATGGTGAGAGGAACTATTGACATATTAATAATATATGCATTTTAACAAAAAAAACAAAACAGGGAGATGTAGCACTTCTCTTTTGCTGGATAATTTATTGCAGCTGAACCTCACTAAAGTGCATCTGTAGCTTTAGCCTTGGGGTGAGACTGTGTGCGATTTTTATCATGCTATCTCTAATCTAGGTTTTTATTTGCAATATTTACATTAGGTTTAGAAACGCCCCATTACTGTCCCCACTCCCCCCCCCACCCAAGTTAACAATAATTTATTGCAGCTGGAACTTGCTTGATATCAGTGATAATGTAAATGCAAAGGATTTAGCCTATACTGGTGCACACTATGGGATTTTCAGTACTAAATGAAGCGAGTATCATTCTATTTCTTAATCTCATTTGCCTTTTTGGAGATTGATTTTTCTCCATCTCTGTCTCTCTCTCTCTCTCTCTCTCGTTTATTAGGAACCCGGTTGTTGATGGATCGCTTTTCCGGGGGTAATAATTTGGTCGCTCAATCCTTGACTGGTTGTGGGATACTGCTGTGTGCAATTGGCTGCCACATTTTGCTGTACCTGTAGAATGATGCACAGGTGAGATCAACTAACTCAACATAGACCAGCAATCAAACCTCTCTGTTGCAATTACTCTTTGAGCCATCAGTGTACTAGAGCAGGCATCGAAATTAGGGTTAGCTGATCAAGAGGAGGTGCAATAGTTTGAGAGCACTAAAAATTCTCTGGTTTGCTGCAGAATTTGAAGGCTTTGAAGTACCATCAGATTACAGTAGGTTTCCACAGTCATTATACCAGGTCAGTACCAGTCAATGCTTGTTATTAGTTACTATTATCTCGTCAAACAATTTGGTTCGAGACCGTTTTGAGGCCTGATGTGGACCTGTGGCTAATTTTGAGGAAGGAAGACTTTTTCACACAACTTGCTAAATATTGTTATTTAGCCCACAAAATATACAGTCAATTCACTTTACAGTGTATTCTGTGAAGCGCTTTTGAGATGTGTCGAAGATGTGATAAGGCACTATATCAAATGCAAGAATTATTATTATTATTGGTGAGGGATGCAGTTTGAGCTACATCAAAAGATGTGTATGTTTGATGTATCAAAACAGACACAATGGATTTTATATTCTCATCTTAAATGGGATATAAAAACATTTGATTGCCAGATGTGACTAATGAGGGGACGATGCCTTTTGTGCCCTCTGCAGTGTAAGATCTCGAGAAGGGGTGGGGGCTGGTGAGACCGCAACGAGCATAGAGGAACGGAAATTATTTCAAAACAAACAACTGAAGATAATTAAAGTCCAAATTTAAAAAAAGGAGATAGGACAATAAACAAATAGCCTGGGACCTGTTTTTAAATGCTATTGTAGAACCTGCCACTAGCGGTGGTGGAGGGGGGGGGGGGATTTAGTTGTTTCACTGTGGAAAGAACACAGGTGTGTGACAGTCCAGGTGAGATCAGAGGTTTCTCAATGGCTTGTCCTCCTTTTGCTAGTAGATGGCAAGTGTCTCAGGGAGACCGAGTGGAAGCGAGAGAGAGAGCGAGAGAGAGCAATGTAGCTTTAAAAATAGAGGGACTCCTAGGGTCAAGAGCATTGAAGTTACAAAAAAATTTGAACGTGGGATCTGGTGAGGCATTTTGCCCACAAAATATAGTCAATTCACTTTACAGTATGTTCTGTGAAGCGCTTTGAGACTTCTCGAAGATGTGATAAGGCGCAGTATCAAATGCAAGGATTATTATCATTATTTATTATGCATACTAATTGTGTCATCACACTTTCCTGTTGCTGACTAATACTACTACTAATAATAAGATTATTTGACTAATCTGCAAGACAGAGGACAGTGACCCTTTGTTAAAATTCAGATCGTGCTAAACTGTTAATATTTGATAGCAGCGACTGGGAACTTTGCCAGTTTCTTTATTCCAGGTCTATAAACATTTTTTTTTGGGCAGCATTTAATCCCAATTTTATTTTGGTTCCGTTACAAATGATAATGGCAAAAGTATTTAGAAACGCAGGCGTTTCCAGCACAAAAAACATTGTGTCTGCTCCTGCTGTCTGTTCTGTCCTACCCGCTGTGTATAATTCTGTGTCCTAATGAAGGTTACAACTGCTGCTAAGCCAAGGGAGAAAAACAAAACTTGTCATTATGCAGTGATAATACAAGTAATTGTGTGCGTAGCGTTAACTTCTGTGATTTAAAAGGTTTGATGCCTCGAGGACAGGGTTGCAAAAAAGTTCTCGCTCCCATTGAGAGAAAGGCACCTATTTTATACTTCAATTTAAACCGTTGTAAAGAATGGTGCAAAATATTGGCAACAAAGTTCACTGAAAGAGATGACAAGGAGAAGCGATGGAGGGGTACAGGTGAGGGAACACGAGGGGTGGAGGTTGATGTGGGGCTGAATAGCCCGTTTCTGTGCTGTATTATGCCATTGACGTACCACAAGATTCGGAGTTTTGAGGTTTTCGAGCATTCCTGTTTTACTTCTCCCTTATATAACAAGAAATGTTCTACTTGGATCAAGTTACTACAAATTGTAGTTCTACTGCAAAATAGTCAATTGTAAAACTGTAATGCAGACCACTTCATCTTTCTTCAGCTGCTCTGTCCAAACAAAAACAACAGGAAGCATGGAACATAATCAAATAATTAGACAAAAGGTGACACTTGGCAATGCATTGACCATAGTTATTGTACCAAGCTTTACAAACTGGATAATTGGAGAGATTTTGCGATCGGAAACTAGATTTTAGATTTAAACGTTCCACTTGGCTCCGATGTTTTATACAACAGGAGTAAATAGGAAGTCTTTTCTCTTAACGTTTCTGCATTTATTGTGCTGCGTTTATGCAGAGATAAACATGCACGAATATGTAATAACAGCACGGGTTCTGGTGAATGACCCGCGATCCCAATGTTTATTATCCTGCTTGATGTGTTTGAGCTAACGAGGATTGGCCCCTGGATGATTTCAAGGGGGGGGTGTGGCAACGGAGTGATTGCCTGTGACTCTTGGTTTGGTTTGGGCTTTATATAAAGAACAAGAGACAGAAACCCTGAAATAGTTCTGTGAGTTTATTTCGCCCACAAAATGCACAGTCAATCCACTTTACTATATATTCTGTGGACCAATGCGACTGTTTGTGGGACGTCGCTGTGCGCAATTTCTGCCACGTTTCGTCCCCAAAATACAAAGTCACTACACTTTATATTATGTGAAGCGCTTTGAGACGTCTCAACAAGGTGGTAAGGCACTGTAGCAGATGCAAGCATTATTATAATTAAACACTTTCAGTCATCTCAATGACATGATAAGGTGCTGTATCAAATGCAAGGATTATTATTATTATCTTGGAAGCTCACGGTTTTTTTACTGAAATAAATCGAAGTAAATCACTTAAGAATGTGTGGATTCGGTTAATGTTTACAGAAATGCAGTAACATTTCACATGGAGCCACAATAATGAGTGACATTGTCAACGTGAAGGTGGCCTACTCCACATCCCCCGCCCTGTCCGCACCACCTTCAGCCTCTCTGCCCCCACCCTTTGGAACTCCATCCTACAGTCCCTTCACCTCGCCCCCTCCCTCGCCTCCTTGAAGGCCCTTCTCAACACCTTCCACTTCGATCGGCCCTTCGCCCACTCTCCTACCCCTCCACCCCTCTGATCCCAACGCCCAGCTCGGGTCCAAATCCCCGACTGTCCAGCGCCTCGGGACGTCCTCCCGGGGTAGAAGGCGATGTGTAAATGTCATTTGTTGTTGAATCATTGCCTTTTCTCCTTTCCCATTTGCAGAATGATACAGTGACTTCACCCAATAGAAAGCACATTGTGGGCCTGGGAATGTTCCAGTGCCTCAGGACTGGGAGATACAATATTTCTGACAAGTATGGCAGAATCCTAGAAGCAGAATAGGAAACGGCGGTGGTGTTGGAAAGGTAGTTGCGCTGATTTTAAAAAGTATGCAATCGGTCGTTCGGAATAGAACATCCGTCAACAATAATAATTTCGACTCCAGTTTGGATTTGCTCAATGACTGAGAAGTTATATTTTTTNCTTGTCTCCAGAGAAATAGCTTCACAACAAGTGGAAATGGCAAGGTTTGTTTAATCTCGCTCTCTGCCAGCAATGCAGAAGGTGGAAAGTTATGGCCTGGTCTTGAACGTCGATACCTCTGCCTGTGAGATGTTGATAGATGTAGGCCAATGACCTAAATTTTTCTACAGAGGAGTTCATGTCAGGACACTGCATAAATTGGACCAAATCCCTTCAGATCCATGTTCCTGTTTGTTTCTCTCTCGGGGCAGTATTTTAGTTATTGCAATTCAATTACTTTACTGTTGCGCTTTCCACTGTGTTCTTTTCAGATACTGGTAGCAGTAACGTATTAAATAAATAACTCGACCATTTATGTGTAACAGAGAACGCTAATGTTTTAGTTTGGGTTTGTTTTTTAAAAAAAAACATCTTCTTTTCAACAACATTCTTGAGGCGGAGCTCACGTAAGCGCTTGAGAAAGAGGAAGATTAAAATGCTTTGTTGAGCAATGTCTATTAATATAACTGGGCAAAGATTCCAGGGTTATCAGATAAATATTTCGCAGACAGATGTAGTCTCGTGTAGATGTAGTGAGTATTCATCTATCATGATGTCTCTCAGTCTTTTGGTCAAATAATTGAGAGGATGCATTTAAGCTTATTGCTGCTCTTTGATGGAGTTACAGAAGAGATATTTTCCAACCACTGCATTTTTTTAGGAGGTTTGTTAGTTTTTTTTTCAGTAGGTTTTTCGATCAAAGTAAATACGTTTCTCCTGACTCACACTGACAAATGTAGAGCATTGTCCTGACCAACCATTCCCCCAAATAAAATTGTTCACTCACTCCTTGGCTGTTTGTGAAACGTTGCTGGTGCAAACTGTCTGCTGGGTTTGCCCTCAAAATGCACAGACAATTTCACAGTTAATCCAGTGAAGCGCTTTGAAACATCTTGACGAACATGATAAAGCACTGTCCCAAACCCAAGGAATATTATTATTATTATTATTATCGTAACACCAAGCTCTATCTTTAAAGCCCATCACTCAAATACGATATGCGTACTAATTGGCTGCCGCGTTTCGCCCACAAAACACACAGTCGCCACAATTTACTGTACATTCTGTGAAGCGCTTTGAGACGTCTCGAAGACGTGATAAGGCGCCGTCTCAAATGCGAGGATTATTATCATTATTACATTGAATTACACGGCATAAAAAAAAGCCATTCAGCCCAACTATTCCCTGACTGTACGCCCAACACAATTTCACAGTAATCAAGCGACTTCTCCTGTGAATCCAGCTTCCCCTACTGGAAACGCAGTGTTATGGACCCAGTGCGGTCGTGTGTTCATCTCCTCGCATGCAAAGCACGAGTGGCATTGTGCATGACAGTGCAGCTAAAAATGGGAGTTTGAAAAGAGAGCCTGTGTATAATTAGCACGGTGACAATAAGGGTGACAAGTGGAGTCGGAAGCAAGAACCAAATACAAATAAACTCCAGAGCAGCTCTAAACAAAACGTTCGGTTTTATCCGTGCCCACAAATGGGACACGGAAATTACCAACGGGTTGCTATATTTGAAGATGAAGTAGCATTCTGGAAACAGGAGAGCTGACTGGGCAAACAGACAAACAGATCATTTTGAAATCATTAACCCTCAGTGCATGTTGATTTCAAAAGGAGATTTGACGGCAGAAACGCATGGGATATCAATTTGGCAGCTTTTATAGCACACAAAACACGAGATTTATTTCAGAGACTCAAAAGACATTACAATATTTTTATGTGAAAGGTGCTATGTAAATGTCACAATGTAAATGCTGTGTATAAATCACAGAAACTTTTGTGAGTTCCAGAGCACATATTGCGGATGTTCGTTTAGGAATTGTGTGCCAGGGGTTCACTATTACTTCAAATATACTTTAAGTATATTTGCCTGTATCGATATACGTACATAATCTTTGTGCTCAACTTCATTCCACAACTTAATTAGGGGTTTGAGCCTGCAATTTTCTATCTGGGCAATAAAGTTTGTAGCTGCAATTGATTTATAGTACCATATGTAGCAATAATAGCAAATACATTCAACTTCAAAAATGCCAACCTGACTAATGAGTATTAATAACTTTAAGAAATATCAGCATCAGCAATTACATTGATGGCATGTCCTCCGGTATTCAAATCGTTGAATGCCACTTGACGAGCTGCAATCTTTAATCACTGTGGACATAAATAATGCATCCACTCCAGAGAGAGCTTTGGCTACAGTAATAATAATAATCCTTGCATTTGATACAGCGCCTCATCACGTCACTGAGACGTCTCAAAGCGCTTCACAGAATACACTGTAAAGTGTAATAACTGTGCATTTTGTGGGCGGAACGTGGCAGCCAACTGTGCACAGCAATGTCCCACAAATAGTCGCGGATGGAGTGACCAAATTATTATTAATTTTTATTTTTTTGCTGGAATTATTATCCTCGGAAAACCGATCCGCCAATCAACTAACAACTGGGTTCCCATTTACTGCTCGGTAAACAGAGGCGTGTGTGGAGTAAGGAAACTTGCCTAAGGTTTCGTCCGCTCGCGAATCAAACCATAGGCATCTGACGTTTTATCTGTCGTGAGGGGAAAACAGCAAACTCTCATGAACTGCACCAGACATGTTGTGAAAAATAATGGATACATGGAAGTGATTTTAAGGCTATAATCTCATCGCATGTTTCAGACGGTGTTTTACAACATTTGACGAGACACAGGAGTACTGGAGGCCAGTAAAAGGGAACCCAATTGTTAACCCATTCTTTCGATGACGCACATTGTGTAATTTTCTTGTGATATTCTCTGACCTAGCACAGTGTCGTAACTTTGTTGTCAGTAAATCTGTTAATAATTCTGATCCGCACACCAAAACTCTCTTAATATTACTAAGGAAAGCATTGGCTACATCAGTGGAAGATATGAAACCAAAAGGAAGACTGCACATAATTATATAAAGTGATCTGTGGGATTTTAAGAGTAACATACCCATGGGGTCTGGAAAAGTTTAACGACTGCTCAAAACATCAACTCACGAGGTTTATGAAGTCATTTGAATCAGTTAATTGTGCTACACCCACATGACACATCTCAGCCATCTTCATTTCTTAAAGTAAATTTCGACCCCCTCTGCTTTTTGTCAATAAGTTTGAGTATTTATTAATGAATTCATTTATTAATTCATTTATTTAATAGCAGTCGTGAGGGGAAATTTGTTTTGGTTGTTAACTCCTTTGATTTCTAATGGTAATTAATCCTGATGGCAATGGAAAATAGAATTTGCATTACATCCCCAACTACTGTGCGTGCAACCTATGGTGATTTGGACTTGGAAAAAACCTTAATACCATGGAGCATTAAAGGCATCCCAATGCAATTTAAGTGAAGTAAACTTCTGAATATCGGTTCTGTGTCTATTATATTTGTCAGCATAGGTTTTGGTGATGGTGGGAGGGAAGGAGGGAGAAGATATAAATCATGTAGTGTGTGGCTGTTTTGGGCCGGTTGGTTGTGAGGCCAGGATACTGGACTGATTTACGATCAGTGATGATCGGGTGGGCGTTCTGAAAGGATGTGATTGGATGGGCTGAAGAGTCTTCTTCATCCAAACCAATCTTGTGATCTTTGGATCTCGAGATGGATATTCCTTCTGTGTTGTCTATTGATAGTGTGTTAAGAAATCCATTTGCTGTTGCATATTGTAGTGCAAAGGAGGGTTACGTTCCTTGGCAGTCTGGTTTTGATTACGTTACGATCCTTGACTTTGTAAATCCTTGAATACTGGACCTTGCAGTAGGAACCTAAAAGCAATTTGAAGTCTAGCCAAGGGTTGTAACCCACTCCCAGCCATCTACGGTTATCTCTAGTGGTGTTCATGCTGCCAAACAGAGAGATCATCAGGTCTCAAAGCTGGTGAAAAATGATTGCCCGCTGGCAATGGAAACACTGTACATGATGTGTGCCAGATTAATCCCAGCTCCAAGGAAACTGACCTCTTGGGTAGGTTTCATCTCAGCACCAATTGTGAAGTAATTCAGTGTAACCAGTTGCAGATCCACTGTCCTTCCCCTCTAGAATATTCACCCACAGCAACTGCATTTAGTTTGCCGTCCATCCTGCCCACCATATGTGAATTGTTGTTCGGTTGTGCTTGCACACAGCATTAGACACACACCAACAGTGTCTGATACACTTGCACATATGTGAATAATTTGTCTTTGCAATTGACTTGCTCTGCAATGCACCATCTGAATGAAGCAACTTTCATTCTAACCAGTTGGATAGAAGCCCAAAGCCCAGATTGCAGGACTGTGTTTTACTACATGTTCTACATTTTACTCCAGTATGAATCAGTTCTGGAAAAGATGTCCTGGCTTTATTAGCCCCTAAAGGACACGTTCTTTATTTACTCCACAATCACATGCAAGTTCAAATAATTGAAAAGGGGGAGAAAAGGGAATGGAACAAGTACTGGTATTGTTTCGAAACAAATATTTTTTAATCTTATTTCTTTTTTTTACTGTAGAAATTAAATACAATTCAATACAAATTTACATTTCTTCAGAGCCTTCTGGTTCGGGAGGACATCCCAAAGTACTCAAAGATATAACTGTAATAGATATTCTGGTGTGTCGCTAGGTTCATTCAAGTTTTTTTTTAACGTCAAGTGCACGAGCTGAAAATGTACAGAGCGTTTTTTTGGGCCACGGTAACCTTAGCTTCTGCAGAGCCACGAGAAGTCTAAAGGTTACACACAAACAGAGCAACACAAAAAAGATAGACTTTGGGGAGGACAAGTTTGCAGGGCTATGGGGAGAGAGTGCGGGAGTGGAATTGAATTGGATAGCTCTTTTCAAAGAGCCAGTGCAGACAAGATGGACCGAATGGCTTCCTTCTGTGTGTATAATTCTATGATTATGTGAGATCGGGCTGTGACTAAGGCACCCATTTCAGGAAGGTCAACCGTAACCTTGCTGTAACCTGTGATGAATAATGAGAAGAGCCATGAGGGCAAATGATAACAGCAGCAGTTCATTTGGCATTTTGTCTATACACCGCTCTGGACATTCAGTTGTTCAATCCCATCCAACGTAGATGAACAATTACAATTTCTCATTATTGCCTGTTATTGAAACAAAATCACTTAAGATGCACGAGTTTAAGATGCAGAGTATCTTAAGATCCTCCCTGCCCCAAGCCCTTGATGGCGACGCTAAGGGCAGGGCAGAGATTGGTGCCTACGCAATATTTCTATGCTACTGAAACGGTTCAAAAATCCCCAATACATTTCCTTTCACTTTGGCTCCTGGAATTTCTCCCCCAAAGTGGATATCTTGTTTGGAGAGAGCAGTATAAACAAAACGAGACAAACTTTGATATTAATTTGCAGTTGATTCAGAGTCTCAGGAAGTAGTTGCTCCCTCGAAACTGAGCTGAGGGACTTTGGAAGTGGTAGAATTTCATCCTGAACAAATCACGGAGCACTCAACACACGCTTCACATAAAATCTCCCACCATTAAGTTTGGCTATAAAATATGCAGCCATTTAACCCAACATTAATAATGCTTAGTTATGTGTCAAGCCTAACACTCAGGAAATGAAAGTGTTATTCTCTACACAAGTCTCCAACAGCCTCGGCGAAACTCTGTTAACTCTTTAATGCCCAATTCAAAAGATGGGGTCGATAGCTTCACAATTAGGGCAATGAAAGCGAATAAGGAAGTTCAGGAGAATACTGAAGTTCAAATATCGCAATTTCATTCAGGTTGAGTTTGTGGAAATTTGAAATGGAGAAAATGTTTATCATAAATCAACTGCATTCTATTTTTCAGTGTCGATCTCAAAAGCCATGGAAGAGAAAACTCTGAATAGTTCCATTCCACATTTGTAGAGATCTTCAAATATTGGATGAGTAATAATTAATCATTAATTCATGTCTACCTTTTTTTAAATATAAAAAAGTAAACGATTGTTGAATGAATCTCCTACTTCTTTAGCACAGAGATTATTAGTGAATGGTAATGTCAGGAGCCATTGCTACACTTTCACTAACAATCAGGTTAGTATAGATCGCTTACTTATTACACAGTTCAGCTTCCTGCAGTGATCTCATGTCCAGCTGAAGCTTTACGAGGGAATCAAGGATATGAAAGGAGCATTACTGCAAATGGTGAAAACGCAACCTTCTGAAATGTTGAGATGACCACGTATTCAAGGATTGACAGGCTTATTGAGAGAGTGTTAATGGAACTGCAGGACTTCAAAAGAGAATATTATGGCACTTATCGCTCTGCTTACAAGCCTAGTTAATATGAGCTGCTGTTTTGCACAGGTGTCAAATTTTGAAGCTGGGCTTTGAAGCTTTCCACCATCACAGAGTAAAGACACTCATTTTCAATCATTGACGTAAGTGTCTAAACCCATTAAATACATAACAAATTTAATAATTTTTTTCATAATTTCCATTTATTGTCAAAACACAGACCAAGTTCTAAGGTGCTCAACAAAGGTAATAATCATAATAATCATCCTTGCATTTGATATAGCACCTTATCACGTCGTTGAGACGTCTCAAAGGTAGTTGTATACGCTCTTATCATTTATTGTCCCCCCTCAGACCCCAGTTAATTATTCTCAAGCAATTGTGATCCGTTCTCCCGCCTCTACTTTACTGAGTGTGAGCTGAAAGATTTGGCAGGAGATTTGGAGGCTAAAATCCTAAGGAACTTGTCCCCATCACCGTCTCAACTATTCACCTAGCAGAGTTAATTAACCATGACTGGAAGTAAAAGGCCCTTGATTATTAGAGGTCACATTAATGCATGGACATGCCAATGACCGTACACATAATGAGCAGGGCTATAGCAAATGTTTTGGTCATTACAGTTAACAGAAAGTCCCAAGTACATATTATATAATTAGTAGACCCCAAAGTTTTACCCAAATGATCAGATAATCAATTTTAACCACACATCGTCTCCTCTAACCAGACTTTTATCCTATTAATGACACATTGACATCACCACTGCTTCTTAAGCACCACTATTTACACATCCCTACCCGTGAAAATTGTAATTGCGAAAGACACGTTTTATGCATTTGCGGTCCAAAACAGAATCGGGACATTTAATGGGGGGGAAAAAAAACAGATGAGACTATTGTACATGTTCGCTGACCCACTAGAACAGTCTCATTAAAATCATAGCCTAGGAGAGTGAAATATAGAAGAGGCTTTGAGCGTAATTCTTCTGGTATGAATGGCTGTATTATGTTCACAAAGTTAGGCCAAATTTCAGTACTGTGACCAGACCTGGTTCAGTAGATTTAAATCTTTTTCATGTTTTTAGGGGTAGAGATTGGCATTACCTTAGGCTTCCACTTTGATTACTAAGTGACTGTAGCTGGGACTAACCAATTTAATGAGGTTATGTTATTACTCATGCTGTGTGGCCATCTGGAAGAGGTTTGGACCCAGCGCATTCTTTGCCAAGGGCCACCTGTAAAGCATTAAGGCTCTGCCTCGACTCGAAATATGAGTCTAAAATGTTTGGACTACATAATGGTAGATGTGAAAAATTATTGGAGAGGACAGGAAAGAATTCATAGATTTAAAAAAAAAACACATCGCAAAGGTCATGTAAACAAGAGTTCAAAGTTTGAAGCCGGGATCTCTCGCATCACGATTTGCCGAGTCACAAGAACAGCGTAGCTGTAGTTTGTGTTATGACTTTTGCAACACTTCAGTCTCTGTTTCATGTCGTGTTGTGTCACACGGGTTGCACGGCGTTAAAGCAACGAGCAGTTGCACTTCAACCCAAAACACTCCCTCCTCTTCCTTCCCCCGAGAAATCGATCGATTCAGTTCAATCGAAAGGATCGGCTAAGTTACACTGTAAACACCATGTCTGTTCATCTTAAAGAGGAAACAAAATCAAAGCGCTTAAGTGGAAAATACAGGGTGACCGAAAAGTTGTGATAACTACCCGAAATTATCTAAAAAACAACAAAGATATCATCATTTCTTTAAGACCTATTAGACATTGTTAATGGTATCTTGACTTTTTGGTCACCCTGTGGAATGGAAGAAACAAAAAGGGATGGGAAAAAAAAGAGAAAATATGATTACGGAAAGAAACTGGGGGAAAAAAAGGGAAAATAAAACTGTTAAATTGAGTTTACATCCTCACTCAAACTCTCTCTGTAATACCAGTGTTCTGACTCATGGGCTACAGTCAAAGATGCAGAACAATTTGCTATTGATCATGATTCAATAATGTCACAAACTTGAATCACAAGGAACAGCTTATTAATTGGAGGAAGTTATACTCAAGCTCACTCCATGAACCAAGAAGTGCGGTTTCCATATTATGAATCATTTTTATAACACTTCCTTTTCTCCAGCGTTGCCAGAATCTCACAGGAATGTCTCTTTCATTCAGATAATGACAGATTATATACATTGCTACCATGCAATCAGTGCAGTAGACGTTAAAGTGTGATGCTAATGTCGTATGAAGCCAATGACGTAAATTATTAATTCAGAATACTAAATGTCAGAACGTGCCATGGGATAAACCTCGAATTGTGTGCTTCTGATATTCCTAGCGTATTACTTAGTAGCAAGGATTAATGACATCTGCTCACCTGTGCAGTCTTAAATAAATACATAATTACCTTTTTAAAGCACCTATCACGTCAAAACGTCTGAAAGTGCCTCATGAAGAATTAGTTATGAATGACTGCATTCATGGGCACGATGCAGAAGTCATAATAAATGATACAAATACTAATATTACTAATCCTTGCATTTGATACAGTGCCTTTCACGTAGGGAGGATGTCTCAAAACGCTTCATGGGATTTACTGTAATGTGTAGTGACTGTATTTTGGAAGTGAACACGGCAGGCAATTTTCACGCAGCGATGTCCCACAAGCACCGTGAAGCACATGACTCTTTTTGAACTGGAGGATTGCTCCCCAGGGCATTGGGAGAAACTCCCTTTGCCTTTCAAATGTGGTCAGGAGATGTTTAACATTTACCTGAACGGGCAGATGCAACCTCAATGTAACATTTCATCCGAAGGTCGGCACGAGTGACAATGCAGTGGTTCATCTGGACTTTGAGCTAATATTATGGGTCATTAATCCACAATTTCCTAAGCCAAACATCAGAGTGTTACCAACTAAGTCAACCTTTGTTTAGTGATTATTTTAGACATAAAAATGGATATTGCAGAGAGACTAACTTACAGGGTAATGGATGGTAGGGGGTCAGATAAGGTCGCAGAAATTAAGGTTTATTTATTTGTTCTCATCTGAACATAGAAAATTATTTGCTGTAAAGTATCCTGGAGATGTTTTTGACAGGTGGTTTATGAAGCTATATCGATGATGTAAGTATACTGCGACACTAATTCAATGCCACAGTTATTTCAACTATGACTCAGCTGGTAATTTTAAATGTTAATGTTTTTAAGCACAAAATATGGCAGTAAAATTTTATGCTGTTTTCCTAGTGTTGCATTCCGTAGTTAACAAACACAAAAGGGACAAGTTATGAAATATCGTGATATCCCATAGAATATCACAACAGAAAAACAGGAATGGGATATGCAGATAAAAGACAAAGTGGATGTCTTAAATCATTTTTTTATTTTATTACCTGGTCAGTGTTGTACAGAGCACCGGAAAGCTACACTGCATGAAGGGCACTTTATAACTGCCAGTTATTGTATAAATATGGCTGCAAGTTTCTGCAAATGTTACTATCCATAAATGCAAAGAGAGTTCATTAAAGGCCAGATATAATGGCAATGTATGATGTGTCCGATTCATTGCAGATTCATTGCAGATGAAAATCAGGCAATGGGAATAAATCCACTGTCTCCCCACCCCCACCACTCTCCCTCGTCTCCCCCCATAATTGTATTGCAACCAGCTGGGTGAGTACTAGAAAATGGTTTTATTCGATACATGCCGATTACACCATAACAAAGATCAAGTGGTAAATATACTACCCACAGGGACATGTTGGCCAATAAACCAAAGGAAAAAATTAAGACCAGGCTGAATGACTGCAAAGCACGACACACTTAACGAGATGGAGTCAAGGATAATGTCCAGTAAACTGAGATTACAGAGTAAGGTCCTGTTCCGATCACCAGCAACAGTCGATTTAACTAAGTGCATAAATGCAACAACAACAACAACAACTTGCACTTAGATAGAGGCCTTCACGTCGGTAGGACGTCCCAAGGCGCTGGACAGTCAGGGGTTTCGCCCATAAATATACAGTCAATTCACTTTACAGCATATTCTGTGAAGCGCTTTGAGACATCGAGAAGATGTGAAAAGCGCTATATCAACGATTATTATTATTATTATTATTTGGACTCGAGCTGTGGGTTGGGATCAGGAGGGATGGAGGGCGGGGAGGGTAGGAGTAGGAGGGTTGCCAAAGGCGTGGTCGAAGAGGAGAACTATGAGTGCGTTCAATCAATCGGATTATTTTTCTGAAAAAGAAAATTGTGGCAGTATGTAAACATACTGTTTGATGCCAAGCAGTTCATCTGGGTGTTTTGGCTCCTTCATCAGGATCCTGCCATGATTCCTTCATTCTGTCTCAATCCTCCTCTACCAGGAGCTTTTGACACAGTTGTGCATCTGCACGGATGGCTGGTAAGAGACAATGGATGTGCAAAATAGCACACAAAACAATTTATGTATTCAGCAGTTCTTTTATCTGTCAGTTTCAATGACTTCTATCCTTTCTTTCACAGCAAAATAACAATTCACATCGTAGGAAATAAGTGAATGGCCACTACTTTCTAGCATATGGAAATGACAACATCAAATGCAGAGAACCATCAAACAGAGAAAACGTAATTGGAAACAACATTGTACTCAATCAAAGTTGGCGTACTTCCCAGGATCATTAATTCTCTAATAATGTGTGTATGGAGTGTCACTAATGCAGCCTTCGTTGCAATACAAATCGGTACATTATTGGACAATGCTTCGCTTATAGATTCTGTGGGTCTTTTCTTTGTGATTTCGTTGACTGATTTCAACAGGCATGTTTTACTGTGCATCGCCTCTGCAGAATATAGGAGGATGCACTGGTGAGGTTTGCAGACAATGATGCTGACCTCGTCCACCTCACAGGAAATGTTCATGTCCTCGGCGTGTTTCACATGTAAATAAGTAATCCCTGCATTTCAAAACAAGACCAAAGTGTAGTTACCTTCCCTGCATTACTTGATGAAAGATCAAGGATTTTGGACTAGAATATCACAAGGCAGAAATAGTGAGGATGTAAGCAAGCGGTTTGACTTGGACGGTAAGCACAGAGTTGGCAAACATAGATTTAATATTAACAATCCTGAAATCCGGCTAGATATTAGATTCCATTTTTTCTCACATTGGGGTGGATCGTTGGATCAAACTCCCAACAAGTAGTGTTGAGATTACATCAACAACTCTTTATAATTGGACCAATAATAAAACTTGCATTTGATGTAGAGCCTTATCAGGTCTTCGAGATGTCTCAAAGCGCTTCACAGAATATATTGCCAAGTGAATTGACTGTATACTTTGTGGGCGAAACGCGGCAACCAATTGCACACAGCAGCGTCCCACAAACAGTGGTGGAGTGAGTGACCAAGTTATCAATATATATATATAGTTATAGGGATAAATAAATGACAAAACATTTCATCTGATAATAATCCTTGCATTTGATACTTTGCTTTGGTACGTAATCACAACGTTTCAAAACACCAGCCTATTAACTGGGTGAGATGGAGTTCCAAGATAGTGCTAAAGTTGTACGTGATCTGGGAAAGGGGTGAAGTTGATGTGAAGGGTTTTATCTCATCTGGCGAGTTGCGTTCTTAATGCTGACCAAATAGAGCAAAATCTCAGCCATTTCCAGTTACCTGTCCTCAAGTTCTTGCTCCCAGCTTTTTGACATTTCAGCTATGGGTGAGTGATATTCAAAACAGAAATGCACTTCATCATAATGGATGAAGTTCTTGGCTCCAGAGGAAAGGGGTATAATGAGGATGGAATGCATTTGTAAAATAATCCCAGTTCCTATCACAGCACTTGTCCCAATAGTGTAGAGTTCTTGTTTATTTAGCTGGTTTGGGGTTAATTACTTATTGGATCAAATGGATCACCATCTTACTCTCCACTTTTACAAACCAACACCGACACACCCTTTAAGATTAATATTAGTAAAGTGGTCTTAATCCAATAATCTTAACCTTCGACCCCAACCAGCCACCCAATCTCAAATACAGCAATATTGCGATTTGTTATTTAACATGAATTTAATATTTAACCCAACATCGGAACTTTTTTTTAGTTAAAAAATATTCTATTTTCCAAGCAATCAAGTCAACTTTTCAAAGCATTCAAAATAGGACTGATTTTGAAATTGTTCTTTTCCGCTTTTTGGGAGACGGTCAAAATGTAAGTCATTCAGAATTACTTTTGTTTGAGCCACATCTGTTGTCAAAATAAATCTTTTACAGGTTCTTAATGTCCATGACAGGAAGAATACAACAGGAAATGTATTCGACTTTGCCAGAGTTGGGTTTCACAGCTGGCTTTTAAGACATACTACAGTATTCAGTTGGACCTTTCATCCGACAAATGGACATGTGTTTGAACCAGACCCATGCTTTTTACTGTATTTGGACATTCTGAACTGGTGGGAATCAAATTATCTGAAGTCCACATCACAACTACTGTGGTCGCACAACAATTCTTCAGGGAAAACAAACAAGATCTGCCAACCATATGTGAGCTGGCTTTTATTGGTTCTCGTTCTTATTAAACAAAATAAGTTATAGAAATGCCACACAGTAACCCTGTGGATTTTAAAGGAATTAGAAAGAAGCATTCTGATCTTTCTTTTAAAAAAAAGTTTATAAATGCTCTTAAACTTTGAGAAATACTGTGGAGTTCGTGCCACAGGCAGACCAGCTCCAATGAACTGAGAAACTCACTTTGGATTTCTACCGGAGTCCATGTAGCTCAGTGGTTAGAGCACTTGCCTTGCAAGCCTGGCTTCGATTTCCGGGCAGGGTGAAATGTTGGGCAAGTTTCCTTACTCCACACTCCTCTGTTTACCTTCCAGTAAATAGGAACCCGGTTGTTAGTTGACTGGCAGATCGCTTTTCCGGGAGTAATAATCCCTTCAAATTAAATAATAATGTGGTCAGTCAATCCACAGCTGTTTGTGGGACGCTGCTGTGCGCAATTGGCTACCGAGTTTCGCCCACAAACTACGCAGTCAATTCACTTTATAGTATATCCTGTGAAGTGCTTTGAGATGTCTCGACGACTTGATAAGGTGCTAGTCCAGACCAAATAAATACCTTTTTTTCTAGTAGCCAATGAGCCATGACACCCATGGTGCAGCCATCCATCAGTGAAGAGAAATTCCATAAATAAAAATGTATTTGATTGACCGACCATAAAGTTTGGTGCCCACAAGCCTAGGATGAGAATAACATATTGTGACTTGACCTCATGACTCCAACTGGTAAGAAATGGATTCTCAACCATTGGTGTCGATTTGGGAATAGTTGTAGCAAAGTCCGTACTGCCTCGGTCATCTTCCACAATGTCACGGTCAATATGCAAGTTGTGTTCCAGTCAGGCGTACAGAGACGCAAAGCTGGAGTGCCCCTGGTTTGGACATCTTGCAGCTTGAGCTGTGTGAGATGATCCACCATGGTTTCAGTCAGGTCGACGGGCCTCCAGGTATAGAGGGGAGGTGGGAGAAATGCGACAGAAAGCTTCAGTTTCAGTGACCTTCACCACTAGAGGTAACATTGCAATTTTCATGCTAGTCAGAAAAGGGCAAATTCCACGGCTGTGTGTGACTGATGGAAAATTATCAGTGGGCCTGATAATTTTTTCCACTAACCAAAAACATTGCTGCCGTCAAAGCCAAAACGTTGGCTTCTTTGATGTTAATTTCATCTGAAAAGATAATGCCTTACATCCTGCAGATTCTCCCTTCCTCTGCTCCCTCCATCTGTTGCGAGGCATCTGCTGCCCGAAATGTTCTCTTCACACGATACATCTCTCTCCGACATGTTAATCTCGCGAAAGGAATCTATGCGTGCAAACGTTATCAAACTCTACTGCAAGCCTTTGCCAACTTTGTGCTCCCCTAAAAAAAAATGGGTCACATTGTTTTTCAAGCCATTGTGCAGTTGTGAGTGTGAGCATTTTACTAAAAGTTGGGCTGCTGCCAAAGTAATCATTTTTTCTTGAGTGGTAAACAAGTGATAACATTATGAAGGCACCATCATTCCGCAGTGATAAAATTGTTATTGCAAAGCATCTATCCAACTGATTTTTCTCAAAACTGCGGAAATACTCAGCTTAAATCCGATTCAGGAATTATGCCCCTAAACTCTGAAACTGTACCACTCTGTCTCACCCCTCCTCCCTATCTGTCTTTAACTCCTGTTTAAAGACCTACCACTTCAACAGCCCATAGGGTTATCTCTTCCCCCATCCCTCCATCCTCTGCCTCCTTCTCTTGCTCGGAAAATGAGACTGTCTTTGTGAAGCAAACCCCAAAGATATCATCGTTTCTTTAAGACTTGTTAGACATTGCAATGGTATCACAACTTTTTGGTCACCCTGTATAAATGCATGTTGTAGCTCCACTCATGAAACAACAGTAACAAATCGTGGAGTTTAATCCCCATTTGCGTCATGGAATATCAGAATATCTCCTTTATTCGTATTGTCACATAGGGTCATGCACACGGCATACTTTGTGTCACAATTCAGGCGGTTATAACAGATGTCCATTAGCCAGGTCCAATGCACACGCACGAGCTTTGATTCAGTCAATAGATTGTAGCAAAGCTCTGATTATTAAGTGCAACAACAACAACACTTGCTTAAAGATTAAAGGTTCTTTTAATCAGATATTATCTCCTCAGGACTTTGCGTTCCAGTTGAGGAGAGGAACAGAAAGCTTTCAAAAAATACCTTTGGTACTAATTCTGCCTTGGAATCGTTTATGTCATCACCTCAAACATTTTCTCTTCTGCTGTTGCCAAACTTTTCCTTACATTCTGGACAGGATATTGTCAAAACCTTCGGCAAGTTTCCTTACTCCGCGCACGCGCCTCTGTTTACCCAGCAGTAAGCAGAAACCCGTTTGTTAGTCGATTGGCAGATCGCTTTTGCCGGGGGTAATAATCCCTTAAAAAAATGAATAATAATAATTTGATCACTCAATCCAGGACACTGATGTGTGCAGGCAGACCTGATATCACATGCAAAGGACTTTTCTGAAGTAACACGAGAGAAATGGCACAGTGTGGTGTATACAGGAATTACTTTCCTCGAGTGTTAACGGGTCACAGTCAGTTCTTCAGCGAAAGGGTTTTCCGACACAAAGGATGAGCGCACATGTGTGCAGTGATCCTACGAACTGGCTGTGGTTCCTAAGAGGAAGAGCGTACAATTCTCTCTCTTTGGAAGATTTTGTTGGGACACAAAGAGGGGACTTAGTATTTACCAGCGGGACTTGTTTACCAAGATGAACAAAAAGGAAGATGGCTCAATTCCAACACTGCAAGAAGCATCCTCAAGAAAGCTCTTTGTTGTAAAGTGAAGACAAAGAGGCACTCTTTACACAGAATAAGAAAATTCCGCATCTTTGAAACTTATTTACACGGTACGGAACTTACGTTATTTTACTTTTAAAAGTACCATCGCCATACGTTTCACAGTTCTCTCAATGAAGGTTCATATTTGGGGATTTCAAATAATAAGCCACCACCAACAAACACCTTGTGTTTATATTGTGCCCTTCACCCAGATAGCATCACGGAAAATATCAGTGTTAATAATCATCATTCACTATTCTTTCTTTCACCTTCCCCCCACCTTCCATTGGATTGAGTTACAATTCCCCCATTTCTCAGTTGACTTGTGTCCCATAGGTCAATCGCCAAAATGTTTGGCCCTTTAAATAGTTATTCATCAAATCAACAAATACTGAATCTTCCCCGTATAACACAACAGCCCAATCATGGAAAAAAAAGTGTTTATGCAGTTTGAGAGGTCTGAATCTGTGGCTAAAAGGATAAAAGTCTGTGTCGTACCGAGACGGTTTGTCTCTCTATCATGCCAGCTTCCTGACCAAACTATTATTATGATATTAAGCTGGACATTCTTCACAGTTTTGTATGCATTAAGTTCTTATTGTAATCATTCACTAACCCACCCCTCTTTAAGCTTGTGTTATACAATAGGAGCAGCGATTTGAACCCAAAAAACAAGATGAAAATCAATGAGAAATATTTCGAAAGTTGGACGCCACACTTTAAATCTCAAATGCTATTGGACACATTGCATTGGAGTCAATAATAATAAATAATAATAATCCTTGCATTTGATGCAGCACCTCCTCACATCTTCGAGATGTCCCATATTTATTTGTATTTATCTAAACTTTAAGACCAAACATCCATGAAAGCACCAGTATACATTCCCTCGGTGATCTGGATTATAATAATAATCTTAATGATATCAAATACAAGGATTATTATTATAATAATGCATAAACTCCACAAGAGAGTAGAGCGAGCAATCGAGATTATGTGATTTTAAAGTCCTGATACAGGGCTGTGTCGATAAATAAAATGATAATAGAATGAAACTGGTGCCAGAGATTGGGTTTCAGAATTGTGTTGTGTATATTGAAATATATGTTGTCTGTCATTTCTCTTTAACTCTGGACTTCTTCCTATGCTGTATATCCCCCTTCCCTTCCCTTCCCTTCCCTCGCCTGCTTAGTCTTGGCTTATGCAGAGGTATTACATTTCGAGTAATGGGGATTCGTGGAACTGCAGAAAGGAAGAAACCAACAGACAGAAGGAAAACAGGAATGTATTCTAGTAGAGAAAGAGGATACATGCCAGGAAGTGGTGGGTTCTGGAAAATAAACATGGGACGCTCAATTCACAAGGATTTTAGGCCCCAGTGACTTATATGCTTTATGTTATGAGTGGTTTTGTTTTGATAATTCGCCCTGTGCTGATGTACGATCTGCTTACACAGAACCTTTCTGATGTTTGTTTTCTCTTTTCAAAGGGATTCAATCGATTCTTTCAATTTCTGTGCTTGTTTTTGATCGGGTGGCCTCGGCTGTGTCTGGGCTGTCAAGTGTCAGTGGAAATGCTGGAAGTGACATTTATGATAGACAGGGTGACGGACTGCAGTTTGTGGAGCCGTGTTTATTGCTTCTCAGAAGGATACGTGTAAAAAGAAGTTACATATTTAAACCCAGATTGAGTTACATAACAGGCGCCACTTGGTGGGACGGGGGGGGAGATGGTTGGCACTTCACGTGACTGGCTCTGCCTCGCTTCACACAATGTTGGGGAGTCTAGAGAAAGGAAAGTGGAAGGGGGAGCAGGGAGAACGCAGCAGATCGAAGGCAGAGGAACAGAAGCAACAAGGAGAGACTGAAACGGCGCTAGATATAAAATAAATGCATCCAGGATAGTTTCGAACCACAAAGGGAGACAGAAAGAGGTCGAAAAAGCATGAATAACTGTGGGATGGCAGGTAAACTACCACAGCTCATTAGAGCCACAAACATCTGCTCATAAACTTCTGATAAATGGTAGATGGAATATTAAATTATTGCTTTATTGTTAGCTCCTTCATGTTGGTTTGTTTACTGCGGAATTCTATGTGAAACAATTTCAGGGTAACATGAATACCCTTACAGCAATAATGACTATAATTACATTTACCCTGCCCTCTGTCATGTTCATTAAACACAGTAGGATCAAGTGTATTTCTTATACATGCAAGATTCAAAACAGGAATTGGAACTTGTACTTACAGACCAAATCCTTGGGGATTTAAGCACTCCGAGACGAAGCCTGCAAATTGTAGTTGTTGTTATTTGCAAGGACATGTCCTGTTGATGAGCCGGAAATATCCTTGCTAACAACAACAACACTCTGAAGAGTAGATAGCAATAATAATCCTTGCAATTGATATAGCACCTTATCACGTCTTCAAGACGTCTCAAAGCGCTTCACAGAATACACTGTAAAGTGCAGTGACTGTGTACTTTGTGGGCAAAACTGGGCAACCAATTGCGCACAGCAGTGTGGATTGAGTGACCAAGTTATTATTATTATTATTTTTATTAGAGTTACCTGTCTTTGCCTGAGACTTCCCTACACCAATTCCCAATATGTAACCCGCAATTCGACACAAACTGCACAATAGTTTAGAGGTTCCTTCCGAAATTCAAATTATAAACATATTTGTTGGCATCAGATATTTGGCAACAAAGGAGCATATTGTCCCATTGCAATGGCAATTTCCTGTGAAGTGTATTAATAAGAACAATAGACAATTCAAGGATTATAAAGCACACTTTTATTGCTTCTATGAAACTGAATGAAACTGCATTTGTGTCAGGTATTAACTGGTATTCCCAGAATAATCTGGAAAGGTATGCAAACTGCTGCAGAGTAGGAATATTTTACAAAATTGTGGTTATGTTGGATTAGACCCAGATTGCCAACAGCCCAGATTCCACATTTCCCTGTTCCTCATTACCATGTACTTACATTTAGGAGGTATTTAACAACATGTTTTAATTGTGCTTCTTTACATCTTTATTTTATTTCCTTGCTTTCATTTGTAAGCTATGCGGTTTTAGTTGGTCAAACTCCAGCGGTTACCCCAACGCACACTCTGGGGTACCTGAAGCCTTGGTGCTTGCCAACTTGTGCCTAAGACTCTCTGGAATCATGTAAGCAGAGTGCATCCAGGGAGAGAGTGTGCATTCCAGACACACGGAGATAGGTGGAACTTTCAGGCTGGTTTTGGATATCCGAAGCATGGAGATGGGTTTTCGCATGTGTCAGACACCCGACTGACCAAAATAATTTTTTTTTGTTCAATTTAGCTGCACAGTTGTAAATTACGCCCCATTAAACTCCATTTCTTCAGTCCCGCTCTGTAAAATTACTATGGAGCATTTAAGACTATCTCCCTCCAATGGTTCCTTTTCAATGGGATATCCAGACTGTTGAGAAAAACAAGCCTTTACCTATCTTATCAAAATAGCAGTCAGTGCGGTGCTCAGTTACACAAAATTGGAGCTTATGTGGAACATATGTCCCATTATGTAGGACATTACTGTGTGCAAATTTGCTGGTACCTGACACTGCGTCTAATTCCTGCTCTTCGGTCATGTGGGTTTGGCCGGAGAAAATAACAGACTATTGCCAGGACATGTTAATGTTATGAGCTGAGGGCATGTATTTTAATGTTCTTCCAATCTTCCATGGTTGAAGCTCTCACTAAACAAAAGCAGACAGATATAATCTGTTAATTTATAATAATCCTTGCATTTGATATATACTTATCTTGTCATCAAAACATCACAAATTGTTCCATGGGAATCTCAAATTGTTTTGCTATGTTTGTAGGCAAACAGGACAGTCCATTTGTGTATAACAATGTCCCACAAACTGCCATAAAGTGAATGATCAGTTTTATCTTTCTTTTATCTACTTGAGATATGAGTATTAAAGTAACATCAAAATGCTCCAATTCATGATTAAGTGCTGCTAAATGCAAGGTAATCTCTACGTGGGATCCGATTAAACCAGAAGAATGAAGCGTGATCTTTTCTGCTCTGAAAATGTTTTTTTCTAACCCAAGCAAGAGCAATATTGGGTGATAGTTCCACAAAATATACAGTTTCGCACACAAGATACACAGTCACTGCATTTTACAGTATATTCTGTGAAGCGCTTTGAGACGTCTCGAAGACGTAATGAGGCGCTATATCAAATGCAAGGATTATTATCATTTTAAATAACTTTGAATAATCACCTTTTGAAACGAATGTTTATAAAACATCAATGTGTCTGTGATACTCTGATGTCGAACATATTTTGCTCAACTTGAAATACTTAAAAGTTGTTGCTTTGATGAAACTATCAAACTTTTCAACTTGTATTTTGCAGCACAACGTCCAATTCTTAAATGGTATTCTCCAATCCAAGTTTGTTCTATTGTCCTTGTGTTCTCCGCGGGAAGAAGGCTGTTGTTTTTTTCTCTAGATTGTCCTTGGCCGATTCCCATCAGGTAAACGGAGACAACACTGGGCCCTATTTGTACCCCCAAAAAACTTTTCATTTCCGTAGCAATTATCTTTGTGAACTTACGATCTTATAACAAAGATACTTTAATCTTCATCATGGATATGTAACGAGTACAAATACTAAGGACAAGGAAAGTAATATTCAGGGCTCATATCTGACTTTGCAATTATGTCTTTATTGAAGTTTATTGCCAATGTTATTGAGCAATCTCAATTTAAAGCTGAGCCTTTTAATCACATTGGACCCCGCTCCCAGCCTTTTGCCCTTGCTTTGACGTCCTGGCCCGTAGATTTACAATTAATCGTAAGACAATCCGAAGGCAGGAAATAAAAGGAAGGGTGCATTTCCGTGGACTTTCGCTGTGATAACATCCCCACCTGTGCTCTCGTACAAGGTTATTGGCATGGTCAGTGGTTTTTTGTGTCTGTATGTAGCACATCTTGTGAATTCAGGACTAGCTCTGATAATATGGGACTCTGACACGGGCTGAGAAGTTCTGCAGAACACAAGGCGGGGTGGGTGTGGGGTCAGGAAAACACAGCAGGATTTACTCAGACTCTTCATATTCCATTTCTCCTTTAGCAGCAGCAAGCCTGTGACCTGACTGAATTACAAATATCACTTACTTGTTTATGAGTACTGTAACTGAGTCCACATTCACTATTCTACCTGCGATTCAATAAGAAACCAGCAATACATAGACCCGAGCGGTTACACTCGAGTTACTATAAAAAAACAAAAGGCAAAGGATTACAGATGCGGGAAATCTGGTATAAACACAGAAGCCGCCGGGAACACACAGAGGTCAGGCAGCATCCATGGAGAGAGGAAAGTGAGTTAACATTTCAGGTCGATGACCTTTCGTCAAAAGTAACACTGGAATAGTCTAGGCTCTGTTCTTGACTATGTACCTCCAATTTCTCTTGATTCAGCACAAAGAAAAGTCTCCTTACCAGACATGTTACCAAGTGCCAAGTCCCTTTCAACTAATAAGGGCCATCTTTCAAACGACACACCTTCCAATATGATATTAATGGCTTATTTTTTGTATTTCATGTTACGTTATAAAATATTTGCATATTTTGTGGCAGTAAGAACGAATGGTGAAGTCTGAAAGGATCGTTTGTGGAGAACCAAACAGAAGTATCTTCTCGAAGATATGCTAAACATATCGCATGAGTTCAATCAGAAAATACTGGAATATGACCAGCCGGTGACTTGAAAGGAAAGTGTAGCTTTTAATGTTCAACTGTGACCTTTATCAGAATGAAATCATCCGATGTAACTCCAAAAAAAACAATTATCACTCAATCCACGACTGCTTGTGGCACACTGCCGGTGTAGACATCTTAATTCAAGAGTACGATAAATATGGCCGCAAATGTCTCGACACCAACTTCTGCTCATTGATGGCGCCACATTTGTCATGGTCTAGAGTAGCCCAATATTTAGCCACAACACCCACCTAACCCCCAGCCCCCACCCCCCTCCCCACCCCATCACAAACAGGATTCCGCGCTCAAATGGAAACCCGTAGGATCTGTACCGGTGCATTTCAGAATATGTCACCAATATTTTGTAATTTGAATAACAAGGACCCTGCGAGCACTTAAGAAGTCAGAACTGCTTGATGTCAATCCAGACTGTTTGGGCAAAAAGCACTAGCATTAATGTGGGAAAGGTGAAAAGGGAAACATGACCCAAGGGGCCAAAGGTACCTGCTGACAAATTTAAAAACGTGCCCGCAGTGTTCCGGAGGCTTGTGTTTCTCGTTGTGTTTTGCTTTGAAATTACTGACGAATCCAGTGTCCTTTCGTCCAGGTTTCACCACCGCCAACAGCCTCCAACAACGACCAATAACTCATGTTATTTCTGTTCTAGGGTTGCAAGTTTGGTGTGTGTGTGTGTGTGTGTGTGTGTGCATGCGTGTGTGTGTGTGTGTGTGCGTGCGTGCGTGTGTGTCTGAAGCAAGATCATAAAAAAAGGATTGAAATCTTTTCTTTTTCATTTTGCAATAAAGTGGCCTTGAAAACTGAGGGTTTTTTTTTAAAAAAAAACTTTAATTACTTCTCCCCCTTCTTATTGCTGTTGCGAAATGTTTTATTAAAAATGTTTTAAAAGATACTTCCCATATACAGCTGCCATCGAAAAAGTTGGTAACATTTGACTTGCTAATCGGAAAGGCAATGAGGCCCCTTTATAGATGCATATTCCGAAGAAGGAATTAAAATATTCTGAATAACATCATTTTTTTTTCAGGGTCAAGTCACAGTGAGCAGAGGCTTTATTTATGTGCACAGGTGCCACGCTGCACAGTACACTGAGACACAGTTTAGCCTGCAACCATTTAACAGTCCATAAAATAAAGCTGGATGAACTTAACCAAGCCAAAACAGTCCTGACTCTATGCTGGGGGAGGATTAATGGGAGGAAAAATATGGATGAGACACAGGTGATGGAAAGTTACAATTGCACCTACCACTAGTTTCCGCTAGCTTCCTTTGCAAATGTGTTCAAGTATTACACATTTAAAAGTGTTCAATGTATAACACATCATACGCTCCGCCACTCTCGAGCGCTCTGAGACTTCACCCTGCATGAGGGGGCGCTATATAAATGCAAGTTGTTGTTGGTGGTGGTGGTGGTGGTAACATCGAGCCTGAATAAATGTATTAGATGAGTTTTTTTATTAAACAGTGTCGATGGGAATCTTGCTGGGCAGACATTAAGCTTTCAACACTTCCCCCCTCTTGAGAGCAATCATCTTTTTTTCCCAACACGCCAATTGCGTTCTTGATTAGAATCTTTAAGAATAAACAATCTGACGCCTCTGATTTGGTCCACTCGTTGATTGCCAGGACAGCAGTTACAGGCAAGACCACGTCTCTGTCCTGTTTCCACTTCAGCTGTTGAAGATAATTTGTGCCCTCATATTCATTAGATCTTCCCTCCAAGCATCTACTTTTACTATCTCTCCCTCTCTCACTCTCAAGTTAACTTCCTGTGAAAGTTAAATCACACAGGCAGTATTCATTAAAAAAAAATGCACATCCATCCACCTTACTTATAATGTCTACTTTAAAGATCCCACAGCACTATTCAAAAAGAGTATGAATTATGAATTATTCCTGTTGTCTTGGCCAACAAATCCTCCAGATTAATCGGTCACTTTGCCTCGTGATTGTTTGCTGAGACTTTGCCGGTGCAAAAAGGGCTGGGTCACGTTCGCCTGGAAAACACAGGCGTTACACTTGACAGTAATTACTTGTGACAAAACGTTGAGACATTTCAACATCAGGCGATGTAAAACGTACACGAGTTCTTGCTCTGTCTTTATCATTTCACCCTGTTGCCCGTGTCTCCACCCCTAAAGCTCCCACTGCTTGTAAAGTTCAAATCACCATTATGTTATTCTCTGCGAGGAATGCAGATTGTGTGCTGCTGTGTTTCAAGTAAAACCATCTGCCATCTGGAATTGTTTTGCTGTGGTTTCGACTGATAAGCTAACGGCTGTGTGTTCACAATTCGAGGCATGCTAGTTCAGCAGTCAGCACAGGTAATTTGAAAACAAGTGCATATGAAATTGATTTGGGACAAAAATCAAGGTTTTTTTCTCCTTTTTAAAAAATGCTGTAATGTTACACCTCGCTGTTTTACTTCACGCACCTTTAGCCCATTGCTTCATTCTACTCTTATTCCCAGTCTGTGCGGAGTGAACTGTGGTGTTAAAATTGGTCTCAGCGACAGGAGGGACGAGGAAATAGCTTTTGGTTTCTGCTCCTGACTGCTATAATAATAATAATAATAATAATTCTTGAGTTTGATATAGCGCCGTATCTCGTCTTCTAGATGTCTCAAAGCGCTTCACAGGATACACTGTAAAGTGACTTGACTGTATGTTTTATGGACCACGCACGGCAGCCGATTGCACACAGCAGCGTCCCACAGACAATTACTATTATTATTATTTTTTTGAAAGGATTATTAAGCGATCTGACAATCGACTAACAACTGTGTTCCTACATACTGCTGGGTAAACAGAGGTGGGTGGAGTAAGGAAACTTGCCCAACATTTCGCCCTGCCCGGGAATCGAACCCAGGTCCTCTCACTTGCGAGGCGAGTGCTCTAACCACTGAGCTACAGGAATATAACAGAGACTTTTGCTGGAAACTGTGGTTGTGTGGTAATGTCAGGTGAGGACAGCGTCAGGCTGAGAAAAAGCTTGCCAAAGGTTGTCAACGTATCACAAAATTCATCAGCATGATTTTTGCACCTCACCTCCAATTCAAGCTGCATACGGGGACTTACACTCTGAAAGTCTAACACACCCAAGCTCGGTGATGACTGTCAAGCTCTTCAGTCCATTTACTTCTGAGAACCAAATGTATAGATGTACAGATCATATAAATGTATAGAAAGGTGACCAAAGGCGCGGTCGAAGAGAAAGGTCTTCAGCAGAGACCTGAAAATGGGAAGGGAGGGAACGAGACGAAGGGAGTGAGGAAGGCAGTTCCAGAGCATAGTGGCTGAAGGCACGGCCGCCGAGGGTGGAACGGAGGACTCGGGGGACGAGGAGGAGGCCAGACCCGGAGAAACGAAGGCAACGGGTACTGTTTTGAGGAGAGAGGGGGTCAGAGAGGTCGGGGGGTGCAGAGACTTGAATGCAAGGGTGAGGATCTTGAAATCGATCCTCTCTGGGACAGGCAGCCAGTGCAGTCTGGCCAGGACTGGGGTGATCATGGAGCAGAGTTTTTGAGAGTGACAATGCAGGCAGCAGAGCTTTGAATGATTTGGATGGTAGTGGAGGGGAAGCCGGCGAGGAGGGCGTTAGAGTAGTCCAGCCGAGAGGTGTCAAAGACATGGACCAGGGTTTCAGCGGCTTTTGGGGAGATCAAATGAACAGATCAAATTAACCTTATCTCTGGTATTTGTTTTCTGGTAGAAAAATATAAAATCAATTCTCTAAAACCAGAGGATAGACCTGAGCTCAAATGGTTTCTTGTTTAGGGACAGAATTTATTTGTGAAATTGAAAGATATTTTGTCTTGGCAAAGTCAACATCAATTGGGGATGGAAAAAAAAAGGCACGTTTGTCTGTTAAAAAATAAAGTGAAACCTGATGCATTCTGTACCTCTGAAACCTTCTTAAACCCTCCTAACCTTCTCAGGTGAAAAGAGAAGCACATTTTGTTTAATGTCCTGTCCAACAATCCCCCAGGTAAAAATTGGTCAGTCATTCCACGGCTATCTGTGGAACATTTCAATGCGCAAATTGGTTGCCATGCAAGACAATAAAAGCACAGTCACTACACTTGACAGTAAATGCTGTAAAGTTCTTTGAGGCATCTCCATGACTGTGTCAAAGATGCTGTAACTCCATCCCCCTTTGGAACTCCATGCCACAGTCCCTTCGCCTTGCTCCTTCTCTTACCTCCCTCAAGGCATGACTCAAGTCCCTGATTTTCAACTGTGCCTTCAGCCGACCGCCTACTCTCTGCCCTCCCTCATCCCAAACCTGCCCACCAACCCCCCCCATGCTCAGGTCCTGATCCCCAACTGTTCAGCGCCTTGGGACGTCCGCCCAACATGAAAGGCACTTTACAAATGTAATTTTGTTGTTATTGCATCAAATACAGCGATTATTGCTATCATCCAGGGTTTAGACAGGAAAAAATCAGAGATATGAAGGCCAAGTGCTGTAAAGGACATCTTTCAAAAACATTATGTGTGGGATGCAGGATATGTGTATGGCTCTACTTTCCAGTTCCTACTGTGCTTAACAAAAAAATCTTCAAAGTGGATCAGAACACAGATTAATAAAGAGATTTGTTGGGAGAAGGCAACCGATAGGCCAGGAACAAGACTACACAGAAGCAGGTCAAACAGAGATCTGAGGAGCCAAGCAAACACTGGAAAGGGACTTCAGCAGCAGATGCAAAACATAAAGCTAATACATTCTTCCAAGACTATAATGGCAAGAGGGTAGGCAGGCAGGAAGTTCAAACCCTAAGGGAACACAAAGGAGTTAAAATGAAGACAAACAGGAGGTAGTAAAGATACTAAATAACTAGTACTTGGGGGAAACAAACGGTTCACAAGTGAAGACACCAACCATATGCTGTCTCAATGTTTTAATGCAACGTACTGTGGGACTTTGTCATGAGAGGAACAGAAGCTCCAAATTAGATAGAGTCTGAAAGCCAACAAATTCCCACCCCCAGAGGTTGCATTTGGAAAAGGGTGAGATGAAATGGGACAAAAGGTCTCCCTGACCTGTAAAAACAGCATTGTGCGAAAAGGATTATTATACTAACCATATTAGTTATTGTAGCGAATGGGATCTAAGCAGTGGTCAGTGATTTACAGGAATAATCTCAAACGATTCATGAGATATACTTTAAAGTGTAATGACGGTATTTTACTTAATACTGTGTATAAGCATTCTGAGACGCTATGGATGTGAAGGGCGCTATATAAATGAAAGTTGTTGTTGTATTTTGTCAGTGAGCATGACAACCAATTTTCACACAGCAATGTCCCACAAAGAGCCATATAGTGAATGACCAATTTTATTTGGGGGATTGTTAGCCAGGACACCTGGAGAAACTCAGTGAACACACAACCAAATCAACAAAATACACAGTCAATCCACTTTACAGTGTATCCTGCGAAGCGCTTTGAGACCTCTTCAACGATGTGATAAGGGCCCAACATTCAAATGCAAGGATTTGATATAGATTATTGTTAAAAACTGGCATTTCTTCTGTACACTTTGAGCTCAATATTACATCGGTAATTTCAGACACTCCTGGATTAATCTGTAACCCAACAATTCACCCTGATATGAACTTTCATGTGACAGACTTTGAATCATCTGTAAAAAAAAGACTACAAACTGCAATGTTGAGTGAAAGCCAACATCTATATGGTAATGTTATTTTGTTAATTCACTATCATTCTCTCACATAGAAATGTGTCTGTCTAAGACACACAATAATAGTAGACTTGGACTGGGTTGAAGCTTCTTATGGTAAACATAACACTAACTTATAAAGAGTGTTAATAATGCAGTCTAACAGCCGTATAGGAAAATATTATCTTTAACCTAATTTAGTAGGGAAGCCAAAAGGGTTAAGAAGAAGATTTCAGGTCAACACATTTCCATTAAAATATGAAATGACCTAACAGACATAAAAAATGATTGTTTTGTTTTTCTTCACTGTGCTGCTGTTTTTACAGATGATTCAAAGTCTGTCACATGAAAGTTCATATCAGGGTGAGTCAATGAAATGTCACTGCAACACTGATATTTTCTTTGTCTCCTTTTCCAAACAGGAAACTGCAGCCCAAACTGTGTCTTTTCATCAAACCATTTTTGTTAAGAAACATAGTCAGATGTAGACATCAACTGATATGTACTTGGCCGGTATTAACATGAATTGGTACTTTTAGGGAATATTTGAAGGGAGCACCTGCTGATCAAACAACTCCCATTGTTATGGACACAAAAATAGTAATATATTCCGTAGTTTAGTTGTAGTAAGAAATATCTTTATTGTTTACATTTTGGGTGTAGAACTAGCAGTAACTGAGTAACTTATAGTACTGGATGATCCCGAGGGCAGGCGGCTGTACATTGGCTACCAGGCTGATCCAAAGCAGCTTTCCCCTGTTACACCTATTATTGACTTGCAAGAACTTTCAGTCACAAGATTGATTCGAATAAAGAAGGTCCTTTGTCCCATTTGATCTCATCTTTCCAGAACACCCATCAACTACCATCTTCTCATCACAGCATCACGCTGTTTTGTTTTTTTAAATGAGTCCAGAGTCCTGACCTTAACCACCCTTCCTCGCAACCTGCTCCAGTCATTAATTATCCTCTCGATGTCTGTCCTGAAATTGCCCTTTGCAACTCTAAACCTATGTCCTCTTGTTCTTCTGTCCTGGTGCATCCTAAGGTATTGTCCTGGGTTTACTTTTTCAATCCCATTTAAAATGTTATATACCTAGAAAAGTCATTGTATCCAGTAAAGGTAGAGTTAATGTTCCCCCCAAGGAAATCTTCCTATCATATTGTCTCGATTATTGTAAATGAGATATAGCATAAATGAACAATGAACCAATACTACGTAATGGCATGGATATAAACAAGATCTTACAAAATCGTCTTGTACTGTAGCAAATAGGACACTCATTTCACATCTCCATGCATTGGGCTTCAATCCCAGAGAGTTGCTACAAAAATGTTGGCCTCGCCATTGAAAATATGCTATCTAGTGTACAATGTTTGCTCAGAATTTTATTACTCCGAGTTGGCTTCCAATCCACAGAATTTTGGAACTGGCTCTTGTAAACAATTTACACTGATGTGCAAATGATTACAGAAATAATAAATCAACATACTGTGCTCATGTGAATGACTGCACTTTGTTTTTTTTGAGGTGGGGGCTATTTCTGGCTAATGCATGTGTAGGTCATCTATGGACATATTTGTCATGGTATGGAGTTAGTGCAGGAAATGCCTTCAGTATTTGAAACACTGTCATTGCTGTTGTAGATGATTCCTATAAGTAATTAGTTTTTTGATCACCCGGGTGTTTGACACATGCGGAAACCCATCACCGTTGCTTAAGAGTCCCCAAACCAAACTGAGAGTTCCATGGATCCCACCTACACATGCAAATTCCAGAGATATGTAGGACCATCATGTTAAGGGAGTGCAGCCAGGTTTTGGTATGTAATGTTGTGTTTAGACTGTTGCAAACCCAGATGTATAGCAGAGAACCACATTTAGACTTAATCTATATCACAAATCTGGCCCAAACCCTCTCCTCAAAAAAAAAACAATCTGCACTTGGCCTATTGCCCAGACAACCCAAATTGTTTTTTCTGCATATGAATATTATTAAAGAGTTGGTTGCATGATTGACATAAGATGATCGACTAGCGACTTAAGGGGAAGTGAGCCTAGTGTGAGTCACATTCGCTCTGTTTATAAAAATAATAATCCTTGCATTTGATATAGAACCTTATCACGTCTCTTCGAGGCGTCTCAAAGCATTTCACAGAATATACTGTAAAGTGTAGTGACTGTGTATTTTGTGGGTGAAACGCGGCAGCGAATTGCGCACAGCAGCGTCCCCACAAACAGTCGTGGATTGAGTGACCATTTTTTTTACATACATAAAAACAGTAATAGTATAGTGTAAATAAGAGACAGCCAACTCTTTTAAGTTGAGGTTGGAGGATATGTATGAACTTACCAAGCCAAGACTTGACACCAGTTGACTTGTGTACCATAGACAAACCAAATACATAACATTTTCTCTGGACATTTTGATGTACCTTGAGGCTACCATCTCCCTAAACACATGTCAATGATGCAAACTGTTAAAGATGCCTGGAGGTTAGTAGTCTCTCAGTTTTGCTGGTAAATCCATTTGCGAGTTAGAAAAAAAGCTATAATAGATTCCTTCTTGGCAAAGAAACTGATCTTTTGCAATAAACTAACATAAATTCTAATATAGTACGCCTGGACTGCTGATACCGAGTTCTGGAAAGCATCAAGAGTTGGCAGGAGTTCGACAGATGAAGAAATATAGTGTGGAGTGACACGATATGAGTATTGCTATGTAATACTTTGTATGCCTGATGCAGGGAGATCACAATGAACTTTTGGGGTACTGAGTTTGCTCTTTCCTAGCAATTAAGATAAGAAAAAGGCTATTTCAAAAACCTTGCCTCATCCCCTGATATACCCTCAACATTGTACTCAAGTCCACTTCAATAGGTTTTGTTCTCCCTGATATGTGCTTTGCACATTTGAGCATAAAATTCAGCAGGGTTGGAGGAGTTTTGCTTCACTTCCAACTTCGCTTAGTGATCAATTTGTTGCTTCAAAGTGGCCTTCACACCATCTAATGTGCTGACTCATTTGCACTCTTACAGAGTCTCAAACCAAGTTCTAACATAAATCAGGAAAATACGCTGTTCTGCCCGTTATTGTGTGAAATCTCGGAAGTATGAAATCCCTGTGCCAAGTCACTATGTGTGTGAGTTTTTACTGTTGACAAACATTTTGAGATGTGTTAAAATAGGAGTGAAATTTACCAAAATGTGTCATTACCTTTCCGCAACCAGGGAGTGAGAGTGAGCTGTGGAATTGTTTTCATGGTTTCTCACTGTTGGATTTCTTTCGCTCTCGCTTTCTCTGTTCTTTCAGCAGATTGTGAAATCAATATTGTATAACAAAGGGACAATGCACTTTTTTTCTAAACAAACCGAGCGACATAGTTTAATGGTGAGTCAGTGTTACCATGCTTTCGCATTCGGTCTTATCCAAATCTGAGAAGAATAATTCAGAATTATAGTTCCCATTGATAAAAATGTGATTTCTGTTGCATAACGCTGTAGAAATATTGCAACAGCAGCAGCATATAAGACATTTCTCATTGCCTTGGCATCCACGGAAAGTATTAAGCAGTATTTAGTTTCCTCTAGATAAACCCAATGATGTCTGTCAGTACTATACTGTACATCAATCCTATAATGTACATCAGTCTTATGATGTATTCAGATCCGAGCACAAAAGAGGCATTTAATTCACGTTTGGACAGCTATATATCCTGCTGCTGATTTACAATTCCTTCCGGGAGAAGTCAAAACTTGCTGTGTTCTCAGGTGAAGAGTTATAATATGGAAAGAAAAGGATTTGCTACCTTTACTTCAATTTTTTGCAGTTGGTGGCTAGGAATCAAATGAGGTTTCATACAAGACTGTTATGGTTCAGGTCACACAGTACCCTGACATGGATCATGCCAGTAACTTCACACATTGCTTAAAGTGGTCATTCAACCATAGCGTGTTTTTTCATTGCATCTACTATTGAAGATTTCTTCAAGAGATTTGCTCCAAGCTTGAAAGGCAGAATCCAATGTACTCATAAAAGTTGTGGGTCAGAAACGTTCAGAACTATATTTGTCTCAAAAAGACCTTTGACATTCTGACTGCTGTCGGTTACAGTAAGCTCTCTAATAGTGAGAGTGTTGGGAAATTAAATGTTCTTTCACACTTTTCCATCAATGAATGCTCGGAGGTGAGAGATGCCAATCAACCAGGATCGACTATATCCAATTACTAAAAAGAGTTGTTTTTTATAGGGTACATTTTTATGTGGGATTCAGAGCAAACAAACCAAAATCACTTCACGTTAAATTTAGGGCAGGTTGTAGAATTCTTCTACACTATCCCTTTACCTTCACTTAAAAAATCTAAACCGTATCACTGACCAATATTATTTTCCTTTCTCTCAAAATGTCCTGGCACGCTTACAGTGAAACTAAGGTCGTCCTGATTAACATTGAATTAATGTCAAGACAGCATTCGCTAGGAACGTAGGTCAGTTTGATACTGAAAAGAAACCCTTCAGATGTAGGACCTAAAGAACTATGGAAAAAGAAGAAGCCCTTTTTCTTCTCCACCACCCCCCCTCCCCCCCTGCTTCCCCTATAACCGGTTTTGAGGAACCTCAAGCACAGATGAAATATTTGGCACAATACTTTATAACAATTTTCCTCACATTGAATTCATTGCAATGTTGCACTTAAGCAGTAATGGACTTCATGAGCACGGCCATGCCTTGCCAAACTGAGAGGTGGTCGACCGAGATATGAGATTGAAGGTTAATCCATCATATTTTTTTCTGCATTGTCTTCAAGTTGGCAAGAAAACACACATTCCACTGTTCCATTGTTGTTGCTCAAGCATTTTGTTTCTGTAGCTCAAGCCCTGTTCAAGCCGCCGGAGGCAAAGCGTTTGGGAGTGGGACCTTGAACTGCACAGTAACGCCCACTTCTAATCACCTTGGCAGGTGATGGAAGGGAGAACACGGCCCTCGTGTCACTAACCCCATGCAAGGAACATTTAGATCCAAGTGATACATTTGTATTGCGTAAACCCAGTTTAAATACCATTTGTTTATCGTCTTATAGTTCGTTTGTCGCAAAAAACCCAGATAAACAGGGAATTTGATGTATTTATGTGTTACGATGATGCAGACACAATACTGGTTCTTAGATCGTTGCCTGGTGTTGATTCCAGCCTCAGATCATCCTCAGATCGTTGTGAGATTCACGGCTTAACTCTCTTTAATTGACTTGACTGCCTGCGAGTTACGAGGTGCTCTGTTTCCCTACGGGCTTTCCTCAATTCAAACCTCACCTTCCACTGGCGAGCCACGAAAACAATGTGATCCCAGCGCTTGAACCACATTCCCCATTATGTAGCGGCAATCAATCATGTCATTTTGATCCGTAATTCTCAACATGTAAAGCTTTTGCCAGGTCATAATTTTTCCCAGAGCAAGGCACCCCCAGACCAAATATATATTACATTAATACATAGAGGTCTGAGAACATACTTGTAGCTGGATACACCGTCGATAGACCAGGCTATTGGATAACTATTCTGCCCACCTCCACCCCACTCCCCACCGCAACTTCCCCCAAGAAAAAAAAAGCTGAGTACTCATGTCCGCTGCCACAAATAAAAAAATGAGTATGTTTTCAGACAAATACAATACATATGAGCAACAGATGGTATTTCCTCTGAATTCGGAAAGTGTGCTAACCAAATATTTTCAGGGTTCTCATTTCACGTTTGAGATGCGTATTGGTGATCTGAGCCAGGAAACAATTACTTTCCTTAAATCATTACCTGTGTGCACTACTGGAATTATACTTTGATTATACTCTATGCTCTGAGCTGGCTCTGCAATGTGATATCACTTCCAAAAGCATAGGATCCAACCTCCAGAGCTGATCCCATGTCTCATCTTCTCTGATGGACTTGCAAGAGTTGGCCTAACCCTACTTTTTTTTTTATGACTGCTTGTGGGACGCTGCTGTGCGCAATTGGCTGCCGAGTTTCGCCCACTAACTGTACAGTCAATTCACTTACAGTATATTCTGTGAATCGCTTGGAGACGTCTCAATGACATGGTAAGGCGCTATATCAAATGCAAGGATTATTATTGTGGCAGCCACAGTATAACAGAGCCCAACTTTTGGTTGTTCTTTTGCTGTTGCTTGATTTAATTCCACCTGTGAACTCAACTCAGACCTACCTGTTAGCTCCTTCCAGAATTAAATACTATTGGTAATACAGGAAGGCACTGCATGCATTCGAGTATGCAAAGAGTTCTTTCATGTCTCCCGCCCTCTCCATCCCCCCCATTGTACTTGGTACCAGTACAGAACACACACACACACATGCACACAGTAAGGCGTCATGGTGGTCATGTATCACAGAGGTGTGATGGTAATGGTATTTGTATTATTTCTCTTGAATGACCAGAGGAATGATTGATTATGAATTAGCTCACGGTAGATTTCACTTGCCATCATTTGTGTGAAATAGCCAGTGTCCTTATTTGCTCCGCTTACACGGGTGAATGAGATCCGATAATATGCCCCAAAGTATAAGTTCCTCCAAGGTCTCTATCTTTTCTATGATGGCCTTGAGTTACATTATGCCTTGGCCTCTTAGGCACCCCATGCTGCAAAGGCAGGAATAAGCTGTTCTCTTTCAGTGCTCTCTGCTCGAGCCAAGCTGCAAGCCTGTACAGCCCCAAGTGCCAAAAACAACAATGTACAAGCTGTTCTCGAGCAGGATTTAAGAACGAGGACAGCATCCAACCACAGCCTGAGCCTCTTCCTCTGTTTGAGTCATTGCTGCCCTGCAATGCCTCGGCGATGATCGACTTACTGATTTCTTTCCAAGACACCACGCTTGTTCCAAGTGCGCCTTTAACCCTCAGCGACACACTTGGTGCCTTGTTGAGGGAAGACCGCTTTGTTTCAAGGCGCAGATATTTTTTCCCCTCCCCTGTGAAACCAGACTCTCTTCCACTGGTCAAATCACAGTAGGCTTTCCTGCCTTGTGCTAAAATAACCAGAGACATTTGAATTTGCAACACACAAGGTTAGAGAGTTCATTGGAGAACAACCTTTAAAAGCAATATAGCCTTTGAAAGGATTTGATGTGAAAGATAATTTGCTAATGAGTTTAAAAAGTAGTTGTGGCAAAATGCAAATGCCTTTGAACATTCTTTGGCTTCAACCTTCTCATTTCCCCCCTCCCCTCCCCTCTCCCCTATTTCACCTCATTGACAATAGAGCTGTTAAACGTTTAGAGCATTTGACAGCTTTCTCTGAGGAGCATTTACTGTTGGTGGGTTTTTAATGTTTCCTGCTGATTTCCACATAAGAGTCAAATATTATTATTAACCCACACTCGGAGACCAGCAATGCTGTTGTCTAGTCTTAGGGGAGGCGAAAGGTCACCTTATTGAGGTCCTTTCATGGCTTGACTCCATTACCACAGATAGTTGAAGAAAATAAAACCTTTTTGTTTATTTTATGCGGTGGGAGAGTTGCTCACACGTGGCCTAGTCTCCTGTGGCAATTTTTAAAACTTTATAATTCTGTGTAAGTTTTTGCCAAGAGAGCTGCAATATCATGTATTATTCTGCGGCCAGAAATTAACACTAGATTAGGTAACGGGGCGTGGCAATCGGTTGTCACAAAGAGGTGTTTGTTATGGCCAATTTTCTCTAATCAGAATCTATACCTAAAGGAGTTCAAGGAGATTTCAGGTGGGATAAACCTTAGGAAAAATGCGATATGACATGTATCTTACGAACATGGGAGTGAATGCACTGGGAAGTAGCTGATGTTTAGCGGCCATGGACATTCAAATACTCTTCGGAGGATTGGAAGTTCAGATGGTGGAAGAGTCTGGCTCAGTTGGTAGGACTCTTTCCTCTGAACCAGAAGGTTATGGGTTCAAGTCCCATGTCAGGATTTGCAACTCATATAGTCCATGCTAATGGTCTAGCGCAGTGCTGTGGGTGAGTTGCATCGTCAGAGGTGCTGTCAGAGCGCTTAACGGTGGCGGAGACTGTTAAGCACTCATCGTCACTGGTATGGCGTCACTGGGTAGGCGAACAAACAATTCAAAACTCCGCCAATCGCATACTGACCCCGACCAAACCCCCAGCTCTCCAGCTCTGGCCCAGGCTCCACTGACTCCCCATCACCAACTGGACCGACTTCAAGATACTCACACTCTCGTGTTCAAATCCCTTCACTCCATGGCCCCTCCTTCCCTCTCCGACCCCCTCACTCCCTAATCTACCACCCGGTCAGCACCTCCGCTCGACTGGCACCGGCCTCCTGCTCGTCCCCTCACACTACCCTGCGCCCCACCATCGGAGGTCGCGCTTTCAGCCACTACACCCCAAAACTTTGGAACACTCTCCCTCAATCCCTCCGCCTTGCCCCCCCCCTCTACCCTCTTTCAAGTCCCGCCTGAAAACTTTCCTCTTCGACCGTGCTGACAGCCACCTGCCCCATCGGCTCGGAGTCAGGCTCCGCCACTGTTAAGCACTCTGTGACGCTACCTTGTGTGGAGGGCGCTATATAAGTTGCATCGTCAGAGGTGCTGGTTGTTGTTGTTGTTGCCCTTTGAATGAGACCTTATACTGAGGTCCCGTCTGCCTTTCTAGTTGGGCGTTAAAGATGCCATTACACTATTCAAAACGAGAAGGCCATTTCTCATGGTCTCCTGGCTAACATTGCCCCAAATATAATTGGTCACTTACTTGATGGCTGTTGGTGAGATCTTGCTGGATTTGCCTACAGTATATCCCGTGAAGCACTTTGAGACATTTTGATGATGCGATCGGTGGCTACATCAAATGCAAGGATTATTATTATCATTAGTAAATTGAATCTGATTAAAAAACAATCCTTGCATTTGTTATGAATGTAAGATACTCTACTGGTACTGTTGCTCTTTAAGATAGCGTTAAAACACATTTATATGTTTAGGACAGAGTGAGGATTACTGCACATCTGTTCATGTTATCCCTGTCCTGGATTGAATAATGCTGCCTTGGCCCCGGCTGACCGAATTGGAACAGTATTCCATTCTCCAGCACGGACATCGACATCTTTTCCAAGAGAAGTAAAGAGATTTCTTATGTGGCTTTTGTATGTGGCTCAAAACCTTAAATAGTTCTCAAAAGCAGCCTGTCAAATCGGGAAACCTTTGCAAACCCCCTATTTGGCAGTTTCGGCGCACACTGCTCCCAAATGAAAATGCTCCCCTGATTTAGTGTCTAGATACGGCCGAACAAGGCACACAGATAATTGCCAAAGTGGGACCGAAACACTGGACATTTGGAGCAAAACAAAGCAAACATTAGGATCCAATAAAATTAAATATCAAAAACAAATTTCAATTCAATGCCACTCTGTGAGACTTCTAAAAAACCAAAGCATTTTCAGCTTTGATTGTAAACTCCCAATTGTGAACCGTGATTTCTAACTTGCAACAGTCTTTGGAACTGTTTTAAATTTGGAATATAATTCTGTTCTCTTTCAATCCCTCCTCACCTCCTGCTAATCTCATGAGATTTTACTTTGGCTCAATATCTATCCTGGATCCCCAGAGACTGCAAACTCACAGGGTGGGGTGTAGTATTTTGGAACAAGTTGCATTTACACAGGGTGACCAAAAAGTTGCCATATCTACCCTATTATCTTTAGAAAAACAAAAATATTATCATTTCTTTCAGACTTATTAAACATTGTAATGGTATCACGACTTTTTGGTCACCGTGTATAACATCCTTCACGTAAGATAAAGTGTTGTTTCACAATGACGGGGGGCAGACAAGCATGGGAGAAGGGGGAAGGGATAGTGGCTGATGCAGATAGACACAATCGTACTTTGAAGCATATAGACTTTGAACTAAGCGCAAGATTTTATTTCTATGAAATGCTATGATTATTTAACTGAACTTTTTTTTCATTTGTTACGAGAATATTAGACCGGGGGATAGGGAGTGATTGGAGCCAGGCAAAGGGGAGGGTTTGGGCTCGATTAGGAATGAGACAGATTCAGATGTTTTAGAGGATTCAAATATAAATATGCTGGTTGCACATATTGTCCACAATATTGGGAAAGATCAATGGAATTTCTTAACATGGTCCATGAGGGTCAAATACTGAAAAGTGTTATAACAAACAAAATCTAAAGTAAACACATTGCCTCAAATCTGTGGATGATTTAAAGCCTCTTCCAAGCAATGACAAAAGGGGCAAGTACTTCAGGAGTTTTGTAATATTAGAATATGCAACGTTAATTAAATTAATTGGCTCTGTCCCTGGATAATAGCCTGAAATTGTGTTTTCGAACACAGGTGTTTAATGCTGTGTTAAACTCACACAGTATATTAGAGTGATTACACAGACATAGTGCTATATGTAGAATGTACTTTCCTGCCTGGGCGATAATTGAAAATCACAAGGTGAGAACCGTTAGTGACAGGAAAAGTCTATTATGTCTTTAAAAAAAAGCCAACATCATTTTGATTCATCTCAAGCCCACCTGCATCCATCTACTCAATATATCCTTTGATCCAACATGTCATCCAATTGCCATTTGAACCCACTTATACTATTTGCTTCCCTGGTAATCTATTCCAGAAGTTTATTACCATAGTGTAAGAAAATTCTGCCTAATTTCCCTGTTATTTTTAACTCTCTCATTTTTAACTAGTGCCCCCAAGGCATCCGAAGCCTTTGCAATAGTAAGTGATTTATTTGGATCAATTTTACCAATGTTTGTTTTTGGATGGGGAATGGAATGTGTGATGTGATAATTATCACAAAGACAAAAATCACTGTTATGACATGTCCTTATAACGCGTCCTTAGAATCTGTCCTCGTGGAGAGATTTGGGACTGCTTGCTCCATTCCTAAACGTTGGGAGAATGATGTTGCACAGATCTGTTGAGTTTCAATCTGGCTGACATTATCCTGCTTAAGCCAATGATGGCTACCATTACTCCCAGCTGTAAAAGCAGCGACTCGAGCCTCTTGCCCTGGATAAACAATTTTGTGATAGCAGGATCGCAAGGAAGGTTGTTCAGATCTGTTGGCGAAAGGTGGTCCAGATCGCTCCCTACTGACTGGCTGACACTCTGGTTTCAGTCTCAATCCGCAGCACAGAACTCTCCTAAGTCAGTGCAGAAGAAACTGGGATAGGAGAACTCCCAGCTCATTAAATCAACTCATCTAGTCCCATTCTCAGTTGATAGAGGAACAAAATGTATATGGTGGGAAGGATTGGGAAGTGATTAAAACAGTAATGCAATTTTCACTTTTCAATTGTTAGATTTTCAACAAAATCTTTGCTTTTGTGTTACAATGGAGTACAATTCTCGGTTGTTTCTTAACGCATTCCGTGTGCTAGTTAAGACAAGGAAGGGGTTAAAAAAATCCACAGCAATCTTTACCCCGCTATTTTTAAAAACGTTTCGAACTCTAAAGTTAGTTCTCAAAAAGAAGGCAACTTTGCGTGTGAAGTATACTTTTTTAGTTGCCAGAATGAAGGAATAAGCATCCGTTGCCAGTACCTACTGCAGAGTCCCTGTGGGGATTCTCAGAAGCCTACTCCAAGACCTTGCTCTCAGCTCTTCCACAAAGCTTGAATTTGTGAGAAATAATCTGTAATTTCATGCCAACTACTCCAATAGTTCCAGATAACTCAAACCCTGTGCGTTTTCTCTCCCGGATCTACTTTACCACTGTTCCAGACTATTCACCGAACTCCATGTTATTATGTGTTCCAGATCAGAGAGCAACGGAGATGAGTTCTCAAAGAAACAGCATGGGCAAGAAATCTCATGCTCTGTGCTTGAATATCAGTATTTAAAATAATAATGGCTATAAATGGGACTGATGTATCAATCTTTCATATCATATCCTGCACGCTTGGATCTATAAATGGGACTGAACAAAACTGATGCATTAAAATGTTCAAATGCTCTATGCTAGGATATAAATAATAGTGATAAATTATCACTAATCCATCCAAACTTTTCTGCTTTTAGATAATAAATAACAAAAATGAATGGGAATGACACACCAATATACTCACATGCCTTGTGCTTGGGTATAAATAATGGTGCTAAATGGAACTGATGCATGAAAACTTTCATCTGTTCCTGGCTTGGAAATAAATAAGTCCAATAAATGGGAATGATTCACCCAAGCTTTGGGAAAAGATTTCCTTAGGTGGTTAATGTCAGTGGCCACATTACTGAGGGTCAACGATGGGGAACATTGGCCGGTGAAACTAACAGCAATTGCCAATTTATGCTTAATGATTGACACTCCATATCTTACCAAACCAGTGAAGCATTCATTGGCGAAATGATATTGATTTACCTTGTCAAAGTGTGTAACATTGACATGAAGGCACATTGATGGTGTATTAGAAAGCCCATCGGTGAGGTAGGCTACGGAGCTAATGTAGGACAGCAGCCTGGATGCCCTGCTTTCTTTGTTTGTTAGTTTCTGCTTCTCTCTGGCCAAGTGGGAATGAAGTGGTGTAGATTTTGGCTTGGCTCTGAAGCCTCTTTCCCAGAGGGTTGTTGTCAGTTCATGTCAAAGTGCCCAGCCAATGCTATGGCTAGGTGAACAAACAAACAAACTAAACTTGCTGATGGCCCTTAAAATCAACTCTCAACATATACAAATCAAAGCTACCACAGACAGAAAGTCTATAAAAAGCAAGCGAAGGGAGCCTGCCCCCCAGTCCATCTCCCCCTTCCCCTCCTTCAATAGTAAAGAAGAAAGTTGCCCAACGAAAAGCCTACAGTCTGCAAGACATATCAGTGTCTTCATCTTCCTAACTGCTGCCACTGATATGCATTTGCTTTGGGGAATGTTTTAAAAGTTGGATGGGATCAGATTGCAGAAAAGTCTATAAAAATACACATCACATTGTCCCACAGTAACACAGTAAAACACGGTCCCTAACTAACCTCCGTTGAATGTTTTCCACTCACTCCTGGCAACTAATGAACGCAACAAATAAGGCCTGGATACTAGGCACCTCATTACATGAGCCAGTAACTGGAGATGCAGAATGTCAAGGCACAGAAACAAGCCATTTGGACTACCATGGGCCAAAGGTTAGCAAAGGGCGAAGGAATCTGGAATGTCCTGCCAGGAGCAATGTTCAAGGCCGAATCCATATTAGCTTTCAAGAGCCACCAGATATTAAAATCCATTTGATCTCATCCTCCCAGAATACCCACCCTACTGTCTTCTCATTGCAGCATCAATCTGCTTTTTTTTAAAATGAGTCCAGGATCCTGGCCTGAACCAACTTCCCTGCCACTCTGTTCCAATCACTGATTATCCTCCTGGTAAAGAAAAACATTCTGTCTTGAAATTGCCCTTCGCGAAACCTTCTGATTTTACTGTCTTGGTGCATCCTACTGCTCCGCACTGGGTGTACTTTCCCAATCCCATTTAAAAGCTTTATATAATGTCCCGGGATTGTACTTTATCGCCTGCTCCGCGCAATTGGCTGCCGCGTTTCGCCCACAAAATACACAGTCAATTCCCTTTACAGTTTATCCTGTGAAGCCCTTTGAGACGTCTCGTAGACATGATAAGGCGTTATATCAAATGCAAGGATTACTATTATTATCATTATTACTAGCATCCCCTTTCAGTGCAAATGAACAACAAACTGCAGAATATTTAGCAAAATACGAAGTAGGTGTCAATCCACATCTTGTGCTCCTCTGATTGAGATGGGCTGAGGTGGGTAGATATTTGTTAGGTGAGGGAATTAAGGGATACAGGGCAAGCGCAGGTGATTGGACTTGAGGTACAGATCAGCCATGATCTTATAGAATGGTGGTACAGGCTCGAGGGGCTGAATGGCCTCCTCCTGCATCTATGTTTCTATAATTGCATTGTTTTGTCACACACATCACCTTTCAGCTTGTCAAACCAATCCATTGAAGCAAATTTCTCTACTTTAATACATCTATTCCAGTGGGATCAGGAAATGGGAGCAATGGAAGCAGCAACTATTATGCCCTGGCAAATGGCAGTCAGCTTTACCACACACTCAGCAGTAAATTCCCCCCATAGAGTTTAAGACAATTTTATTACCTTTGGTCTGTTTTGAGTCCAAAGGACAATCAAACTAAAATGAACATGGGAACCAAAGCCACTTCACTGATCCTGCCCTGAAGCAAATAAGGATTCTTTTGATTTTTATGTTGCAACTTAAGTAAAACAAACTGGAGAAAATGAATCGCAAATGTTTTTAGTCACAATGATAGACTGGAAAAACGTATTTAATCACATTAGTCTGATGATTTATTTGAAAAGGATATGAATAAACATGTATTTTCTCCTAGCGTGTAGTAAATGGCCTGGTGCGTGTATCTTTTGCAGCCTGTTGGTTTCACACATTACATAGAAAGTAACTGTGAGCGTGCAAAAAGGCGGTAGCCGTACATCAGAGGTTTGTTCTGCATCATAAACCACACAAAGGGAACTCGAGTAGATTATCAGACTTAAATTAAATTAAAGGCACTTATAAGAGTTGGTTAGTTTATCGTAACGCACATATTCTGTTCCTTCGAGTTTTTTCCATTCGACGTGTACTGTCAAGGGTCTGTATTTTCCATTATGGACGACAATTTTTCCCTCACTCTCGTTCATGTTTTGTTGTGGTTTTCCACACCATAAAGAGTTTTATTTATAACAGATTCTGTAAATACAATGTTAACAACTCACTAGGTCATTATGTACCCCATAATACACTTTATATAAGGTGTTTTATTCCCCTTTCCTCACAATAATTGGATGCTGGCAATGGCAAGTTCATACTTCAAGCAAACTATAACTTTGATCTATAGTTGTGCATTTCTGATGCCATATTACCACTGTGCTCCAGGGTTCCTTATTACTAATAGCAATCCTTAATGGTGGTCCCGTTCTCTCTGAGGCAATATTTGACACTTTCGTGATGGAAATAAAGCGGGAAATGTAGTCGTCTTATAATAGTGCAAAATAATCCAAAGTACAAGGGCCAAATTCCAGACTTACGGCTCCAGAGGATGTACAGACTACCCTGGGACAGGTCACCGGGAGCCCCACGTTCTTGCGTTCACTAATTTTAGCAACGGAAATGCAGATGTGCATAAACAAGGGCAGAGCATTGGGAGGTTGCACCACTGGATGGATTGCCTTTGCACAAAGGTGCTCCTACAAAATACATTTCCCTCACTAAGGGCGCTTTTAAGCGGTCTGAGATGCTACCCACATGAAGGGCAGTATAAAAATGCAACTCGTTGCTGTTGTGTGTCCTGAAACCAACTGTAAATCTCCAATTGTGAACCTCCAGATGAAATCAATTAACTCAGCACGGAACTAGGAGGTAACCCATCCTCGCAGGACAATATGGCTCGACTACACGAGGCTGATATTGAGGGAATCTTCACTCACATTTTAACAGAAACTTCTGGATCCTGCTGCTGCTATTGAACAGCAGTCAAACAAGAGGTCATATTTCGGCGGTCCTGATCACTTAACTCGCTGGTGCACAGGCGAGTAATGTTTAAAAAGAAACGTAGAAAAATATACATCTTTGTTCGAGAGAGCGTTCTTTATGTAAAGGAACGGAGATAAAGAAAATACTACTTGATGTAGTCTTGTTCAAATGTTAGCTGTAGCTAAGTACAAGGGTTTTCTTCTGACAGTTATAAAGCGCAGCCAAGAAGGAGCAAACAAAAGGGGTCCTGTCCTTAGACAAATATTGTGCTTCTGGAGTGTGGAGTGTCCTGGATTCATCCTTCCTTCATTCTGCTACTTTGTTCCACACTCAGCAGTTTGATTGCCTGTTCTTTTTGCGGGTTTCCAGCTCTGTTTATTTTCCTTTGTCCGTCTCTGTTATTTCATCGGTGATCAAGTGTAATGAGGAACCCTGCAAACCAAACAACCAGGGCTGGATAATGAAGGAGTGGACTGACTTCTCCGTTTACTTTTCATTTTCATACGTGGCGTTTTGAACAGCCGGGGTCGAAGTCAAAGTGGAACGAAGCTCATTTTAAAACTGGTTTACTTTACTCTGTCCATCAGCCAGCCACGAGTGTGTGTTTACCCCAATGCCAATGTTAACCCATTGACTGTTCAATACAATCCTTTCCTCTCCACAATGTCCCATGCTCTGCACATCAAACAGACCAGTAGCATTGTTTTCATTAGCCACGACCATATTTCATGTCTTGACAGATCTTCACGGGGATTTGCTGTTTTTTTTTTTAGCAATTATAAGCCTAAAATGAAAATTTTTAATCAACCGCCATGAAATTAGCCATGCTGCCATATTCTAAACATGTATTCTGCAAGACGTGCATAAAATAACTCTAATTCTTAACACATTTGCGGACACGTTTATTCAGCTGTACACATTTTTTTCCAGGGCTCATTGATTGACGTTATGATGATTCTTACATTTGATATAGCACCTTTCATGTCAGGAGGACATTTCAAAGCACTTCACAGGATTTACTGTAACATGTAGTGACTGTCTGTATTGTTGGCAATTATGGCAAACCAATTTGCACACAGCAAAGTCCAACAAAGAGTCATGAAGTGAATAACCAATTTCATTTGGGGGATTGTTGACTAGTACACTGGGAGAAACTCTTTTCTCTTGTTGAATGACGTCGTGGGATCTTTAATATCTATCTGAACAGGCCGACGGGACCTTGGTTTAATGTCTTTACCTGAAGAATGTCACTTCTAACAATGCAGCACACCTCAGAGTGGCTGGAGGGTCAGGTGAAACAATGTGGGTTCAAAAGTCCCAACGTGGGGCTTGAACCCGTAATCTTCTAACTCAGAGATGAGAGTGCTACCAACTGAGCCAGGCTGACACATGGAGGAAAGTTGTTAGCTATGGATTAGTATAGTCAGTACAATGACGATAGAGTCATCGAGTCAACCTGTTCTGCTTTATTGCATCTAACCTACAGCGCGGTTTAACACCAGCTGTAAATTCTCAAAAGGGAATGCAAGGATTATTATTATAATAATAATAATAATAATAATAATAATCCTTGCATTTGATATAGCGCTTTTCACGTCGGGAGGACGTCCCAAAGCGCTTCACAGAACACACTGTAAAGTGAATTGACTGTATATTTGTGGGCGAACGCGGCAGCCAATTGCGCACAGCAATGTCCCACAAACAGTCGTAGATTAAAAATGACCAATTTTATTGTTGTTTTTGGTTTTTGGAGGGATTATTATTAGGCTCTGTGTGGAGTAAGGAAACTTGCCCAAGGTTTCGCCCTCTGCCTGGAATTGAACTCAGGTCTCTCGCTTGCAAAGCGAGTGCTCTAACCACTGAGCTACAGGACTCCACTAATATCAAATATAAGAATTATTATTTGTTAAGTCAGGGTATCAAGGGATACGGGGCAAGGGTGGGTAGTTGGACTTGAGGCACAGAACAGCCATGATCTTATAGAATGGCAGAACAGGCTCGAGGGGTTGAACGGCCTACTCTTGTTTCTATGTTAACATGCCTTTTGCAAGCATCTTGGTTGTACATAAAATGAACTTTAAATCTCTAAAGCATAGTGGAAACGCTTTATGCTTTAAAACTGAAATATCAGACTAAAATTCCAAATTTTTTAGCAATGTTTAAAAAACGATTAAGATATATCATGAAACAGTTATAAGTCAAATAAATTGCATCTGATTTTCCAATTACCAGCGATCTTTACACTGAATTACTGCCATATGGTAAATTAAGAGATTGTTTTGGACAGTATCAAAGTTAGTTCACAAATTCTGACATAATTCTTAACACAGCAGTAAATTGTTTGTGCTGGTGAAGTCAAAACAGCAATTTAGCCAATTATTGAGGGAACGGTTCGAATTAACTCTGTATTTTACAGAATCTGAATGGTTCTGTGGCTTACACAACAACAGTGTGACAATCACAGCCACTGTCATCTCAGAAGGATCTGTTGAAACTGCTGTGAGGATGTGTAAGAGCAGTGGAATCCAGAGAGAGAGTGTCCACAATTCCTACATAAGAGGCACTGAACATACCTTTATTGCAATGAAGTCAACTCTTTTATGCTGCTCCTGCACTCGCTCCTTCTGGTTCCTGGTCAGTCTCGCCGGAGCTGTCTCTCTTTATGTCGTACACTGGCGAGAAACGGCTACCAAACAAACAGAATATGAAGACATTCCCAAAACTTTGCTCATCTTCAATTTTAGGGCAACAGATTTAGGTTAAGGTTTTGAGAAATGTCGGGCCCTCTGGTTCTAATAGTAAACAAAACTTTGTTATGCTGCACCTCCCAGGCTCTTTCAACCAGCTGAAATCCCTTAAGTGGCCTTTGCCAATAATAAAGCATACTTATTTTCCATCTGTTAATTGCTACCCCGATGGCCTAAAGGTAACATGATGAACAACATTTAAAAAAGAAAACAAACTAATGTGACAAATGCGCAACATTCCAACCTGTCAAATTCGGGACCATTTTAAAGACCCACTAACTAACGTCTGAGGCCTTAAAGCAGAACTTGTTTTTCCTCCGCGGACCAAGAAACAGCGAGGAAGTAGTCTTGTGGGTTACAAAACACTTAGTCAAGACACAGACCGGTAAGCCCTCTTACGTTGGAGTCAGAAGGTTGTGGGTACAATCCCCACAGATTGAACGTGGACTTGGATTCACATGACACTCCGATGAGGCCAGTGAGGTGCTGGGGGATGTTGAATTGTCGGAGGTGTCGTCCTTCGCAAGATCATTAAACCGAGCTCCCGATTGCCTGTTCAAGTGGACATTAAAGATGGTACTGTCGTTTTCTATCTGCGGAATATAACTCCGGCTTTTAGTTATGAAATGAGTAAAATCCAACTTTAAAGATCCCTAGCTAAAGGGCTCTTATATCCTCTAAGGGTAAGAAGAGTCAGAAATAAAACAAACTGGCTGATTGTAACTCAGCAGTGTCCCACAAACAGTCGTGGATTGAATGACCACATTATTATTTATTCACAATTTTTTTTAAAAGGTTTATTACCCCCAGAAAAGCGATCTGCCAATCGACTAACAACCGGGTTCCTACTTACTGCTGGTAAACAGAAGCGTGCGAGTGGAGTAAGGAAAATTGCCCAACATTTCGCCCTGCCTGGAAATTGAACCCAGGTCCTGTTGCTTTCGAGGAGAGCGCTTTAACCACTGAGCTGCAGGACTCCACCAGGGACTACAGGGTTAACAGCGCCTGCGAGTTTCGAGCAAGTAAACCGAAAAGAAATCAACACAGCCAGTCAGATTAAAAATAAACCTTGGATATTTGGAAGTGGAGACAAATTGAAGAGGAAGGAATAACTAACTTGTAGCGTTTTTCAGGAATGTGACCCACTTACTGTCATGTGCAACTGAGTGTGAGTGGCCGGTGTGAAGAACGGCTTTAACTTGAAGGATTCTAGTAGGAGTAGGATTTCCTGGGGAAAAAAAATCAAGTTGGGTTTTCGCTGTATTCTGTCTCGTGGAGGAACGTGGGAGGGAAACCTGGTAAGATTTCCAGGTAGTTGGTTGTCAATGGGGCCACACAGCAGTTGTCCCATTCCCCCTCCCCGTCACCACTTCCCTCTCTCGCATACTCCCAGCTTTGGGGGCTGGGGGTGCGGGTGGGGTGTAATGGGGGAAGCTGATTATTTAAAAGGCTTGGCGGAGATTTCAAAAACACAGAATTGTGGAAAGCAACCGTTTTCGCTCAGGAAAGTAGGAAAATCTTTTGCTGTATTTTTAATACCTTTTGTCGCTGCCAGAATGTACAGAAGAAGTGTGACTTGAAATGGGCTGATGTAGCCAGCCCGCCTCCTGAGGTTCCTCATTTATCCCTCAACCGCCGTTCTTTTCCATTTGGCAATCGCGCTAATCAAAAGGAGCTTTGAAGCTTTTCCAAGTGAAAAATGTCCAAAGTCACAATACTTTCCAGCTGTCAGACCAGCTCTTGCCATCGTTAGCTGGAGCGAGCTCATTTTCAGTTAATATTTATCAAATGCATAGCTTGAAATTGAGATTTCAGTGAATGAAGGCTTTTAAACCTTGCGACGTTCAAATAAACCAAAGCAAAGCATTTAATTTTTTTTTAAGTTTCCGTAACTTTCTCAAGCAAACTAAGTGTTCTGTATTTTACTCTCCTCTTGACCTACATGCAATAGTTTGTTTTTAAAAAAGGATTTGGGGAAATCCCCGTCAAACCAACTACAGTAGAGGGTAAGACAATGAGACAAGAAGTACAATTTCAAGGGTTGCTGTGTCTCCCACACACACCACATCCCACCTCATTCTCAGGAGTCCTGTAGCAATTAGAGCACTCACTACGCAAGTGAGGTCACTCAATCTACGACGGTCTGTGGGACGCTGCTGTGCCCAATTTCGCCCACAAAATATACAGTCAATTCACTTTACAGTATATTCCCTGAAGCGCTTTGAGACATCTCGAAGACGTGATAAAGCGCTGTATCAAATGCAAGGATTATTATTATTATTGATATTATTATTATTCTCCTGGGGGAGGAGGTGACTCTATTGCTTTGCTTCAGTCAGGAATGTGAAAGGCTGTCCAAGCTCTTCCCTCCAGCTCTGTCTAGTTCCAACAACGGGACTGATGCTGCAAACCTGCCATATTTGATGTGCTACCCTATTCCCTCACTGGAAAGTTGGCCCTTGGAGCCTGTAACTGGATTCCCATTTTTTTCCATCATGGTGGTGTTTGGAGGAACGTTCAACCCTGCCATCCTGATTCTATTATAAAGTTGTGGTCACAGACTGCTGATGCTGTCTCCATTTCCTCTACAATCCATAGAACCACTTATCCATCAAATGCCTAATGGCTGCCTGAATCTCTGATGGGTCTTCTCATTTGCTGGCGTGGAATGCTCCTCTTTCTTGCCAAAGGCACTTGTGTAGCTGTAACTGTACTATATGCCTCATCTCGTACAATGACTTGCTGGCATATCCTAATCCAAGCCTAACCTGGCACAGCTGGATGAGGTGCCCACCTATTTCCCACGGACATCCAAAAAGGAGTATGAGATACATGCCTTCGCTCCACCATCGGTGGCCGTGCCTTCAGCCACTACACCGCGAAACTCTCCAACTCTCTCCCTCAATCCCTCCGCCTTGCCCCCTCCCTCCCTCCCCACTTTCAAATCCCGCCTAAACACCTTGTTTTGGATAGTGCTTATGGCTACCTCCCCTCTTGCTCTTCGCCCCGGCTCGGTGTCAGACTCCGCCACTGTCAAGCTCTACAGGACACTGCCCTGTGTGAAGGGCATTATATGAATGCAAGTTGTTGTTGTTGGTTTGACAGAGGGTCAGTCTGCAGTGAAAGTAACACAGAAAGGCTTTGGGGATGTCAGTGCTTGCTGCTTTGATCAGGGTTTGCCTGCTAGCCTTGATTTGCCACTGTGTAACCCAACAGACGTCCTGGCTTTTCCTGGCATCCTTCCAATGTTGCATATCAATGTACTGATAGCCTGAACATCCTGTTGGTATTTGCCAGCCTGTGATCTGCACAGAAATTTGACATATACATATTTGTCCAGAAGTGGGAGCGGGTGGCATTCAGCCATCGCGTCTGTCCCACGATGACCCTTTTTCTAAATCACCCCTTTTTTACCCTATTAATTCCACTTTAAAGCTCGGTCGGGCCCATGTACCTCAATGTTTTTACCGCTCAGGTGCTTATCCATTTCCCCTTTGAACAAGTCAATTAATTCAGCTTCAATAAGCAATTCTGGTAATGAATTCTAAATAATAATAATAATCCTTGCATTTGATATTTTGCCCACAAAGTATATAGTCACTTCACTTTACAGTATATTCTGTGAAGCGTCTCGAAGACGTGATAAGGCGCTATATCAAATGCAAGGATTATTATTATTATTTCTCTGTGTAAACCATCTGAATCCTTGTGAGATTTCCATCTGGCTAACCCACATAAGTATCTATTTTTCTTTCTTTGCTCTGCAGTGAATGCTAAGAAATTCCACATCCATCAGACCTCAAACATGATCAGTTTTCTTCCTCCTCACAATTTGTTACTACTTTCTGCCACTCTTTAGGTCATGCTTATTAATGTTACATTTCTCTGTGCTCATCAAGCTTGGCAATGCTGAAACTACCACAGAGTAAATATTTAGAATGAATCCTGAAGCTTTTGATTATTATATTACGAAACGAAAGTCCTCAGAAACCACATTCTGGAGAGGTTTGGGAAAAGCAACTTTTCTTTTGCTGGTTGAGAATTCGAGATACTTCGGAAAAACTATTGCCATTGCAGGATTTGTTACGGCGGAGACTAGTGGGGAGGCACATGTCAGCACTTTGAGCAACAGAGATCCAGCATGTAATGTCCTCAGATTGAATACCAGCTTTGGGCTTTCAACACCTGATGTGCAAAGTGGGAGTGGAGCTCAATCAACCCATCATGTTTGTGCTGGTGCTCGCACCCTCCATTTTTCCCTCATTCCCAATATTCTCTTTTGGAATTTTTTTTTGCTCTAGAATCCCCCGAGGGAGCTAACGCACAAGCTCAGGACACAAGCCAACAGCTCTCAGAGGTGAGCTCTGAGCTAAGATTGTTTTCCATTGATAGAAAAAATATGACTGAGAAATGCGAGTCTAGCTATTGGAAAATAGGTCGCTTTAACTCGCTCACTGTGAAGCGAGGTAACTGAATAATATTTTAAAAAGCACAGACTGTAAGACTTTGTCATGTAGATGAACAACAATGTTTGTTTGCAGTGTAATGCCTTGATTGGTTCCCTGCTCTCCTAATTTTGAAACAAAGCTTCTAACCTAATAAAATAAATCATTTTAAACAGATGGTGGCAATATGGCCATAACTAATAGAAAGTTACAGTGCCAGGCTGTCATCTGTGGGTTGAAAAGGCCATATGTGTGAGGGACAATAGGGTATGAACAGTGCAGGTGGCAGCGTTTAAAATGAGAAGGATTATGAAACCTATCACCGGAGGCAGGAAGCTAACTGGTGGTCTTTGGGGAGCTGATGCTTAAAAAGGATGAAGATTGTCTTTTTTTCCCCAAAAAAAAATTAAAACAATGACCTTATCTATATAATGCTGGCAGGATGTTTGGACGGAACTTGATCCAACTTGGATGGGAATCAATGTAATCAGAAGGGAACTGGGAAGATGGAAGCAGATGTGATACTATCAGGGACAGTCATGGGAGGGCTGCATTGAAGTGGTCAAACTGCGCAGGATTTGACACCAGGAGTTGGCATGGTTAATGGGTCAGTTAGATCAGATATGCCGGCTTCCATTTAACCTTGTTGTTTAACCTTCTCAAGTAGCATATGTGGGATGTATTCTCCCTCAGTGGAATTGGAGTTATGGTGACCTGAATGGAGGACCTATGCTATGGAACATGAATTAGAGTCAAAGGCTCTTTGTGCTTTGTGCAATGTGAACAATACATTTGAACTCTTCCGAACTGACCAGCCTGTTAACATACAATCCTAATAATCTCCAGTTTCACCCCAGAAGTCAGCCACGTGAGTGCGCAAAGAATGGAATAATATAATCTCCTCTCGTATTGACAGAGGAAGAGTAGCACGATGGACAAATGCAGAAGCCAATTCCTGTTTGTTTCTCTGAGTGTGATCATTGACTATCCAATTGTACCCAACGTGAACTGGTTACTTTCATATATTTTTATACGTTGATTCATGTAAAGGGAAAGTCCAATCTCAGTGTAAGCACGAGCGTGGTGGCCACTTAAGGTGCCATATTTATATCCCATGTAGTTTGCTATTTTCCCCGTCCATTGCTTTCTTTCCTATTGAGTTTCTCTGATTCAGTGAATTGGACCGGAAAAAACAGTGCATTGGCATAGGGTTCCAGGTTATCCCTACAGCATATCTGACCCATTTATGAGTAACAAAGGAATTACTAAAGTATTTTCGAGTCCGTTTGCAGACGGCAGCACAAGACGTGTGGAGGTTCACAGGGAGCGTTGGTTATGTTGTAGCAATTACTTGGCGATGCCTGCAAAATAAAACAAAGTCTACGTTTTTAAACTGTTTAAAATAGTGTCACTGAAATGACAGCAGACTTGAACCTCCCATTATGGATACCCTCCAACTTAGCCTGCGACAGACACTCGGAAAATGACAAAACAACCTCAAAGACCCTGAAACCATCCTGAGTCGTCTTGATAAATAGAATCGTTTCTTGCGACTTTGGATTTGAAACGCCTGCAAATCTTTAATCATACGGTGAATTGATAATTCCAACCATTTCATTGTATTCGTGGCTTCCCTTGACTTCAAGCAAAGCAACTGGCATCTTAGCTAAAAGTGCTTAAGAATCAGAAGATTACATCATGCAATGAGGAAAGGATATGCAACATTTTAGCCCTCTGCCAAGAGATTGTGTCTCTGCTTGTCTGCAAGCCTGAAGGTCATAGAGATACCTAGCCTGACAGTCCAATCAGCCAGATACCTCGTGCAATTCTTTTAAGGTGTTCAAATTGGAGAGACTGAGATGGTCAGAATTCAGGGATCGCATTTATCAAGGCAGAACAAAGGGAAAGATACTTACTGAAGCATCCATCAAAAGGAAAGGATTAATATTAAATAACAATATTAGCAATCCTTGATATAGTGTCTTATCACATCGTTGGGAGGTCTCAAAGCGCTTCACAGAATATACTGTAAAGTGAATTGACTGTACAATAGCCAATTGCGCACAGCAGTGTCCCACAGACAGTCGCGGATTCAGTGACCAAATTTACAAAAAAAAGAAAATGTATTCATTGAAGCCTTCCATATCCTGCTTAGACTTAAATATTGGGGGTTTCTCTATATGCCGTGGGTATCAACTCACAAAAGTTTGCCCTTAGTTTTGCCGGACTGGTTTCCTTCTGGAAGCACATTTTCTTGTCAACAGCAACCCAAGAAGTTCCAATCTTCCGATCTGAGCCAATCAAAGATGATGGATCACTCAGAAAACATAGGCAGGGTTTGAACATCCTGAAAGAATCCTGGAAGTAATTATTGTTCCACCTTCGGGCATTGCCAGAATAGATAGAGTAACATGCCTGCTGGTGCCCCTCAATGCCAGTAATACAACAAGGATCTAATTTACATTCTCTTAAGTCTACTTGGAGTTATGTAGACTCTATTAATGTTTTTTTTGAATTGAATGAGAAGCATATGTGTGTTATAGGATATCTTCCTTAGAGAGGTGCATGTAGACTTACGTTTCTGTGCATCGATCTGTACCAAAAGTCAAACATTGGAATGTGGAACGCTTTTCCACTTTTGCCACCCAGTGTTGAAATCCAACACTCCCAAGTCAGCTATAAACTGGTAAAATGGACCAGAGGCAAACCATATCTTCCTCTATTGTGTCCCAATATGTCTTGACCCTAATTTCAGACACAGCCTCCTTTACTCCACTCACCAGCCATGTATTGCATTTCTCTGAATGACATTGCCCACTTCGTTGCACTTAGTACTAAATTACAGAAAATGTTGTGCTCCGTCACTCTGTGATCTCTTTATATAAACCACATTTCCTAGATCCCTCACTAGCAGAGAACCATTATAAAGTGCTTCCTCTATGGCTTGCCCTTCATAACACATTTTTTTCTATATCTCCCACAAAACACAGTCCAGTTTCATAATATTGTTTAACAGATCTGCTGGCAATTGCTGGTCAACACGTCTGTGAGAATTCTGGATTCAGAATCAGAGAAGGTTGGTTCATAGCAGATGGTAGTATCTCCTATGACTATGAAAAAAACTTTGAAGAATCTGCAACAGAAGAAACATTAACAGAAAGGCCTTACAAGTTGGTGTGACTAATCCAGCTGGTATTGTCAGGGAACATCACAATCGAATGACTAAGCATTTCCAGATCTGAATGCCATGCCAGTCTTGTTCATATGGGGGCTCAGGGTTTACGATTAAGATAAATGGTTAGAAAACTGAACAGCGATGTCTCCTGTATCTAGGAAGGTATATAAAACGCAGCCGTTTACCTAATATGGTTTTGTTTTAGGCAGCTTGGTGGCTCAGCATTTTGGCATGCCAGCTCACCAGGGCACTGGAGTGCTGGGATCCTTCCACTCCCTATCCAGCCCTATCTCAAAAATAATAATAATAATCCTTGCATTTGATACATAATAATAATAATAATCTTTGCATTTGATATAGCGCTTTTCACGTCGGGAGGACGTCCCAAAGCGCTTCACAGAACACACTGTAAAGTGAATTGACTGTATATTTGTGGGCGAACGCAGCAGCCAATTGCGCACAGCAATGTCCCACAAACAGTCGTGGATTGAAAATGACCAATTTATTATTGTTTTGGGTTTTGGAGGGATTATTATTAGGCTCTGTGTGGAGTAAGGAAACTTGTGGAGTCCTGTAGCTCAGTGGTTAGAGCACTCGCTTTGCAAGTGAGAGACCTGAGTTCAATTCCAGGCAGAGGGCGAAACCTTGGGCAAGTTTCCTTACTCCACACAGAGCCTAATAATAATCCCTCCAAAAAACAAAAACAATAATAAATTGGTCATTTTCAATCTACGACTGTTTGTGGGACATTGCTGTGCGCAATTGGCTGCCGCGTTCGCCCACAAATATACAGTCAATTCACTTTACAGTCTATTCCGTGAAGCGCTTTGGGACGTCCTCCCGACGTGAAAAGCGCTATATCAAATGCAAGGATTATTATTATTATTATTACTTGCCCAAGGTTTCGCCCTCTGCCTGGAATTGAACTCAGGTCTCTCACTTGCAAAGCGAGTGCTCTAACCACTGAGCTACAGGACTCCACAGCGCTTTATCAAGTCTTCTAGACGTCCCAACGCGCTTCACAGAATATACTGTGAAGTGAATTGACCGTATGTTTTGTGGGCGAAACGCGGCAGCCAATTGCGCACAGCAGTGTCCCACACACAGTCGTGGATTACTACCCCTGTGGCTTCACCAAGATGGATATACTGCAGATCTGTGAGTAGAAAATGAGGTTGAAGGTAAACCACTGCTAGTCAGACCAGCAATGAAGCCCAGGATACAAGGTCTATGAGCAGAGAGTCTGGCCTGGAGAAAGCTGAAGTTCAGACCCGAGAGTAGACTTTCTTATACAGCGTGACCAAAAATTCACGATATCCACCCTATTATCTAAAAAAAATCATCATTTCTTTAAGACTTATTAGACATTGTAATAGTATCGTGACTTTTGGGTCACCATGTATTAGGCTTGTGAGGGAGGGAGGGCGGGCGGGCGGGCGGGAGTGAGTGAGTGAGTGAGAGAGAGAGAGAGAGAGAGAGACACGGACAGACAGACAGACAGACAGACAGACAGACAGATAGATTGATGATACATTTTACTTCGACAATCCTACAGTGTAAGAGTTGTATCTCTGGGTATTTTTTTCCATTGCTGGATGTCTTCTTGGGCTATTGCTATCATTTGACCAGCGGTGAAAATAGTTTTCGATGGAACAGGAACAAATTGTAGTTTAGTCCGAGAGGGAGACTTGCAGAGAGGAAGTGGAGTAGTGGCAGTGGTGAAATAGATGCAGATGGTGCTCTCTTCCTCTCCGAGGTTGTGCTGGAGGGGGTGCAGCTGGGATTTGAACTGGTCCTTGTAACTTTAGAAATAGGGCAAATTTGTTTTGGCTTCGTTACATGACCTCCTCTGATCCGTGTTGCTTTGGTGTCAGAGGGGATGGGTCTCTCATTCCTCACTCCTTTATTCCTTGTGGTCGTCCTTTATCTCTTGGATGGCTTTCAATATTTGGAGTCTATTTTTAAAATATATATATTTACATATATGATGTAAGAACATCAGAATTTGCTGGCAAGAGAATCATAGAATCATAGAACCGTACAGCACAAAAAGAGGCCATTCGGCCCATCGAGTTTGTGCGGTTCTTTGAAAAGAGCAATTGATGTCAATCCCACTCCCCGGCCCTTTCCCCATAACCTGCAAACCCGTCCTCCTCAAATATCTATCCACCGGGTTTTTAAAAGTTGTTATCGAATCGGCCTCCACCGCCCTTTCAGGCGATGCGTTCCAGATTCGAACATCTCGCTGCGTGAAAAAATGTCTTCTCATCTCCCCTCGGCTTCTTTTGGAGACTATTTTAAATCTGTGACCTCAAGTCACCGACACACCCACCAGTGGAAACAGTTTTTTCCTTTCTAACCTATCAAATCCCCTCATCATTTTGAAGACCTCTATCAGGTCTCCTCGTAACCTTCTCTGCTCCAACGAGAATAATTGTCATTATTCTCGCCTCTCCAACCTTTCCTCATCATCACGGTCCCTCATTCCTGGTACCATCCTCGTAAATCTCCTCTGCGCCCTTTCCAATGCCTTAACATCCTTCCTATAGTGCGGTGCCCAGAACTGGGGCAGTATTCTAACTGTTTATATCGGTTAATCATCACCTCCTGACTCTTGTACTCTATGTCCCTATTTATAAAGCCCGGTATCCCATATGCCCTTTTTACAGCTTTATCTCCCTGTCCTGCCACCTTCAAGGATTCATTTACCTGCCCCCCCCAGGTCTCTCTGTTCCTTCACTCCCCTTAAGATTGCATTACCAGCCTATATTGCCGCCCCTCATTCTTTCTACCAAAATGCATTACTTCGCATTTCTTCACATTGAAACTCATCCTCCATGTGTCGCCCATTTTACCATCTGTCTATGTCTTCCTGCATTTGGCTCCTATCCTTCTCACTGTTTACTTCCCTACCTAACTTTGTGTTGTCCGCAAACTTAGAAATGGTACTTGCTATACCCAAGTCCAGATCATTTATATTTATTAAGAAGAGCAGTGGTCCTAATACCGATCCCTGGGGGACGTCACTGTACACTTCCCTAGAATCCATGGAATCCATGCTAGAAGACCAAGGTCCATCTAGTTTACTTTCCACCATCCTGGCAGTGGCTTGACATGTCGTGTCCCAAACTATATACTGTAACCTGAGATATTATTTTCTAGCAGAAATGTATCTAATTTGTTTTTGAAATACCGCTCTGCTCTTGTAGCAATGCTCTTTCAGAGTATGTTTCCTTCATTTCCCTTACAGTTTTGCTAATCCTACCTGTGTGTCTAACGTATACCTCCCTCAACTTCGATAGATTGGTCCTCAGGTAACAGTAACATGATGGAGGGTAGCAGAAGAGTAAACTTGCCTCAAAAGTTTCTTTTACGGCAATGAATAAATCTTGTCAAAAGGAGATCACTTGGCACTTTTCCCTCGCTAATCGGTTATTAGTCAATTGCTTATTTGAGGATAATAATCCCTTCAAAAATAATTTTAAAATAATTTTTTCACTTAATCCACAACTGTTCGTGGGACGCTGCTGTGCGCAATTGGCTGCTGCGTTTCGCCCACAAAATATACAGACAATTCACTTTACAGTGTATTCTGTGAAGCGCTTTGAGACATTTCAAAGACGTGCTAAGGTGCTATATCAAACGCAAGGATTATTATTATTATAGTTAAACATATGGGTGTTTCCCACTGCTTCCAACTTGCTACTTGTAGTAGACCATGTGCAATAAATACCATATAAAGAGCAGAATGCCTTACACAGTCCAACTCAAACACCTCCCGTCTCTGAAGCTGTATTGCAGAGCTGCAGAAAAATGTAGGAAGTACAGTGGAGCCATGTTGCGCCCCATTAGCGAGAAGCCACAGCAGTAGAAGTCTATTAGAAAGTTAAATACACATCACTGTAAAAGGATCAGGAGATGGAAAACGCTTGTATATTTGCACACATCAGAGCTCCGCCACGGTGAGAATCGCTCTATTTTTAACTTGAATTTAGGAATTTCTCTCCATTTCCTTCCCCATCAAATATATAAATACAGTCGTCTGGGTTCAACGGGTGGAGAGTTCCATTGTACAGACACCACCATAGAAACCATCGAGGTCGCACTGTGTCAACCCACAAGGAAGTCAATTAGAGCAAAGTGAGATGTAGATTCTCTGACTTTCGAACCTCTTCACTCCCCGGTTCTCAGAGACGACGTGACCAAGGCAGGAAAAACCTGACCTCGGGAGGAAGTTGGAATACAAATGTCAGTCCAAAGCGGGATCTAAGTTAAACACCGATTCAAGAGTTAACAAGTTCAATGCTCTGGTACTATAGCTACCAGAAGTAGTTTTTTAGTTAAATAGTTCTGTGCTTTTGTGTTTTGATACGCTATAATATGAGGCGTCTCAAAGCACTTGACAAGGTATACTGTAAAGTGTAGTGACTGTGTGCTTTGTAGGTAAAGTTGCTCACATTAGTATCCACAAACAGCAGTGGATCGAGTGACCAAATTATTACTATTATTCCAACAATTGATAAACAACCGGATTCCACTAATTCCCTACATTCTTATTTCAGTTCTTCATCAGCAACCGATTTCCTAAAAAGCTCCAACTTTTTGCTTCCCGCCTATTTTTAAAATAATTGGTAACCAGTATCTACAGCAGTTGCTCACCCAGTGGGAAGTTTTCACACGTGGCTATAATTAGCAGTTGCTGTTCTATGGTTCAGACAGAAAAGTTGCGGGAAACATATTGACAATCAAACTATTTGTTCTTCTCTTTTCTCGAGAATGCCAACTGTTGCCCTTGTTGCCAAAAGGCATCTGACAGGTTCATTGGATCTGAACATGGTTTGAGTTCAATACTGTTATATTTTGGGGAGCTACTACATTTTGGGTGTCAGCCTGACTCAATTGGATAGCACTCTTGTGGGTTCAAGCCCCAAGTCGTGACTTCTCCCAGTCGAGCCTGACGCTGCAATCCTAGGCTGCGTTGTCAGAGGTGCTGTCCTTCAAGAGATATTAAACTGAGGTCCTGTCTGCTTGTTTAGGTGGACGTTAAAGATCCCGTGAACACTATTCAAAAAGAAAAAGACGTTTCCCCAGATAAAATTGGTCGTTCACTTCATAGCTGTTTGTGGAACATTGCTGTGTGCAAACTGGTTGCTGCATTCGCCTACAAATACACAGTCGCTGCATTTTATAATAAATCCTATGAAGCCTTTTGAGCCGTCTCGACGACATAGTAAGGTGCTGTATCAAATGCAAGGATTATTATTATAAACATTATTTTGGGAGCTTCAGGATGGCAATACAATCTGGGCTTTGTACAATCTGGGATCTGTTGAAATTCCTTGTGACATCTATGTCAGTTCATCGGTTTTGTTTAACTTTTCCACTGAACGCAAAAGCCAACATACTGAAATTATTGAGAAGTGCATGATTACAAAGTGCTGAAATTTGTCCTGTTTACTTTCTGTGGATTAAAACTGGATTGGTTTCCCAGTACAAATATATCATGGTAAAGAGTACGACCTTGATCGTACATTAAAGAGTGGATATCACAATAAAGAGAGTAGAGAGATTAGAGCGCTAAAATCATTGAAGGAAGAAAGATAAATAAATGCTTTGCCTTAAGAGCAGTTCTAGTGACGGAGTTATGTAAACACTAGAGGCAGAATCGCAGTGTGAGGTTGCCTTTGTTATAAAGATTCCAGTTTCACTACCTTAAGTGAGTATATGTTTATCTGAATAAGCAGCTACACACTTTGGCAAGTACACAGAGTGTCTTAAACCTTTAAGTCATTTTCTGCACAAAGATGTAAGTAGACAACAGTAGCGTTGCTTCCTGCATCGCTATAGTCCTGATGGACGAGCTCATCTGCAAAGGTGATGTCAGACACTTGACCGTTCTGACTGCATTCAGGAGCAGAGTCTTCAGTGAAGTTTCTGGTCAATGAATAACTTGGTCACTTAATCCACAACTGTTTGTGGGGACGCTGCTGTGTGTAATTGACTGCCGTGCTTCGCCCACAAAATATACAGTCCATTGACTTTTACAGTGTATCCTGTGAAGTGCTTTGAGAGGTCTCGAAGACGTGATAAGGCGCTGTATGAAATGCAAGGATTATTATTGTTATTATTTAGCCGTTGAACTAATTAACACATCACGCACTGCATTTCTCAGCCCAGTGTTGAAAGGTTAAGCATTCATCTGTGTCTGTGGCAGAGAGAGGGAGGATAATTTGGCTGTAGCCCAAACCGGAAGCCTTTACCACCAGAGTTTAAAACTAAAGAATTGCAAAAACTCTGAATTGGGGACTTTTGCACTTTCCCAGCTTTGATCGCTGTCGATTCCCAGAGGTCAGAGATTAAAACAATTCAAATAGAAAAAGAAAATGCAAATAAAAATTGTGATGCATGATTTCCACCAGTCATTTAAAATCCCACACACCTATGCTAGATGATGCTCTCCCTCCATGCCACCATCGGTGGGCGTACCTTCACACACAGCCCTAACCACTGGAATCAATCCCTCCACCTTGACCCACCTCAAGACCTACCTCTTCGGCCGCATCCATGGTCTCCACCTTCTGCCCCTTGATCAGTGCCCAACTTCTCAGAGATGCTGCTATCCTGTGTGAAGGGCATCAGATCAAGGCAAGTTGTTGTAGTTACTCCAATCCTCGTTGTGTTTACCTGGCACTGTGTGCTTTGGGTTGAAACTCCACTCTCTGCATCTCGTAAAAAGAACCCAACAGAATCTCACCCAAACCTAATCAGAGCTTTGAGAGAATAGATGGATAACTTTAAAGTGATGAAGTATACAGTATTTGCACTACAAATCTATGTGACTCATTGACTCACCCTGGAATACTTTAAAGGAAAGAAAAATAAGGTCAGAAATATATCATGTTGGCAGATATTGTCTTTGGAGAGAGACATATTGAAGGGATTAGGCACAGGCAGCAGGTTACCAAGCAAAACATTGAGTCCCAGTGGCCTGTTGGTGGGAAAGAGAAGACCTTCAAACAAGATGTGAGCTGGCAGATAAGCAGCATTCAGCTGCGTGTATAATGTAATTGGCTGACTAAGGAAAACATGAGTTTGGGGTGAATTTCACCCGGACTGTGCAGCTGAACTGTACTGCTGGTGCTTCATACTTCTGAATGGGCAAAAGGAACTGTGGCTTTGTGTGTCGGGTTTAATTGGGCACGAAATATATGCAGGCTGTGGAGTTGGGCTGAAAAAATACACACAAAGAATTTACACTCTCGCCAATACAGTACGAACCATTTTCGAAGACTAGAAAGTATTAACCTTTACCCTGACCACTGCCCAGCATGCAAGGCCATAGGAAAGCCAAGGTAAACATGTTAAAAAATGTCTTTCTTTTGAACAGGATATGCCACATCCTGCATTTAGTGGGGGGAGCACATCACATCACAGGCGCACTCCAAAACACTGCACTTCACAAGAGCCTAAAGGTCCATGTTTGATGTTTGATACCTTGAAGTGTTTGAGGTTAGTGGAGCCCAATGAGTGTGTGCAGATAAAAAGATAAGAGCACGTGTTTTCTAGGTAATGGGCCTAAGGTAAATACTTTCTGAAAATAGATTAAGAGGGAGAGGGGAAGTGCGTTGGAGTGGTGGGAGGGGGGGAAGAGTTCTGAAGGCATATTTTCGCCCGGAATAATTATTTGGTCAAAATAATTTATGGAACGGAACAAAGAGAAAGTTAAAGCTTTCTGTTTGGTTTCAAGGCCTTTTTTCACATAATCCCTGGCTTTAGAAGTGCCTTCTGTAGGCAGTGCGGTAACTTTTAATCTTTTTCCAAAATATTTAAAGAGGAAATTATACAATGGACATTCGTTTTATCACCCACATCTGCTGTGCTCTGGATTTTTTTNCTCTTTCCAATCAAGACACATTTTACACACATATATCCCGGCTACAAATACCAATGCCTCCTTCTGGATCCAATGATCCGTTTTGTGTATTGTTTTTAAACTTTAGGTTTAATGCAGTTTGAGCTGAAGCAGTCTCTCTCGAGGATTTCTTTATAAACTGTATATTTAAACAGAATGGGTCACGGAGACGAAAGGCAAAGTATTCCAGAGGTCACTCCCCTATTTGTGTCGAGTTCCAATTTTAATTTAAGCCGAACTTTGTAAAAGAAACATAAACAAGTGCATTATGCCAGGACTCAGCATTAACATCAGCGTTTGCAGTACTCCACAATTCTGCCCTTTAAGTTACAGGGAAATTTCTATTCAAATGAAAAATACAGCAAAATACAACAACAACTTGCATTTATACAGTGGACTTCAGGTAAGATAGAGTCTCGAAGCGCTGTACAGTAGAAGGGTCTATGTCAGCCAACCAATTCTTTCTTAAGTCATTACTTGATCTTGGACCGTTGGGTTCATCTGATGCTACTGAGTCTATGAGCAGGGTTGGGAATGGGATCAGGCTGGCTGCAAGAGGAAGGTGCAAGGCTAATGGTTACTGACTCGCACAAACGTAGCTCAACAGTAACCATCCTCACTGAAGTACAAACCTGTGCTTATTTGCAAAACTTTCACTGCTAACCCAAATTTGAGTCGCAAAGTCCCAATGTAGGACTTGAACCCACAACCTTCTGACTCAGAGGTGAGAGTGATACCAACTGAGTCAGGCAGACACACCTAAACAGCAGCACTGTAGTAATGCAATGCAATTAAAGGGCAACCCTGTGTTCCTTGAAGGATCCGGCAATGCTTTTCATTACACCCAACGCAGCGGAGTTCAGATATGCCACTCGGTGAGTAACATTCTCAACTCTATAAACGCCACAAACCTTCAGCAACGAATTTGTAACTGCAGGTATAACCAACAGAGAAATTGTGGTGTGCATTGGCTCACGTAGGCTTTTGTTCACAGACTAGATGTTTTTCATAACTAAAATAGATACGTTTACTTAATGAAAACAAACCGCGCGGCTCGGGTGATATTGTTGTTTCCTCTGGTGTGCCGGTGCTTTTAAAGAGCAAAAAGTAATGTTCCTGCCACAGACCTGCGTTCTCCTTGAGTAGTATGGCCTCCCAGCTAATCCCCAGGGCAGCTTAACCCAGGGTGTGAAGGAAGTGCTACTGACCTAACGGATGGAAGCAGGTCTCTGCTCAAGGAGGCCCCAGGGGTGATGGAGGCATGTGTTGCGATGAAAAGAGGCGAAAGAACACAGGAGCCCGCTTTGGAGGTCCCAGTGCGATAGACTGGCAGCGACATTGTCCTTGATTGTGTGGTCAATGGCAAGCCGAGGTTCGGAGAGCAACTCCTGTATTGTAGGCTTTCAGAACAGCTGAGAGATAAATAATAATAATAACAATAATAATAATGCTTGAATTTGATATCGCGCCTTATCACATCTTCTATTTTTTTTTGAAGGGATTATTACCCCCAGAAAAGCAATCTGCCAATCAACTAGCAACCGGGCTCCTACTTACTGCTGGGCAAACAGAGCCGTGTGGAGTAAGGAAACTTTCCCAACGTTTTGCCCCCTGCCCGGGAATAGAACCCAGGTCCTCTCGCTTCCGAGGCGAGCGCTCTTACCACTAAGCTACAGGACTCCTGTAAAGGTTCAAGTCGTTTTTTTTCTCCCCCAAAAAGTTGTAAATATTTCACTTACTTGAAAAAGCGAAACTGCCACACACAGTGCAACATGTTTCAGCTTTCTTGAATCAGGAAATGCACAGTGGGGTGATCAACATCCTTTAAGGAAGTTGCTTCCTTCTTCATAATCCCCCTTTCGGTCATTCAGTTCATGGCTCTTTGTGGGACATTGCTGTGTGCCAATTGGCTATCGTATTCACCTACAAATTATAGCCAAAACACTTTACAGTGGATGATGTGCAGTGCCTTGAGATGTCCTTGGATGTGAAAGGCAATATCTCAAATGCAAGGATTATTATTATTATTATTATTGCCTTTGTTGTTTTCAATGTCAGAGCTGCAAGTAGTGAGGGACAGTACATTGCTAAGTAGCACCTCCAGTATATTGTACTATGGGACGATAGGGCATAGGTTCATAGCTTGAAGGTCCTATGTAAGTAGTTGAGACCTTTAGGAATGCCATTGGGAGGCTGAGTGAAGTCACACAGAGCTGCTTGTTGTCCATCTTCTCTTGGACTGCCATAGAGCATTAAAAGGATTGGCAGGAGATGGCTCCCACACACACCATCAACCATGTGGAGACCATAAAAAGGAAACGGGGATAAAATAAAAGACAAAAAGACTCTTAATTTGATAGAAAAATCTTGGGAACTTACTTGTAACTGTTTCCAGTTTCCTAGTGAAGATATCACCATCTAAACGCCTGCTGCATTGTTTAAAACGTCCACCAATGAAGGTCCAATTGGTAAATTTGGTTACTGACACCTCTGCCATAAAAATGAAATGCAATCTCCATTATTCTCCTCATTAATTTATTACACCGGATAAACTCTGTTTGTTTACGTTTGAGTTACGAGTGCACTTTGACCCCTTTTTTACTCACTGCTCACGAGAATGTTATTAAATTCATAACTTTCTTCCCAAATGCCCACGAGAGGCTAAAATTTATATCTAAGGCAAGTAATGGGGGAAGAGAGGCAGGCAAGTGGTTTATTCTTGCCAGAATTCGACCGAGACTCAATCGCCATCACAAATGTCGACTAAGAATCTTTTCAGACCCCGTTCTTCAAGAGGTTAGTTAACATCCATGGTCTTTGCGTCTGTCTCTGTGTATTTTTAGAGGGAGGGGGTCATTTTAGTTTAATTTGAAGAGTTGATGATATCAAGCGCTCTGAGAGGCTGCCCCACGTGAAGGGCGCTATGTAAATGCAAATTGTTGTCGTTATCTATCATCAGTCAAAACAAGCAGTTTGTGAAACTCCAGTCAATGATACGCTCATTACCCAGTGCTCTTCATTCATCAAAAATCCTCTTTGCCCTATTATGTTATTGCAAATACTGGGATCAGAGGTGTTTTCAGCACCCAGTGTCTAATAAAAATGTACTTTAAAAATAAACAGAGAAAGCTAAAAGATACTGAAGTCGCGATGATCTTCGAGTTATCGGAGCCTTCACAGGGAATGTTGATGGTGAAAGAGTTGGTGTATGTTTGCATCTGTGTATTGTATTTGCGTGTGTATCTGTGTTGGTCTGTGTTTGTGTGTATGTGTGTGTGTCTATGTGTGTGTGTGTGTATCTCTATCTGTATGTGCCTCTGTGTGCATGTGGAGGGATGTGTGTGTCTGTGTCTACGTGTTGGGGAGGTCAGGATAAACATATTGTGAACCTCTGTTTAATCTTATTCACTGTGACAATGGGATGAACAATGCAATGGTTCACAGGGGTCTGGTACTGAGTCCATTACAAAATGTCTCATTTTTCACCCCAATGTTATTATTAATCTTTTAAAAGGTTAAATGAGATCTTGGGCCATGATTGTAGACCAGCATTTAATTCTGTTTCTGTTGGCTGAGTTAGCGTTGGTGAAGTATGATTTGTTGACAGGACACATTTACTAAGGTGAAAATTGGAGTCGGGAAGCCTTAGGCTGTCAGCAGATCTAAGCAAACTACTAAGTGTGTATATATTCAGCTCATGCATTTTGACGCTCAAATAAATACTAATCTTAAAGTAATAACACTGCTCAGATAGCAGAAATCATTTTATCAATGCAATGTTAACCCCTTGCTTGTTGAATGGATAAAAAGGCCCCATTTTAATTAAAAGTAAAATTTTTAAAACATCTGGGTGAAATTCTCAGGGATTTTGCTAACTGTCATCACATCAAACAGGTTATGAAATGCAGAGTTTCTGTGAAGAGCTTCGAGACGTCTCGAAGACGTGATAAGCCGTTGTACCAAAATGCAAGGACTATTATTATTATCTTCACGTCCGTCTTCTGTTGTTTTTAATTTAAACTCGCAACCGAGAGGATCTGGGTTCGATTCCCGGGCAGACCAAAATGTTGAACAAGTTTCCTTACTCCACTAGCCTCTGTTTACCTAGCAGTCAGTAGGAACCCGGTTGATAGTCGATTGGTGGATTGCTTTTCCGGGGTTAATAATCCCTTCAAAAAAAATAATGATAATTTGGTCACTCAATCCAATTTGTGGGACGCTGCTGTGCGCAATTGGCTGCCGCGTTTCGCCCACAAAATACACAGTCAATTCACTTTACAATATATTCTGCGAAGCGCTTTGAAACTCCTCGAAGATGTGATAAGGCGCTGTATCCAATGCAAAAAGTTATTTATTTATTTATTTATTTATTATAATTTGGGATGAGAACCTGTCGACTTCTAAAAAGCACCAATGCGTCAAGAGTTTGATTGTTTGATAAATACAATTAGCTTCTGTTTCTCCGCCCTCCGCTCCAGTGACTTAGAATTGACTTCAGATAAGCTGGCAGCCTCACAAGAAGATTCATTGGCCACATAAGTGTGGAAACTGAGAAACCTTTCAGTCTGCTCATGCAAGGTCCTGAGAGAGGGAAAGAGAGAGAGAGAGAGAGAGAGACAGTGGTGAGATCACTGAGCTTCAAGGTCAGTTATACTAAGAATTTGCTCTACTTGATGACGAACGGTGCCATAAAAGTAAAACCAAACTGTGTCATTTTTGACTTGAGCTCGTAGAAATTGCTTGACTGTAAACGCTGAGGGAGTACTTGCATGCGCTTATGTTTCTTGGGAGGCCATTCATACCGTCTGCCAGATGTGAACCACTACACAAGAGTGACATTATTATTTAACTATTCACTGAAAGGTCGATTACTACAATAATTCATGGCAATTATCAAAGCATAAAGGTGCTATCTCTTTTTTTAATAGTCCAACAGGTAGATTTATTATACAAAAGCTTTTCAAACCTTTGGATCCCTTGTTCAAGGATAAAGAAACCCACAAACAATAAATCTAGATATTGTTAGTATAAATGGTATTGGCAGAAACCCTCGGTTTTGGTTCCACAAATGGCTTCAGCGGTGCTGTGTGAATGGTACATTAAGGCAGTACATTGTTCTTTAACTTACTGGATGTGGGATGTCCATAGTGATGTTTGGAACAGCCTCACTCAGTGCTAAGAAGATAGGCCTTGCCTACCTGCCCGCTGTTAAAGATTCCGTGGCACTACCAAAAAANTCCTAATCATTATCCCTCCCTCTTTCCAATTCATTCAAGAAACGTGTTGCTATGAGGGACTTTTGTGGGTTAATCACTGTGTTTGTGCTCATAACAACAATACACTTCAATTCGAAGCAACTCAATGTGTAATTTATAGATAAATAACAGTGAAAACCAAGGCCTTGGCAATTCCTGTCGTTCACAGGTGAAGTGCGTTTGATGTAGGATTTGATGCATTATATACTGTTCAATTACCAGGAGTTTTCATTGAGAATTTGTGGGCATTTGGGGACAGACTTCCTGCTGCGTGGCATTGGAGCTGGGTGTACAATTGTGGCCTTGGATGCTATGTTTTAACTTGTGTTTTCAAGCTGTAGAAAGAACTTATGGCAGCAGACACGCAAGACATTATACAGAGCCTGTCTGGATACAAACACGGCTAAATTGTTAATATGGGCAAAAAGATTTACTTTACCAACATTCACAACTAAACAATATCAGTTGGAAGGAATGAACGCAATGGGTTTAGACAGAAGAAAGGTTCTGTCTTTTTTCAGTGTTCGTTCGCTTAATATTTAGTAACATCAACTTACAGTAGCTTAAACCAATAAGCAGCTCTCCATTACATCCTCCTCATAACCCCGAGAAATGTTCAGGTTTTGAAGTTGAGCTCTTTACTAACATTTCTGGGTCACAGAGAGTCTTGTGCTTTCAAGGTTAATGAGGAACTTATTGAGTTATAGCTCTTGGGGCACAGCATGGCCCATTGGGCGAACACACAGCTCGTTTACTTAATAATAATAATAATCCTTGCACTTGATATAGAGCCTTATCACGTCTCCGAGACGTCTCAAAGCGCTTCACAGGATACGCTGTCAAGTGAATTGACTGTATTTTGTGGGCGAAACACAGCAGCCAATTGCCCACAGCAGTGTCCCACAAACAGTGGTGGATTGAGTGACCAAATTATTGTTATACACTTCCTTGACCTCTCACACACTGGACACACAATTGATTCTTTCCAGAACAATTCACGATGATTCAAAGTGACAAAGTTAAAATCAGTCAAAGTCCTGACTGGACCAGCAGCAGACATACTGCTTCTAAATAAAACGTGTTTTAATTCAGTCATAATTAGCATTAAATTGGCAGCCTCACTGATGCCTTCATCACAGTTGAAGGTTCCCAATGCTCTTCTGAAGTTGTGGCTTGGCCAAACTGTTGGAACGATTCACGATGTGCTCGAACAATTCAAGCGCTCCGAGACGCTATCCTGCGTGGAGGGTGCTATGTAAGCGCAAGTTGTTGTTGTTGTGGAACAGAGATTTACTCTGTATTTAACAGGCTTTATTTGTTCTGGAGCGCTTAACCTGATACTACATATAAAATGTCTTTTCGGCTTACCACCGCTCATCATTCTCCTCCGTTCCTTCTCTCTCCTGCACTTTCAGTTCCTAACCTCGATAATTCTTGGATCAATATCACAGTGGGACAAACACTGGACTTGGAACTGGGAGATTGTTGCCAATTGTTAGTGAGGCAGAGAGATTTCTACCCAAATATGTCACATCAATCAGGTAAGTACCTGCTCAAATGTCATACTTCATGGAGGTGACATTCCTTTGTGTTCTGCGACTAATTTTCCATTGACATTGTTTCAAGAACAAATCAGGTCAATTTGTGCCAGAAAATAATATCTGGAGGGTACAGTATATATTTTGGGACACGACATGTAAAGCGACGGCCAGGATGGGGGAAGACCAACTAAATGGGCCTTGGCCTTCTTTTGTCAGCAAGTTCTCATGTTCTTAAAATTTCTTCTGCAGACAACGTTCTACGTGTAACTATTCTAAACCCACATCACCATAACAGTAGCAACACTAATCAGTGGGGTCAACCTAAAGTTGATTAGTTCCAGATCTGACCTCCAGTGAGGGCAATCATGACATTTTCCATCATTTTCCATCAAAACGGCTTCGATTTTCAAAACAAGCAATTCTTAATTCTTATCTGTAGTGGTTGTACTTTTTTTTAAAGTAAGATCGCACTTTTAGGAAATATAATAGGGTATATAAGCGATATACAGGCTGACCAAATCTTTTGTGATACCGTTTATTTTAATAATAATGACTTATTAGACGTTGTAATGGTATCGCAAACTGTTTGGTCAGCCTGTATAACCATAATAACATCATTTCAAAACAAAACAATAATAAATTGGTCATTTTCAATCTACGACTGTTTGTGGGACATTGCTGTGCGCAATTGGCTGCCGCGTTCGCCCACAAATATGCAGTCAATTCACTTTACAGTATATTCTGTGAAGCGCTTTGGGACGTCCTCCCGACGTGAAAAGCGCTATATCATATGCAAGGATTATTATTATTTCAATAGACTTTTTTTCTTGTCAATACGTTTTACTATTTCTCTGTGGCTAAAGTCTCACAGTTTAGACTCTGTGAAAGTCACAAGCGTCGAGAAAGACACAGCGTCATTTAGTTTTCTTTTTAAAATATTACGCTTTATTTCTTCAATTAAAAATTAAAACTTGTGATGATACTGCATAATAAAAATAATCCACGCCTTTATCACCTCAGGGCTGGACTATGGGAACTCTCTCCTCGCCGGCCTTTCCGACACCTCCCTCCACACTGCAGGTCATTCAGAACTCTGCAGCTCGTGTACTGTCCCGCACCAGACACCGCGACCACGTCACTCCCACCCTCGCTCGCCTCCACTGGCTCCCCATCCCCCAGAGGATCGAATTCAAGATCCTCATCCTCACCTACAAGGCCATTCACGGCCTCGCTCCCTCCTACCTCTCCGACCTACTATCCCCCTACCTACCTGCCTGTACCCTCCGTTCCTCTGGCTCTGGTCTGCTCCACATCCCCCGCCCCAACCGCCCGACCATCGGTGGCCTTCAGCCTCTCAGCCCCGAGGCTCTGGAACTCTATCCCCAGTGCCTTCGCCACTTCCTCCCTTTTCTCCTTCAAGGCCGGTCTCAAGACCTTTCTCTTCGACCATACCTTCAGCTCCGCTCTCGACTCTCTACCCCCTCCTCGCTCCCTCCCTTCCCTCCCCTCACCCTGACCATTTCCCCCCAATGCTCGGGTCCCGACCCAACTGTCCAGCACCTTGGGATGTCCTCCCGACATGAAAGGCGCTCTATAAATGAAATCTTGTTGTTGTTGTTGTTGTAACAGACGCTTACAGAGAAATATGATTAAAGTTCTAAGGTACATTGTTTAGATGGTATTTATTGATGGGTTCAAGTCTGCTATAAACAACAACTGGCATTTATATAGCGCCCTTCACAGGGGGTAGGGTCCCGGAGAGCTTGACAGTGCCACAGTCTGATCCTGAGCCGGGCGAGAGGGAGGGGTGAGGTGACCGTAAGCACGATCAAAACGGAAGGTGTTCAGGCGGGGTTTGAAGGTGGGGAGGGAGGGGGCAAAATGGAGGGATTGAGGGAGAGAGTTCCAGAGTTTCGGGACGTAGTGGCTGAAGGCACGGTCACCGATGGTGGAACGGAGGGAGCGAGGGACAAATAGGAGGCCAGAGCCAGCCCAGCGGAGGCTATAAGCAACATGTCTCATTAAGAAAGGAGAAGTGATTGACTGAACATTTGAACCCAGTTGTGAAAAAGAAATCTGCGCACCAAGAAAGTAAATTTGGGTTTGTCTACAAAATCTCAAGTCATAAAAAGTCCGTTGTTCTTGGATAGTTTTTATGTTTGTCTATAACAGTTCACAACTTTCTGACAAATTTACAGCGTATGTTCCATATATCGGCGAGTTCAGCCAAAGCTCATCGTTTTAAAGAAAAAATATTTTCCTGATTGTGTGAACAAAGTGCTTCTAACTAATAATACGAAATGCCAGGATCCAGTATGAATTAGAATGCACACGAGGGTATTTGCAGAAATATGCTTCAATCAGGAACCCGAGCACATTTGATCCAGTTTAAATAGCCCTTTAACCCACAAGCTCTGAAACTAGCAACAGTCAAACTATCAAATCATTCTTTTCAAAGCAATTATAGTGTTTGTTTTATTGCAGGACAAAAAAGCAGTATTAAAATGATCGCATACACTTACGGCGATTAGCAAACTAACCTTGTAAAGCTGGCAGGATGTTTTAGCAATGAAACGCAGGAACCGTGCAGAAATAGCCAGACGTGCTTAAAAGAAATGATACTTTGCTGACTAAAAAATAAGGGGAGTCTGCAAACAAACATTAGTGCTGAAGATCTGAATATCTTTTTTTTTCTATTTCAAAGGTGCCAATGAAGCTCTTCCCCAAGTTCAACCTCAAATGTCAAGCGCTAATACACAATGTGATGCCAAGGATTGGGATGAGTTCTTTGGACACTTTCATTGTCTTCTGGTTTTTTAATGAAGTTTTTTTCTGGAGAGAAGAGAAGAGAAATCTGGGTAAAGAGCCAGGTGGGGCAAATAAGTGCCAAACATCACCGTGGTCATGGTATACATTGCGTTAAGCCAATAGTGAGGACTGATTGTACCTGCTTCCAATAAATCAAGTGGAACCACATGTAAGGAGCTCCAAACAAATACTTCTTCACCTCTATTGTGTGTCAGTGAATTGCTGACAGTGTAAGAAGCAGGGCCTGGCCTGTTGTGATGTCTTAAAACAGATGTAGTAAAGTGGATCCTGCTGAGATGAGCAGAAGGTTGTGCAATGTAAAGCCTCTGTCCCGCACTCACACAAGCAAAGGAAAGATTCCAATCCTGTTTCAAATAAACTACTTTTGTTCGAGCCACCATTGCGTCCTGCATTTCAAACAAACTCACGGAGGAGATGTGCTTGTCATGAGCATGTGGACTGAAGCATGTAACAAAGGCTTTTCCTGGATAAGTGACTCCCAGGCTATATCCTCACCGAGGCAGGAGAACAGGGCTAAATGGATAGCTCTTTCAGAGAAACAGCACAGGAACATCGGGCCAAATCATTCTTTGATTTCTAACAGATTGCCAAAAGTCGCAGAGAGGAGACTTCAGAAGATCACAACATTGCTTTGCATGACGTGAAAGGCACTGTACAAATTTAATTTGCTGTTGTTGTTGTTGTTGTTGTTGTAGGCCCTTCAGCTCATCCAATCTCATCCTTCCAGATCACCCACCTTGCCATTCCTAATAATAATACTAATATTAATGATAACGATGCTTGCATTTGATACAGCGCCTCACCACATCTTCGAGACGTCTCAAAGCGCTTCACAGGATATACTGTAAAGTGAATCGTCTGTATATTTTGTGGGCGAAACCCGGCAGCCAATTAATAGCACATTATTAATTGTCACAGCGTCAAGCTGATTTTTAAACGAGTCCAGTGTCATTTGATCTCATGGTACAACGCAGCATACGATTTTCCCATTGCAGCATCCCGGCCGAAACCAACCTTCCCAGTAACCTGTTCCAGTCATTAATTAGCCTCAGGGCAAAGAAACATTTCCTACTGTCTGTCCTGAAAATGCCCTTTGCAACTCTAAACCTGAGTCCTCTTGCTTTACTGTCTTGTTGAATCTGGAAGCAATATTCTGCCCATCTTTCTATTTGTGTTGGATTAAAATGGACTCGTTCACTCCCCCCCCCCCTGCAGCCCAGAAATCAGGGAAATAATGAACTGGGCACGTTTGCTGGTGTTTATGTTATTAAAAAGAAAATTGAATCTCAATGTAATTGAATCTGAAAATTGAAAAGGAACTGAAAAATTAAAATTCAAGAAATATGTAGCTTAACAGAAATAAATCCACATGACATTTATAATAACACTAAAATCAATGCCAGAAATAATTAACAGAAATTTACAATATTAAAAGAAAAATGAGAAATTGCAAGAAAACCGAAAAATACCGACATTTCAAGAATATTCTTTTAACCATCATTTTTTTTTAAAAATCGATAACAAAACTTTACAGCGAAACGTTCGATTTGGAAGCTTATCGTTCAATGGCATTTCCTTTGTTTTGAACCGATTTTTTTTTTTAAAAAAAACAGTGAATAGTTAGAACCAAATGCGGCCAAATAGTTTTTATTTGGGGAAAAGAACGAGATATTTAATAATTTTTTTCAATTAAATAAAATAAGTCGAACGGTCGCCTGGTTCAGCTTGGCATTGGGTGAAAATAATTCAGGGAAATAAAACCTCCTTAATAACATTTTGCTGAATGAGGTGCGAGATCCAACTCTAAGATAGACGCAGAGGTGAGGTGACCCGCTGTTTTAACTTTGTTTTGCAAACCCTTCAACCTCTTTCCCTGTAAACGCATCGCGCGCGCACACATCTTTAGGTTCAAGTTTATTTTAACCTGCGGACATTCTGCGAAAAAAGAAACCGTCGCATCTTTTCATTACCGAGGAGCTTGCTGGAGAGTGCGTTGATAGGCAGCTCGGTTCCTGGTTCTAAGCACTGACCTCCCTGTGTGTGTTTTCCCTGGTCCGGTCCTCACTGCAATGGGAGCTTTCTGATAGCACAGATATCAGGCCTGAGGTGGGGGGGGGGGGGGGTGGGGGTGGTGCGGGGGTGCGGGGGGTGTATTCTGTCTTGCTTTGCGGAGTTCATCACCAGTTTGTATATTCGCTTTCCAATCAGGGAACCATTTTCGCTTCTTTAATTTGTGGAGCCTATGGGGACGTACAGAATTTATGAGATGGGCTCGGCCCCCACTCCCCCCTCCCTCCCCCCCTGCCCACTCCCTCACCCCCCTCTCCCCCTCCCTCCCTCCGGCGCTACTTACAATTACAGGCTTCATTGTCTCCCGCACTATTGGGACATCAAATCCTAACAATGGAACATTATTGAAACAGATGCCGTTCAGCAACAAGAAAAACCTTTTGGGAATTGTCTGCACTTCAGTTGGGTGCAAATTTAGCTGCTGCGTTCCGTACCCGGTCACACCACCTTACAGTGTCTCCTGTGAAGCGCTTTGAGACGTCTCGACAACGTGATGAGGTGCTACATCAAACACAAGCATTATTATTAATCTGTTTTAATATTGAAATGTCCCCCAGCTTTGGCTTTTATACTATTATAGGGCTCACTTGTGCCAATAAAACTGAATGCTGAAAGGGTAAATATCGTGTTCTGATATAGTTTTAAAAAGTATGCTTCATGATTACAATTAGAGACATATTTCTCCCAGATGTTCATTTTATTGTTGGTAATACTCTACTTCCTCCAGAACTTTAGTGGAAATGACAATGTGGACCTCATCAGAACATAATGGAGCAGAACAGCACTGGAATGAAACGAGAGGTCGTCCGTGAAATATTACAGTTCGAAATGTCTGAAGTTGTTCGAGCGAGCAATCATCCGTGAATACGATTAGCAAACTGAAACTGAGTCACAGCTTAATAACAAAGGAAGAACCGAATGGTACAATGTAAATCCACAATACAGCATTGCGACAGTTCCTCAGTGAGGTTCTTAAGTAGGAGAAATAAAGATACGATACAGTTTATATTGATAGAGCACCTTTCACATCGGGAAGATGTCTCAAATCACTTGACGATGCTGGCTGGGCACCTGAGCTGGGTGAGACAGCCGAGAGAGATGGAGAGGTGAAGAATGATTGAACGGGCGGTCAAAAATGGGGGCGTTTGGGAGAGGGGTAGCTTGCGTCAGTGACGGTGGCCAAAAATACACTGTTTAGACTTGGTGAAAGGGATCAACCGGCCCCTTGTCACAGAAGGGACTAGAGGAGACAACATAGGGAGGTGGGTGATAAGATATAATAATAATAATCCTTGCTTTTGACATAGCGCCTTATCACGGCTTCAAGACGTCTCAAAGCGCATTACAGAATATGCTGTAAAGTGAATTGACTGTATATTTTGTGGGCGAAATGTTAATTTCTAACATTTTCTTCTTGTAGGCGACGCCCTATGCACAAAGGAAAGGATGGAAACGATGAGGGCCATCGACCCATGTTCCAGACCTCCTGCCCGCTACGTTAAGGGTAGAGGAGTGTAGAGACAGTATTCAGCAAAGGGGAAGACCACTCTTGTGGAAAAAAAATGACTGGGTCCAAAGAGTGCGTAAAAAAAAGACTCATAACACACTCATGTCACATTTGCTCAGCCTTCAAATTGTGCTTTGGTTCTAGTCAGCATTGGAGGCGAGTGCTTTGGAAGAGGTAATGAAAGTCATGTGTTGATCAGTTGATGATAATTATATTATGTTATTTCTGCCTCGATCGCTCTCTCTCTCTCTCTCTCTCGCTCTCTCGTGCTCTTGAGTGAAGGCAAGAGGTGATTTGCTCAGGAATGGTTCCTGAAGCCACCAATTGTGCCATTCTTGCTGACATTGAAACTCCGAGCACTAACACTACAGTCATAAGGGCAAGAGCTATGAGCCACCTGTGTAAATATCATACTTGATCGTATAAACAGATTATATATCAGCTTTTAAATTTTTTTTCTAGATTTAACATAAATTAAAATATTAAATATCCGAGCCATTGCTTAAAAGACGGGCGGTAAATAATACCGTGAGTTCATTCTTCGTTTTGTTTAAACTTTCTACTGTTAAAGTTGTGCAACTCCTGGATAGAACCACGGAACTGTAGAAAGATATAGCACAGAAGAACAAGGCCATTCGGCCCATCGTGTCCGTGCTGGCTCTTTGAAAGAGCAAGGTTCAATGATCTTTAACAACATGTCACGTTTTTGCTGTAAAGTGAATTGACTGTATATATTGTGGGTGAAACGTGGGGGCCAATTGCGCACAGAAGCGTCCCACAAACACTTGTGGATTGAGTGACCAAATTATCATTATTATTTTTTAAAGGGATTAGCGATCCACCAATCAATTAACAACAGGGTTCCTATTAACTGCTGGGTGATCAGAGGTGTATGGAGTAAGGAAAGTTACTCAACGATTCGTCCTGCCCAGGAATCGAACCCAGGTCCTCTCGCTTGCGAGGCGAGTGTTCTAGCCACTGAGCTACAGGACTCCATGCCTTAAGCACGGTCATGAACTGTAGACTCTAGAGAGGAGCCACCTACAATAACAAGACTTCTGCACTGATAAAGCCCCTCCACGATGCGAGTGAGGTGATACGAAAGCAAAAACAGTCCACCATTCTGGAAGCAATGGATTGACGACAGGATTCCACTCCAGACACTGGGAAAATTCCATTGTTGGGGGCCTACATATGTGGAACTCTCCATCTGGTTCGGATACTCTTACATATGGCAATGGGTTTCCGCATTTTGCCAGTCACGCGGATTGACGGCAACATGGCAAAAAAAAAAAAGGCAACCGTAAAAGGAATCTAAATGGGGCTCCGTTATTATTATTATGAGTTATGAAGTAATGTAACTCTCGCATGATATGGTTTCCATATCACACAAACATGCACTTTCCTTTACAAATTCAATTATTTCCTCTCGGCAGGCGAGCTAATATATTTTTATGTGCTTTCAGATCTCATGCAACGACAATAAAATAATTTTTTTNATATTTGAAGCAGGAAAATGGTCCAACTCGTATCGTGCAATAACAGTGCGCGTCCCTCCTTGCCTTGGCACAAATTTATCAGAATGATAGCACAACACCGCAAAGTAAGAACGAACTACACCAATCTTTGAGGTCAGGGTAACAGACGTGCCGAAACTAGCTGATTTTCTCGTCCTTGCGCTAATTGGATCCATATGTTGCATTTCACAGAGACAATTTCACAATTTTCCCGTTTGTTTATTCACAGTGAACAGCAGAACCTTCTTTCACTGGGTCAGATCAGCTGCTTCATAACAGGGGGAATCTGTCTCTTAGGTCACGTCACTCCACGAGCGTTCGCAAAGCGTAAGCGCTGAATTCTGCCACGTCCGTATCGGGCTTGTCAATTTGTTATGTTAACAGATGAATTTAAGTGTTCCAAAGATTGATTTTTTTCTCTCTCACCCTCTCTCTCTCTCTCTCTCTCGCTCTCTCTGCTCGCAGGCTTGAAAAAAAACTGAATCCAATTGCCCATATCCAGAAGGCGACACATAATGACACGCACGCACAGGCACACACAGACACACACATACACAGGCACACACATACACAGACACACACATACACAGACACACACATACACAGACACACACATACACAGACACACACATACACAGACACACACATACACAGACACACAGACACACACACAGACACAAGCTTCTGCCTGATTGCACCATTCTTGTGGGTGGGATTGTGGAAGGACCAGATTAAATGGAACGAAGGACCGTCTTCATCCTAATCTCTTTTGTGTGTGATCCTGTGCCTGGGTTGGTGCTAAACACTCTAACACTGTTTCCCTGTGTTTATCCTGAACCCCTTTAACGTTATTTTTCCCTGGAGTATTTATCCGATTCCCTTTTAAGTACTGTTATGGATTCAGCTTTAACAGTTATTTTGGGGGTGGGGGGTGGGGGGAAAGCAGTTGCGCATTCTAACTACCCTCCTCGAATTTTAGTGCTTAAATATAATATACTTCATACCTATAACTATTTCTTCTGCATCAAGGGAGAACACTTTGAAGAGAAAACGATCTCACTAAGACAGTCCTTCCTCTTTCAGTAGGTATGATGGGCCGAGTGGATCTGACCTCTCCGTGGCTTAGACCATCCTAAGGTAAAAGAACCATGTGAATCCTGGAACAGTTCAACTTACTTGAGCGGACCCAGGTTTAGAGTTGTAAAAAAGGCAGAAACCAGGAAGTATTTCTTCACCCAGAGAGTAATGAGCACCTGGAATAGGTTGCCAGGAAGCGTGGCTGAGGCCAGGGCGAGGGACTCATTTTAAAAAAAAAGCTTGATGCTGTGATGAGAAATTGGAGGATGGGAGGATTAGAGTACGTGTTCCAGGTGGATGAGAGGAGATCCAAAGGGCTGAAGAATTTTCTTCCTCTGAGTCAATCTTATCTTGCGCAGTGGGACCAACCAGGGAGAGTGGCGCTAGTAAAGCTCAGTGCCAGCTGGTATTCTGCACACAGTATCTTATAAACAAATCTGGTATGGTCAATTACATGGAGACATAAACAGTTGAGTTTAATGGATGGGGGGCTTTGTGGGTTATACCAGCACCGGTTCCTATTGTTGTTTGGTGTGAATGTCGAAGGTTAATTTCTCTTTTGAATTTAACCCGCTGAACGTAATTTTCAGCGTAAAACTTGGTTCTAATCTTTCCACAGCTATACACAAGCGAACTATTTACCAAAAACCGCCACAACGTGATAGAATGGTCTGTGCTTTATTGATAAATGATGGGATTTGTCCGTCCTCTGAGGATTTGTCCGTCACAGAGGAACAAATTGTATAAGTGGGCTTTGTGGGACACTGCTGTGCGCCATTGGCTGCTGCGTTTTTCCTACAAAATACGCAGTTAATCTACTTTACAGTATATTCTGTGAAGCACTTTGAGACGTTTCAAAGACGTGATATGGTACTATATCAAATGCGAGGATTATTATTATTATTAAAACTGAAAGGACAGTTCAATGCCTTTTCTCTTCAGGGGTGCATGTCCCCTGTGACCTCTGAAGCAGATTGTATCAACCATTTCTCTGCATGTAGGTTGTGTGCTCGAACGGATGTTGAGTATATTAATGTTCTGTGAACATTCCAGGAAGGAGATCCTACAGGAAACATATAGTCCAGCCAAACGTTGTTGGGTCCAGTTCTTTTCAATTGAGTTCTTGGAAGTAAATAGATGACCGTGGGACGTTGTTAAAATATTGCTTATTACTTTTTATTTGCACTGCAATCAGTAACACCCTTCAAAAACCTTGCAGGACCTTACAGAGGGAATTTTGTTCCGTTGAAAGATTCTGCAAAATACAATAACTCTTCCAATTCCAGGAGGCTTAACGTGCTCCTAAATCATCTAGACCAGAAGGGCATAGATTTAATCCCTGGACTGTGCCAGATTTGCTGATAAATAATAATAATCCTTCCATTTGATATAGCACCTTCCATGTCATCTCAAAGCATTTAACTGGATTCATGGTACAGTGCAGCAACTTTGTATTTTTATAGACTGACGCAGCAGTCGATTTTGCACCCAGCATTGACCTCCAAGTGGGAGTGAAGTGAAATGGCCAATTCTATCTGGGTGATTGTTGGCCAGGGCAGTGGAACTCCCTTCTCAGCCAAGGACACTATAATTTGGATTGTTGTCCCCAGGCGAGGGATTGGGAAATTTAAGTCTCTGAACAGCACTTAATGGCATGTACTTCATTGCTCATAAATGGGAAGAGTGGAGACGATCCAAAGAAAAAAGGCTGTCGCTAAGTTGGTGCTAAACTGCGGTTGAAACGTAAGGAACAAAATCCAGGAACTAACTGCCAAGAGGCCCCCAAACAAGCCACGCTAAAGTTTCACCTTAAAATATTTAAGATCGTTCAGCAATTTCGATGAATACAGTTAGTTCCCTTTAATATTCGATTTCACCACTTTGTACAACTTTCCCGAAAGAAACAGTCTGTCCTTAATAACGTACTCAGAATCATGTTTCAGGGAACTGCTCATACAAATTCCAGCAGAGAAGGGCAATGTTCTGGCATGAATTGAATCATCTTTGACCCAGCGAGGACAAGGCTGAGGTGATTTACAGTAATGTACATCAGTTAGATCACTCATTGCATGGTTGTTATAAACAAGAAATTCGCCCCAGCACGTCAGAATCTAAATCACAAGCGCTCTGATACCTGAGCCCTGTGTGGGATTGTCGGTTTCCACCAGGATGAAGATCAGTCCATTCCCCAGCACTGTCACCATTCACTTTAATGATCATTATACACACCGCTTGAACAAGGCTTCTTTATTTCCAAGAAAATTTGTTAAGAGAAACCGAGCGCTATTTTCAACGTGTGGGGGGAGTGGGGGGATGGGGTTGATATTTCTTGAGCACAATTTTCTCTCGTCAAACTTTGGGGAGAGAGTTCCGGTTCTTGAGTCTTAGCTCGATGTATCTCCTCACTTCTCGTTTCCAAGAATGACATTATGGTCCTATAAAATCTACAATTGTAAGAAATTATTTGCGAAGTGCTTTGAGGCACATCTGAAAGTTATAGGTGGACTCTGGACCCATTCACATTTTCAAGACCGAGGTGGATAGGGATTTGTTGGGTCAGGGTATCAAGGGATAAGTGGCAAAGGCGGGTAATTGGAGTTGAGGTACAGCTCAGCCATGATCTTATAGAATGGTGGAACAGGCTCGAGGGGCTGAAGGGCCTCCTCCTAATCCCTATGTTTCTATGTCAGATGCAAGGATTCTAATCATTCTCCTTTTAGCATAGTTTTCAGTATCTCAGTCCGACCGTTGCTGAGAAAATATCAAGAGAATAGACTGTCACCCTGTTGCTTTCACTTCTCTTGTTAAAAACAAATCTATTGTACTACTGTAAGGCTGTGTACAACGATGGGAAAGATTCCAAGGCTAATTGAAGGCTCTGAATGAATAGATCTGCCGCTGGAGTGATTTAGTTTTCTGTCATTATTTCTCTCTCGCTGCGCCCTGCCATTCAATTAATTTCCCCATAAACCAGGGTTTTACTGTGGTGTATCTGACACTTGCACGATACTGTTGGATTTGACAAGTCTTCCTGGCAGGTTATTAACAGTCAACAGCTAGTCTTTTCCACCCCCTACTTTGGAGAGCTCCTATTGGTCTTCCTTTACACACGGGGTCCCTGGTTTGAAGGAAATTATTAAAATTACCAAGTAGTCTTGATTCCACGGCTCAAAGTGAATTACGTTCACCCCATAACATGATATCAGTGTTGGCAAAGAGTTAATCTACAAATTAAACCTCCAACCTGACAGGCTGACCATCTGTGTTTGATTTGTGAGCCCAGGAGAGCCCTGTAGCCCTACGTATAACATTTCTACAACATATATAAACTGAGGCTTAAAGCCTCATCATTTATGCAAAGAAAAGCTATTATAAGAAAAAAAACGAAGGTTGTAGTTTAGTTTAACGAGACAGTCGAGGCGCAAGTCCCCCCATTAGACGGAGGATTTTACCAAAAACAAAAAACGTTTCTTTTTTAATCCATGGATCTGAGAGTGGAATGCACATTATAACCGGCATAAATTCTGTGTGAAGACCGTTTAGTGAATTTCATTTCCGATGCCCTGTTGCACATTTCATCGGCAGAATGACTAGTTTGAAAGGTGCTTATAAAAAAATATATTTTATATTTTTAATCTAAAAAAACTATATCTAAAAATATATTTTTTTTAGATTAAAAAAGCCAGGGAGAGCTTCAGGGAGATGCAGCGATACAAACCTAAAGGAATAATTTTTTGTACACTTTAAAGAAAGATGGTAACTGTAACCTTTAAGCACTGTCATCACGTTGCTTTATAGCCTCAAATATTTTTTGAGGGGGGAGTTAGAATTTTTTCATTTATCTCCATTTACAAGGGGTTCACTATAGATAACTCCAGATATCCATCTCCGACAGTCTCACCACTGAACCTCTTTCACCGACACCCACGGCTAACTCTCTGGGTTTCCACTTCCCGGTTTTAATGTTCTCCTTCCTCCTGTAAAAATCGGAGCAAGATATTCAGTTACACTAACTAGAAAAGAACAGAACGCTCCTTTCATGAAATGAAACCAAAAGGGAAAAATGCCTTTAACGTACCCAGGTGTAAGACTTTCAGGAATACATCATCTGTATATAATACACTTATCCTACGCGCGACATAGACACACACACACCACACATACTATCCTACATTGATTGTACTGCAATGACTTTTCTACCCATTATCTTCCATATAACACAGTCAGGCCTATGTGTATTGTCAAGATCAAGAGTGAGGATGCTATACTTTTAGGAAGAAAATGGAGAGAGAGATAGTGGTATAAACACGGTGGGGGAAGGGGTGGGGAGGCTTAAATAAGGAACCAGCCACAAGGTCATTCAAGTGGCTTCTGCTCCACCATCTTGGTTCTGGAAATGGAAGGCAGACATTTCGGATTTAGATTGCGAATGACACAACATCAAATCTCATTTGATCCAACAGTTTCTCCTTGTATTCTCTCACCAGATAAGGAATATCTGGGAGTATTATATCGGAATTGCAACAAGGTGACTGACATCGATGGCTTTGGCTACGGGACTCGAGTGAATTCAAGTCAAGTCACCGGTGGAAGAATAGCACATCAGTTATACTGTATTGGCCCCCCCAGTCACCAGTCATAACAGCAGCTTTCCCCCTCGGATACACAGGGGAGGGGGGTGGGGGCGCTGGGGGAGAGTGGGGGGGAGGGTTTGGTAAAAAAAAATAAACTAGGATCAGATGGAATTTTGTAGGAAGGCTGTGGTATGTTGTGGAAGAGACTATATATTCAGCACGTAAAGGGCAATAAGATCAGTGTCGGTGCAGAGAAGGAATTTTGGGCCTGTAATTTAGCAGTTAACTTAGTGGGGGGTAGGGCTTGCGGGGGGGGGGGGGGGGGGGGCAGGGAAGAGAGGAAGGCAATAGAAAAATGTTATACACTTGAGTGATTTTTTCCTGTTAAACCTTAGTTTCCCCAGAGTATGAATAGCTATTGGTACAAAGGAAGTGATTTCACTCTTTGAACAGGAGTATTTTTTTCTCTAGCGTGCAGGCTGGTAACTCTGCTTTCTGCCAAAACACACTCTTAAATTAGTAATGTAGGTAATTATCCTCAGAATCCCCCCAACACCGCTGGAAGACTGGACACACATCAAAATCTATTGATCCTAATGCACTAGGTACAGGACTTCGCGTCCAAGTTTCAAGCATTTCATAACTGGTAACCTTACCATTTTACATCACAAAACAAATTACTCGCACTCCACACTCCAACGGATACAATTTCTATTTGTATAGCGCCTTTTATGTCGGGATAATAATAATAATCCTTGGATTTGACACAGCGCCTTATCACGTCTTCGAGACGTCTCAAAGCGCTTCACAGGATATACTGTCAAGTGAATTGACTGTATATTTTGTGGGCGAAACATGTCAGCCAATTGCGCACAGCAGCGTCCCCACAAACAGTGGTGGGTTGAGTGACCAAATTATTATTATTATTTTTTTTGGAGGGATTATTGCCCTCGGAAAGTGATCCGTCAATCGACGAACAACTGGGTTCCTACTTACTGCTGGGTAAACAGAGGCGTGTATGGAGTAAGGAAACTTGCCCAACATTTTGCCCTGCCCAGGAATCGAACCCAGGTCTCTCTCGCTTGCGAGGCGATGGCTCTAACCACTGAGCTACATGACTGAGCTACGGGTGGCCTCGGTTTAGCATCAATGTCCAAAGACATCACCTCCTGCCGAGCAGCGCACAGACCCCCAGCCTACACTAACTATGTGGGTTCCAAGTCCTGAGGTGCTGCTTGAACCCACAACCTTCTGACTTGAGAGGTGAGAGGCCACCAACTGAGCCGGGCTGACACACGGATAGAGATAGAGAAATCAGTTTACATATGAACTATCTGCTGCGGGGCAGACTGCTCCCAGGGCCTGTTACGATAGAGAGTCTGTTCCAGGAACCAAGTTGACCAAAAAATTCCACAACATGATTGCACAGCCCCTTCTAAAGCGTGCGATTTTCTACATTTCCTTCTGCTTTCCATTACCCTGAGGTCTGCAACTCTTCTCTGCATCTTCTCTCCATTACTTTATTACGGTTTTGACTGGTGGAAGAGCAAGCGTCCCAGAACAATGATACAGTCCCTACCCCAACAAGCTGACCTCCTGAGCCAACGTGAGTAAAACCAGCGCAGGAGAGTCAGACCACTCACTCATCTCCTTGTTCTTAAGTACATAGCAGCCATTCTGACTCTGGCTGCAAACAGTGCGGCCACTTGTCTTTGCAGAGAAAAAACAGTAGTTTAGGCAAATCTACGTAACAGGAGTAAAAACAGAAGTGGCTGGGAACACTCAGCGGGTCAGGCAGCATCCATGGAGAGAGGAAAGTGAGTTCACGTTTCAGGTCAATGACCTTTCATCAGAGGATTCCGGTCATCGACCTGAAACGTGAACTCACTTTCCTCTCTTCATAGATGCTGCCTGACCTGCTGAGTGTTCCCAGCCAATGTTGTCTTTTATTTCAGATTTCTAGCATCTGCAGTATTTTGCCTTTCATAACTCGAGCCACCCTCAAACTGGAGCAAACTCTGATGCCCCCAAATGCGTTTTAACAACATGATCAACTATATCAAATGCAAGGATTGTTATCATATTATTATTATACTTATAACACTGCATGTGTTTGTGTAGTGGTGGGATGGGGTTGGGTGGGGCTAGAGAGTATGGGTCTAGCTTGACTGAGCTTTTTCTAGTATCCAGAATCTGGCTAATTCTTAAATACAGCCTTAATTTTGAAGCCTGTTTCCTGTAAGCTCTTTTAAGAACTATAGAAACCTGACTTCAAAGTCAAGAATATGGTCAACAATTTGACAAATGTTGTTCACACTTAAGGGCTACATAAATCGAGTTATCCACACATCTCCTGATAGCGATACATCGAGATTAAATTAAAAGGTTGCGTTAAAGAAAACTGAAAACAAATACTATCAGATTGTCTGTGACAGAAATCTAATAAATAGGGAAAGTGGGTGGTGCAGTGGGTTAGAACACAATCCTTTTACCTCTGGGACCTCGGGTTGAATCCATACTGATGGGATTAACGTCTCCTCTCTCCTTCTCTGACAGTTGTAATGGCCCCTAAATGAAAAGCATGTGGGCAGTCTCGACCCTGTGGCCACTGAGTGTGAGTCCACAGCAGAAAACTCCCCATAATTTGTAACTAATTGGCATTAATTCATAGTCTTACTCAGACACTGGCTGGCGAGCAAATTGGAAATGTCATACTGTTTCAGCGGGGGGTGTTCTTCCCAGACTGGAGCCAAGGGACATTGTTGAGAGAAGTGAAGGAAGCACCAATACCTAGGTTTAGCCTGTGGTGGACATGACCTGAGCTGTTTGGGGTTGGCAGTGGAAGTTGAAGACAGTTCATAGAATCATAGAATATCACAGCAGAGAACGAGGCCATTCGGCCCATCGTGCCTGTGCTGGCTCTTCGGAAGAGCTACCCGATCAGTCCCACTCCCCCCGCTCTTTCCCCCATATCCTCGCAATTGTTTTCCACTTCAATTACCTCCCGTCCAATTCCCTTTTGAAAGTTGTTATTGAATCTGTTTCTACCATCTTTTCAGGCGGTGCGTTCCAGACCGAAACGAGTTTCTGTTGAAAAATAATTTAACGTTTAAAAAGATGTACTTTTTGGAAATCAATTTGATCTGAATCCTAAACTCTAATTGTACCAAATAGCCACATCCTCCCCCTCAAAAAACAAGCATTGAAAATAGAAACATTTGCCGGATAAACAGGAGTGAAAAACATTCGAAAGTTTCTGCTCGGTATTAATTTTATGCAGTTCGTGTCCAGTCCTGATACAGTAAACTGCAATATGTGACCTGGACAGAAGTAAAACAATTTCCTCAAAGAACAAATTGCCAGTGTGTGCAAACAATTTGCTTTTAAGCATCATTTTCCAAAGTGGCAAAGTGTCTTTCCGGCTGAAATGATTGGGCAAACTTTTATTTTGTTTGAGACCGAACAAAAAAGAGCCGCGAGTTGTATTTCTGACACGAGGACCTCGTATGTGCACATAACATTTTCAGTGTTTTGCGCTTTCAGTCTGCTTTACAGTCTATCGTGTACTATCAATGTGAAACGGGGCAAATTCCACCATATAAAATCCAAGGTAGCTGCTTCATTTAAAAATGTGAACTTATTTTAGACCATATGAACATAAGAATTCGCTCAGCGAACCAAGGTCCAAGGTCCACCTGGTTCACCTTCCACCATCCTGGCAGTCGCTTGACATGTCGTGTCCCAAACTATACGCTGTATCCCCGAGATATTATAATCTGGCAGAAATCTGTCTGATTTGCTCTTGAAGCAAACGCCATTTTCTGCTTCCTCTGTCTCCCTGGGGAGCCCTGGTCCATACGTTTACTACTCGCTCACCGAAGCAGGTTTGTTCTGAATTTACCCCCCACCCGCCCCACCCCATTCAATGGCAGGTCGTTTATTCAATGTTTTTTTTCATACCCGAGGCTGTGTGTGGACAGGGCTGTGGGTGTGTGTGTGTGTACTTGGAGGAAGTAGCGCTGAAGAATAAAAAACGCTTTAAATCACTGTTTGTCCCGACGGCCAAATGAGAGAATCCTTTGAGTATGTTTTCTCATAGCCTTTACCGTCCAAACAGATTGGGATAATTGTGTGTCGATTCAGTGACTCAGCGGTGAATATGCAGGATGGAATCCATGACTGGTTTGGTTACGAGAAGTGAAGACCGTACACAGTCGGAGTCATTCCTTGACTGAGAAAACCTTAACACACAGAACTCAACATTAAACCGGTCTCTGGCCTCCACGGCAGCAAATCGGTTGTAGTGACACCCAGTGATATAATGGAGTACTCCAGCTCTGTCACCGCTGAAAGATCTGTGGTCCCTTTAAAAAGGAAACTGGAAAAATAGCACTTTTACGCATTGGAATTCCTTTTTGGTCCTTCTTAAAGGGGGAATTGTAGCGTTGCAAGATATTTTGGAACCTGTTTTGATAACAGAGGTGTGCAAAATAATAATAATGATGACCCTTGCGTTCGATACAGCTCCTTATCACGTCGTCGAGACGTCTCAAAGCGCTTCACTGGATACCACTGTAAAGTGAATTGACTGCATTTTGTGGGCAAAAGCATGGCAGCCAATTGCACAAGGCAGCGTCCCACAAACAGTTGAAAACATTTTTTTTGACCAAAAAATTGATTGACCACTTTTTTTGGTACCAAGACAAGGTAATGTGTAACGTGGTGTGTTCTCATCCACAACTAAACTCTGCCGCAGCCCAGCGTAATACTGTAACAGGCGTAATAATGCCCCGAGCCATGAAATAACAACAACAAACAACAAATGACATATATATATATATATAGTGAAGAGCTGGCCTATGACATCTTCCCTTAACTAACATCTATTTAGCAAATAAAAGAAACAAACAAATGCATCGCAAACATTTCACGCTGCAACATACGATCAAAGTGGTCCCCACAGCGAATGTGAGCAGGGTTTACGGAGCCGCTTATTGAAGCCTCAACACCTCCTTGCTGACTACACAACGTGACTCGAATGATTCTCTGAGCTTGCCTTTGTTTTGTCTGAAAGGGGGTGCACGGCTGATGAGGTCCAAATAGTTGTCCAACGCACAATGGCTAACAACAACATCTTGTGCTCATTTCGCGCCCTTCACGCAGGGCAATATCCCAGATCAACTTCTCCTTTCTGCCCCTCCGCTCCACCATCGGTGGCCCTGCCTTCAGCCACTACGCCCCGAAACTCTGGAACTCTCTCCCTCAATCCCTCCACCTCGCCCCCTCCCTCCAATACCTTCCAATCCCGCCTAAAGACCTTCCTTTTTGATCGCGCTTAGTGTCATCTCCCCCCATCCCTCTCCCCTTGGCTCGGGGTCACACTCCGCCACTGTCAAGCTCTCCGTGACTCTACCCTTAGTAAAGGGCGCTATATAAATGTAAGTTATTGTTGTTGTTGTTGTTGTTGCCCTGTTATTGATGTATAGACACCAGCCAGAGTTTATGTGATCATTCCCGGGCAGTGGGGCTCTCTCCCCCTCACCCCAAACCCCCACCCCCCCAAAACAAAGGTGTAATTTTGTTCCCAGTATGATGTCTGTAGCTCAGTGCGACGTAACGGGCAGAGAGATCTTCTCGTTCCTCACTAAGCAATATGGAGTCACATTCCTGCCGTGAAGCCTGGGACTCTCTCTCTCTCTCTCTCTCGCTCTCTATTGACATATCGGGCTAACCTTCATTATTCAGTCTATTCCTCATAAAACTGAACCAGGTGTCGGGTCTGCTCAATAAAATTTAAAACCAGTCAGCGAGGCAAAGGGTAGAATTAATCTGTCATGACAGCTGCTGTTTAGCTCGGGCAGCAGGGGGAAAAGAGGCCTCCCCTCCAGGACACCTACGGGTCACCAGGGGTCAAACTGAGCACCCCAACTTGGCTGTGACCTCGCTGGAGTGATTACAACAAACATCTGGAATGGATTTCCATTTCAGAAGTAATAAATGAAAACACAGAATGAAACAGCAATCAAGCAGAGTTTGCGAGAGATATAGGCTTTGACCCTTTCAAGACACGATGTTCAGACGAGGCACTGTCTGTCTAGTTCCTCAGGCCAGCACGGACTAGGAAGGCTTAACTAATATTATTACACAACAAATACAGCAGTTCTCTCACCCTGTGTCTCCCCCACCGCCCTACCCCCTTCAACCCTTCCTGCGCAGACTTCAGTTGAAACTCTATCGCGGTAACAAAAAAGATGTTTTCTTTTAGGTATTTTTTAGAGATTGCGATCTCAAACACTTGGCAGAAATTCCTTCTTCTTTTGCCCTGTGTGGCTGCAGAACGTGAACCCACTTGCTATTTTGGGGAGATTTGTTGGTTTTAAACGAATATTTAACCACTGCACATTGGGTGAGCTGTACGAACGAGAAGCTGATCTGCTGTATTGATTGAGTGACAACTGCCCATAGATCGGGCGGTTGAACTTAATCCGCTGTCGAGAGAGTCGAGAGCAGCAGGAGAGATGGGGGGCATCTTTGGACTCAGGAAACAAATTGCCTTTGGGATAAACTGACCTCTTTTATACCCTTTGAATGTGCTCCTATCAGAATTGGCTGCTGTGTTTGCCTGTAACAGTACGACAACATTCTTACTATTATGATTGTGTTTCCCTTCCGAGTGCAAGCTATGGGATCCAGGAGGCAGAAAAGCGTTGTCTTACAGTCATCTGCTTTCTGTTGATGTCAAGTTTAGTGACACAGTCACCACACTCTACACTAAATCCTGTGAAGCACTTTGAGACGCCTCGAAGATGCGCAAAGGAGCTCAGGTCCAAGGATTATTAGTAGTACATTTTAAATATTAGTGAACGTCTCAGATCTGGAGCCAATTTATTTGAGGAGGGATAAGGGAATATGGGCAGAGCCAGCAAACTGTACAGATGAATATGTGAAGCAAATTAAGCGTTAAATTTTACAGGAGATTTTATGGAAGAGAACGTTTGGTCGAATTAAATCTCAAAACTTCCAAACGGTGACATTGAGCAGATTCCTCGCTCGATCAGTCAGCTCACTCTGGAGATCAAGCTGAATAAAAACCTTTAGCGCTGGAGCAAACAGGATCAGTTGCTGAACACTTTTCAAAACGCTATAGTATCTAAGTTACACGCAGTACGAGAAATGAGATGTCCTTTTTTTTTCGACTCCGCCTTCGGCACAAATGATCCCAGATATTTCCGATGTGTTTCAACAGGAGTGAAAGAGGTCATCACTCGAACAGATCTCCGCAATTATTCCCCCCTCTCAACTCTCCACCCCCACTCCAGCGTGGGCCAAATAGTGCGTAGACACCCCTCTCTCTCTCCTCCCCCTCCCATTAAGGAAGATAAGTGAAACAAGATGGGAAATAGTGTCTACACAATGACCCAATGATTGAGAAGGATTGAGAGAGACGAGAGAGAATGTGAGGTTCTGCTTCCCCTCACTTCCTAGTCAATTTCTGTAAATAACAGTGCTGTGTCGCGTAATAAAATAGGAATGTTTCCCCCTCGCTGCCCTCCCTGTCCCCATATACCCCCACCCCACCACCACCACCACCCGCCCACTCCCCAGTCTCTGGTCCTACCCTACACCATCATATTCGCCCACAAAAATATACAGTCAATTAACTTGACAGTATGAAGCACTTTGAGACGTCTCGAAGACGTGATAAGGCACTGTATCAAATGCCAGGATGATTATTATTATTATTATCATCATTATTATTATTATTGGTGTGAAGCACGTTTCCTGGGGCAGGACTCAGGCAGTCACATGGCGAGGTCTGTATCTCCGTGCTTGGTGTCACAGTCTGACTAAAGCTAAAGCCGCAGTGGGATGTTGGGATCTGACATTGAAAACGTTCAGTAAAATAATTTACACATCAGAGATTGTTCGTGCCTGGAATTATTAGCAGATGCTCTGCAGACATCGAGGAGAGGTAATATTTAAAAACAATATGGTGTCTATCTCCCACCGAGAGGCTGCAAGGCCTTTCTGTAAGAAGAATTACTCAGGCTTTCTGCCCAGGCCATTTCCTGTGGCCAAGAGTCAGCATTTATTTAAACGTTCAAGACGCTGCCAGCAAGGATCGGGAGCGAGCCGTGTGTACCTGAACCCAAGCAGTGAATCAAAGCATATATCTCGCCCGGGGGCAAGTGAAAACGTTCGCAACAGCGGCTGTGCATTGGGTGGAATGTGACATTCGCGAGGGCTGTAATTTAACACGAATCTTCAGACTAACTAACCCAGGAGAAGTAACTGTTTATTCTAATGTCGAAGGAATCCATATGAAAGAGCCAAGGCCCCCTCGAGCAAGTAGAGGAGACCAGCGGGACAGGCTGAAGAGTGAGGGACAGAAGTCAAGATAAATCTGGAAGTAGTGGTTAGGTGATGTCAAGCCTGAATGTCAATAGGATGTGGGAAGAAGGAAATACTGAGGGACGTAAGGACTCCTGCAGTACTGAGGCTGAGTTGGTTTTGAGTCAGTGATTGTACAGTGAGCTTCGACAAATCGAGGTTGCGGAGAGGAGGAAGAACATTTGGAACATAGAGGAGGAAAATACAGACTAGTGACCAACGTAATGGGATCTATGCTGCAGGCTGCGTAAGTGTTGGAGTCTATCGTATGAGTTGTGTGAAAGCATGGACAAGCTTACACATTCACAGGGAATTATAGATTTATATAATTGAGAAACTATTGAAAGGCTCACACATGGTTTACACAAGTCGCAATATATAGACCCCCCACCCCCCCCCCCACATTCAATAAAATAAAACAACACCAACAACCGAGCCGGAGTTTGGATACAAGAGGGATGGGGGCCAAGGGAGGATAACCAAAGGCACAGTTAAAGAGGAATGTCTTGAGATGAATCTTGAAGGAGACGAGGGAAGGGATTCAGGGATGGAGTTTGAAAGAGTGGGGGCAAAAGGGCTAAATGCCTGACCACTGATAGTGGGATGGAAAGGATGGGCAGAGGGGGTGGGAGGTGAAGCAGGATAGTTGTCTGTTGAGTGGAGGGAAATGCTGGGTTGGTAAGGTTTAAGAAGGTCACAAAGGAAGAGTGGGGCAAGAGCAGAAGGGCGGTGATGGAGGAAGGTTGAGGGTTAACGTCAAATTAACCAATTTACAGATACTTTTGGTTCTCTAGACTTATCCCTAGAGTCACATCGCTTCACATAGATTGCTGCATCTTCAGATTTATTCCCTCCCTCTCTCCCCCCATCATTCATTCCCTCCCTCCCTCCCTCCCTCAAAACTTCTCTTAAAGTCTTTTGACAGGAAACTAAGATGAACCTTCGATGGTCTAACTGAGGGAGGGGCCTCACTTAGGAAAACTACAACCTAAGCAAATATCCCTGGGGTAATCCCTTCCCAAAACACATCTCCAGTAAATGTACGTCACACTTGCATAATACTGTATTTCACAACAGCATTGTCAAAGAAATATAGTACTTGTTATGGTCTGCGTTTGAAGACCTTAATGTTTTAATTAGTTCGCAATAAGATAAACTCGTGCTTGGAACACATCAATCCTTGAGACCGTGTTATCTGATCGTTATCTTACCTACCGTCAAACTGGAAATCAGATTGGCTGATAAGCTTTGTTTTACAGCTGGTTTGGTTGGGAAGAAAAAAAAAGTCATTTTTCTAGAGGACAGCGTTTACGGAGGGAATGGACTTTTAACATTCTCAAAGACTGAAAGATTTAAAAACTGTGAAGGCTGAAGGCTGAGCCAGGAATCTCTCTGTGGGTCAAAATAGGAAGAAAGAACCTGGATCTTGAACAGACTGAAGTGAAGAACCAAGGGCTTCCATGACATTGCAGTCGTCTCACATACTTGAGACGTCTCGGAGACGTGACAAGGCGCTATATCAAATGCAAGGATTATTATTATTATTATTATTATTATTATTATATTGTGCGTAGGTTATAGTCTGAACGCCAACATTGTGCCATGAATGTACACACATGCGCTCAGCATCCTCACAGTGACTGACAGTAAATATGAAGGGACGTTCTTTTTTATTAACAAAACAAACTACAACGAGAATGCAGAATGGAAAGAGGCATTTATACGTTTACTGTGTGATTTATGGCGCATTCGAGGTTGGGAAGTTCTAAAGAGTTTGATATTTAATTCCCGTCCACAAAAAACAAAGAGCTTGACTAGATGTCTGTGGAGGAAGGACTTCAAGCGACAGCTCACATTCATCGAATGGGTTAGAAGTTGCTAAAGTGGAAGTTGAAAGAGACCGGGGGCAGGCGGGGAGTGGGGGGGGGTGGGCTGACTCATTGCTCACCACGTCTAAAAAGCGTGAGGGGCCAATAAACATTACACTCAGCATCCTGGCCAAGGGTCCAGAACTCCAGGAGTTATGTTCAAGCTGTAGAGGGTTCTTGTTAGGTCGCATCTGGAGAACTACCTATAGTTCCAGTTGTCACAACAGAAAGAGACCGACTACAATACAAAATACCCAAACTACATTTGTATACATCCGTTCACGTCGGGGGGACATCCGAAGGCGCTGGACTAGAATACAGAGGAGAACTAATGCTGAGGAATAACTGGATAAAGCAGATTGCTTTATCCTCATAAATAGATTTCTCTACAGTAAGTCACACGCCAGCATTTTAGGCTATAAAAGCCCAGAGGCGTTGCTTGTATGAGAGAAAGCAGTTGCTTGTTATATAATAAGAATAATTCTTGGATTTGATTTAGCGTCTTATCACATCTTCGAGATGTCTCAAAGCGCTTCACAGAATATACCGTAAAGTGAATTGACTGTACATTTTGTGGCGAAAGTAAACTACATTAGTATAGCACCTTAATGTGTCATGTTTGTTATAAGCAGCTGTCACCAACAGTCTTCCTTGTTTCACTGCACTTTGCTAAGTCATACTCTCCTTTCCCCCATTCTCAATTTCAGTACGATTTAATTTATTTACGAAATATAATTAGATCTGTTTAAATAAAATTATTCTGAATATTTGCAGAAAGACGCAATACACAGGAATGTCTGTTAGCATTTATTAGGAACTTTTGCAACAGACTCGTTTTTAAAGGGAACGATAAGAGGCCACAACATGGTCACTTTATCTCGGGAGCTTGGGTTTGCTTTGACCATGGACAGATACTTTCATGTACACTAAGGCAGGCAGCAGGGAACAGGGAAACCATGTGTACAGCGTAGTGAAAGGGGTTTGTTCAGAACAGGCACCAGGAAGTATTTCTTTACAAATAACAATCCTAGTTTAGTATAGCACCTTAACATGTCATCAAAACATCTCAAAGTGATTCACTGGATCCACTCTAAAGTGTTGTGACTGTCCAGGTGGTTGTTAAAGATCCCATGGCACTGTGGTGTCCAGGCCAACAATCCCCCAGATAAAAATTGGTCATTTAGTCCATGGCAATACACAGTAAATCTTTTGAATCCCTTTGCAACGTCTCGATGACATGATAAAGTGCTATAACAACTGCAAGGATTATTAGTATTAGCAGTCGTATTATTGCAAAGACTAGTATCTGATCGGATTCTTCACCTCGTCACCACTTGCGTACGTTGTGGTCTTATCATTGGCTACGACTGTGCTTTACATGTGCTAATGTGTGTGTACAGATAGGACAAAACTCCCCCCTCACCCCTCCCCTCCCCCCCAGATTTATAACACTGTGATCTGAGGCTGGATCACACATGCAGTTGAATCCCGATAAGCCCCTTACAAATTTGTCCCAGAAACTCTTGTACGTGTCCCAGAATTACCCTCGGATCAGGTACGAGTTTTAACCAGACTCGACTGCATTGTAGAATTACTGGTTAATGTAAACCATATGACAACAGGAACTGATAACAGGCAGAGAGGCCTAGTACTTGCAGATGGAGGGAAATCAGGAACTTTTTNGCTCTAATATTTGATCCTTTGTGACAAATTGCCATCTTGATTACAACATTTAGCTTAATAGACATCTGGCAGCGAGTCGCAAGACAGCAATTAAATCGGCTGCTTTCTGGTACCCTCACACTGTGAGATTTAGCTGGGAGGCCACTTTGTGAACCACGGCAGAATTGTGAATCTGTGTCGCTGCCACTGTTGGATGTTCGTTATTATTACGTGTAATATTTTATTTCCAAAATAATGTTTTACATCTTTGTTTTATCACCGTCCAAAGGCATTGTTATCCTTCACTTCACAAATATTCCCTTTCACTTCGGCACCGTTGGGGGAGAGGGGAGGGGAGCGGTGGGCGAGGGGGTAAGTAGAGAAATTTCACTGGGTCTATCTAGATTGGCACTGGCAGTGTGAACCCCAGCGCGGCAAAACACTGGGCAAGTTTCCTTACTCCACACGCCCCTGTTTATCCGGTAGTAATTAGGAACCCGGTTGTTAGTCAATTGGCGGATCGCATTTCCGGGAGTAAAAATTCCTTCCAAAAAAAAATTAATAATAATTTTGTCACTCGATCCACGACTGTTTGTGGGACGCTGCTGTGCGCAATTAGCTGCTGCGTTTCGCCCACAAAATATGCAGTCAATTCACTTGACAGTATATCCTGCGAAGCGCTTTGAGACGCCTCGAAGACGCGATAAGCCACTATATCAAATGCAAGGATCGTTATTATTATTATTAGACTGAAAATCCAGATTCTGAATTTCAATAGGGTTTATCGGAACCTGGAGCTCTCTGGTTGCCGCATCCAGCTGAAGCTTCGTGAGGAAATCCACCCGAATTGTTTTGGTGACAGGAAGAGCGTTGTGTGACTGATGAAGAGGAAGTGCTCTTCAAAGATTAATGGATCGGTGAGATTATAGAAACGTCTTGAGAATTTGGAGGAGGTGGATGCCAGGAGAATGGACTGAAGCTCCTCAGATAGAACCCTCCCGTCAATCCACTCAACCCTAATGATAGTTAGCACAGAAACGTGAACAGCCTCTTCTCTCTGTCACCTGTTGAGTGCATCACTAGAGTCAAGGATCATTCCACTATGGAAACATTTACCAGCGATTTGTGGTGCTGGGTCTCATATTTTTCCAGTCACGCCCACACAACTAGGCGCACGGGATACAATACAGTACAATTTACATTGGTTCAGCTCCTTACACTTCAGAGGCCGTCTCAAGGCGCATCACGCTTCACAGTAACGACTTTCACATCTCACTGCGGAAGTCGAAACCTTGGCTCCTGATGGCCCGACTGTGATTAAGCAGCGGCTGCTCTCTGTGACTGGCTGAAACTTTGGTCACTTACTTCAATGTCGATTTTGCTCTGTCACGAGGATGAGACAGATTATCGAATCGTTGGTGATGTGGGTCACGCTGACCAACGTCTGCTTTTTCTGCAGTGTCTGTTTTACAACTGCAAGTGTCAATTGTTATCTATTGTCACAGATGTAAGCAGCACCACAGCATATATATATATATATATATATATATATATGTATATGTGAGCACATACCATTCAGAAGATGCTGTGCTCAGGTCTAAGTAATGACCAGGCTTCCTCTACATGGTTTGCTTTACGAGAGAGGGAAAGTACATTGGTCTGAGGATAAGTCCTTGCTGCAAACTGCCCCTTTTTTTTTCCTCAGTTAAGGAAAACCATCAATACATCTGTTAGGTGCCTGGAGGCCAGAGATGATACGAGTTAAAGGAACTCACTTACTAGACTTTGTCAGAGGTGTCATCCTTTGGATGAGATGTTAAACTAAGGTCCTGTCTGCCTGCTCTCCCAGTGTCACAGCCAACAATCCTTCCAAATAATTCAATCATTCAATGCATGGCTATTTAATAATAATAATAATAATAATAATGATCCTTCCATTTGAAATAGCGCCTTATCACGTCTTCGAGACGTCTCGCAGCTCTTCACAGAACATACCGTGAGGTGAATTGACTGTATATTTTGTGGGCGATTGTTTGTGGCAAAATTGGCTCCACATTTGCCTTCATTATACAGCATCTCCACTTTCTAGTAGTTCCTGGGAAGCGCTTTGAGGCAAATTAGTGACACCGTAAGGCCCTCCATCAAAAGCTCAGGATTTTTATTATTATAAGCAGACCCGGCGGCTGTGTAAGCCAGTGTCAAACCGATTTGTCACCGGTAGTGAAAGACAATCTTACAACAGGTTTACGTAAGTTACTAAAATACGAAATGTAAAGAAAACAAATCTGAAGAAATGGTAAACGGTCGGCTCCGATTCCTAATAACATTATCACCAGGTAAAACGTTTCGGTGGACACCGTTAGCCATTGGCGGAGTGGAATGTGGAGAGTCCACACAGTCTTGATGTCTGACCTCAGTGTGTCAGTCGAAATAGTTTTCAGTTATTGAAACAAAAACCTCACTGGGATGGAAAAGTTGCCTTATGGCACCGTGCAGACAATCTCAAAGGATTTGAAAGGAAAAGACATGGGTTACAACACTGTGCCAAATCATGCTGATAAATTGGGCTGTGTTTCGTAATTATGATAAATCTACAATTAATTTATGGCTATTTTGTTCATAATGTGATGCAGACATCTCGAGTTAATTTTGCAGAGTCTGACACTGACTGAAACCTGAGCCGTATTTATTGTGCTTAGCTTTGCTTCTGATGAAAACCGTACCGTGACATTTTGCAGACCAGGTTCTGCCATTACTAACATCACAGATTAAACAACCTTCAATTCACAGTGTCAAAACTCCCAGAGGGGTGAGAGACAGAGACAGAGAGAGACAGAGAGAGAGAGAGAGAGAGGGGGAGGGGAATGTGAGGGGAGGAGGTGGAACAGCTCCTATATCTGTAATTAATTACAGTTTCAGGTTAAGAACACAAGAAAGTGTGGAAGACAAAAACATGGGACGTGTTTTTAACACAAATCCTTGATAAAAAACATTTTGGGTATGTTTCAACGATCGAATGATTTCCTCAGCTGTGATAGCTTTGCAGAATTGCTTTTCTCCATGACATTTATCAAGCGAAGGTTTGTTGGTCATTCAGAAATACATATGGTTTATCAAAGCTTCCTTGGAGCTCGGCAGAGCTGGGTTGAGTTAAACTGATTAAGGCTGATAGATGAATATGAACCAAAACAGTAGGTTCTAATTTCAGATCTTGTAACAATTCATATAATAGCCAATAATTAGTATCCTATTATATCATACATATTGATTCTTGATCCTGTGACTAAATGTTCCTCTATATATCCATCATTTGGGATAACTGAGGATATTTATTTTTTCTTCTGATACGAAACAGTTTATCTATTGAAATCCGAGTCCGAAGGAAGGTTTATATCTAATATCTACCCACTGGGAGACGTTTAACTCTCACAGCTCTACAAGAGCAGAAAAGAAAGGGTAAGAAAGAGAAAGACTATTATTGTTCCTGTGCCAAACGGGCAGCTTTAAATGACGGTAACTCAACTCTTTATTTTTTTTCCCAATGACCGTGACATTTTGTTTAAATCAAAGTACACGCCTTCGTCAAACGAGAAACCCAACCTGGGACGTGGCGTCTACCAGGTGACTATTGTAGTTATCTTGATGAGATCCACATAGAAAGTGGAGAAAGTGCTGTCATCCGTAGCGAGGTATATTATTTCCCCTAATCCAGGGGAAAGGTTCTTCCCACCTGGTTCTTCTACCAAAAATAAGGTTCTTACTCTGGAAACTCACCTGACAACTCTGTAGGGCAAAATAATATACCATTGTATCTATCCTGTAGCTCAGTGGTTAGAGCACTTGCCTCATAAGCGAGAGGACCTGGGTTCGATTCCCGGCAGGGCAAAACACTGGGCAAGTCTCCTTACTCCAACCGCCTCTGTTTACTCAGCAATAAATAGGACCCGGTTGTTAGTCGATTGGCGGATCACTTTTCCGAAGGTAATAATCCCTTCAAGAATAATAATAATAATATGATCACCCAATCCACGACTGTTAGTGGGACACTGCTGTGAGCAATTGGCTGCCACGTTTCGCCCACAAATATACAGTCAATTCACTTTATATCATATTCTGTGAAACGCTTTGAGATGTCTCAAAGACATGATAAGGCGCTGTATCAAATCTAAGTATTATTATTACTGTTATTATCCTGGTCACTGAGGATTTACTCTGACGATAGTTTAGGCTCCTCTGGATCCTATAAAACTATACAATATACCATCCTCTACGTCCAGTGCTCTACTATACAAAGATTGGGATTCTTTGAACATGTTTTGATGTTAATTGCTGTACTGTTACAGGAATACCACAAAACTTCAAAGCTTTTGCCAATTGACTTTTAAGCCTTTTTTTCTTCCCAGATCAAATCCTGCGTAATAACATTATAAAGATTATGGGTTATCTCGGAGAACTGTAAAGTGGCGTTGATAAGATGCACAGGCTGAGGCAAGGAGGAATGTCCAAGGAAAGCCTGGCATTCTCTGCAAGGCAGCTATGTACTTGAAATCACGAATGCTGAAATACATTGTCTTCACTCCACGCGAGTCTGGATGGAAAGATTCCTTTTGAACTGTATCCAGGCTTGTTGGTTCTGCTGCCTCCATGCTATGAAGCTGTAAAGTTAGCGCTCGAGACATTAACACCAGGACCAGTCTCGGTTTAACCACTTCTGGCTGGTTTAGCCTTCCGCTAACCTACACTTTTCCACTCGAGGATTTGGATCACGCCAGAGACTTGGATCAAGTCCGGAAACCCGTTAGAAATGAAATGCATCTCATTGTCACTCCACCCCAGGTAATGCAAATCCGAAGCTATATACGCAGCAGGCGCTCACGCTATTTTATGAAACACTATCCAATCGACTTCCAGACGATCAGAGTTGGGTTGAGGCCATTAAGAACATAAGAATTTGCTGGCAAGTCGCTTGACATGTCGTGACCCGAACTATATACTGACAAGAACATAAGAGGTAAAACGACTTCTCTTTCACATTGTGTTCATCCTTGTGTACAGCCATAGCAGAAATGAGCCCATCTCCCAAAGGAAAGATCTCAGTCAGATTCCTGTTGTAGAAAAAAACAACACTAGCACTCAGGGGCAGCAATAAGAGATCAGTCACACAGGATACATGCTGTTCCTTCAGCTGACAGCTGAGTGTCCAGTGGATGCAGATAATAATAACAAATAAATAATAATAATCTTTGTATTCAGCATAGCGTCTGATCACGTCGTTGAGACATCTCAAAGCGCTTCACAGGATCTGCTGTAAAGTGAATTAATTGTACATTTTGTGGGCGAAGCACGGCAGCATATTTATATAGATAGATAGCCTCAACTTGAGCCAGGTCAGTGGTGCAAAGTTTAAGGGTTTAAATGCATTATACACCTTGATATGACTTTACCATCGTGTTCCTCCGTGGTCGGTCCAAATTGTAATATTTGACTTTTTTATATAAGACAGACCTCCTAACTCTTCCTCTTTCTGAAGTGTTTCACTGTGTATTGGCTGTTTTACCTTGGCTCTAATAGGTGCTGATGTGCCCCACGTTTTGAACTCTGGCAAGAACATATCATCGTCCAAAAGGACATAAAAAGAGCAGCAAAAATAGAACGACATGTATCTTTAATGAAAGAGCTACCTCGTTCAGAATCCCACAAGTTTTGATGGAAGAAAAAAAAATGTCAAAGTCCCAGACCGATAAAGACCTTTGCCCCATTAAGTTGAAGCATTGCGCTGTCAGTAATACCTCATGTTATTAAAGTTTTGCTGTGTTAGGGGAAGGGGCTAAATAATAAATGTTGTTTGCATTCGCTGTAAACGCCTTTGATGTTGGGAGGACATCTCAAAGCGCTTCACAGGAACTGACTGTAAAATGTAATGATATTTTCCGTCAAGTTTTTATATTTTGCCGTGCTCAAATTGGCCGCTTAGTTTACCTTTACTGTATATTTATAGGCAAACGCAGCAGCAAACTTGCACTGAGCAACATCCCACTAAAAAGCCATGAAGTGAAATGATGAAGTGTTACTGCTTTGCACATTAGGCAATAGCTCCAGTTTGGGCCTTTTTTGCTCAGGAACTCTCTGACGATAACAGTTGATTCCCAGCATTGCGCTAAAACTTGGCTGGAGTTCAGTCAGTGATAAGTCATGTTACTAAAGCGTGATTTCCTTGTGTCTAATCTTGTGACTGTTCTCTCCAATGCAAACACCGGAAAGACTTTCCCAGTCGACAATGCACTTTTAAAGACTATTGCTCTAAGTGTTCCCAATGGCCTGTATCAGCGTCAACGACCTGGATGTTCATCACCGCTTCATCTCATGAAACATCCTGTGTGTCCAGGCTTTGCTCTTTTACAGAAAAATCACCCGAGGTCATTCAAGTCAAAAGATAAGGGGTTAACAGTTCACCAGGTCAACTCGATTGGCGAAAAAAATCATCCTAGCATTGGATAAAGACCCTCTCATCTCGAAACACCTCGAAGTGCTTCAAAGGTAATTGCTGTAAGAGTAGTGACTGTGTGCTTGTAGGTAAATGCAGCAGCCAATTTGCACACAGCAATCTCCCACAAACGGCCTCGTTGTGAATGATCAGCGTAAGCTGGAGCTATGTTGACCAGGACACCACAGGAAACTTCTCTTTTCGATCAGCATCACAGGATTTTTAACATCTACCTAACGGGGATATTACACCTAACACTTTCCTAACAGCTCCCACACTTAATAATCATAATAATAATAATAATCCTTGGATTTGACATAGCGCCTTAACACGTCTTCGAGACGTCTCAAAGCGCTTCACAGAATACACGGTAAGGTGAATTGACTGTATATTTTGTGGGCGAAACGCAGCAGCCAATTGCGCACAGCGGCGTCCCACACACAGTCGTGGCTTGAGTGACCAAATTATTATCATACACTTCCTTGACCTCTCACACACTGGGCACACGGTTGATTCTTTCCAGAACAGTTCACGATGATTCAGGGTGACAAAGTCATTGATAAAGTTAAAGTCAGTCAAAGTCCTGGCTGGACGAGCAGCAAACATATTGACTCTAAATAAAACCCTGTTTTGATTCTCGTTTTGCTGTGTATGTGTCTAACTGGAAATACGCCCTTTCAGCAGATGAACGATGTACACATTGATGTTCCTGTTTGTAATCTAAAATTAAAACGCTCGATTTAGCGTCTGGAAAGGTCATCGGAAAGCTTGTGGGAACTTATAAAATAAACCTTTTCTTTTTGGGAGATATTCTTTCTACGTTAAAACAATTAAAGGAAATGATGGACACTGCATCGCCTCAGACTGTGCCTCGCTCTCCTGGCATTGTTTAAATCCAATCCCTGTCGTTCGTTTAACATCCACAATTGTGCGTCGTGTGTGAGGTTTTTTTTTAATTTGAAACAGTAAGCAAGTGTTGGTAAAAATGACTTTGCAGCAGAAACGTTGATGATTTATGGGTGAAACTTATTTCAACTTGAAATGTAAACTGTCCATCCCGAAAAGCATTTGCAATTAGTATATTTTAGGTTTGGAATTTTCACCTGTGGGGCAATATGGTCTGAATGTGTATATATATATATACATATATCAAATGCAAAGATTATGATTATTATCATCCAGAATGATGTACCATGCACTCTCACCCTGAATAGCTTCCACAAGACATTACAGCTAAATGCCAGGCTCCACTGGCTCCCTATTCTCCAACAAATCACCTTTAGAAAGAGATAATAATAATAATACTAATACTAATAATAATAAAGACACAGATTGAAAAATAATGGTTGACATGTTCCAAAGTCAGTCAGAAACATATGCACCAAACCTTTCCCAGAACATATTTTTATTTTCCATGTTCGATATTGTTGAGGTTAAGGTTGTGAGCTTGTAGCCGGCAACATCAAATAAAGTCATCAGTCATTTCTCTGAAAACCTCACCCCGATTTAGGAAAGTGGACGTCTCTTTGCTCTATGTTGTTATTTACAGCTTCCACACCGGTCTGATAGACTGGCGAGACTACTCGTAATAATATTTATTGCAGGATGTTTGCTGACGCATTGCTGCAGTCTTAAATAACGTGGGTCACTGTTACTGTTATGCTCGGTTTGTTTTATTTCAATGCGGGCACAAGGCTATCGTAAACCTGAAATCCAAGGATTACCTAATTGAGGATTAAACGACACAAACTCTATTAAGGAGATTAAGTCTCCTCTCCTGGGCTCTCTGCAGGACCAGAGAGAAAACTTTATTTTCTTTTAAAAAAAATTGTGAAGAAGCAGCAAGTTCAAATTGCTGGTATGTATTGATATTCTGGAAGGATGAGATCAAATGGGCTGAACTCCTTGCGATCATGTGAAGATAGAACCACAAAACACGCAGCCACTTCACTTTACAGCATATCCTGTGAAGCGCTTTGAGACGTCTTGACGACGTGATAAGGCGCCGTATCAAATGCCAGGATCATTATTATTTCGTTCTCCGCAGCCGCTCGAAGTGCAAATAGTTTCTTGCAATGAAGAATTTTAAAGGAAAGTCAGAACTATTGAAACTTAGATAAAGAATGTGAACTATGCAAGAACGCCACCGGGGTGGGCAGAAGGAAGCAGAGCAGAGGGAGACTGTTGTTGTTGAAAAACTAAATCTGGGTTAAGACGCAGCAAACCGAAAAGTCACTGAAGCGAGATCGCCTAGATCTGCGCCTTGGTACAGCTCAAAATGCAAGGCGTGTGCGTTGTCAATTATAAGCTGAGCTGACAACTCACACTCATTGCACGTTGAGGGGAATTAATGAAACTCTGCCGCCAAATAAGGTATTTCTGGAAACAGTTAGCAGAGAGCTCTGCTGATACGCTAGGATGATAGCAGTGGCAATTTCAGGTGGGCTTCAATAACAACCTAAGCGCAATAATAGAATAACAATAATCCTTGCATTTGATGTAGCGCCATATCGCGTCATTGAGACGTCTCAAAATATTCCAACAAACAGCACCCGTTACGGTGTGTATACAGCAGTTGCAGGGAGTATTGACAGATATCCCAGTAAAACAGGTCAGGCATTGACTTGTTTGTTAGCTGTTCTCGGCGCATCTGTTCCCGGTCAGTTTCTCGATCCCATTTAGAATCGTGAAGTTACCCCAATATGGTGAATCTAGACCCAGATGACATTTCACCCCCTCAGAACTGTACGCAGGATAACCCGAGCACCGTACTAATCGAGCATGACTTTTGTGCAGCCCAGTATCTTGCGTGTCTCACTGTTTGCTGCCTCGTACTATTTGAACTTGGTTCTCACGAGATCACAAAGCTCCGTCTCCTGACTATTCAAGATGACTGAAACCAAAATGTTTTTCCTCTTAAAAGTTCTGCCCCTTCTGTGTGATACGATTTTAGTGTCTTTGACTTGGCCCATTCTTGTCAAAACTCCTCGCATCCGAAAATAAATAAATGCACACATAAAATAAAAAATTTGATCACTTCAATCCACGACTGTTTGTGAGACGCTGCTGTGCGCAATCGGCTGCCGCTTTTCACCCACAAAATACACAGACAATTCACTTTACAGCAATCCTGTGAAGCGCTTTGAGACATCTCGAAGACGTGATAAGGTGCTATGTCAAATGCAAGGATTATTATTATTATCTTCAGGGTAAATTGGAACTATAGAAGATAGAGTAAAATATGTGGGAGGCATTGAACAGAGCATTACTTTTGTTAGTTAGCCCAATTGTAATGCTGAGAAGTAGTTTGATTTCTTTACACAACGCTCTTCGAAATATTCAGAGAACGATGTTGAGTCTCAAAAGAAGCAATCAAAGTTACATCAGGATCATCGTGCATCATCCCCTAACCCAATATAACTGTGTAATTGATAAAGTTATACACTTAGATGTTTCTCAGGCTACTTTAGGTCATGTTTTGTTGAGTTCTGTAACAGATAGCATTGTGTCTTTGACGAGGATCACCGTGATAAAAACACTGGACAAGTACGTAGCTGTTTATCAGGCACCGAAATAAAATTCTTTATCCCCCAAGAGCCTGCGGAATTTGTCCAATGTAAGTCACAAGGACTTGACATGAATTCTAGTGCGGCTTGGATGTGAGCGTTTCCTAATTTGCAATGTGTTTGCCAACATTCCCAGCTGTTTCTTGTGCTCTAAAATCCTGCTTTTACATAAGAAAAATACTGTAATAACTCTTATTCGGTTTCCATTTGGATCGTGAGTGCCCCCTGCTGGCCCATCCAGATTCTGCGCTGGCCAGCAGTCATCATGGGGGGGACACCTCAGGTCTCTGCTGTGTGGGCTGGACAGGAGAAGGACTAGGTCTTCAATAACTAGAATGGATTCATCGGCACATGATTAAATCTCTCCTCTTCTTTCACCTTCTGATGATCAGCTCAGACTGTCAAAAGTACATCAATCACAAACACTTCTCAGTCTCATGAGCCCCACAGCATTTTACAGCAGACAAACAATTAGCTCTAATCTAAAGGGATTTCGAATGGGAATCGCCTAATAAGGAAACCAAATAGGGGCTCCTTCCCTTAACTGGAAGTACATGTCACACATGTCATACGTCACTTACGTCCTGTTAGAAACCTCTGCCTATTAGACCCCCACGTTGAGTTAGAAATGAAGCTCTCTACCCTCATAGCACTACTACCAACGAGCCAAAAACATGATCCAGTGTTCGGTATTGTCTATGTTGAACAAGGTACACAGGAGGAACGAAAAGAATTGTTGAGAAGCCAACCGGAGCACAGCAATGACCCACAAACAGCCATGATGTAAATGACTAGTTTGATCAGGGGGATTGTTAACCAACATAACACAAACTCCCTTCTCTTTGTCTTCAAACAGCGCCCATGGGATCTTTAATATCCACCTGAACAGGCAAGATGAGATCTCGGTGTAAAGTCTCTTCCAAAGAAGCTGGGACCCCCAACAACACAGCATTATGTTGAAGTGTCAGACTAATCTGTGAGCTCAAAGTCCTGGTGTGGGGCTTGAACCCACTACCTTCTGACACAGAGTGAGTGCTACCAACTGAACGAGGCTGAGACCCTGCAGTGATCAGTAACACTGGTTTCAATTGCCATTACAGTTATGTTCTAATTGAATTTATGGATCATATTATGTGGCGCTCTGTAAGAGTTCAGGCTGCTGTTTCCATGCAGGATTGAAGTGTACACCAAGGATTATTTACATCATACACACGAGGCTTTACTATAACCTCGTAATGTTTGTTGAGGGAATTCGTTGCCAGGAAATGTGAAGGAGTTGAAAGAGCACAGTCTGAAAGAAATCAGTACAACAAATTAATAAATTCCTTCTTAACCATCTGTGAACTGAAACCCGCTTTCTGCAATCGTGGAGTACCTATTGGAGGTTGGAAGCCCAGTTAAGGTGGTCTGACTTCCTTTCCTTTCGCTTTGGTTCCTTACAGTGACAGAGAGAAAAGACCGTCAATCATCTGGACTGAATACCAAGCCGGTTTTCTGAGATGCAAGTGTGGTGCGCTGGCCAAAGCCAAACCTGAAACAGTTCAGCAACACAGGATGTGTTGCTTGGGTCAGTCTGAATGCTTTGTGGTAACTCTTATTTATCAGATAAATAAGTAATAATAATAATTTGGTCACTCAACCCACGACTGTTTGTGGGACGCTGCTGTGCGCAATTGGCTGCCGCGTTTCGCCCACAAACTATACAGTCAATTCACTTTACAGTGTATTCTGTGAAGCGCTTTGAGACGTCTCGAAGACGTGATAAGGCGCTGTGTCAAATCCAAGGATTATTATTATTATTGCTTCACGTACACACCAAATTTTCTCTTAAATACATTGATGCTATTTGCATCAACCGCGATTAGCTTAAACAGTAAATTTAGAAGTAACAAACATGACAGTCATGGAAATTGCATGCGGACAGTTAATTATTTACCCAGCACAAAGCTACTTTTTGCGCATACATACAGTAACGGAATGAGAGCGCAGGGAATAGAGGAATGGCAAATTCGCCAGACACTCCAGGAAATGAAAGTGCAGCACACTGAGACACCTTATAGCATTAAGCGCACAGGTTTTAGAAAGCTATTTTACAATAGCGCTGAGGAAAAGGAAAAATAAAAAACGAGAGCACAGAGGCATCATGATGCAAGCTGTATAGGAATGCCAAATGCTGGTAGTTAAATATTCCTATTAAACCTCAGATGTCTCTAGCCTGCCCGGCAGATTTAGGGATTGCATCTTGTTTAGACGTCCTGAATCTGATGATATATGTTGAGGCTTTCACGATCCTTATTTGCTGTTACTGTATCATCAACAAAGTCCCATCTGTACTCCAGCTCTTTCACCCCAATAATGGCTCTGGGATGATTGGAGACTCACAAGCGGATGAGACTTTCCTGTTCTCGATTTGGACGGAGGACAAACTCCATCACATCATGTCAGGACAGCTCGCTGCTATTACAGCAAAAAGTGGAGCGTGTTACAAAGGTGACATTTTTTGCAACAGCTTCGCAAGTGAAAGTTTTTTTTTTGCATGCAAATAAAATGAAATACTAGATTTTTAATGAGATCCCAGGAGAATCTGCCAAGGCAGGCCAGACATCTGAGATTTAATAGGAATATTTAAATCCCAGCAACGGCATTCCGAGGCAGCTTGAGGCACGATGTCTCCCTTATACTGGAGATTATGGAGATTGGAGAGCGATAAGAGAGGGAAAAAAATGAAATTCCCAAAACGGAGCAAATAATAATAGCTACGGATTATGTGATTAGACTTGGCACCGTTTGAGAAGACCACCTGGGTGTGTTAGTGTAGGGAAAGCGTAACAACAAATTACGCAATCAGCTTTTCCCGACGGATGCACTGTGCGTGACCACAGTTTACCTGATCTATTAGCCAAATTAAGCGCTGCTAAACCCAGATCAATTAAGTCGTTTCGGAACATTCGAAAAGGCATTTATTTTCTTGCTTCAGCTTCGGAGGGTTCAACGTGCAAGAGGACGTGCGGTCAGAACTGCTCGGTCTATCCATAGGCATTCAAACCGTTCGTCATTCACTTCATGGCTGTTTGTGGGACATTGATGTGCGCAAATTTAGCTGCCGTATCTTCTTGTAAATACACTATCACTGCCCTTGATATCATTAATAATAATAATAATAATCCTTGCATTTGATTTAGCGCTTTTCACGTCGGGAGGACGTCCCAAAGCACTTCACAGAACACACTGTAAAGTGAATTGACTGTATATTTGTGGGCGAACGCGGCAGCCAATTGCGCACAGCAATGTCCCACAAACAGTCATAGATTGAAAATGACCAATTTATTATTGTTGTTGGTTTTGGAGGGATTATTATTAGGCTCTGTGTGGAGTAAGGAAACTTGCCCAAGGTTTGGCCCTCTGCCTGGAATTGAACTCAGGTCTCTCACTTGCAAAGCGAGTGCTCTAACCACTGAGCTACAGGACTCCACGATAATAATAATAATAATAATAATAATAACAATCCTTGCATTTGAATCAGGGGCTTTCACATCAGGAGGACATCTCAAATCGCAGAATTCACGGAAAAGTAAAGTGTAGTGACTGTGTATTTTGTAAGCAAATCAATTGCCCGAAAGATGATTTGTTTGAAAAAATATTCCTTTTTCGTTTTAAAAAGAATCTTATACAAGAAAACTAAGGAATGAGGTTGTGATTTTTTCTTGTTCCGGGGTTTTGTTTTTGGTCGAGTGGGTATCCGGCACAACCAGGAACCCCGCAGCGAGTTCAAGACATCTTGTCCAGAAGATTTGAGCCCATCTTATCTCTGTTAAGAATGGATAAGATACATGTCAAATGAATAGTCCTGGCTCTCCACCTAATGGAGAGCAACAACAACAACAACAACTGGCTTTTGTGTAGCACCCCTCTTGCAGAATAGCGTCCCAGAGCAACTCTGTTCCTTACAGGAAGAATTTTCTGGGCGAAAGAAGACCGAGAACCATCTAGTTTGCCTTCCTTCATCCTGGCAGTCGCTTGACATGTCCTGTCGCAAACTATATATTGTATCCCCGAGATATTATTTTCAAGCAGATATCGATCTAATTTGTTCTTGAAACATACAACATGTTCTGCTTCCACTGTCTGTCTCCCTAGGGAGCCTGTTCCTTACAGTACGTGCCCACAACATCTCCTTTTGTACTGTTTCCACAAGGAGCCATGTACCAAAAACAGCAGGGAATAATCATTTGGGCAGAGACTGTGACAATTAGCGTTGTCAGCCAATTATTTGTGGAGTTTAGTATGACAGCCTGATAACCTTGGCTTTCACTGATGGTTATCACAAACAAATAATAAACCTTGCATTTGATATAGTGTCTTATCTCGTTTTCAAGACATCTCAATGCGCTTCACAGAATATACTGTCAAGCGAATTGACTGTATACTCTGTAGGCGAAACCCGGCAGCCAATTTGCGCACAGCAGTGTCCCACAAACCGTCGTGGATTGAGTGACAAAATTATTATTATTATTTTGTTTTTAAAGGGATTATTACCCCTGGAAAACTGATCTGCCAATCAACTAACAGCCGGGTTCCTGCTTACTGCAAAGTAAACAGAGGCGTGTGGCGTAAGGAAACTTGCCCAATGTTTCATCCTGCCCAGGAATCAAACCCAGGTCCCCTTGCTTCCACAATCATCTTAAATAACATTTTAAAATGATTTAAAACGTATTGGCCATGAATAAAAGGCATCATTAGCTCCTTAGATATCACACATTGGAGTGAACAATTTGCAGAGGGACATTTGTTGGCTTGTTTTGTGATTGAGGCATCTCCCCTACTAGAAACTAGGTTAGTTTATACTGTGATTGACAGCCTTTAAGCACACAGAATCCAGAGCCCAAACTCATCGGTAAGAAGTACATTTACAGCTGCCTCCATTTAACTGAACTCGGGCATCAGGTTCAGGAAGTAATAAGCAAATAAATTCTCCGCACTTTGCGATCAAAGAAACACCTTTCATCATTTACCTGTCTTGAGCATTTATTTATTCAACCTCTTTTTTATCTCCCCCACAATTCTGTCTCTGTTCTTTAGCATTAGATTCAATAAAGTATAAGCTTAAGAGTAACTTTCCATTGCTTACCTCTGACTTGTCGCTCATTTACAATCGACCCAATGAAAATGATCGGCTATTGAGACTAATTTGCTGTATTTCGTATTGAGATAAGGAATCCAAGATGCACAAACAGGGTTCCTTCCAGGAGCCAAACATACATCACATCGATCCACATACAGCAATTCCTCTCCAATAATAATCTAAAAAATAATAATCCTTGCATTTGATACAGCGCCTTATCACGTCTTCGAGACGTCTCAAAGCGCTTCACAGAATATACTGTAAAGTGTAGCGACTGTGTTTGGGTGAAACGCAGCAGCCAATTGCTTCAATCTGTTTATTAATTTTATTATTATTATGTTATTTTCTAGTTCTATTCCAATCTTTTTTCTGGAGCCAATATCCTGTGGATGCACAGGAATTCTAAACAGATGCTTTGTAAAGGAATCCTATTAAGAAATATTAAAAATGATATAATAATAATCCTCGCATTTGATATTGTCCTTATAACTGCAGAACATTTCAAAGCATTTCACAGGGATCAGGATTAGCGTAAAACGCAAAATATAACGCGTCCATTTTTCACACAGAACTATTCTTAATAAATCACATTGAGACTCAGGATCAACGAAGTCACCTAAGGAGAAACTTCACCTAGATTTACTTATCGGATAAATCTAATTGGGGTTGAGATGCAGATCAGCCACGATCTAATAGAATGGCGGAACAGGCTCGAGGGGCTGAATGGCCTCCTCCTGTTCCTATGTTCCTATTAATGTAACATTTTATTAGAGCATTTGGCAAATTGGACAAATTCTTAAAATGCTGCTCTAATTTGCAAGCTGGCTTTCTGCAAGTTCTTTCTAAAGAGTTGCTGAAAGGTGACTTCAAAGTTTCGACTGAATTCAGCAATTCACCACAATTTGCACGCTCTGAAATGATCCATAAATGCAGTAAATCCAGACCCATGTGGCATTGCTCCCCCAACTGAACTCAGCATTCACACGAGCTGACAAGGACTAGTCCTGCAACAATATGTATATAACAATCATTCTCTTGCACCGTCCAAAGAATAACATAACAACACAGCTGTGAGGAATAGTAAAGCCTTATGATGAAGAATGTTCCTTCAGAGTTTATTGAAGCCAGCATTCAAGCATCTCATTTTATGGTGACTTCCCCCAACTCCTCCCGCTCCTGTTAGAGATTATTGCGAAAATTACATATCATTTTCTTTACCCTTTATTGTATGATTAGTCCAACATTCCTCAATAATTGTGTTTGAGACCTGAGTGATGCAGGGTAGACAATGGGGTCTATTATATGCCGTTCGCTAAATATAGCAATCTTTTCATTAAATTTTTCTGTTCCCAGGTCAAGTGCTCAACCAACTGAACTACCAAGGCTGTCACATTAGATCCTTCTAAAGAGAAATCCTTATTAAAAATCCTTATAAAAGTGGCCTGGGTTTGAGTTCAGCTCACTCTGATAGGATGAAAGTCAGAGCTCTAAGTGTTCCAGGCGTAACAACTGATGGTCTCAAACCACCTTCAATTGAGGGTGTGCCCCGCTCTGCAAACCTGCTCCCCCATCGTTCTCTGTTGAGAACTAGGGGCTGCGGATCATAGGGCAGGATGTCACTGAGGTTGAGAAGTGTGTCAAAGGAAACAAGAAAGATCAGGCAAGCGATCACAGCTGATAACAGGTAGAGAAAGCAAAAAGAACAATGGATCAAAAGATGATGGAAGCAATGAGGCGCTTTCAGCCTTTTCTTGTGTATTTTAGCCGAGAGTGGAAAGACAAGTGTTGAACAAACCTCCCTAGATGTTTGAGCAACATTGAAGTCTGGATGAACTTGAGCTTTATGCAGCAGATAGTTACCATGGTTCAGGAAAGGTGTCTTACACTGGAGAAAACCAAGCTCCTTGTACCGTTCCCATTACCCAAGCGCTTGTTTTTTCTCATAAACTGCGATTGAAAGGGGGGGTAAATTCAGAAACGATCTACAGAAGAACTACTTCAATGAGCGAGTAGTAAATGTATGGAACAGGCTCCCTAGGGAGTCAGTGGAAGCAGAAAATGTTGTTTGTTTCAAGAACAAATTAGATAAATTTCTGCTAGAAAATATTTTGTGGGGATATGGTATATAGTTTGGGACACAACATGTCAAATGATTGTCAGGAGGGCCAACTCGATGGACCTTGGACTTCTTTCACCCAGCGAATTCTTATGTTCTTATGACAGAGCTGTTCATTCATGTGTTACGGTGTGTGTGCTGGAGTGATGCTGGGAATGTAAGATGTGGGGAAATGCAAGGCATCTGTTTCATATCATGACCAGCAATATAGGTTTGGTGTGTTTACAATCTGTTTACAGACCAATGGTGGACTATCTGTGGATTGTTTGCCTTTGTCCACAGTGAGTCGTTGTGATGTTTTTAGTGGAGAGTTAAGAATCACAGTGATCCCAGTGATGTGACAAAAACATGCTGTAAGGAAATCATTGACAGTCACAGCACCTGTCCCATAAAAATGGCTGAACTAAGAGTTCATGTAGGTAAACCCTGATCACTAATGGCAGGAGAGGGAAAAAAATAATAATAGTAACAAAATACACAGTCAATCCGCTTTACAGTACATTCTGTGAAGCGCTTTGAGCCAACATGATAAGGCGCTATATAAAATGCAAGGATTATTATTATTATTATTAGAAAAACTAAATAACCAAGTTCTCCTTGAGGAGTGGAGTGGGGGGGGGGGTGAGGTGGGGAGGTGGAGTGGAAGCTAAGCAGGCATTTTTAGAGGTTTTATCTGGTTAAACTCCGGCTGTTACGCACTCTGGGAGTGCCCAAATTTTGGCTCTTGCCAACCTGTGCCTCAACTCTCCAGGATTAGGCAAACTGGGTGTGTCCCTCACTGCAGAAATTGCACACTTCAGACCAGACAACGAAAGTTTCCCTACGTACGTTGAACTCTCTGTAGTTTATTTGGAGACTCTCGAGCCTGGCGATCGGTTTCTGGGTGAGTCTGACATCCGGTTGACATAAGAACATAAGGATTTGCTAGTTGAAAGAAAACTAAGGTCCATCTACCTCACCTTCCACCATCTTGGCAGTCGCTTGACATGTCATGTCCCAAACTACATTCCGTTTCCCAAGATATTATCTTCCAGCAGAAATCTATCTGATGTGTTCTTGAAACAAACGACATTTCTGCTTCCATAACTTTACTACTCGCTCACAAAGGACATAAGTACCATTTCTTGCTAATCCCCTGACATGAATGTATTCCCTTTAATAGCTTTCCAGTAACTTGGACGTAATATTTTCTATTCTGACTTGAGTTGTTAAATTCAGTCAAAGATAATCGACTTTTCCAAGAACAGAGAGGTTAACCATGTTGCTCACAGGAAAGACTTCAAGTGAGACTCCTTAATGGTAATTTGTAAATGTCTGCTATTAGAAATGCATATTGCTCAAGCTTGGCAACTGGGCATAGTTTTACAATTGTTTCCTTTATGTTAAACTTTATTCTCCTATTGAATAAATAAACATATTCCTCTACAGTTTATCAGCCTTCACTCCACCAAATAGCTTTGCTAAACAAATGCCTATTACACTCAAAAAAGGACCAGACATGGTGTATAAACAGCATCTCAAATGAATAAACAAAATAAGTCCCTAACTGTAGAGATATATCATATTCAATAACTTCCTTTCAGCACCATATAATCAGAATGTAGTATCCATTCTGCAGTCTTTCAAACAGTTAAACATATCATTTATAACAGCTATAAGTTGCCTGTCTGCTCCCACAACAAACAGTGCATTGCACGATGTAGTAACCATGATTGTTTGCTTTCATAATAATATAACAACAATAATAACAATCCTTGCATTGATGTAGCACCTTATCACGTCTTTAAGACGTCTCAAAATGCTTCACAGAATATACCATGAAGTTTAATGACTGTATATTTTATAGGCAAAACGCGGCAGCCAATTGCGTACAGCAGTGTCCCACAGACGGTCGTGGATTGAGTGACCCAATTATTATTTATGAATAATTTTTTTATAAAAGGATTATTACCCCAGAAAAGCGATCCGCCAATCGACTAACAACCTACGGGTTCCTACTTACTGCTTCATAAACATGTCTGCTTGTCCAATGCTACAAGCTTCCATCTTATGAATTCTCTTCCACAACCAGTGCTTGAACTTGGGACATTTTTCAAGAAAGATCTTAAAGGAAAAGGCAGGACGTCTGAAAGATGCAAACAATCATCAGAACATTGTCCTCGTCAATGAACCTGAGTGCATAGTGGTTTAAAACAATGTACGTCCTTACAAAGCCTACTTGAGTTCGGACAACTGCAATTGGGTTGATAAGGAGCATGTGGTTCTACAATGTTAGCAAATACCAATTAAGTATCAACCACAGTTTATTGCCGCAGACGGAAGGAAGATGTGGTTAAGGCCAGGAATGGACTCATCTAAAAAGCAGCTTCGTGGGAGGGTGCAGCGATCAAATCAGATGCACCCTCATCTGAACCAATTTGTGGAGTCCTGTAGCTCAGTGGTTAGAGCACTCGCTTTGCAAGCGAGAGACCTGAGTTCAATTCCAGGCAGAGGGCGATACCTTGGGCAAGTTTCCTTACTCCACACAGAGCCTAATAATAATCCCTCCAAAACAATAATAAATTGGTCATTTTCAATCTACGACTGTTTGTGGGACATTGCTGTGCGCAATTGGCTGCCGCGTTCGCCCACAAATATACAGTCAATTCACTTTACAGTGTGTTCTGTGAAGCGCTTTGGGACGTCCTCCCGACGTGAAAAGCGCTATATCAAATGCAAAGATTATTATTATTATTTATAATCCTGAAACTGCGGGTCTCAGGGTCGATCAGGGGGGGAAACAAGGCACCAGGTTTCTTTGACGAAGACAGGATTCCGATGATCGATTGCATCTTTCAATCGTCCTGCCTTTTCGGTTAAAAATTTTCTTTGGAAAATGTCCCAGTTCGAGCTCTGGTCGCGCGTGTAAAATGCAGCGTCCCTTTTGCGAATGGGAACACTCAACAGCATTCACATTCGGGTTTGCTCTCAGTCACAACACTCCGATTGGGGGGGAAAGCCTGGGATTAACGGAATAAAACAGAGGAACTTGACCCTCAAGTTCTGATTCCAGTGTCCTCTCTTGCCCCCACCCCCCGCCCCCCCCCCCCACCCCCACTCCACTCACACATATTTTGAATCCTGCTCCAGGCAAACAATTGAGCCCATCAGCCTTTTCACCCTCCTGGGGTGAAACTGTTTACGTTTTTGGAATGCTCGCTCACATATGGCAGTCTTTATCCTGTGGATTCTGCTGCCATTAATGTATTCATATTGGACGCATATGTATTCGTGCGATAATGTTCCTTTTTTCCGATATAACAGTGCCCGGTGTGCAATTGGGCGCCGTGCGTTGGATATGCATTTAGGATCGCTAAGCATTTGCTGCAGTAACAATTTTAATTATTTTTTAAATAGCCGCACGAATTGTAACCTCCTCGAGAGGAATGAGGTGGGCAGTGCGCAAGGGAAGCTCTATCCTTGTAGCACTTCTGCGGGAATGACAAACACATGGCTCTATAAATAGAATTATTTTAACAATGATTGAATATTGAACGGAATTGGCTGGGACTTGGGTCAGGCTGAATCCACACTCTACCCTACCACTGTCATCTGGAAGTCATAAATTACGGACCGGTGTCTCATAAAAGGTGATAGAACAGGACAGCGCGCAGATCCAGTGGAATTCGCAAGGCAAGACGCATCAAAAACAAGAAAAAAAAAGTATTGGCCGGCAAACAAAATTAATCTGCAGCCCTTTTTGTTTTGACACAAGCCCAAATGCGAACAAGTGTTCAAAACGTCCAACCTAACACATCATAACATGGATCATTTGCTCGCTCCGCAGATGGTTGTGTTTGTAGGAACACATGTAAATCATCTTGCGTCTTTCTAAAGCAGAGACCCCCCGCCCTCCTCTGTTCACATGCGATGTACTTGTTTCAGTTCTCGGTCCACATGTCAGAAATATGAAGCTAAGACCATCTTGTCTCAAGATGGCTGTTCACGCAGTACTTTTGCTGTGGATTTAGTCACAGGACGCAAATTATGTTTCTCTCTGAGACCAATTGAGAGAACGAAGAACTGTTAGGAAACGGGTCAAGCAAGTCTATAACACAGGGACCTCTCTAAACTCCGGAACTCTCTCTCTCGATCCCTCCGCCTTGCCCCATTCCCTCCCTCTCCATCCACTTTCAAATCCCGCCTAAAGTCCTTCCTTTTTGATCGTGCTTATGGTCACCTCCCCCCCTTCCTCTCCCCCTGGCTTATTAACAGACTCCGCCACTGTCAAGCACTCCGGGACCCTACCCCACGTGAAGGGCGCTGTGTAAATGTAAATTGTTGTTGTTTGCTTCAGTTCTGATCTGTATGTATATATTTAAAAAAAGGCAGTGTGCACTGAACCCAAAGGCCAAAGCTTTCCTTCTGGACATCCCTCGCAGTTATGATTATGAACAGTTGTCAGTGTTAAAGAACGTCTCGTGTTTCTTTAGGCCTAACACCGTAGCCGTTTGCCGGAGTTTGAAAGGCTGCCATGCTTTTCTTTTCATCAGCTCCGACACGGTCATCAATCATACACTGGGGGAAGTTCTCCACCGTGTCCCAAGCCCAGTCCGTTGGCCTATTTCCTGTGTCCTGTCCACCTATCGCATTTTCTTACCCCATTTTGCCTGTACGTCAAACAGGGTAGCAGAACTCAAACAAACTGTCCGTTAAGCTACGGCATTCATGCGATTATTACAGAAAATACGGTTGGCTGTTTTGACAAAAGTTGTCTAATTATTTCAGTGACCCGCGTTTCAGAACAATGTAGAAATTAGGAAATAGTACTGACGTTCAAAGTGCATTTTATAAATCATGATAAGTTCTGCCACTGCATCTGACAGTATAATTGTTCCATGTGATGTCAAGTTATTCATGGTATAACCATGTTATGACTTGAATTAACACGGTGTGGTAACACCATTATGTGACGCTAAACGCACCTCACTGACTTAGAATAGGCTCAGGGAGCACTTTAAGTTAATAAATTCAGTCGCATAGAACAACGAAGGATGATGGTGGAAGCACGGCATTGGTGTACTGGTTAGTACTTCTCACTGGTTTACCTCAGTATCCTGCAAACTGATCACAAGTCACCATCAACAGTCCAATATGTACCTTTCCCACCGACCAGTCGGTAGATCAGCCGTGCCTTTATTTGTTTTTTTGCAAGTCCGTTTCGATTTGAAGTGTCATTTGATATGATTTGTTATTTGAAAGTTATTTAAAATTTTTCGCCCCGTGATATGTTCCTTTTGAAATGTTAGTTCTGCAATAAAGCCATTCCATTGCTATTGCCCTCTGCCCCCAGTCCTTTGTGTGTCTGTTCGTTTGGGTGAAAGCTGTGAGCCAGACTGACAACATTGTAGAATTCAAGCAATACGATCTCTGGGATCTTGGCTTTGAAACTCTTACTGTTTTACAATTATCATTTATCTGGAGAGCAACAAAAAGATTCTGCTCTGACAGCCTCAACCTATGAATCCATCCTAACTAACACGAACTGTACATAACTCTCAAACATCTATTTTCAGTCCAAGAAGTGTGAATTATATAAATTAGTTTGGATCTGAAGATCTGGGGATGTCTAATTGATGATAACTAATATACTGTATTCTCAAAGGGTTGTATAATGGATGAGAACTAAAACTAAGGGGTAGTGGTTTGGACTTTTGAATGGACTATATGTGAAGGGCAAAACCATGGGCAAGTTTCCACACACACGCCTCTGGTTACCCAGCAGTAAGTAGGAACACCCTTGTTAGTCAATTGGCGGATCGCTTTCCGAGGTAATAATCGCTCCAAAATAATAATAATAATAATAATAATAATTTGGTCACTCATTCCACGACTATTTGTGGAACCCTGATGTGCACAATTGGCTGCCACGTTAGGCCGACAAGACACACAGTCACTACACTTTACCATACATCCTATGAAACGCTTTGAAACGTCTCAACGGTGCGATAAGGCGCTACATCAAATTATTATTATTACGTGGCAGGAAATCATTAGCCAAGGTTAAAACTTCACAGATGAGTTTTTCCTACAGGTTCACCATCAAACCCGTGGCTTCCTGATCTCTGCATTTTGCTCAAATCAGATCATAACGTTGTTCAGTTCACCCTGGACTGGCCCTTTAACTGTTGAGTACTTGCTTAGTGTTAAAATACCAGTGGAGTCTTGCATTATTATTCCATGTTGATGATTCCTGTCAGTAACATTTCCAACTCTAAATACTCAGGTATGATGCATGTGGCCAAGTGGACCCCCTTAAGTTACAGATCGCTTTGATAAATGTTTTACTTTGGCCTCCAAAGCACAATCACAGCATATCAATCAATGGCAGAGTGGAACAATTTCAATGTAAAGTTTGCTTTCTCGTGTCTTACAGATCCTCCAAGACCTCCAAAATAACTAAACAAAATGTTATATCATCAGCGAATGTCAAACATTACGTATATTCATGAGACGTTGTATATTAAACAGAATTCAGATTTAGATAAATTATATTTTTACAGAGCAGAAAATATTTATATATAGAAGCATAGACCCCCAAATAAGCTGCCCAAAATATAACAATTTTATTAAATAGAGAGAAACTTCACACAAAAGATTCAATCTTACTGAGCAATTCAAAATAAATTTTAATAATGATAATAATCCTTGCGTTTGATTTAGGGTATTATCACATCGTCTCAAAGCACTTCACATGATTTATTTTAGAGTCTAGTGACTGTACGTTTCGCCCGCAAGGTATACAGTCAATCCACTTTACAATATATTCTGTGAAGCCTTTTGCGACATCTCGAAGATGTGATGAGGCGCTATATCAAATGCAAATTCACCCAACATTCCTGCTTTATTTTTCACACCACAGTTCAGCATCACTATGGCTAACTCGAAGCTGGCCATGTCTGTCTGGCAGGTAGATTCCACTCCCAAGCTCCAGTCAGGACTGAAATGTTTAACTGATCATAACGTGTTGCCCGCAGTGTTATCACCTATCTAATGTTTTCTGGCATCCTTATTTACTTAACTCAATTTACCCCCAGAACTTTGTAGGTCACCGGTAGACAAGGTGAGACACTGACCTTACCAACAGACTCTGTAGGGGGTTACAAAGTACAATAGTACGTGCGATTCAGAGTAAACCCAACCCCAAGTCTTGAAATAAACGACAGCCAGGACACTGGACTCATTTCAAAAACAGCTGCAGTGGGAACAGGGTGAGTGGGTTTGGAAGGATGAGATCAAATGGACTGAAGGGCTTTTTCCTTCATCTGAATCAATCTTGCGATCAGTTATTTGCAACGGTCAATCAAAACGAGGCAGATGGCAGGATTCTAACAGGTTGAACTATAACCAGGAAACAATTCGTCCCATTAAGCCAAGGCTGGTGCTAACTCCTCCACGGAAGCTACCTACTCTGACCCCCAATTGCCTGCTTTCCGCCCCCCCCCCCCCTCGCCCCCCCCCCCCCCCCCCACCCCCATCCCTTTCATACCATTGCTCTGCAAATACTTACGTGATTCCTTTTGAGATATTGTTGTGGTGTCAGCTTGAATGGCCGTTTGTGGCAAAGCATTGCCTGAGGGAGAAATTCTACCTGGGTCTACTTAGGCAGCTTTTTGGAGAGTCCAGAATACGGTAAATGCAGTCTTAACTTCGAAGTCATTTTTTTCTGTAGTTCTTAATAGAACTTACAAAACAAAAAGCGTTCACAATTAAGCCTGCTTTTCAGAATTTGCCAAATTCTGGACTCTCTAAAACGCTACATAAACAGAGTAAATCCAGTCCCAGGTGGAACATTCCCCTGTGCATGTTCTAAGAACTCAGAAGTACTATGAAATATAAATTGGGAACATACACGAGATAATAAAAGCAAATATTGGCACAATATTACAACCTCTTTATTGGCGCTGTCCGATTTACAGAAAATGAAAGGCAGTAACTTGGGAAAAAAATCTGATCATAAATCTAAAACAGGTTTCAAATTAGGTGTAACTGTTTTACAGAGATTTACTTATTTTCCAGCAGCAGGATCCATTATTAAGATAATTTATTAATGTATTTAATGTATATTATTGTAGTTCTGTACTACTTTATATCATAAAAATATGATAATAATCCTTCCATTTGATATAGCCCCTTATCACGTCTTCGAGATATCTCAAAACGCTTCACGGAATATACTGTAAAGTGAATTGACTGCCTATTTTGTGGGCGAAACGAGGCAGCCAATTGCGCACAGCAGCGTCCCACAAACAGTCGTGGATTGAAGTGACTAATTTCTTCTTTTATTCTCTTTTTTTCTTGAGGGATTATTATCAGGCGTGTGGAGCAAGGAAACTTGTCCCAAGGTTTCGCCCTGACCTGCCGGAAATCTAACCCAGGTCTCTCGCTTGCAAGGCAAGTGCTCCAACCAATGAGCTACAGAACTCCAAGGAGACAAGGAAATTGGGTATTCTTTTTCAATTGAATGCAAATTGAACCATTGAAGTTATGGCAGGTTTCCCTGGAAGCTCAGGGATACAGTATATAGTTTGGGGCGTGTCAAGCGACTGCCAGGATGGTGGAAGGCGAATTAAGATGGATCTCAGACTAGCAAATTCTTATGTTCTTATGCAATTGATGCGACAGACACGTGCAGACATGCATCAACAGCTTGAGATAAAGTAAGCTTTCTTAGCAAATGCGCTCCCTTATTTATAACCCTTGGCCTCAGGATGGACAGCTCAGGATATGTGCCTAGTAAACACGGGACAAAGGATTATGCCACAATTCAAAGAAAATATTTTGCACCATTTCTCAGCTCAACTCATCGGGAAATTCAATTGCAGTACTGGCAGCCGCTTCGAAGAATGCACAGCTGCACAGAATCTAAAACTGTTTTTTGTTTTCTCGTGACGTTGTTCACTATCGCATCGAGGGCTATCATCTCAGACCAGGAGGCTTTTTATCACCCAGGTTACATGAGGTGTCTCTGATCTCCAGCCCGATTCAAGGGCACAAAAATGCTCGGCACATCACTGCTTATTTCTTTGGCCGCACTTTAAGGCACCCGTGTTATGCTTGGGAAGCGCGTAAAGCTACAGACAGAGGATAACAAGAAGACAAGTGGCACTTTTTGGCCTCACCAACTTTTCTGCTGTTCAAGAAAATACAGCGGGAGCTTTCACCACATCCATATCATTACTTGCCACAGAGCCAGCGTCCTAAGCCACCGTCAGTATTTGTTGGGCAACAGTGAATCACAGCAGCTCTCTGGAGCTCTCGAATCTACTGCCTGGAAGCGCAGACACTCATGATGTGAGTGCGATGGGTTTTGCCAGGGTTTAAATTTCAGGCTGGTATGTTCGTGAAGTCAGGAAGTCAGCCTGCCCAGAGATAGATATACAGATAGATAGATAAATGCATTTGATCTGCCAGGAAATGTGGATAAAATATGAAACAGCCCTTAAGCAGAGATGAAGCTGATATGCTGTCTGTCCATCTGTCTGTTGGCATTGTACCATCTTGGAACGCATTCCTTCTGTGATGCCAGGGACTTCATTTAACCAGTCTCAGCAGGTATCCTATCTTGCCCATTCCCGTCAATAGTGGGTGGCTTACTATGGGATGTGGAGCAGCGAATGATTTTCCTGTGCGCTCATAGTGAAAGGATTTCTGTGAAAAGGAGGAATAGTATTATTGCATATCACTGAGTGTTATCCTCTGTGTTGAGTACTTGATGCAAGGAGTGGTGCTGTGATTAGCAAATCTGTGCAGGCCTGGACACAACTGACGCTGGTGATAAGAATCACATCACTCACATGTGCTTGCCAGCGTTCCCTCCATTCATTCATTCATTCATTCATTCTTCTGGATTCTGCTCCGTGATGTTGAGAGAAATCACATCCCATTCCCGAAACACTCAACCCACACACATTTGAGAAAGAACTGGCTTTCTGTGGCTGGCTGTGGGATGAAATGCTTTTCCGACCATTTATCAAACTGGCCAGAATGACCCTCTCCAGCCTCGTTTGTTGCTGGTTTGGCTAGCGCAATGGGTGTCTCTTGTGGGTTCAGCATGCTCTCTATCCCCTGGTAACCATGCGTCCCCTGTAGAACAGTTAAAGTATTCGGTTTGTTGCTTTAACCTTCTTTGGTTGCAAAAGAAATTGTTGCAACTCAATCCCGTTGCCAGGTTTCTTTTCCGCTTGCACTGAAACAATACAATTACCATTTTATTAATTGCCGCAAACCCAGAACGAACAGAGATACGTATTTGCACTCATTTTAAAACAAATAAGCGGTGATTATTGTAACATTCATGTGACAGGAGGAGGTGTGGCTATGGGGTAGAGGCAAACCTAAGTTCGAAACTATCTACCGGTTGAGGGTCTTATTATTTTTTTGGCATCAGTGAAATTAACGCACATTGTCTTCTCATCAATGACTACACAGCGCTCTTTATGTTATATAGTCCATCCCCACGGTAATGCTCTGTTTAGTCTGAAGTTCACTTTGCGAGTGTCAGCACACTTATTGGGCCGCCAATGTGTGTGTGTGTGTGTGTGTGTGTGATTGACTGAAATGATTGTAAAACTTGCAGAGCTGCACCTTAATCTTTCTTTCTCGTCTCGAGACCTGCCATATGGAAAAGCTCTGGGATTGTAATGAAGTGCTGGCCACCCTACGTAATGAACACGCCACAGGAAATAGAGTTTCGCTTTGTTTATTTTCACTAACCTCAAATACGTAAACTAAACCTCTTCGGTTTACGTCCCTGGAAAAAGCCAGTCCCTTCCCTCAGTCAGCTCCCGGGGCCTAACTTGACATTTTATTTTTCAGTCTGTCTGTCTTTCTCTGCTGATTCTGCACAGTTATTGCCTCTTCTCTCCCTTCCCCACGTCCCTCTACAATATTGCAGTGGCCCAAGGTAACGACTCGGTGGGTAATTTCGCCTACAAATTACACAGTCACTCCACTTTACAGTGTATCCTGTGAAGCGCTTTGAGACGTCTCCACACCATGACAAGGCGCTATATCAAATGCAAGGATTATTATTATTAATATTACCAGACGCATTTTTCCCTTCTCACCTTCATTTTGGGGAAAATGTCCTTTTCTCCCCCAAAAATAACAAGACTGGGTTTCCCTCTGCCCCTTCATAAGAACATAAGAGTTGCTGGACAAAAGCCCAAGGTTCATTCAGTTCACCCACCACCATCCTGGCAGTCGCAGGAGGATGTCATGTCCCAAATTATACACTGGATATCTCTAGATATTATTTTCCAACGTAAATCTGTCTAATTTGTTCCTGAAAGAATCGACACTTTCAGCTTCCACCGTCTTCCTCGCGAACCTTTTCCATACATTTACGACTCGCTCACTGACATCAAAAGCCGCCAATTTGTTTTGAATTTATCCCCCTTTCCGTTTTATTAAAGGACAGAGTGCTTTGCGGAGGGCCTTAAGTAAAATAAAACTGAAATTTTAACTTGCTAATTTGGATTTCTCACGTTTATTTAATCCTTGGGGTTGTTAAATGAGAGTTGACTGTCTTTGACGGTGCCAATTACATGTTTCCACGTAGAAGTCTGGGACTGATTGTTCCACTGATTTGTCACAAGTAATAAACGTTAGAGGACACAAGGCTCCTGTGGAGTTATCAGATTTCAGCAATCTAAAAGAGGAATAAATATGTTTGAGAAGTGAGAACTAAAAGCCTAAAGGAAAACATAATTGTCTATTATTCATAATAATAAATAACAGTAATGACCCTTGTATTTGATATAGCTCCTTGCCCATCAGGAGGATGTCTGACGCTTCCAAGGATATACTGGGATGTGCTTTCAGACTGTATAGTTAGTGGGTGTACATGGCAGCCATTTGCCCATAGCATTCGCCCATAAACAGCCAAGAAATGAATGGTGAATTCTATTTGGGGGAATTGTTGGCCAAGACACTGGGAGAGAGAATTTCCCTTCTCTTTTCAAATAGAGCCATGGGATCTTTAACTCTAAACAGCCTTATCAGATCTTGTGCATTATTTGGGTCTGGCCAATTTCTGGGTCAGAAGAAGGTTGTGAGATTGAGCTCATAATCTCATCTGATGACGCAGTGAAGTACTCATGGAGACCTGCAGTGTTGAGGCCTTGCCCTTCAGATGGGACACTTACCCTAAGTTCTAGTCACCTGTCACAAAAATCCCAAATCGCTATTTCTATAGAAAGTGCTGTGATGGGAGCACAGTAGAGTTTAGGGCAAATGCAAGAATTGTTATTCTATATTCTGGAGGGATGAGATCGAATGGACCAAAGGGATTTCTTCATCCAAACCTCTCTTGTGATTCTTAACCCACCACACCATCTGCTCTCTGACACCTGCAACGACCCAAAGTCCAAACCGAATAAAGCCATGGATTTTATTTGACAAGTAGGTCATTATTTTGGGCACATACTTTGAGCACTCTATTGCTAGGATGTCCAGAAATGTGTGTGATACAATGCAGGGGTAGGTTCAAGGCCTTATAAAACGCAGGTACTCTGGATCGAGTTCAAAATTGTAACCTGATCTTTGGGTTCACTTAACCATTCTAAACCGCTCAATCTCAGCTCTTGGTGATCATAATGCTGTCTGAGTCTGAAGATTAGATTAATGCCCTGTAATCAATTGCAGGTATCTGCTCTCCTCAAAATTATACGCTGAAAACCAGCTTTGCGATATTGCTCCAGTAGAAATTCCTTAATTCTGGAAAGACATAATTGATAGCTATTTGGTATGAGGGGACCATCGATATTGGGTTTCGCTTTCACATCACCGACATGCATGTGCAATAAATAACAATATAAATGGGCTCCACTGAATATCATGCCTCCAGTCTTATTGGGAAGCATTGGAACATTATCTATGCACTCTAACAGGTCAGGGTTGAACAATGTCAATTGCAATGTTAAATCAATACCCTGGAGTTTTTCTCAATTACCTTTGCAGGGGGAAATAAGGCAGAGATTTTGCAGCATTTTTATCTCTTTGGACGATTTATCTGCCATTATTCACCTCCCTCAGGACACAAAGTAAGTTTGGCTGAGTGCAGATTGTGCAAATTGCACTCAGTCCATTGGAAACAGCTGGTTCGGTGGAATAAATGGCCTTTTTCATGTTCTACCCATTTTTACGATTCCACTCTATTCCTCCCTGTCAGGGGTTAACACCGAGAATTTAGGTGGATTTTATTTCATTGATTTTTTTTGTGTTTTTTTTATCCGTCGGTCTCAATGGTTAACATTTAAACATGTGCACAGTGCTTTTGGCCTTCATGTTATCTCTCGCCTCACTTCGCCTGAACTCATAACCTGCGTGTATTGCTCAAATGGATGGCATCTTGTGGGATGTTGGAGGGTAGACTTGGTTGGCCAATGTCTACTTCTGCCTGAAACTGTTACTAGGTTCAGCTACTGCGCTCCTAACCTCTGGAATTTCCTCTGACTTCCTTCCTCTCTACCATTCGAAACCACTCAATCTTAGCTCCCAGTGATCATAATATTCAATAATCCCTTCAAGGCATAAATAAAGAATAATAATAATAATTTAGTCACTCCATCTACGACTGTATGTGGGAGCCTACTGTGCGCAATTGGCTGCCGCATTTCGTCCACAAAATACACAGTCACTACACTTTACAGGATATTCTATGAAGCGCTTTAAGATGTCTCGAAGACGTGAAAGGGCGCTAAGTCAAATGCCGGGATTATTATTATTTTTATAAAATCGAAGAATAGGTTAAGGTAACCCCATCTTTACACCCAACCTAAAGATCCACCTCTTTGACCGCACTTACAGTCACTTCGCCTTCCCCCACCTCTCCCTTGATCAGCATCCAACCCTGTCCTTGTGAGATGGTCCAAGATGTCGTTGTAACCTGTGATGGGAGCCACGTAAATTCAAGTCGTTGCTGTGTGTCACTTTGTAACGCTGTCTTTACATTTTGTTTGTCAACTTCTGGGAGTGATTTAGAACACATGTCAGCCATTCCCCGAAATTCTTCTTGGTTTTTTTTTCTCTCTCTCTCTCTCTCTTACAAAACTTTCAAATTGGCAGAGGCCGAGCCACTGGGAGAAAAATAGCAAAATTAAGTCAAGAACCTTTCAAAACATCGTAATGCACTGAACCTCTCTCTCAAGCCAGATGGATCCTATTTTTACAAAGCAAATCATCTCTTTGTACCGAGGTGGAATCGGATTCAGCCTTCCATTTCTCATCCCGAAATTTTATCTAGAGTTTTGTCCCCTTTTTGTTTTCGGTCTGTAATATTTTTTCCCCAACATAGCTCACTTCCAAGTGACAACTCTCTGTGGAATGTATATATGAAGCCAGATAGTCTATTGACTGACATCCATGTGTCAATGAGTTTGGTGTTTCTTTTCCATGGTTTGTCAAGACCATGTAAACACAAGCAGACATTCTCTACTGACAGCATTAAATAGCTCGCTATCATAAAATCGGAGGATAGACTAAGATAACCCCCTTTTTTTTCTTTTCTAGGATAATGCGCCCACAGAAGAGACAGTCGATTCACTTTACAGCATATTCTGTGAAGCGCTTTGAGACGTCTCGAAGATGTAATAAGGCGCTATATGAAATGCAAGGATTATTAGTTTTATTTTTTTTATAATTGACTAATACAGTCAATTCACTTTACAGTATATTCTGTGAAGCGCTTTGGGACGTCTAGAAGACGTGAAAAGCACTATATCAAATGCAAGGATTATTATTATCATTAATCTTACCTTGAATCCTAAACCATTAAAAACCCATTGCGAATTGCAAGTTCAGTTTATGGGTTGATTGACTCTTTTTCCGAACTTCTCTATATTTTCCCCAATCGGGCTGATGAACACAGCCATATGACACTGTCGTCTGATCATTAAGACACCACAAACTTGAATAACTTGAAGTGAATCAGATCAATGTTCGTTGTTCACCGTGTCTCCTGCAAGACAAGTAACCACCGCAATGGGCTAGAAATCATGTGAGAGTCCCACACACAGACTCCTTCGCTACAAATCCCTACTTGCTGAGTTCCCAACCTCAGCCGGGCTATGACTATAATAAATAATAATCCTTGCATTTGATATAATGCCTTATCATGTCTCTTCGAGACGTCTCAAAGCGCTTCACAGAATATACTGTAAAGTGAATTGACTGTGTACTTTGTGGGCAAAACACGGCAGCCAATTGCGCACAGCAGCGTCCCCACCAACAGTCGTGGACTGAGTGACCAAATTATTATTTTTTTTTGAAGGAATTTTTACCCCTGGAAAAGCGATCTGCCGATCGACTAGCAACCGGGATCATACTTACTGCTGGATAAACAGAGGCGTGTGGAGCAAGGAAACTTGCCCAACATTTCGCCCTGCTGGGAATGAACCCAGGTCCTCTCGTTTGCGAGGCGAGTGCTCTAACCACTGAGCTACAGGACTCCACTATGACCATCCAGAGGCTTCTGAGCGCGGAAAGTACTTCTTGGAGGAAATGAAAAATGAGGAGAGTCAACCTGTCTCTCCTGTGCCTTTCCTAATAGCTGATCGAAGAACACACACTTCTCTAAAGAGGTACTTTCTTTTTTTTCTTTTTCCAGCTTAATTTCTTACCTTCAACTGAATCGTAAAACCTTAAACCTCAACTGCACATGTGACCTCAAGCTACAACTCACAGGAGCTCAGGAATGTGCAGGTCCGGAAAAGATCACTGCAGTCCATCAGCCTTGTCCGGGATTCCAATAAATCTACATTTGTCTATTCATCCAGACCTCTCCAGCCCTCTCTCAGTCTGAAACCCTGAGCCCTTATTGCGGATCTCTTGACCATATTGAACAGGATATTGAAGTCTAACTTACCTGTAATGTTTAGGAAACGCATGAGAATGGATAAAGAACTAAGAGTGTCGTTCTCAGAATAATTTAGACTTGGTTTAATCGGATCCTCTGATCTTTATGCTGCAGTTTTGGCCTTTCTACTGATCGTAGATTATTTTTCGGTTCAAGTGCCCCCCACGGACTCTGGTGAACTCTGCCTTTTAGAGTAAGTCAGGCCCTGGCTACTATAAACACTGCATTGGGCTGTTTGATTTGTGGGGGGAATGAAGTAAGTCATAACAAAAGAAACATAGCAACCGTGACTTCAAAAAGGGGATGGTGTCAAGGGTGCAATGTGGAGAACTGGAGAGAGCAGTTATTGTGGAGTGTGTTGCACAGGCCTCATTATAAAACTGTTGAGCAGATACAGAGCGGGAGGGGAAGCAGTGCTACTCATGGAGTCCTGTAGCTCAGTGGTTAGAGCCCTCACCTCACAAGCCAGAGGACCTGGGTTCGATTCCCAGGTAGGGGGCAAAACCTTAGGCAAGTTTCCTTACTCCGCGCGCCTCTGTTTACCCAGCAGTAAGTAGGAACCCGGTTGTTAGTCGATTGGTGGATCGGTTTTCTGGGGGTAATAATCCCTTCAAGTTTTTTAAAAAAGAACCATAGTTTGGTCACTCAATCCACGACTGTCTGTGGGACACTGCTGTGCGCAATTGGCTGCCGGGTTTCGCCAACGAAATATACTGTCAATTCACTTTACAGTATATTCTGTGAAGCGCTTTGAAACGACTTGAAGATATGATAATGCGCTATACCAAATGCAAGGATTATTATTTATTATTATTATAGTTTGTGACATAACATGTCAAGCGACTGACAGGGTGGTGGAAGGCAAACTAGATGGACCTTGTCTTCTTCCCCCGAGCAAATTCTTATGTTCCTAGATTCTAAATAACCGACAGAAACACACTGCTCTGTTCCGAGATTTTGTCTTACGCACAGGTTCCAAATGTCAGTGAGACGGATTGTAAAAACCCATTTTTTTTTCTTTTTTAAAAAAAACGGTGGTTAGAAAACCAACCTCGACAATAGCACTCCGTAAATTGTCTGTCTGGCACCACCAACGTCATCTTTTTATACACTGTCTGGAGATTGTCTGTCATCACTCTCTGAGATGTTACTTTCTAACAACTGTCACAACTTCGAAGAGGCTTTTGTGGTATATATAAGATGTCATAGTGCAAGGGCACATTTCATACAACAAGAGTAGAGAGGAGATTAAGCCACATTGTTCCAATCTGATAAGTGATCGATTGGCTTCAACCGTGTATATATATACCTGAGGAGATATCTTTAAAGCCAAACAGGATGAGTGTGTGAGGATTAATGGTGTACGTGCAGCTGGAACGGAACAACTGGCATGAACACCATCCAAAGCCCAACGGGTTTCAAAGCCCAAGGCAGGTAATTGGACTTGAGATACAGATCAGCCACGATCTTGTAGAATGGAGGAACAGGCTCGAGGGGCTGAATGGCCTCCTCTTGTTTCTATGTCATGGCTGTGTATTTTGTAGCTGAACATGGCAGCCACATTACACACATCAATGTCCCGCAGACAGTCGTGAAGTGAATGGCAATTTTATCTGGTTGAGTGTTGGGCAGGACACTGGGAGAAATTCCCTTCTCTTTTGGATCGTGCCACAGGATCTTTAATATCCACCTGAACAGGCAGACGAGACCTCGGTTTAACATCTCATCTGAAGAACGGCACCTCCAACAAAATAGCGCTCCCGCTGCCCTGTATCGGAGGGGCAGCCTAGGCTGAGTCCAAAGTCCCAACATGGCGTTTGAACCCACAACCTTCTGGCTCAGAGGTGAGAGAGCGCGACCAAGTGAGTCAGGCTGACGGCTTGCAAGTATTTTGTAACGACAGCAACTTGCCTTTACACAGGCGCCCTTCACTCCGGATGGGCTCTCAGAGCGTTGAACAGTAGCCGAGCCGGGCGAGGGGGGGGTGGAAGGTGATCGTAGGCACGGTCGAAGAGGAAAGTCTGCTGGCACGACCCGAAAATGGGGGAGAGAGAGCGATAGGGATGAGGGTTGGTTGGGGAAGGGTATGGGGGGGGGGGGCAGCACTAAGAAAACCAGATGCTGTTTCATTCCTATTTTTGAAAGACCTTTTTTTTTAAAAAAAAATATTCTGTTATGTAAAAGGTCGTTTACGTTCAACTGAAACAACCTCCCGTGTGTGTTCCTGCAGCAAAAAAAAACAGTCGATCCGCCAGAGAGTGCTCAGCGCATCTGTGCAACGTTCGACTACCACACGCAAAAATTATTTACTGTTGCGCAGAATTCAAGATGAAGAAAAAAAAAACTCGATTGACAGCTTCTCCTCTCCTCTCCTCTCCTCTCGTCTCCTCACCCACCCCCACTGGGTGCAATTGAGCCTTAATTCCGTGGGCATTTCTTTTCTTTCGCCCACCCCCACCACCTTCCTCCCCCCACCATCCTCCCCTCTCCTCTTGCTCCCCTTCTTCTTGAGAGAGAAGAAAAGGAGCGCATTAACACACACACACACACACGCACACACACGAGCCCAAACAAATGCACACAAGCGGGCCAAAACTATTAGCAGAGCGGTTCAATGTGTCCTTCAACACGTAGCCATCAACCACGGCTCCGAACACGATAGTAACTAACTACATACGATGAGACAAATCCTCCTCAGGGCCCAGAACTAAAACGAATGGAAATTGCTCAGGGGGGACTGGAAAGGGCCCATTATTAAACCCCTTTCCTCTGGCCCACGTCAATTTGTTTTGAGCAAAACAAAAACCAGAGCCACTTTCTCGCTCTCTCTCTCTCTCTCTCTACTGTAGCCGCCAGCAATTCTGCTTTTTTCTTATGAAAAAAGAAGAGACAGGCCAACGGTTTCATGTAATATCCAGACTCTTCAACAGTCCCGTCAAACACAGATAACAAATCCATTTGTTACCAGAAATCGTTTCCAAATTTATGTCTAATTACAAAAGTGGTAACATCTGTTGCAAGGCGGATGGTAAGAAGGGGTGCCTCAGCCCCAGGGATCGGTTCGAAATGCTCTCGTTTGAAACACAGACAGGGCTTTTAAACTCCCATTGCATCGCAAGGGAGCTTCATTAGGCCTTTCCTCTAATGCACAATATCACCAGAAATCATTAGGTTGGGAATTAGGTCAGTGGAGCTGAATGACGAGCGGGGAGGTGAAAGCGAGGGACAGGCACTTGGCAAAGCGCAGTGTGACAGACAGCAGGAAGCATCATGCTTTGCTCTCGCTGTCACGTTTTTACGCGCACACAGACGCAACTGCATTGCGATCCACTTGGAGATAATTTAACCCTGTTATAACTGTGGCCGTCTAAAATATGACTTGAGTGACTGGTGTAATGGTTGCAGCAGAACATAAAACTCAAGACATCTAATGCTTAGCTGGTTTGATACGAGTTATTGAACCAGACAGTGAACCGAACACCAACAACAGCTGACATTTGGATAGTTCCTGCCTGGAGCCAGAGAGTCAGTGAAGCCTGGTGAGGATGGGGGTTGGGGGGCAGTGGTGAACAGATGAAGGTTTGTGTGGGTGAGGATGCAGTCAGCCTATGTTTTGAGCCGGCGCTTGGGGATGATAGAGCCGCGTAGCCAAGCAAGGAAGGCATTTCAAAAGTCTGGAGGTAACAAAGCCATGAACGAGGGTTTCAGGAGCACTGGCGTGAGGATGTATATTGTTTTTGCGCTTCACAGAATATACTGTATAGCGACTGTGTGTTTTGTGGGCGAAACGTGGCAGCCCATCGCGCACAGCAATTGTTCTCCCAAATCCCGACAAACCTTTAAGCCGATTTCCCCGAACTTCACTCTACAATTGAGCCTGTGGGCCGCTTAAAGCCCAGTGATGCTTCACACTGTACAATGCTCATACTGAAAAGTGACCGTTTCTTTAACGTAAACAATAATATCCTTTGCATTTGATACAGCGGCTTTGATGTTGGGGGAACGTCTCAAAGCGCTTGACAGGATTTTCTCGGAAGTGTAGTGACTGTATTTTGCTGACAAGTTTCCGTGAACAGCAACATGACCCAACATGACACCTCTGCATCCTATGACATGAAATTGGGCAATCTCTTTGGCCTCTCACACAAGGCTACTTTCACCATCATTGCAAACTTTCATATCAAACTACCAAGAAAAAAGAAAAACCTTTTAATTCGAAATTGGCCATGTAGCGCACCCTATAACATAGATTTGTCAGTTCATTCTCGTCTCAGATCACAAACCCATTCCTGATCTCCACGCAAGCCCTCAATTTGAATTAACACGATTCATTTAGAGTTATCTTCCTTTTACGATCTTCGTTCGTGAAAGGCGTGAGTTTAAACAGCAGCATTGCCATCGCGCGGTGCTATGATCTATTCTAGCTGAACTGCAAGCTGTGTTTACGTACATAACAAAAAAAGAAGGGTTCTTTGTTTCAAAGTGCCCTGTCAAACGCACAAATGGACACGTAAGCTATTCCCAGTTGGGCGGATGACTTATTCCAACTGCTGCAAACGAGCTCCTGGCGATGTGTGCGAGAACTGTCCGGGGAGATTCTATCACTAATTCTCCCACAGGGAAGCCCTAACCTGCACTCGTCACCTCCTCGGATGAACCTGTGAACTCATGATGTGTGGGAATGCCTCTCTGCCATAACACAGCCAGAGCAACCATTTTTAATATTTTCACTCTATGAATCAAACCACTATTTGCAACATAGGAAATCGCGGATGACAAGAAAGCTACAAGACGGATTCAAGTTACATTTGCCTCAAGGGCTCTCGATCGCAGAGAGCTCCATGATACAGTGCTGCCAATCATGTAACAGCTTTACAGTCATCTATTATTGTACCATGACTGGTAATTCCAGTTATTAATCTCAGACTTCATCCTGACCTGAAACGAACTGTGGCAAGAGGCTGCGTAGATCTCGGTTATACAGTAAACCTGACAGCTGAGGAAGTTAAAGAGTGATTGAATTGAAGTGTTCAAAATTACGAAAGAAAGTGACAAGAATAGATAGTGAACGACTATTGCCTCTGACAAAGGGATCCAAAACAAGGGGACGGGTAGTCTTAAAATGAAACCAGAAGAGTTAAATGTGAGATTGGAACATTGCTTCACACAGAGGGTTGTGAAAGGGTAGAATGCATTGCCCCAGAAAGGCAGAGAGACAGAATCAATTGGAATGTTTAAAAAGCAGAGACAGACAGACAGACGGATACTTGGGAAGTAATTATATAACTGCAAGTTGTTGTTGTTAATTAATTTATGGAGTATTGGGAGAAAATGGGGAAGTTGGCTTCGCCATGATTTGGCAGAACAGGCTCAATGGGCTGAATGGCCTCCTCCTATAAATAATAATAATAATAATCATTTTTATTATTATTACTTGGATTTGATACAGAGCCTTATCACGTCTTCGAGACGTCTCAAAACGCTTCACAGAATACACTGTAAAGTGAAGTGAGTGTATATTTTGTGGGTGAAACATAAAAGAAGCAGCATTTAAGATTGTTGATTCGGTAATTCCTTTCAAGCAAAAGCAGTAGTTAACTAAATAACATTGAGGGATTATATCTGGTTTTAGTGAAGACAAACCTCAGACTTTATCCCCATTATTATTTCCAATACAATGGTTTCTTTCTGTGCGCTTCTGAGAACAGATCTTCTGTAAGTCGCCTAAAGTCCACTCAAAGACCTTTTAATATCCAAAATAAAATACCTGGTGATTGTTTGCAGAGATATCTGAAAACACTTCAGAGCAAGCTATTACAAAAGCATATTGAAAAATTGCATTTCATTAAAAGATCAGACACAGAGAACTCTCTGCTTTCTCTCTGTGTTTTATCTGTTGTACCTGGTTTATTAGTACCTGATATGATATGGTTCATTAACCATTAAACACATTCATCCCTTACCTACATGGGGTGACCTAAGCTTCACAGAAACAACTTGTGTTTGCAAACCTTAACATATGACTTGTCATTTTAGTGTTGGGATAATCACGAAATTCAAAGGATATTGTAAAACAGCTCAGCATTAAAAGGGAGTGGAGGGAGTGGGAAGTGGGGTGGGGTGGGGGGGACCATCGGTTGAAATCTTAGCCAAACTTTTGAAACTATGCTTTCATAATGCCCTCAAGCTGTCCTTGGCCAACAGAGCATTGAAAAATCGTGGTTGAGATTGCCCAATTTTCTATTAATGAGAAGCACACATGAAATCGAGGACACTTAAGAGTCCATCATGCAGTCGGAGCTCATATGACCTTAATAACCACACAAGGCCACACAAACCCAAAACAACTGAAGAACTAGACAACCATCAGGGAAGAGTCTACATCCCCTGCGCAGTATTAGTTGGACTAGAATTGACAGGTTCAGCAATGAGGTAAGGAGGTAATTTGTACCTCCGCATGCCAAAATATCTCGAAAGGTGCTGTGAAAATAATCTAGCGTCAAGTGTAGCGACTGTCACTGAAAGAACAGACAGAACCTCCCTCCACACTCTTCAAGGTTCGCAAAATTGCTCCTCATTCGCACAGATCGTTAGGAATCCCGTTCATGTGGTTTCTGCTTGTAATAATCCTGGATATCAGCCCATGTTTTATCTGCTCCGCGTTTCCTCTTTGTGGTCCGATCCGAAAATAAATATGAGTTTATTCGCCTTTTTAAAGAAAAAGTCGCAGGACAATACACCGCAAATCATAGCATTGTGAACAAGGTCAGACAACAGCATTAAATGATTTCATTCAACATGGTGTCGATGACTGGTGCTGGAGCTCCCGAACCAAAACCAGGATACAACCCCCCCCGGAGTAGGCTGTTTTAGTTCCTGTTATTCCATGGATTCCATACGTTCCTCAATAGTTTGCACCTGTCATTTCCCACACAGTAAATCGAATACATTTTACAAACTGCCCATCAAGTTGTAGACTCGGCCACTGTGAAGCACTCCAGGACACCACCCCACGTGAGGGGCGCTGTATAAATGCAAGTTGTTGTTGTTGTTCGTAAGGCACTGAACTCGAGCAGTAAAGGCATCTCTCTATCTGTGTTTCAGTAATTCCATAATAAGCTATGTTCCGTACCTGGCACTGTCGATGGTGCATTCCTGAGCTGCTATTAGCTTCACCTTCAATCTAGGCGATCGGTGAAAATCGGTTTTGATCTCCCTTTCTAGGCTCCAAGCTCCCTCACTCGCTCTGTGAGCCAAAGAGTTCTGGAAACCAATAACGTTCAGTCGAATACTTTACTTATCCCTGAAATCACAACTGTGACACAATGTAAAAAGCCTTTGGATTATTGTGGAAAAATCCATGTATTCAGCACCCAGTAGTTTCTTTCACTTAACATAGGCTCACAACGTTCACAAGCAGGTTTACAGCCACGACTGACTGACACTTGGCTGACGAATAAATGGATCAACAAATTATATCAAGTGTTAACAGTAGAATTATATGGAAGGTTGCAGCACAGAAACAGGCCGTTCAGCCCATTAATGTTTATACTCCACACGAGCCTCCATCCCTCTGTTCCCTTCTCTCTCATCGATGCCTCAAGTTTCCTCTTAAATACGTTGATCCAGTTTGCTTCCAGCGGCGAGTCCCACATTCTCATCAGTTTGCGCGTTAAGAAGTTCCTCTTCAACTCCCTCTCAGATCTGCTACGAGCTATCTTTCAAGCGCTCTGGGACTCTACCCTGCATGAAGGGCGCTAGAAAAATATAAATTGTTGTTGCTGTTTCACTTTGTGGCTGTTTGCGGTGCGTTGCAATGCACACATTTTCTGCCATGGTTGCCTACAAATACACCAGACTTCACAGTACAATTGTATGACGCACTTTGAGACATGATTATAGGCGCTATATCAGATACAAGGATTATTAATTATCACATCACACACCACGTTATTCTGCTTCTCTCCCCCCCCACCCCCCTAATTCTTCAGAGAATCCCAAGAAGTCAATGTTTCCCAAGTTACGTCAACACATAACTAACTGGGAGAAAACATCAGGTAATTGACATTCCTGCTGATGTCCCGATAAAGGTGGTATCAAAAGGAAACATCTGGGTCAACAAGAATCACATTGTAACATTGAAAGAAAAATAAGCATTTTGGCAAGGAGCCTCTATTCGGAAAAAAAAGGCCCTAAAATTGATTGTTTTAAATTGCAAACCATGTAACATGACCAGAAAAGGATACCATTGCTTTAATTCACTGTAATTTCAATTAAATGTTAAAGAATAAGGCTCCACATTTAAATGATCACATTCCTATGAAGATTAATTGCCTAATTTGCTGTGTAATTAGTTTAACAAAGTAGTTCACTGGGTTGCGAAACAGTATGCGGACAGTGGAAACTAATAATGGAAGAAAATCTGACCAGATGGGTTAGATGCACTGTTATTAATTATGAAGTTGGCTTTCTCAGTGAAGTAATGTTTTCCTTTTGTGGAGGGGTTATTGGGGAACAAACAGTGCAGCAAGTGGCCCATGAAAGGAGGAGTAGGAGTTGGGGGGGTTGTCAAAGAACATCGCAGTTCTGAGACTTAACTCTTTTACGTCGGAGTTAAAGAGGTATCTCTATCCCGGTTGGGTGTATGGGAGGGGGAGGGGGAGGGGGATACATCATTGGAACAAACAATGGCCGGTTAAAAATTGCAATGGACTGCTGATTACACAGAGCTGTGCACAATCGGCTGCCGCGTTTCGCCCACAAAATATGCAGTCAATGTTGAAAATCACGAGCTTCTGACAATAGCTTCCTTAAGATATATAATAATAATAATCCTTGCATTTGACGTAGCACCTCATCACATCTTCGAGACGTCTCAAAGCGCTTCACAGAATATACTGTAGGGTGAATTGACTGTGTATTTTTGTGGGCGAAACGCGGCAGCCAATTGCGCACAGCGGTGTCCCACAAGTTCAAACTCTAAAATACGAACACCTCTAAAAGCATCTCATGACAAGATTGTCACAAGTTCAGGGAATCAGTGATAAAATATATAATGTATGAGGAAGCATACATCTTCCATCTCAACCCCAAGATTAATCGCCCTGGTTTGTGTCGCTGCCGTTATCAATTGCCCCTTTGTCACAGAGCGAGATAATAACAATAATAATAATAATAATCCTTGCATTTGATATAGTGCCTCATCATGTCGCTGAGACGTCTCAAAGCATTTCACAGGCTATTCTGTAAAGTTATATTTGATAACATTATTTGATGTTAGATTTGATCACATTCATATATATATATATATGTATATTATATTATGGCTCTGTGGTTTTTGCCAAAAATAACCTGTGCAAAATGTGACATTTAATATATAAAGTCGGATTTGTGCAGCTTAGAAACATTGGACTTGCAATAGAATGCAGCTTTCGTTTAATGATAGTTCAATCTCTTTATTAAAATCAACATTCAGGCTTTGTTGAAGGACAACTTTTTGCGGTTTCAGTTTAAGGAATGCAATCTGCACGTTCCCTCACACAATTCTTTTTTTTCTTCCCCCAGAAATTCATGTTAAACCATATTTTGCCTTGGAACAGTTTGAGTGTGGGCTGCAAGTGAAACGGAATTAGACAGTGTGGGCCCAAGTCATTCATCACAAAATACCCATATTCCAGCCCTGGTTGGCAAACTCATTCACATGCATAGCTGGCATAGGAAGTGGAAAAAATAATGAAGTTGAGGTTGGCGTACTCTGTATTATAAAGTGTACAGGGAGCTATTTTCTGTGTCCAATGAGTTTTATACCTGGCAAAGGACTACTGTAATTGTAAAATGAATTTGTGTTGATTTTTTAATACAAACATCCAGATCGCCATTTGATGCAGTGAATTTGCTCAAATAGGAACTGGATTTAAGATCCTTAAACTTATTTTACGTAGAATCCTTACCAGCCGCAAGGATCAGAGAGAGGTGGGTGGTGGGGGGGGGGGGGGACTTCAAGTTTAAGTCCTGGAGATGAAAGATCTTCTCCTTCACTATAATAATTATGTTGTCGAGATGTCTCAAAGCGCTTCACATCCACTTAAACCACCGAAAGGACCCAGTTTAACATCTCCTCTCAGTAATCAGCCGATAGATTATGAGCTCGAATCCTAGTGTGGGGTTCAAACCCACAACTTTCCCACGTTTGAGCAAGACAGCTACCAACTACTCCAGGCTGACACATTTTCAACAGATTGGGAGTGATATTTATGACCATTCTTAACGCATTCCTCATATATTATGCAACTCGTAAACCTGAGTTACTGATAAATGCTCTTTGAAGGGAATCCTGCTGAGAAAAAAAACCACTGGATTATTGGAGGAGATTGAAATGGTTAATATAAATCAATATGTGGTCTTATCAGTTGTGTCCCTGACTGGAATGTAGCAGGCAAGAGTGAAATGGGACTTTTATGTTAGTAATGCCAAGAAGACCTATAGACCTATTTGCACAAATGAGTCAAGACAGGTGGGAAGGTCAAGCATAACAGCTGCTGTTTTCAGACTCCGTGAATTGAATAATAATAATAATCCTTGCATTGGGCACAGCGCCTTATCACATCTTCGCGACGTCTCAAAGCGCTTCACAGGATACACTGTCAAGTGAATTGACTGTATATTTTGTGGGCAAAACGGGGAAGCCAATTGCGCACAGCAGCGTCCCCACAAGCAGTCGTGGATTGAGTAATGAAAAATTATTATTATTATTTCTTTAAAGGATTTCGAAATTCCAATGACTGACAAATTGGTACCAGGGAGAAGTGAAGCATATTAAGTGAAGAACAACAAAAATTGGAATGAATTTGGCCTGAACCATCTGCAGTAACCAAAATCATTGCTGGGGTCTGCATCAGGTGAAAAACATTCAGAAGGTCTGAAGAAAGGCACTGGTGGGTCAGCTTTAAACTGAGCATCATCACTCACATACCACCCACCCCCCCCACCCCGTCCCCCCCACACCCCACACATCCCACCCACATTAAGATGATTGATTTATATGATATGAAAATGATATCAAAACCAGGTTGAGCAAACCCAAAGTGACCAGTCCAGTATATATTTCTTTACCCCGAGGGTAATCAACAACTGGAGCAGGTTACCAGGGAGGGTGTTTGGGGAGAGGGTGTCTGCTGTGATGGGAGGTCAGTAGGGTGAGCGTTCTGGAAGGATGAGATCAAATGGACTGAAGGGCCTTCTTTACCCAGACCACTCTTGTGAAATCTTGTGAATTATATTTTTTCATTCCAACAGTAGATGAAGATTTTGGATTGTCTGCCGTTGGAGGGGAACTCACCTTCTGGCTATTGGGCAAAGATTCAATCTGATTGACGAAGAGATTCCCTATTCCAGATGTGTAATGTACGTTCAGGCACTTATCCGTGGAATGGGTAGGTTCCACAAGCCATGCCTATGTCTGTGTTTAATCCTACAGTTGTGAGTCCTGTGAGGAAAACTAACAATGTATGAATTGCACTCTTTCGCCTGTATGTCCATTACATACGTGTCAGTAACCTACTCTCACATACGGGTGTGGGTCAACTTTCACTTGATATCAAGGGCTACCAATGTAGAAAATAGGGAAGTGATTCACACAAGTTTTTAATCTGGACCACTTCTACAATGTTTACCTCTAGCATTTCCCCCCCCCCCCCCCCCGAGTTCTAGTGGTGCTCTTTATTTATAGTTTACATTATAAAGTAAGCACTTCCACATTTCTCTGGACATATCCAAAGATCCAGCGGGCTTTTTTGGTGGTTGGGTGGGTGGGGGAAAAAAAGAGTTGAGTGAAATCTGAAAGATTACCAGGCGCCCAATCGAGCCAGAGCTCCTGGACCTTTCCAATAGTGACTCACTGCTCGGCAAAGCTCTCTTTCTCTTTCTCCCTCTGATGTTGCTCCTAATTGAAGCCTGACCTACGGCACGTGGGTGAAGCAGTTTTGCAGAACGTCCGAGTCTACAAGGATCATGTGCTCACTGAGGCTGAATAACTAGAGAAACTCAGTCAGGAAATGGGTCCCCCATTCTGGGCCCGAAGCCAACAGCGAGTGGGCCACTGCACCGGAAACAACCCCACTCTAATCCTCCAGGCAGCAGAGAGGACGACTCTTTTCAGGTGGTATGATTCAGCTCAGCGACGCAGCAAGAGATTTACAAGTTAATCCCTTTGGCTAAATCTCAGAGATGGCTTTTTTGTTTTTTCTCTTGGAGGTGGCACAGTGGGTTAGGAAGCTTTCGCCTCTGGAACATGTCTAACAAATCCGAGATGAAAGCCCATCTCTCTAATAGCCTGAAGTATCCTGAGTGGAGTAGGTATGTTTGCTGTCTGTGTGCAGCTCTAAGTCAGCGTAAGTTCACCGCACTAATTAATAATCTCTCTTGGATGTTGGCTCTGAATTCCATTCCAGCATTAGCTTTGAGCAACTCGCAGCTCACCTCCAGGGTGGGTTGGACACAGGTTATCAGCCGTGTTCAGCAGCTCAACAAGAAGAACATGAGAACATAAGAATTGCTGGACAACAGAAGACCAAGGTCCATCCAGTTCGCCTTCCACCAGCCTGGCAGTCGCTTGCACATGTCGTGTCCCAAACTATATATTTACCCCACTATATGATTTCCTGATATAAATCTATCCCAATTTGATTCTGAATGCACTTTGTACCTTTAAATTAATGGGGAATTCATTCTGTTTGTTGTTCAGAGAGTGCTGGTGAAGGGAAAGCGGTGCACAGCAGATCCTGGCTGCCTGATACCAAGGCTGACACGATAGCGAGATCAAAGAATAATAAAAATAAACTTTCCATCTGATATAGCACCTTATCCTGTCTTTGAGACGTCTCAAAGCGCTTCACAGAATACACTGTAAAGTGAATTGACTGTATATTTTGTGGGCGAAACGCAACAGCCAATTGCGCACAGCAGCGTCCCACACACAGTCATGGATTGAGTGACCAAATTATTTTAAAATTTATTTTGAAGGGATTATTACCCCCGGAAAAGCAATCCGCCAATCAACTAACAACCGGGATCCTACTTACTGCTGAGTAAACAGAGGCGCGTGGAGTAAGGAAACTTACCCAGAGTTTCGCCCTGCCAGGAATTGAGTTTGGATGAAGTTCAGATTTTTTTTTGCTATAAAGACAAAGTAAGAAAACCAATGATTTTTATCCTAAATTAAGTTAGGCAAATGTGCATCAAGCTGAACCAACTCAATTGGAAAAATTATATACTGCACAGTTTATATACTGAAACAAATAAGACTTCTTTTTAGAGAAAACCTCTTTGACTTCACCTTCTTAACTCACCCAATAAATATTCCTCACATTTTAACCAGAAGGAATCGATGGTAAAATTGAGTGAAATACAATTTGAGACAGACGAGGGGCTGGGGACAGAAGAGCAGGTCAGGAAGGGTTCAAGTGGAGCAAAAGACCAGAGAAGGAACAGCGATTGGAGATGGAGGGATTTACACACTATGTTCCTCGTATATCGACAAGTTGATTGACTCTGTTTAGCTAACAGTAAGTAGGAACACGGTTGTTAGTTGATTGGCGGATCGCTTCTCTGGGGATAATAAGCTCTTCAAAAATACACTTTTTAAAAAAAAATAATAATTTAGTCACTCAATCCACGACTGTTTGTGGGACGCTGCTGTGCGCAATCGGCTGCCGCGTTTCGCCCACAAAATATACAGTTAATTCACTTTACAGTATATTCTGTGAAGCGCTTTGAGACGTTTAGAAGACATGATGAGGCACTATATCAAACGCAAGGATTATTATTAATAAAAGTAACTCATGTCTGAGAGGAGAGCAGTCCACGGAGCGGAGTTTCCGAGTTAGGCTGTATTTTAACGATTTCTTTATTTTATTTTTGGGGTTAAAATTAGGGAGCGGGGAGTTAGGAGGAGGAAGAAGAGAAGAGTCTTTGTGGAGCTTTATTTCAGTTCATCGAAGTTACTGCGTTGTAAAGCCCCAATAAAGATAACCTCAATCCCTTCTGCAATGTGGGAAGTGAAGAAAGCTTTGGCTGGCTGTTAGCAGATTGGCAGGTCACTGGTGGGCTGGACACAGTGTATAGATTAAAACCAAACCAGGTGTTCAGCTGCCGACAGGACACACCACTGACACTATTCCCCTCGTAAGAGACACTCCTGACAGATGAAACAGTAAAATACAGCGTTGACCTTGAAGAGACCCTCTTGTAGTTGAAACAAAATGTCATGGACATTCTTGCACAGTTGGAGTGCAAGATACCAAACATATCATTGTGTTAGATCATGGGAACCCCTTGCAGCCCCTTACATTTCCACAAACGTAGCTCAGGAAATATTTCCCCTTTAAATCATAGCATTTTATGCTTGATTCAAACCATTCCAGTCATTCCGTTGAAACATTGAGTTGCACACCTTGACTTCACTGGTGCTGTTGGTTAGCCGGGATCTCTCCCAAGTCTTATCCCATTACTCGGAGGGTAATAGGGTTGTTAGTCGATTGGCGGATCGCTTTTCCGGGGGTAATAATCCCTTCAAAATAAATAAATGGTAATAATAATAATATCATTCAATCCACGATTGTTTGTGGGTCACTTGTGTGTGCAATTGGATATTCTGGTTTGCCCACAAAACACATGGTCATTATACTTCACAGTATATTCTGTGAAGCCCTTTGAAATGACTAGAAGGCGTGATCAGGTGCTACATCAAATGCAAGAATTATTATATATTATCAACAGATATCAAGTTACTGGGGGGGGGAAATGAGATGATATGTTATACTGAATTTCTTTCATTCTCCCTCCCCCCTCAATGTTACAATACAATTAAGATCAGCATGAAGTCTAACAACATATTGATGTATATAGAACACAGGGCGATCTGTTGGCGATGATAAGCTCCACAGCACGTGGGTATCTGAGGTTTTGGGCAGGCTAGCAAATATTTTGGCTCAAGGCCAGTTGGCTTCACAGTTATCCCTCTCCACATTATTGCACAGTCGGTAGGAATTGGCATAGAGATGCGTTCTGATAAGCTGAGAGGACTTGTAAAACCCACAACTGATGCTTTGCTTCACCAAACCACAGAACGTTGAATTAAGAATATATGAGAACATAAGAATTTGCTCAGCGAACGAAAGCCAAGGTTCATCCAGTTCGCCTTCCACCACCCTGGCAGTCGCTTAACATGTCGTGTCCCCAAAACTATATACTATAGCCCCAGATATTATTTTCTAGCCGAAATCTGTCTAATTTGTTCTTGAAACAAACAACACTTCCTGCTTCCACCATCTGTCTCCCGAGGGAGCCCGTTCCATAAGTTTAATTGTTATGGAATTGCTTCACAAGCTAAATGGTATTCTTCACCTCGATCGATCACTTACTCTTAATATCCAACACTTTAATTACTTTGATAGTTTTTATGTTTTACTCTCTTATGCTTCAGTTTTCCCTGAGTTGTTGCACCTCCATCCAGCTGAGAGTGAAGGCAACCAGCACTGCATCATTTAGCATTGACCAGCACCTGGTACTAAAATCCACATTAAAGACAGATCATCTTGCACACTGTTAATTGGGTCTTTCTTTCTGCTCCGCATGACCTTAGCATCGTGACCCACAGGAAGTGCTTGGAAGAGGAATTTGTTCTGCACAATTAGATCACTTCATCTCAACAAAAAGCTGGGTACAATTTAGTCGTATACTGAAATTGAAGCCAGCCAGAAACAAACAAAACTCTTTTTTAAAAAAAGAGTTTTCTTCTTTTTTCTCCTCGATTTCTTCCCTTCCTCTTCTAAAGGGTACTTATTGCTCCCTCTGCTGTGGGCCAAGTCCAGGGTTACTGGCTAACGTTTGGTATCTTGCATAACTCATCGTTCCCTATGTGTGTGTCTAGACAGTGAGGTTCAGGAAGCTATGTGGCTACGAAAGTTAATTAGTTTGTTGTTTTCACTTCACATACACAAGTGTGGCCTTCTCAAGGATTGTTGGATAGTGATCAGGATTAGGAACTCCGGCTTATTTTTCTTCTTCCCTCGCCTGGGGTACAATAACTAATTGTAATGTTCCAACCACTGCCAGGTTGAGATTAGATAACACGGGATGGACTGGGAATCGAATCTGAGAACTTAAGCGGTAGATTTATCAACCGAAGGCATCGAGACAGCCCGGAAATAAACAAGTTCAATCCCACCTCTTGATACTGTTGGAAATAAAGTGACATCGGTTCTTCCCGACATCGAGTGATGTGGAGTGGGAAACACGATTCAAACTACACTCGTTCCTCGTCTTGTTGGTCGGGAATAACAATAACAACTTTCATTTACATAATACCCTTCAGGCGGAGTAGTGTCAGGGAATGTTTCATAGCTGGCACCTGATTCTGTAATTCTATTCTTTAAGAGCTTTAAATATGGTCAATTGGAACTGTCAATGTCATCCAAAGGACCATCCAAAAACTTTGAAGGAACCGTTTGGGAACTCAGCTCACTTTAATTCACCAAAGCTTGTGCTGCACTTCAAATAGGTTCTGAAGGCAGCAGAGAGCTCCAACGCAATCTGCGGCCGCTCCACCCTGACTCATTGCTGCACCTTGTGTGAAGAACTGAGACAAATCAGCTGTAAAAATGCACACTATAAACACAGCATTAATGACCTCTCACCTCATGTAGGGCAATAACCCTGATTGAGCACCGTTGCCAAACCTGCCAAAATATTCTCCAACACACGGCTAAATACAACGGGAAGCACCCCTTACGGTGACGGTTTCACCAACTGCTCAACCTACTTCATCAAAATGCGGCGAGGGATCTCTTGCTGGAGGAGAAATGTTGGCTACAACTTCGACCTCAAGTTGCTTTTTGTTTAAAAAGACAAACGGGCAAACACATTAGATTTCTGCAAATGAACACAACATTTTAAAAGGCTTAAAACAGTCCCACTGGTGTTTGTGGGGACGCTGCTGTGCGCAATTGACTGCCGCGTTTTGCCCACAAAATATAGTCAATTCACTTTACAATATACCCTGTGAAGTGCTTTGAGACGTCTCGAAGACGTGATAAGGCGCTACGCCAAATGCAAGGATTTTTATTATTATATTATTATTATTAAAAGATTTCTCAATTGAAGGTGAGTTCCTGATTTTTGTTCCAGTCGAAAAAAAAGCCCTCCTTGTAATCGGGGGTCACAACACCACAAAGCAAGGAGCAAAAGGCAGCATATGCTTCTCTTAATGAATCTGTCTGTGGCCTCTGTAAGTACTGCACACTCCCTCTTCCTCCTCGATCCGCAACAAGGCTAATGGAACTTTTTAATTGAAAACACTATGGGACCCTCTTTAAATCTCAATGTTTTATTACGCTGCTCTCTTTTTTCAAAAAAAAAACTTAAAAAACTTTACAATGGTGTGGCTGAAATTCACTGACAGTTACTTTTTATTAGGAGTTTCGCAAGGGCTGCCAAAAGATATATGTATTAAAAAAAAACTCTCTCCCACTCAGAACAATGGAAAACAGGCGCAAGTCGGCCTCACGAGGTCCATCTTAAGGTGGAAAGAAAGGAAAATGTTAACGTTTCGAAATGAATGAGAACAAAACTCGCTTTTTAGGAAGATTTTGCCCCTTGACAGTGGCGTAGCCCGACACCGAGCCGATCAGCACGGTCGAAGAGGAAGGTGCTCAGGCGGGACCTACATGAAGATGGGGAAGGAAGTGGAGAGATAGAGGAAGAGCGTTCCAGAGTTTCGGGGCATAGCGGCTGAAAGCGCGGGACAGGCGGGAGGCCGGAGCGGGTCAAGCTCCTTTCGCTTAGGACTGTGACAGCCATCGAAGCGAGAGAGGAGACTTTCTTCTCTCCCCCGCCCCTCCCTCCCCCTCTCATACGTGACTTCAAGACAAAGGGGTAGAAATTCCCCCAAGCTCTCGGTTTGCTCCATTTTCTGATCATTTCGGCACGGCCGAATTTTTTTGGGTGGGAAAACATGTACAAGTACAGTCTTAATTTTTTAAACCGGTTTTCTGTCAATTCTTTTAGATATAAAGTGAATTTAATTATTGCAGTGGATGCAGCCTGACATTTCGAACGCTAACAAAGTTACAGCTGAATTCTACAATTTGTCAATTTCTGGACGCGCTGAGAGGCTAAGAAAAATTGGGGGGAGTTTCGATCCAGTGGAATTTTCTCCTCTGAGCTCACAGGAGTGACAGGATAGCCCATCAATCCAGTCCCGTCAACGCCATTACAATTCATATCCAATGATCAATTGGAATAAGTTTGAAGCGAGCACGTTGGCATTTATCAGTAAATTGTTAAAATACGTCGTCCAAAGGACTTTGCAACATATTTTGTGAGACCAGTTCACCTCCCAACCCCCAATGTGGGGAAAGGAAAATCAGAGGGTGTTCAGTTTCTGGTATTAAAATAATTTAATCATTTGTGATCAGCAGCTATAAATGACATTTCCCACATATTAGTTCAAACATTTTTATATCCAATATAGCTAATTTTTTGGCAGCGAACTCTTTACTAAAATTGCTATAAGCTGTAATGCATTTATCGACCCAGCAATTTGATCCAGCTGGTAACATATAATGTAACTGATTAAAATAAGACAAGACAAATATAAGGAGCAGGGGTAGCTATCACTAATACAATTTAATCAGCTGACTTCCTATTAAATTGAATATCACATCACAATGCCAATGAAGATATTAATCGGTTCATTGAAATCATCTTGGAAACAAAAATCTATGCAATAAATTTGTGACTTTTATCCTGAGTTTGAGTTTTCAAAAATGTAACAGGATCCAACTGTACCGAGTACCACTTTGTAGATGTTTACTTATTTAATTTATTTATTAAATAGACAGTGTTTATTTATTATTAAATAAACAAGATTGATTGTACAAAGCACATTGTTTGGGATTTAATAAAACACCAAATGGACAGTGATCAGATATTTCATTCCAAACTGTTGTCATTGACCAAGTTGGCGCTGAAATAGAATCTTACATCACAGGACTAACGTTAACTGTAATAAACTATTGCCATTTAAAATGTCGGGCTGTATCCATTGCAATAATTATCCGTGTAAAGAATATGGATGAATATCTGATTTACGGCGATTACATTCAGCAGATGCTGGTGTCAGTCTGGTTTAGTCAGTGGCACAGAGTCAGAATGTTGTGCATTCGTTTCAGATTTCCAACTGGTGAGTTTTTATATCTTTTTGTATTTATCTCCACAGAACAATTCGATTTCTGGGAGAACTGGGAGTCTTGGGAGGAAAAATAACAGGGAAACCATCCAAGAAATACAGGCAAATGATACACATGCTGCAGAAAAAGTGTGGTGGTGATGTGTGGGAAGCCCACAATTTTCACAGTGCATTAACCAGCCAATTACTTGGCCAACACAGGTTCGGTGAGGTGGGGCGGGGAGGAGGAGGAGGGAAGGATGCTGGTCATTAATACACAGATCAGTCAGTTATTTAATCAATGAAGGTGCTAAACTGTGTCAAAAACTTCATGCATTGAGCAGATTTTATGCCCACCCTGGTTATTACTGGAGGATTTTTAATAAGTTGAATTTTAATGTGGGTCACTTGCAGAAACTTAGAAACATAGAAACAGGAGGAGGCCATTCAGCCCCTCGAGCCTGTTCCACCATTCTATAAGATCATGGCCGATCTGTACCTCAACTCTAATTACCTACCCTTGCTCCTTACCCCTTGATATCTATCCACCTCAGTCTTGAAAATGTGAATGGATCCATCATCAGCCTCTTGGGAGAAGAGTTCCAGATTCCCACTACCCCTTTGGGTGAAAAACTGCCGCCTGATTTCACTCTCAAATGGCCTGGCTCTAATTTTAAGATGATGCCCCCCCTTGTTCTGGAATCCGCCACCGGGGGAAATAGCTTCTAGAAGTGCCAGTCTGCCGGTTTCCTTTTCTGCGGAAAGATACACAACATTTTGTTTTAATAAAGAAGTGGAGATCCTCACTTACCTAAACGGAAATGTTTCAAGAATTGCAAAAGGGAAATAAAATAAATGGAATACAAAACAAAGGTCAATTTTTTAGCTGACAATTTATCATTAAAACATGTCACCGAGGGCAAGTGCGTTGTATGAAAAAAAACACTTTTATTGTAAGTGAAACAATCTGCATTTGTAAGCAAAACCAGCCTTGCCTTATCAAAAATCAATATATCCATTATTAAACTCATAAATGACGATCTGTTTATGAGGCATAGAAAAGTTTTCTCCAGACAACTAACTGTGCTACTACATCAATCCAGCACAAAGCAGACTTTACCTACATCTGCTTCCCTTCAGACTTCTCGTCAGGCCTTGACTTTGTTTTTGTTGTGGTGTAATAGTCGTCAAGACATTTGCACATGATGCCCCAGTGACTGGCTCTTGCCATGCATGAGCCTTTAGGTCTATTCCACACCCTTCACTAACAACAGTGACCCACCTGCATGTTACATCCTTATAACGGGATCTCTCACTCTTAAGCACGTGATGAAAATCTTAGCGTCTGTCACCCGATGGAGCACTTTGTTTTTAACCTAATACCCTGCTGATCGTACGCTCAACACAGTACAAAACACACCCTGGAGTTGTCAGAGTGAGAAATGTTATTTGAATAAAAATGTATTCTGCTCATGTGAGCCTTAATATGTAATACCAGAAATGCTGGAATCCACAGCAGGTCGATTAGAGGTTAAAGACCAGTTAATGTTTCAGACGTGACCCTTGGTTGGGTGAAGGTCGGGCTGGGGTGAGTGCTTGTGTAGGACTTTGCAGTGAAGGTCAAGAAAGCAGAGGTGTTTGGGGAAAAAAGAATTAAAAACTGATCGTGCCACAAAAAGAGGAGTATCGGACATGGTGGAATACCGTCAACACGGCACACGAGAGCGGTGAAAAAGAAGTCAAGTTCCAGGACGTCTCAGTGAAACAAACCTGGGAGAAGAAACGGACAAGAGGAAGTAAGGATTAGTCCTGTTACTGGCAAAGTTAACATCAATGTTGAGACGTGCAAAGGTGAAGGATTCCCAAGAAAAAGACTGATACGACAACAAGCAACAAATTACACTGATCTTCGTGTCATTAACCCCTGCCGTTTCCTTTTGCAGGTCTCCCCCTTCTCTTCCCCTCCTGCGAGCCACATTCCCGTTCTCTGACGGGCTTCACCTGTGATTTAAGAGCACCATCTAGCGTCTCGGGAAGGAAATACGGATTGCCGTACCTCAATGCCACCTCTTACACGTCCGTCTCATCAAACAAGAGGAATTCAGACAAAAATGGCTCTTGGCCCATTCTCCTAGAAGAGCAACCCAACTGCCTTTCTATCACAGCATCTGGACGTCTTCTGAATGAGGGTCCTGGCACCGAGTGCCTTTCTGGGATCCTATTATCTTTTGCAGTTGAACATACTGCACTTTCACACAAGTTATACTCCTATACTTGAACATGTACAGCACACCGCTACACCTCCCACACTCGCAGGACTTACACCCAGTAAAGAAGTTTCAATAGCTTGACAAGTTCCTCATATAATTCTGCAAGTAACTCCCACCCAAATGTCACACAGAGCAACTGCCTCCACAAATTAGTGGGTACTGCAGCCTGGATATGTGGCACCAAGTCTTGATTTCCTCCTGTTTCCAGCGCAATCGCAGCAAAACAAGCACAATGTACGGTACAGAATGGACATTGAAACGTAATTGTCTTAATTCAAAGGAGCTCAATGAGTGGAGCACTTTTATCTTGATTGTGTTGCTCATTAAGGTGAATTAGTGTGGGATACACATACCAGGTGCAGAGATTGATTTATTAAATCTCGTGGCTGAATATTCACAAACAGGAGTTTTGTGTTTTGAAGGTTTGGGGACTTCTCAAAGCGCATCACAGGATATACTGTAAAGTGTAGTGACAATATATTTTGTGGGTGAAACGCAGCAGCCAATTCTGCACAGCAGTGTCCCACAAACAGTTGTGGATCGAGTGACCAAATTATTATTTTTTTTTGAAGGGATTATTACTCCCGGAAAAGTGATCCCCCAATCGCGTAACAACCGGGTTCCTACTTACTGCGAGGTGAACAGAGGCGTGTGGAGTAAGGAAATATATCCAACTTTTCGCCCTGTCCAGGAATCAAACCCAGGTCCTTTTGCTTGCGAGGCGAGTGCCCTAAGCACTGAGCTACAGGAAATCCAAAACTTCTTTTAGCAACACAACTCCCTATAGACTATTCTCCCGATAGTCACCCGGTTATTAACCTGATGAACTGAAGGAAGAAAAAAAAAACACAACTTGGATTGAAATCATTTATTCATAAAAGTAAAAAATCATTTTCAAGTTACAAAAAATCATTGCATGGGTTTAAAATAAACACAGGTAAAATAAGTTTGGAAGACTTCGCAGATCCAAGAAGAGTCACATTTACTCATTTAAATAAGGACACAATTCATCGAGCTAAAGGAGGGGGGGCTACAAATCCTCCCTCTCCCCACCCCCACTCTCCTCTTTAAATGCTTTGAAAAAGAAACCTCAGGACAACACTAATAATAGTATAAGAATTCTTTAAAGACCGTCTTGGTTGTGAGAGTAGCATTGGGAAAAGGGTTTGCCTTACCGTTCCTTTGAAATTAGCACAAGTGAAGGTTTGACAAGTGTTTGATGGGACGACCAAGATTGTAATAATGTCAGCCTGACATAAGCGAGTGTGTTACTGACAATAAAGCACTCAGTTGACGAAGGTGGTGACATGGAAAGGAGAGAATAGAGAGAACAGCGACCTGGGAATGAGTCCAATTTACAGTGACCAGTTGAACATTATAAGCCACAACACTTTGGGTTGAAAAATTTATAACAAGTCACCTGAGTCCTGTGATCAGATTACACCCTCAAAATGACTCCAGGGTATTGTAGAGCATAAACAAGGTTAACCCTGGGTTTGTTTCTATGTCGGCACTGACAGCCAGAGCCACTTGAGACATTCACAAAGAAATACTAAAATGGGAAATATCCTTACTCTTAAATACAGCTCTTTCTCTCTCTATATATATATATATAACAATATATTCAATATGAAATAATGGATGCAGCACTTAAAGATTGCTGATGTGTAAGTTTTCTTATTAAAAGTGACGGTAGAGATCATAACACTGAAGAGCACTGTATAAATGTTTGAGAATCGATTCCATTGTTAATTTACAGAGCAGTATTAGAGTGTGATTTTGCCCCACTTTAACTTTTTTCTTTGTGTTTGGGGAGCATGACTGGAGAGTTGGTATATTCCACTGTTTGGTGGCTTGCGAGTGGGCAAAAGGACCCATGATTTAACTGTAACTTTACTGCATTGGAATTCCACTCATGGACACATTGAATGTGATAAGTCAGTGAGAGATGAATGTGATAGAACGGGCAGGTTTAACAACAGGAGCTGATTAAAATACACCAAGGTACAGACCAGAATATAATGGATTACACTGACTAACCTCCGCAATGGAGAAGGCTACAGCATTCTCTGCCTTGGAAATTACCCTGTCCTGTATGATCACACAGAATCAGCAGCAAGGGCCCTTTTAGGTTTATGGTAGTTTTCAAATCTTATGCTCCAACAGCCAATGGATGACTTATGACGGTTTGAGCTGGTTATGAAATTAGCACAAGGATATGCTGCCTGGTCTCTCTGGGTCCCTTGCTTCCCTTCCCTCTGACATCCAAGTTAGGTTCCCTTATAGTAGTCAAAGCTGGATGCCCCGAGGTTATTTGCAGCTAAGCCACTCTTACTCAGTCATCAACTACAGAGACTCTTTTGCAGGAGGCTTGAAAAACATGTCCAAAGAAAGCTGTCTCCTCCCTCTGTTATTCCCAAAATCTTCTTCCTGCTTCCCTTCCGGTCCACGTTTACGTTTGCTGCCCTATACAGGCATCAGAGATACAGTTAATAATATAATAATAATAATACTCCTAGCTATACCTTCCACAAGATCCAGATCATCTAAACTCCACAGCCTGGGTGCTCTCCCACACTAGGCTCCACAAACCCATCCCCCCATCCTCAGAATTGAATCAAATAAGAGGGAAAAAGGAACAAAAATAAACTTAGTTGAGGTCATACCTTGCCAGATGATTTTCGCTCTGCACTTGAGTTTTCAAATAAGCGGAATATCTGAAGATTGTGGAGACAATGAACCACTGACATGCTTCAATCAAAACACAAGCACAAACTACTAATACAAACAAAAGCTGTATTTGATACAGCACCTTATCACATTGGCAAAGCATAGGACTTACTGTAAGATGCATTTGTATGTTATACTTTACAATGTAAAGTACTCCGTTCTTTTATTTAGTTCATAATATTCATTATAAAGGTCCCCCTTGTTTGTTTCAGTTCCCCTTGATAGGGTTCAGCACACTCCTCAGCTAAACCTGCCCAGTGCTCTTACCTTTTTCATGGCCGTGGAGACAGCCGATTGATGAAGCCCGTCTTTTGTAACCCAGCGGGAGGAAGAGGAAGGAGTCTCGGTTGCCTCCTTCTTCACAGCAGCAGCATCAGGCTCTTCACTGAGGAAATGAATGTACACACGATAGGTCTGGTGAATGTGAGAAAAGATATGCACAACCTAAAGGAGCAAAGGGAGGGGGAAAAAAAACACTTTTAGATAGTATTTAAAAACAGAAGTCTCTGGGAAAACTCAGCAGGTCAGGCAGCATCTTTGGAGAGAGGAAAGTGAATTAACGTTTCGGTCATCGTCGATAATCCACGCAAATCAATTGAATACAAAACAATACTTGGTGGAGTAGTAACATATCCCCACTAGGTGTTGCTAACATGCAAATACCATAATTTCTATATTCATGGGGCTGAAGATACCAAAGATCAGGAGATTGTTATTGCAGTAATATCTTTTGCACTGATCAAAACTGCAGTATTTAGTGCTCTATTGCTGAACTAAGACATTACTCCGATTTTCTGATTCTGGATTTAGTATCTAACTAAAAGGCAATCAGAATTTTCCTCTCTGGCTGGGTATAATTTTTATAATACATTTTTTGTGAATATTGTGCTCATCGATATGGGGAGTGGGGGGGGGGGGGGGGGGGGAGGAGGGTTAGTTTGGGATGAGAAGGGTGGTGAGATTCCAGCTCTTTTGCTGTTTCTGTGCTCATCAAGGTGAAGGGTCAAGGCGTTAGGAATTAAACACTTTCCCCCCTTGAGTGGCTGTCCAGCGTCAGCTTTAAGCATCTGCCATCGCCAGGTTATTTGGATCCGGGACAGATTCGGCCGACGTGCTAAAAGCACAGATTGAAGGGAACCGAAAGACGGATGGCAAACAGAAGTATCCATTTGATTCTGCTCAGTTCTTTAGCTGTTCTCATCGACTCTTCCAAGCGCTCACCTCCCCCACGTGCTGAAGATCTGCTGGTGTGGTCGATCTCCCCAGCAAACTGTTGAGCCGATCTGAGAGGATTTGCTTTTGCTCCTTTTCGGACACCTCGGTCTCTAGGAAAGCGCAGGGGAACTCCCACATCCCAGCCAACAGCCCTGGCAATGAGACAGACACCACAAGGGGATCAGAGATCATCCCCAACACTGGTACGGTTACCCCAAAACTAGCCAAATCCTCATGGGAACTGATCATTTCTTCACCCCATTAGATACCTGAGCTTGGCCTTTGTACCAGAAAGTATTCCAAGCCCCAGCATTTGTCGGCCTCTCCACCACACAGGTCAGTGTCCTCTCCACCCGCGGGGGCTTCTTCACCGGTTTCCTGGGAAAGTTCATGACCCCAAGGCTGCCGTCCCAGCACTGACTGGCAGGGAAACATAAAGAGCAACTCCCTGCGCTGCCTGCGGGGTTAAAGCAGATACATGAATGATTAAGCACTCACAGGTGTCAGATCATGCAGAGTGAGGTTAACACAGTGTCAGCAGTGATAACAGCAAGATGCAAGTTAATGGCAGGTTCTACATAGAAGAAAGATCACTCTCGGGTTTGGCACCAAAAGCAAATCCAAAAAGCTTAGTAAGAGTTTCTTTACAGAGATGTGGTGAGAATGTGGGACTCACTGCCAGTTGCTACGGTTGAAGCAGATAATATCATCATATAGGAGAGGAAACTTGATGTATGCTCGAGGGAGAAGAGGGATATGGGAGAGGGGATTGGGAACCTCAACATGAACAAGTTGGGCCAAAACTCATCATCCCATGTGGCCCCTGAGGCAAACTAAACCATGGCAGGAAAGTATTTCCAAAAGTATTTCTTACCACACTCCTCAATATCCAGCATGGAAGGCAGTTCTGATGTTGTTTTCCCAAGAAGTTTCTTTGATGCCATTTCGAGCTCATTTGCAACCTGAAAGTTATGCTCATTTATGAAATAACCCAGGACTCCCACTTGTCTTCCTGCATTGAATCATCAGTTGCTTGCTTAATGCATAGCATTCAGCTACTACGTCCCTATCCTCTGGAACTCTCTCCCTCTACCACTCAGTCTCACCTCCTCTCTATTTGTCTTCAAAACCCACCTTAAAACCTACCTCTTCTACCGTGCCCATTGTCATCTCTGCCTTCCCCTCACTCGCTTTACATCCGACATCATCGTTAAATATTCTGAGATGTTAAGCTACTTGAAGGGCGCTATATAAATGCAAGTTGTTGTTCTTGGATAATTATTTGGAGATGACAAATTTGCAGGGCTATAGGGAGAGAGCAGGGGAGTGGGATTCATTTGGATAACTATTTTTAAAAAAGCCAGCACAGACACGATGGGCCGAATGGCCTCCTCTGTGCTGTATAATTCTATGATTCTGTTCTTTTGCATGTTAAAATCTCATCAGCTCATTAAGTTAAGAGTATGTATGAAACCTACCCTACGGTAAGCCCTGCAGTGAGGTTGTGCCGGGCACTCTGGACAAAGAGGAGCTTTGGGAGTACAAACAGTAGCACCCAGTTCCATCATGGCCTGGTTAAAGTCTCCTGGTCGAGCTGGGTCCACCAAGGTGTTGGCCAACAACCTGCAATAAAAACAACACCACAAAGAGCACAGCCTTAACACAGATGTGAGATTACGAGTAGTTCATGCCAGTGGATGAGCCAGCACCATCTTACGGTCGATGGAATGAATAGCTTCCTCCTACCCTGTGATTTAAATGATACGCTCAACTGTGATAGAGCCAGCAGGGGAAGGAGGCCAACCGAAGATTTTCAATTATTGTCCAGACAAAGGGACAGAAAGGCTTTAAATTGGAGAGTGAATCGCCCACTCCCACCTTTGTAGTTACAAGCAGAACCTGGGAGCAGGTCACACACGCTTAGCTGCAAAATTATGTAAAGAAATCTGAAAAAAAGGACAAAAAAAGGGGGCAGGCCTGCCTGATGGCCAGTGTTGCTGATACTAATGGAATGGGTTTAATCAGATGCCCACTCGTAATCTTTACACAAAGACCAAGACATGCAGCATTTGAACACACAATACACACCATGACAGATTGCTACCAGATGACAGACATCCCAATGTTAACCTGAACAATGAAGAGCTGCTGAATGCAGAACAGTAAACAAGAGGGTGGATAATGGCAGCCTGAACTGGCTCCTGTATCTCCAAGCCCAAGGCCTTCAACTCTCTTGTCTGGGGAATAGTGCAGCCTCGAGGGCAGAGGGAACAGAACAATCTAAGCAAGGGAAGGAAATAACTAGCAAATAAGGAGACTTTCTTGCCTGTCACACACATACATTAAATGTCTAGAGCAGATTACCAAAGTGCTTCGGTCACTGCTGGGCTGGTGCTGTCTGCTCCGATCCCTCTTGTCCGAGATAGCACTCTGATAACGTTCCCATCGACCACTCCAGTTACCTTTAGAATAGAAAAGGCTCGAATACACTGAAATATTCTAGGATGCAGCATGTTCACAACTCAAACAGCAAAGTCATCTGCATCAGAATACAAATTAATCGAACTCAGCATCTAAAAGCAGTTCATAAAAGTTATGCAATCCACAAACACTGCCTTTCGCCCACAAAATTGCAGTCAATCCACTTTACAGTATATTCTGAGAAGGGCTTTGAGACGTCCTCGACGAGGTGATAAGGCGCTACATCAAATGCCAGGATTATTATTAGACTTTTCTTGTTCTGTGCCCACAGATTAATTGGCAAGTTATGTTTTTAAAGGGATTTCTGTTTCTAGCGGAGGTCTTCTGCATTCAGGGATGGATAGGACCAGCAGAAAATGTTCCCCTGAACTCAAATGACGGCAAGCCATTGCTTTGCCACGTAATGCTTAATGTTCGTCACCAGGTGACGCTGTAACAAACCTCGTAACAGAATTGGGGAAATGCAGCTTCAAGAAACGGTACTTCCCCTATTTCTCTCTCTCTCTCTCTCTCTCCTCTCACCCCACCCCAACCTCTCTCCCATCTTATATCATTAAACTGTAAAACAGAAAAGAAGAAATAAAGCAGGTAGCTTCAACTGTCAATTGGTCAAACTGGGATAACTTGATCTGTTTATTTTCTGGTCAGCCGGGAGTCTGACACATGACAATATCATGCACGTATATAGCGACCTTCAACAACAACATGCCCTCCACGCTGGGTCGCTTAATAGCGTCTCAGGGCGCTTAACAGTGGCGGGAGCCTGACTTCCCTGGAAAGGGTATTAAATGTCTTAAGAATGTCAGAAAACCGAGCACATTCGGCACGTCGGGTCCACATTTTCCAGACAGTGCAAAAATCTGCCATGTCATATACTTGGCCCGAGCTACTTCCATGAATAAAAATACTTTACATGAATGGAAACAGTTCTTCCTGAACTATAAACGCAATCAGGCAAAACTACAGCACTACTGAAACTACAGTAAATGCTTCCTTCCCTCCAGACATTTCCAGCAGACCCATTAACACAGAACTCATTGTACCTCGACCTGCAAACATCCCTACGTGCTCCACATGGTTCTCAAGCAGGTACTTGTGCAGTTTTCTTTTGCAGGAGTCCATATTTCCATAGATCCTCTATTCAGTGTGTTGATGAACGAAATGTACTGATCAGGTTATTTTACTGAACAGGCAAAGGCTACATTTACCATAAAATACCACAGAACACCTTGCGGCAGCAAGAGGGCAAGACAACATGCAACAAGGTGTTAGTTTATTCTCCTGACCTGGGAGAGATGCCCAGAATGCAATCACAGTAGAATCTTCCCAGAGATGTGCTGATTCATGGTTTTCTCACCTGCCCGAATGCAATGGAAGCAACAGCACCGGCCGTGTATCTCCCGACCCCGGGCAACAGTTTCTGCAGCTCCTCTGCGCTCTTCGGCATTTCACCTTTGAATTCTGACACAACCTGTGAGGAGGACGATAATCTATTATAATCCTCCATTTTCATGTCGCTCCTTATCCCATTGTCAAAAAGCACTTCACATTTTCCACTGTGGAGCGAAGTGACTTGCGGGCACTGCAATATCTCAGAAACAGCAATGAAACAAACAACTCATGTTATCTTAGGGACTAATGGCCAAGTCAATGGGAGAAACTCCCTTCTCTTTTCAAATAGGGCCATGGGCTCTTTAATGTCCGATAGGCAGCTAGACAGGATCTCAGATTAACAACTCATCTAAATGCGGGTACCTCCAGGACTGCAGTGCCAGGCTAGACGATAATCTCAAAGTCCTGATGTGAAGCTTGAACTCACATCCTTCTGACTTTGAGGTGGGAGTGCTGCCAACTGATGCAGGATCACACCCTATATATATTCCAAGATTGTACAGAGCTGCTCAAAAACAGGTCCACCAGAATGGCCCAAAGCAACTTCAATTCTGCTTTTGAGAAAATGACTGGTCAGTACTTCCCAGAAGAAGTCCATCTAACATTGACAACTCAAATTTGGGTGATGCTTTCCATAGCAGTGAGTTTTGGCACACTTCATGATAATAATAATAATAATTCTTGCAATTGATAATGCGCCTTCTCATGTCTTTGAGACGTCTCAAAACACTTTGCAGAGTATACTGTAAAGTGTAGACTGTATATGTTGTGGGCGAAATGTCCATAAAGCTAATGGGATTTCATCACCAAGTTGCCTTGAACTTAGACCCATGGAGCATCACCCTGATGTTGCAAATCACGGGCACAATGTTCCCCGAATTCAGTGTTAAAATTCCTTCTGCTGCTGTTACCTTCTGAGCTCCTTCATGCAATCTTCTTCCTCTGGAGTAATATCCGAGTCCCGACCACATCTCATTCACTTCCTGCAGGGATAGTATGAAGGGGACGATACATTACAGAACAAAACCAGTCCCAAGCCTCACAGAGGCACCTGTGAAGACGAGAAAAGCAGATTTTTTTTCGCTCAGATTTAAAATAAGGAAGAAAGAAAAACAATAAAACCACTAAAAAGGAACATATAGGATTCCATTTGAAAACCTCTTAAGTTTTTGCATGTTAACTTTGAAAATAGAATCCCCGCAAACTACGTATTGTGTAGAAACGTAAAATGAAATTGAAGAGATCTTTGACATTTCTGAACTCATTTCTTAAATAAAATGTGTTTTCTCTCTCTCTCTCAGTCTGGAGCTGCCAATGTCAATGGGTTCACAGAAATCAATACGAAGGATGTACCTCAAGGGTGGCTTTGGAGAGATCCTGCAGAGTCGACCATCTCTGAAAGTGATAAACAACACCTCCGTGTTAGACTGTGACCTGCGCCAACCAAAACCCTTCTCAGAATGAGAATTCAAGCAGTCCATACCTGCATCCATTTATTATAGTAGTCAATCACCGTGGCGACCTGCGTTTGTTGCAACATTATTTCAGACACCCAAACTGTGACGAAGAATAAAAGAGCAAACATTTTAAAAATGTTTACCTGAATCAAGAGCGCTTGGTCTGTTTTTTTATATCTGCTAACATCGCTGCTTTAGTTTGTTGTTTCCCTGATATATAGGTTGATAGGGTGAGTTTCTGCCTTGAAAAAATACTTTGTACTCACACCTACAAACACAAGTGATGCTCTGGATCCTGTTCAAATTACAAAGAGAGTGGCTGAACAAGTCAATGGCTGAGTTACTACTCAGCATTTCTTGTGCTTTTGGGAGCAGATGGTTAGTGCAGCACTGGAAGGAGCCTTTGCACAAGAGCTGAGGAACAACTTTGTGAACAGGAAAACTGACCAACAACAACAAGATTTCATTTATAGAGCGCCTTTCACGTCGGGAGGATGTCCCAAGGCGCTGGACAGTTGGGTCGGGACCCGAGCATTGGGGGGAAATGGTGAGGGGAGGGAAGGGAGGGAGCGAGGAGGGGGGGAATGGTCAGGGTGAGGGGAGGGAGGGAGCAGAGAGTCGAGAGGGGAGCTGAAGACTGAAGGTCAAAGAGAAAGGTCTTGAGACCGGCCTTGAAGGAGGAAAGGGAGGAAGTGGCGAAGGCAATGGGGAATGGAGTTCCAGAGCACAGGCAGCAAACACAAACTCACTTGCCAACTATTTTTTTAAAAACTAAAGGGATTAAGGGAAATGGGAATAGGGCAGGTATACGGAATTAGGTTAGAAGATCAGCCATCATCTTAGTAAATGGCAGGGCAGGCTCGAGGGGCCGAATGGCCGACTCCTGATCCTATTTGTTATGTTCTTACGTAATTGTTTTCTATCAGTTGCGTTCGAAAGATGCAGAAGAAGAAGACCTTGTGTAAGAAGATGATGGAGCACGGTAGACAGACAGGGAGATGAGTGCAACCCAGCTTGCCTCACCCATGATTCTGAATGGGAGCGAATGACATTGATACCACAATAATTGAGCTCAATAAGCCCAACGCAAGTGAATACACAGTGATGGGAGAATGGGCTTAAGCGCTGCGACTCTCTTCACAGTGAGTTCCCAATCGCAGCTGGAGGAGTGGGGTGGGGCTCGGAGCAGAGAGGGACCATTAACTTGCCCACTCCGTTTAGCATGTTACACAATTACAATGGCAGAAGCTTGGGAGAATGCAAGTGCGCAAACCTGAGAAGGGAAGGCAAAATATAACCAATAATGTGGAGAAGAAATAAAATAGCCCCAATACCTGAATAAGCCCGTTTGTTCAAATCAGACACTGTTGTAACCTTAAAAAAAAAGTGGACTTTTATTAAATTTATCAAATACTGCTAAAGAACAAAAAAATTCTACTTATACAGTCAAACAAACAATCAGGGAAGTAATAATAAACTTGATCATACCAGTCTCCTCCAGGGTAAATCCCGTTTGCTTTTATCATACCACGAGAGAAGGCTCGTTCTAAAGGAATGGATTTCAGCAACATCCTTAAAGGAATGGTACCCAACCTCCAGAGGAGGTGCAGACTTCAGTAACTCTGTAAATATAATAAGGCCAGTAACAATAACACACCACAGTGTATAGGAAGCTTTACTCTACATTTAACCAGTGGCAATGAGTCGAGAATAATCAACATTGGGTAGGAGAAAAAAGTTAAGTGTTCTGACGCCCAGTACTATTACGTCTCAACTTTAAAACGTTAAATTAATAAATCCAGTGACTCTCCCCCAAAAAATATATTCCCCCACATCAACATTAACTTCTGTGTAAATTGTTCCCAAGCATCAAAACTGTCAGTAAAAATACTGGAACGTGCACTCTCTCTGGAGGGATACAGTCTCCTTATCTATTTCAGGGGAGTATGAGACACAAGGTTGGCAAGAGTTGAGGCTTTGGGGTATTTGCTGGAGTTTAATCAGCTAAAACCACATAGCGCGGCATTGAGTGCAGTCCGGCAAGATTCCCGCTGCTCGTCCACCTGGAACCACCCCCCACGTTAGGGCTTTGGCTCTCAGGGTTACCAGGAGCTGAGCGGGTCTGTCTGTGCCTCTATGTTCTGCCAATGAGCCGGTCTGTCGGTCCGGCCGGTCCGTCATCAGCAGTGCCCTGAGGTACTGGGGACCTGCTCAGGGGCTCAGGAACCAGACTCCATCCCCACATTCCAGTGCCGGGATCGTCACCTTGGAGCGGGTTCAGCTCAAACAAACCACCCGGCGCACCTTCCCCTCTCACCCCCAAAGGAGGATAATAATAATAATAACAATAATAATCTTCGCATTTGATACAGCGCCTTATCACGTCTCAAAGTTGCCGCGATATCGCTCATAAACGTTTGAACCGTTCCCACGTTTGCTCCGCCCGCAGCGCGACCTCTTGCTTCGCGGCCATTGCTCCGGGTTCTCCTTCGGCCCCCGGGTCGCCTCCCGGCCCCCGCTCCGGCCCCCGCTCCGGCCCCTCGGCCCGGTGCCCGGCCTCCTCGTGGGAATCAGCGGTGCCCACGGTTGACCCGGGGCCTCGGTCCAGACGGTCCCGCGGCGGCTCCGCAGGGATTTACTGCCAAGTGTAGTGACTGTGTGCGTCATTGGCTCCGGGTCACAGCTTCAGGTGTATTGGCTTCACGGGGTGTATTTGGGGGAGGGCTCCGGACTCAGCGTCTCATCAGATAATCAGTACCTGGAGCTTCAGCAGCTCTTTGATAGAGCTGAGGGCAGGGAGGCCGGGGAGCATGCGCAGTGTGTCCCGGGGGTCCGGGGAGCATGCGCAGTGTGTCCTGGGGAGGGGGGAGCATGCGCAGTGTGTCCCGGGGAGGGGGGAGCATGCGCAGTCTGTCCCGGGGAGGGGGGAGCATGCGCAGTGTGTCCCGGGGGGGGTCCGGGGAGCATGCGCGGTGTGTGTCCGTGGAACCGGGCCGCAGGCACTGCGCACGCGCCGCCAACCGCCGTGTCTCGAGCTCGGCTTTGACTTTCGAAACCGTTTCCCGCTCTCGCGCTCAACCGTCTGTCCTCGCGCCCCCACACCCGCCCCCCCGCCCCCCCGCGGGCTGAGGCCCCGCCCGCCCGAGACCCGGCCTCCCTCGCTCTCCCGAGGCTCCAGCGGTTGCATTGCCGGGGCCGGGCCTCCTCCAGCAGTCGGTGGGTTTGACTGGGGCCGAGCGGGCGGTCGGGCTCTGAGCAGCGGGGACTGCGGCGGGGAGAAGGGGAGGGTGGGGGCGGGGGGGGGTCTCCTCTCTCTCTCTAACAGCCCTGGGGGTGGGGTGGGGTTACACTGCAGCCACTGCTGGAGACGGAGAGGGGGGGAGTGATGGGGGAGTGTTGGTGGGGGGTTGGGGGGTGGGGGGGTGTTGGCGTGGGGGGGAGTGTTGGTGGGGTGTGGGGGGGCGTGTTGGTGGGGGTGTGGGGGGGGTTGTTGGTGGGGTGGGGGGGGTGTGGGGGGGGGGGAGTGTGGGTGGGGGGGGTGGGTGTGGGGGGGATGTTGGTGGGGTTGGGGTGGGGGGAGTGTTGGGGTGGGGGGGGTTGGGGTGGGGGGAGAGTCTCTTAAAACGAGAGTCAGAGGGTTACGGGTTTGAGCAGATTTTCCCAAACTGTTTATTTCTGATCATTTTTTTTTTCGTGTTTAATCCCCTCAACAACAACAACAAACTCCTTTACGATAATAATAATAATAATTTGCAATCACTTCAACCTTTTGTGGTGGAGACGCCGCTGAAGCGCGATTGGCTGCCGTGTTTTGCCCCCCCACACACACACACACACACACACACACAACACGCAGTCACTACATTTTACGCTGTGTCCCGTGAAGCGCTTTGAGACGTTCCGGAAGACGTGACGAGGCGCTGCGTCCAGTGCGGGGATTGTTGTCGATTACGTGGTGTTTTGTGCCGGGGGAGGGGAGACTTTTTGTTTCCTCCAATGACCGTCACCGTTGTGGGTTCTGAGATCGGGCGCCTTGGGGCGGGGGGAACGTCCTCCCGGCCCGAGAGACGCTCTGTACAAATGTTAGGTTGTATTTTCTCGGGTCCTGTTGTCATGAAAATGAGCAGAAATCAAAAGGAGACTTTAATACTGTCGTCCGATGATCGGTCGGCACTGAGTTTTGGGTCACGGGAAGAGAAGGATTGATTTAAAACAACTACTCCTTACAGTGATGTAATATCCCTTTGCAATAAATGCACTTTGTCAGAGATCAGATATTTTTATACATAATACTGTGTATATATATTGTCCTATGTGCAGGGCGCTATATAAATGTGTCAGTGGTATAAAAATCCTTTATTCCCACGTTTGTGACCTAAATACAGTATTTGCTCTGTTTGTTTAGGGTGTGGAAGGCTGAAATGAAGTGTACCTAAGCTTTACGGACGCTCCTCTATCGAAGATAATTTGGTAAAGATGTCCTTTATGAAGGTGCCTGTTGTTGATGTCCATATTGACAATTTTAAGGAGATCTGGCCATCCCTGCTGCTTGCAGTGAGAACAGCAAATTTCATAGCAATCGACACTGTGAGTACCACATCTGTTGCTTCTTTAATTTTTTAATTATTTTAAAATGGGAAACATTTTGACTATTTTTGTCCTCGCAGGAACTGAGTGGACTCGGAACTCGGAAAGCTTTGCTGGCACAGTGAGTAATCATTATAACACTTGCATTGGTATAGCATCCTATTGCGTCTTTGAGACGTCTCAAAGCACTTCACAAAGTACACTGTAAAGTGAATTGACACTATTTTCATGGGTGACACACGGCAGCCAATTGCAAACAGCAGTGTCCCACAAAAGTCATGGATTGAGTGGATTTTTTCAAATACTTTTTTTGAAGGGACTCTGTCATCTTCTAATTAGCCACCGAGCAGGACACATTTCCTTATTTCTGGCCCTTTATGTAATGAAGCATCAACCCTCTGCTCACTGCAGAAATTAGGAAATTGCAAGTTTTCCCCACAGTATTTTTGAACAGCGAAATAAACGTAATGTGTTGATGGCAATCAGAGAAATCCCATTGGAGCTCATCATCATCTTAGTGAGAGCTGTCTCTTTCTAACTTTTGGTAATGGTTTTGTGGCCAAAACAGGGACTGTTGAGTCGGAGAAAGACGCAACTATTTTGAAAACAGATTAATACAGTGCTGGAAATGGGCATACTACAGACTGGATTTTATTGGCTGACTATACATTTGTTTAACCACTGAGTTAGCAAATCACCTTTTTTTAGGAAAGTGAGAAATTTCTAGGATTAAGTTATTTTCTCCTTCCATATCTGTGCTGTATTTCTACTTGTAGAATGGTCAGTTTGTATTTCCTTTGGTATCTAACAGGTCAGTTGAAGACCGTTACAATGCAATATGCCAAGCTGCCAGAACACGATCTATTCTTTCTCTGGGGATAGCGTGTTTCAAGAAACTGCCAGATAAAGTAAGAGCATTTTACACCTCGTTTACTTTAAACCACTTGAAAGGGTGCTGACAAATTTTCATACTTGTGCTTGGATTTTTAATTTCTTTTTACCAGCTCAATTTGCCTTCAGCAAAAGAGGATGTGCCAGTTCAGACCTGCCTGCTTTTCAGTGGCAGCCACTACTGCAAGAATCTAGCCTGCCTTTGGATCTTTGTCTGAATTTTCAAGCACCATTGACGAAGTGACTGGAGAATGACTTAGAGTAATAATAGTCCTTGCATTTGATATATTGCCTTATCACATCTTCGAGACGTCTCAAAGCTCTTCACAGAATATACTGTAAAGTGAATTGACTGTATATTTTGTGGGCAAAACGTGGCAGGCAAATGCACGCACTATTCTGTGTGCACCTTTGTCACTTTTCCACGTGAGGAACCATCCAAGCCCTAATCGGCACAGCTAAAATTGTGAACTTAAATTTGTTGGATGTGAATGCACCCAGTACCAATTCATGGCCCACCCCAGGCTCTGAAAGGATGCTTCAGGATATGTGGTTATAGTATTCTGTATTATTGTAATTGTTTAATCTTAGCGGTAACTATTTTCAGGAGGATGAAGCTTACCTGTGCCAGGTGTACAACCTTATCCTGCTTTGCATGGATGAATATATAATTGAGCCTCAATCTGTTCAGTTCCTGGTTCAGCATGGATTTGATTTCAATAAGCAATATGCCAAGGGAATTCCATACCACAAAGGCAATGACAAGGTAACTGCTCACTTGGCATCTTAAAAGCATGGATTATGTAATAATTGTTGCACCTGATATCATGGCTCTAATATTGATGGGCTGAATGGCCTTCTGTGCTGTAAATTTCTATGAAACTTCTCAGCGCTTCACAGCTAATAATGTAAAACATTTTTCCTCTAATCCTACTTTCCCATCGCCATTGTTGATTTCAAAATCATTCATTATAAAAGGTGTGGGGGTGCGGTGTCACTTGCTTTCTTTTTCATACTTGACTGGTTTGCTTTTAGTTGCTCTTTGTTGCTGTCCTTGTTAAGATTTCCTTTTCCTGAAGTGTTTGCAGATCATTTTGAATCTGAGATTCCTGAATTGTTAGCAACATGAAGGATTTCTAATTTAACTTGGGTGAAATTAATGTCAATGTCATAAATCTTTGATGTTTTCTCCACAGAGTAATGAAAGTCAGGGGCAGAATATTCGAGCACTCTTCCTAGAAATTATTCAATCAAAGAAGCCTTTAATTCTTCACAATGGGCTGATTGACTTGGCATTCCTATACCAGTGCTTTTATGCACACTTACCCAACCAACTCCTGACCTTCACAGCTGACTTGTCTGAGATGTTTCCAGCTGGGATTTATGATACTAAATATGCCTCAGAGTTTGAGACTCGCTTTGTGGCTTCCTACCTGGAGTACGCTTACAAAAAGTGGTATGTAGCCTCAACCTGTCGTTACTTCTGACTTGGAAGAAATTATGCTTCATGTAAAGTACTAGAAAGAAAAATGGAAGAGAGATTGTGGAATAGGATGAAATATATCCAGAATAAACTGGAAAAATAATTGCTTTTAGAAAATGTAAAATCTGAGTTAGCCATATTGTATTTTGCTAAATCACAATAAACATAATTGACTTCTGATTTGGCTATTCCAATTGCATTTAACCGTTAATTTTGATTTTCAGGCCATGCCCTCTTGTAATGAATCCCATGTGCTCTGTTAGTTGCTGATGCAGCATTATAATAGGATGATTCCATGTCCAATGCCGAAGAGGTAATGGACAATTTTTTTTACCATCATTAAGATACTAATGCTAAATTGCTGTTGAACTTAAATTTTTCAGCAGACGAGAGAATACCAGACTACTTGACATGAAGAGCAGACATCTCTCCATTGAGTTCCTTAACTATCAACAGACGATTGCCAATTATATTGACTATCGGTACTGCTCCCTCCCAGACAGTGAAAAAGACATTACAGACAAAACTAAACTGGGAATCTGTGAGAAGTTTTCTGTAAGTACATCTAGTATCAAACTAGTTAACTAAGCAAATCTGTTTTAATTTTTTTTTAAAAAAAAACTTCTGGCAGAGCAGAGGCCTTGGTCTCAGCTCTCTCTTTGGGTGAGAACCAGCAGCCACTATCGGTGCTCTCAATATGCTACTCTACTCATTTAAACAATATTGGGATACCAATGTTGATACTGACATTTAGTAACTAGCTTTCCATGTGTTTTTCAAAGGCTTATGGCTGGTGTCCAAATGGAATAAAATGCCCCTTGTCTCACAATACTGACCTTATCATCGATGAGGATGAACGGATTAAAGATGATAAAAGAAAGAGAAGGAAAGCCAGGAAAAGACGGAAGCAGAATGCAATGGAAGTGACCAGCAACCCGCCAGAATCCACACCCGGAGACCATGCGGCTCCTGATATCAGCCCACCCTGTAAAGTGGTGTGTCAGAATTCTGATGAGCAACCAGAGACTACTGAGATGCCGGATGCTGGAGAGGCAATGCACAACGAATCCTTAAATTCCTCAAAGGGCTGTTCAGATCAGAAAGAAATGGAAGAAACTCCAGATGTAAGGGAAGTTAAGGCAGAGTCATTTGGTGACTTACATCATGGTGATGGAATGGAGGGGATATCTTGGAGTGACTCAGATCGAATGCCAAACTCTTCAAATGATATGGAAAACAAAACTGAGAAAAAATGCAGGAAACTCGAAATCGAGGAAAAGACCAAAGCGGAAAAAGCTGAGGGTGGCACTCACCGTGCAGGGTTCGATGCTTTTATGACTGGGTTTATAATGGCCTACACCCTGATGTGGAAAAAGGGTGACAGCGAGCACGATAGTGACTGTGACGGTACTAAGATAGATATGTGGTTACCTGACCTCCTGAATAAACTATATCTGAGTGGAAAGAGCATTCCCTTGCAGATTTGCAAGAGCTCTTTTTCAAAATCCTCCAAAGCCCATCAAGCCAAGATTGAATTGGCTTGGGGGAAAAAATGAAAATAAAACATTTTTTAAATAAACATTTATTTGAAACATTGTCTTAATGTTGACCTGTACGACAGTTGTTCCCAATTATAGAATTAAGACAATGGAATGTTTAAACAATTTGAAAAAANGGTTATCTCACAAGCAGTCTTCCAGGTTTATTATTTAGTCTTTCACCTTATGGCGGTTTTGACAGATTTTAGTATTTAACAGCATCTTTCAAAACAAAAACACCAACACAAATTGGTTCTCAAATTATGGTTTTATTACAGAGGTCTGAATATTAAGACATTTAGCAAAAAAATCATAAATAAGAAAATAGATCTACTTTCATCAACATCCGCTTTTTTTCTTCAATTTCCTGTCACAAAAATTGGAAAACATTTTTGCATAGAATGTAGTGACACAATGCAAAGGCTTTTTTGTTAGAAGTGCAAATGACCTGGTTATTCAACGTGTCTGAAACTGCAAACTGGCAAAAATATCACTACAAATTAAATGGTAAAGCTATAACAAGCTTGAAAAGGTAACTAAAAATCTGCCATATTTAAGGAAATCACTCCAGACTCACAGTTTTAAACAAAAGTTTGTTGTAAATATTGTTCCCAAATAGCTCATAACTGTTTGTTTACTCGGTGTATGGTGAGACAGTAGTCGATCCTGGGCTTGTACAGAGCAATGCTGTGGGACACTCCAATGCCACCATTTACATTATATTTAAGAGGATATAGTCACACCCTGAAACAGATCAACCCACCCAAGTACTGTGATTTGTACTGCAGACTCATTATATACTTTGCCAAAAATGTTTTCCTATAAAATTATCAAAACAAAATGTTTTCTTGGATTCATGTTTTGTTTTAAAAACAATATAAAAAGGTCTGCCTAGGTCCCTTTAAAGCAACTCTTCTTTTTCCTATAACAATAAAGAATGCAAATTTTCAACAAAAAAATCCTGATGGATTTTTAAGACACAACTGAACATTGATGGGGGAGAAAATTGAGTGGAAATGTAATTTTAAACAGCTGTTTAATAGCTGATAGATACAGGAAAAAAATCTATGCATCAGTTAAATTGAATTCCTTCATCTCAAACTTAAGTGGTTAGATGAAGTTCTTAGCACTGATACTATATGCCAGAATGTTTGCCGGTATAGATGCCTGGTACCATTTTCAGATGGTACATCAATCATTCAGAAAGTGTCACAATATATCACAATATTCCAGAAAAATAATTTACTTTTACTAAAAATGTAACCATCTCTGTCAACAGTTTAAAAACACTTCTACGAATCAATTTTCTATTATGGTATCACAGTTCCAACAGATTGTAATTTACAGATTCAGCCAATATTATTAAATTTCTACTGCTGTAGTAATCTTACAGTTTGCAATAGTAAAAATGTACCAACCAACAAAATTAAAATTGTACAAGAATTTTCTATATTCATTACAAAAATAGACTTTTTTTCTCTAAATTTCAAGCAGGCTTAAAATACCTACAGATAAAACCCAACATGTATGTTTCAACTATTTGTGACTACGTTTGTACAACACATTAATTCAATGATTGAGTTTACTAACCTAAATAGGAATTCCAAGCACGAGATCAAGCTCTTTTTGTGCATTCTTCAGAACAGATTTGGTTTGCTTCACATCTTCCAATGGATATTAAATACCTTTACAGTTTTGTTGCTGGTGGGTGACATATTGCTTAGTACTGTATTTTTTATAACTACAATTTATTCATTTTGAGAGGCCCGGATAGTTGAATAATCCACTGAACAAAATGTTTTAAGGGTCTATCTACAAACCTACCCGGAAACTCCAGCCTCCAAACAACTTCTATTTATATGTACTGTGGAATATACAATAACCTAGTTAATGGCAGTAAATCAGTTTTATTATTTCACCTACGTACATTTAAAAAAAAACTCAAAAGTCAATGTCTTTAGGTTACTGACAGTATTCCAGTACTTGTTTGGAGTCCTTTGGTAACTAGGAAATGAAAGACTGCAGATGAGAATACATCAAAGTTATAGCTTCCAACAGACACCTTTTTTAAAAAAANTGTGATGCAAAATGGGGCTTTACTAATTAATTAGGAGAATGTCTGTCGATAGGCTTCCTGAAACTGGGAGATTCATTCACTAACAGATCCATTTCAGCTAATAGCAAACTGGCTCGAAATCTGATGCCAAAATGCTAATAATTTCACTGTAAAAGAAAGGTTACTCTCATAAGTGAGAAACATTGCATGGCAGACTCAATTTTATTATTTCAGGTGAAATTATAAAAGTTACTGATTTTCAAAGATGTTTAAAAAAAAGGATGCTGAAGCACTTTAATCAGTAGTTGAAACCAAACGTTTCTCCTTAAAAGTTGTTAGCAAGTATGAGCTGATCCAAGGATTGGCCCAAACTGTAAGCACTAAATGTGGTATATCCCCCTGTGAAATTTACAATGGGAGGTTGAAGGTAGGAACTAAATCCTCCCAAGCAGTGATACTTAAACCCGATAGCAAATGGAAACAGTAAATACACATCTTCTCCTAACATAATTGTAAAATATACAGATATATTTGAATTATAAAAAGCCCACTTACTAGTGACTGTCTTGTGACAACACACTTAATGATCCGAATTTAGTTCCAAAGCACGATTTCAGATCCACTAAAGTAAAAACAAACCCTCCGCAATGATGACACACAACTTGAATTCAAACAATCCCTTCATTAAATCCCAGAAATTTTTTTAAAAAATCAAAATCTACACCTTAATTTTATTGCTCTTCAATTGCCAATTGAACTATTTTACCAACTGTCACCTTTGTTTCTGAAGAAAAACAAATCATATCGAAGTACATCATAAGTGCAGCAGCTCACTATTATCTCTTAAACTGTCAACATTCCTATAATTGAATGGAAATAGCCAATATAGCTTTATAGTAACTACAGAAGCAGGAAGCAATCTTCATATTTGCAAAATATCAAACTATTGCTCGCTAGTACCAGTTGGGGCAAACAAATTGACAAATTGAAGTAAAAGTGGCAGTGACTGAAAACTACAATATACAAACACACTTAGGCCCAATTCCTTAACTGCATGAAACACTAGGAGTGAGAAAAAACATATTATGCTTCTCCTCCCAAACCTTCTCTGTATCCACATATTTTGTCAACACTGTTAGACAGAATTAAGAATTATAGCAGTGTAGATACAACCGAGTGAATGTTCCTTTGCTACAAAGCAGTACATCCCATGAGAATCATACATTAGCTAATGCATTACTCCATGTGAGAACTCCAGGGTTGGGTGGGGGAGAGAGAAGAGAACCTGAATCCCCTTCTGCATTTCTTAATAGCCAATTAATTACAGGCCAATGGAGCCAGAGTCCTGGAAGCAGGCTAAGCTGATGATGGCACTGGGCACAAGGGGAATACAGGACAGATAGTAAAAAAAAAACACAAAAACATGTAATCCACAGCATTAAAAGGAAATTCCAACATTTCATATTGGAACAATTTGGTACAATTAAAGCTCTTAATTAACCTGAAAATCATTACTTACAATAAATCAACAGATGGTGCACACCTCCCTCAGTTTACAGCTGTGTGCAAATCAAAATAACTTTCTAAGCAATGTTTAGCTAGTCACTGAGAAGCATCTACAAATCTGACAGTTTATGTTTTGCACTGGATCAAGATACCAAACACGTATGAAATGCTGAACTTTGCTTAATTCTAAACATTGGCCGATCACAGTGAACTGGGAATGATTTAGAATTTACTCACACCTTCAAATTAAATAGGGACTCCAAAAAATCACTCATTTGCGTCTTAAAAGAAAATATTGTTTTAAATGAGAAATTACAGCGCCTGTTTCCTGGCTGTTCAAATAGGGCAATCAGAGAAGGAATCACCTTCCCTTTTGACATTACTAGTGAATGATCTGAACTGGATAAATTCAGAGTAATTCATAGTACGTTGGTACTTCCCTATCACACTATGATGTTTGAAGCTACAAGGAAGACTGTTCTGAACTTATGAAAACCAATTATAAGAAAAGCAAGTTGATATAATGAAACATTGCCTTTTTCCATATACAGTGCATTGTAAGTTTGTTCATGCTACCAAATGTTTTTAAAATATATAAAAGGTTTTAAGCCAGTGTCTCTTCAACAGCCCAAAGTAAGCTCTATGAATCTAGGTAAGCATGGCAGCCATTAGATAGTAATTCCTTCCTTTCCCTGAAGAACGAGGCTTAAGAATTTGGGATGCAACAATGTTTTTCATTGCACACATTTATCATAAACCAAAATAGTAAAGTAAAAATTGCAAGGGGTATCTGAAATGAATTAGTTTCCATCCTCTCAGTCCCTTTACACATTAATGCCCAGCTCCCATTTTAGGAATGTAAATTAAGAAATCCATAATTTTAAAGTTCTGAAACCAAAACACTTATGTTCAAACTTAAAAAGCATTGCACTTTTGCATTAAAACTACATGAATCTCCAGGAGCAAACTGTTCAAAGATGGCAATTAATTCAAGTGCAAAACAATGCAGCTGACTTACATCTCTGGAGTATATACACCGTAAATTGAGTAAGCTATATACGCATCATAATGCACAACCCCAATACTTGAGATCCAGGCAAGCAGTGTTTGTTATGAAGGGTCAATTTCACAAATCTAGTATCTCGCATTGATAGTGTATTTAAATGTATGTATCTTTTACAAAACTGTACACATGTATAAAATAGCACATCTTTGTATCTTACATGTCAGTCTGAATTTACATTGTACAGGGAGACCCTGTAACATGATCTGGATCCACAAGTTCAGACTCCGTGTGTTAAATGAAGCACAAAAAAATTAGATAAGTCTTCCAGGACATCAAATTTCTATTAATAGTGCAGGAAGTGAGATCAGCTCAACGATCTTGGAAGAGACTCGTAAAAAAAANCGTTGATAGACGGGTATAATGCACTTTCAGTATTGCATGGGTCCACAGTATAACTGACCCCCCAGTAAACTGGAGCACTTTGTTGGGTACCCTATTGGGTATGTATGCACTATATTCAAATAATATGCAACATCAGGATAAATTATTGTATAATACAAAGAGTATGTTTTGGGCACCAGTTGGTATAAACTATTGCTTTGCAGTCAGTGATAGATTTTAGATAATACAGCACGTAAATATAAATGGAACAGGATGTCACGCATACCCTCTACACGTTATGAAAGAGGAAAAATCTGGTGAATGCAGATGCTTCCATTTACAGGAGTTTCCCCCTCCTTCAAACAGTAGAAGCCCTTGTCAGGTTCAAAACAATGATTTTCAACTTTTATTTTCAGCTTCAAAAATATTTGCAAAAAGCATTCCTTCAGAAAGTCAGCCAGAAGGCAAAATGACAGTCGTTCAAGTATTATCAGCAATACCACGGTATTATGTGACATTCTGTGCTAAATGGCTTTCTAACATTTTTATAATTGCTGCAATATTTAAGATTGTGCAGGGTTCAATTGAGTGTATCAGCAGGAACTGTGAGTATCCCCAGATTTACAAAGTTGGCAAATTGGAGCAGAAAATCACTTGGCCAGTTTCCACTTTGGTCCTAGATTGTATTACCCATGCTTCTCAAGATCTCTCATCATGAATAAAATGGGTAAAATATGGGGCAATTTGAAACAGGATTCCTCAACAAGAAAACAAAATGTACATCGGGCCGACCTCCAGGAACTATGTTTGAAGCAGTCCACAGGGTGGGGTGATGTATTTTGTTATGTCACATTAACCCAAACTACACAGATTCCCTCAGAAATCACCGCCACCAGTTAATCCAGCCAGAGACTTGTTCACTGTGGTACACGAGCTGTGCACCTCTACAGAGTTCATGTAAACTAATTGCACATTATGAATGGTTTAGGCAAATAGGAAACTGAACCATATTCATTACTCTTTAAAGAGTAATGAATAATGTTAATTTTGTAGGGTACAATTTGAGAATTGGACTGAAATTTGTGCAAATCTTTATTGGTTTAAAACATATTTAACGCAATGGAAATAATGTGTCTAATTTCTACAGAATGATCAACACTTTGGAGCTTTAACTAGTCTCTCTAGTTAGAATTTTTGATAAGTAAGTAGATGAATAAAGGACAGCTACATTTCTTTAGCTCAGAATCAAAAATAACGAGTTAGACAAAGCTGAACAAAATATGCCAGGTGTAAACCAAAGTTGTTTTTAAGATCAATAAACATAGACAATCAATGGTACCAGATACCCTTGACAAACTCATCAATTAACCCCATCATGCCTGTCAAGAATGGTTTAGTTTATAAAATATTAAGTCTGTATCTCCGATACAATTCAATGGTTAACATTGGGCATCTCATTGAAATGAGCTTCCTTCCAACCTACCCGTTTAACATGGTCTTTTTTTTAATTCTGACCAAAAGCCCTAATTGAAACAGAGTATAAAAGAATATTTATTGTACAATCTTTAATAAACAGAAGATCTGTGGAAAAAGTATTGTATAAACACCGTTGTCTTCTCTTTCAATGGCGCAGCAAGTTTATTCAGTGAGCAATAGTGCATTATGAAGCAAGAAGGCACTAAGTCTGTGCCGAATTTGCCCAATCAGCCAGGGCAGTAATGGGATGCAAGATTTGGTCTTGGTGTTCTGGTTTGAAGGGGGTGGGGAGAATCATCAAAGATTCCTACTTTGGATCACCTGTTGGAATATATACACATGGGCATCAAAATTATGTTTGGCAGCAATGGCTTTGTGATTGAAGAGCCGAGGATCATTAACAAGATTCATACAAACAATGGCCATTTGGGAAATGTACGAGAAGACGGCCAGCGCCTGTGTAACTGTAACCCAGTAAAAGAGGCGGAAAAAGTCAAATGCCTCCAGAAGGGAAGGGAGAAAATAGTTGATGAAAAGGTAGCCCTACAAAAAAAATAATGAAATGCCTTGGAGATGCCAGTGTCAGAAAATAAGGAAATGCGAGACCCACGAAACTGTTCCATTTTCATGTACTTAGTAGCATGGAAGATACATGGATTTCTGCTTTACTCAACACTTGTGATGCACTGAGGAAGGGAACGGGGAGAAGGTGGTATTGGGGTATGTGGGAGGAAGGGAGGGAAGTGATTATGAAGTACAATGTATATTTTCAAATAAAAAAACCTTCATGTTAATCCTGTGGGTTGTTCTACCATGAATTTTAAAATACATGGTATCCCACAGTTAATAGTAGTCCTGCCTGAAATATAGAAACATACAGCAGTAACATCTTCCAGACTGACAGAACTTAAAAGGAAAGTGATCTTCTTGTACAAAAACCTTGTCGTTCCACCTCTTCATCTTCTGCAAACTTTATAAAAAAAAATATCCTTATGTGGCCAAAGACAATGCCACATTCAACATCATCAATAGTTTATTATGTACTGGTACCATGGGACATGCAGGCTATTCTTACAATAAGAGCACATCTCCAATATAGTGATGTCGCCTTGAACAATTGTGGATGAAAAAACAGTATGTTGAAAGAACCTCAAAATACAAATGGTTACAAAGCAAAAGGGCCTTTTCAGCGGTGGGGGGGGGGGGGGGGGGGGGGGGTGTCCCACATTTGGAAAGATAAAGACATATAACTTTTCCCTAAAACTTTAGAGTGAGTGTCACAAGTTAAATCAAAAATGAATGATAACTTAATGTCAAAATTAAAAGACTGCTTTTTAAATCAATTTATTGCATCCACATTCACAAATAGCCTATTTAAAGCATATTAAATTCAATAGTTAGTGATTAGGTATAAATACTGCAGGGCACCAGTGAAAATACTGCATTGCAAGGTGAGAAGTGCCTCAGTTTCATTATCGAATTACTGCCAGTTTTATAAATTATGTGATTTAAATTGACTTCCAGGGTTACAAAATAAAGAATTTATGCGATTCAATGTGACCGTTTTAGTGCTGGTCTATCCCTACATCTCAAACCGAATCATGTCAGAATGGGCTGACAGCCATGGTACCAGCATTTTAACTTTACAATTCGACAGTCTTCATCTGCCTGGAACCTTTATGACGGATTAACATTACAAAATAAAAATAGCTCTCATATTATATTAGGCAAAAATAGCCACTATATGAAATCTCTCTGTACAATACTCATACGTTCAGGCCTTTTAAATATCACATTTTGACTGAAGGTGACCTGGATTTGAAGTTGTGCATTGAGCCACCACTAAAGAGGCATAGCCCTCCATGTCACACACCTCAGCAGGCAACACAGAACAGCTGCTGGGTCCCGTTTCACCATCTTGTTTCAGTGCAATACTAACATTGACTGATGACATGGACTCTGGTAAAGCAAGTTTGGACATGTCTCTCTGAATCTCTTCTTCTTCCATTTCATCACCAAAAACTGCATTTTGACAGTTATTCAACGAGGTACCATCTGAATTTGACCCATTACCTCGAGGTGTGCTATTACAATTCCAACTCTGGGGCTCATAGTTACCCACACTGCCACTGTTCTGTGAATTTTCTGTTGGTGTCCTCTCATCTGAACATGGGTCCTCACTCTCCGAGCAGTCCATAGCTTCAAAGTGTTCCAATGATGAAGTGGATTCCTGGCTTTGAACTTTGGGCTTAAACGGTGGAATCTCCAACACAGAAAACCTCGAGCTGCTCAACACTTTTTGCCTCACTTCATTTCCAAGCTGCATAGGATCACACTTCCCAATGGTAGATGAAAGGGGCCCAAACATATGACATTCTTTTGGTGGAAGGTCTGGTGACACAGGAAGGGACCGACATTTTCGACCAAAGAGAAAAGATTCATGCAAGTCCCCAGTGTAGTTTTGTTTGGCATGTAATATTGAAGGAATTTGGGAGTCCACTGTATCAGGTGATGGCAAGTCAAATGTAAGAGATATCACAGACTTACTTGGTGTGTCCACAAACTTTATCTTCCCACCTTTTAGGTCCTCCCTTGCGGTAAAAGGGTTAATCTTACGCAACGTTCCTTTGTTTGGGGTATAGTATGGATCAAGAACATTAATCTTTCGACTACCTTTTCGGGTGAAGAAGTCCGACTGACTTCGAGAGAGCCAGATATTCCGTCGAGGGCGAGGCGATTTAGGAGATATATTGTCACCCGGAATGCCTAAAGGGCTGGACCGTTTTATGGCTTGTCCCTTCTCTCCCATGGCTGCAAACAACAATATTATTAACCTCAAATTAGACTCAAAACCATGTTAAGCTATTGTGTTCGTTTAACATTTAACTTTGCTTCAATGACTGCAAAGTCCATATTGCCATGCAGATGGGTTCATCCAAAAAGACACTAGATGGCAGCATAGCTATTGCACTTACTGAACCAATTGACAGCTTACTGCTCATTTGTGAAATATAAAACAAACAAGTCATTGAAGTTCAAAAGGCAACTCCCAGATTATTGCCCTTTGGACTGCCAGCAGGTGAAAGGAAATTGCAATCTCCATTGTTTTGCTTTGAATAAAACTCATGTTACATATTATGCAGATGATCCATTTTAGGCTTTGTTTTTAGGTTTCATATAGTTCACAAATACAGTGCACTTATATGGTGCCTCTCAAGCAGCGTAGCATCCCACAGCGCTGTAGGTTTAAATACATCTTTTACGGCTTATTTTAGCACAAACCCAGAAACTGAAGACAAGGTGATTTTTCAAGCTTTGATCTGCAACAATTTCTTTCTATAACGAAATATCTTATTTACCACACAGGACATAAAAGTGATCGTTTTACTCAGTCACTAGCAGCCAGATAGTTTATTAAATCATCCCCAACCAACAAAATAATATTTTAACAATTTATGGCAAACTGCAGCTGAAATCCCAACTTGATGGAAACGGGATTCCAAAACCTCTTCACATGGAATATCACTGAGAAATGCTGCATATAAAACCAACTTCCAAATAAATTTAAACTAAAAAGCTGTAGGGAATTTTCCTCCTAAACAATTTATAATTGATTGGCACTGCCTTTTCATATATAAAAAAATAACTGGTGGTGTGATTCCTAGAACTTTGCTCCATAAAATTATTCAGATAAAAGTTGAAATAAAAGTCAGGCAATGCTTCTGTCACTGAATAATCTTGATATATCTATTAAAATGACTGCAGCTGACAGACTGCATGACTTGCACGATCTTGGTGCTTTAGCCTGCTTTGCTCTCATCATTGCTGGGAGATATGAGGCTGGGAAAAAATGCACAAAGTCAGTAAGACCTTCAAGGGCCACTGTAAATGTCTGACCAAATTTTAAGAACAAAATCTTCAAAACAAAGTGTGTAATCCATCGATGTAATGTACAATTCCTCCCACCCCCATCCCTTCCATTGTTCTCCTCCTCCAGTATCAGGTTCCACTCCCAAAGAAAGTTAGATTATGATCACAGTAATCAGCAAACTAGATATTTGGTAAACATTGGTATCTATCTGATAGTGTCATAATTGAAAGGTTACCCGCTTACCTTTCTGAAGATTAATAGTCTTTCTCTCAATGCCTTCTGCACTGCTCAGGTGCCTCTCTGGTCCCTCCTCTTGTAGATGGTGTGTGATGCCCTCCAAAGTTTTTACTATGTCTGCAAAGGAAGGTCGGAGCTTGGGATCCACCTAAGCAGAAAGATAAAATCATTCTTAAAATTCTCTAAAACCCCAACAGAAAAGCCCCAATAAAAAAAAACTTTAATTGGTAAAAGAATCTGAACTTTAATGTATAATGCCATATTGTTTTACTTTTAGCCTATATTTAACCCTGTTTCAGGACATGACCACGGTTGCTGCCATCATAAGCATTAGATGCTCTATGTCTCCCGCCGACCATCGGTGGCCGGGTTTTCAGCCTCTCTGCCCCCACACTCTGGAACTCCATCCCACTGTCCCTTCGCTTCCTCCCTTGACTCCTTCAAGGTCGGTCTCAAAATCCTTCTCTTCGACCGTGCCTTTGGTCTCCCTCCCATCTCTCTGCCTTCCCTCACCCCTCCCCCAAGCTCAGGCCCTGACACCTGACTGTTCAGCGCTTTGGGACGTTCTCCCGACGGGAAAGGCGCTCTATAAATGTCATTTTGTTGTTGTTGTTACACGTGTGCGTTATTGTGTCAAATTCTCAATAGCTTAATACAGAAATCTTGTTATTTATGAATGAACTCAGTTATGCATCATTGCAAATTATAAATAGTTTTGATGAAGACAATGTTACATTAGTAAACACATTCCCATCTCTCACTGACTGTGCCATTTGTGTCCTGGTACACTGCTCTGCACAAACCAAAACACAGTAAAATGTGGCAAGATTAACAAATTAAGCATTAAAATAAACCACTTTACCATTAGTAGTAATCTTTCATTTTACCACTAACGAAAGTATCATAATAAAATTCTGCATCTGATGAAAGATAATTAGGAGGTTGATGAATACTCTTCTCTTGCTCTTCACAATCAATGCCCATAGTTATTTTGGATTGTAAGTTTTATTTGAATAGTGACATTTCCACACATTTAATATCTTCATTGTTGTGAACCAGCACCAATATTATATATCATGGATTTTATCTCATTAGTTGATCAGAATATGTTCAAAAAACGGGTACATTATCAATTTTCAATGAGTAATAAACTTAATTTTCATCAAGTTATAATGTCATCTTTAATATCAATCAGATCACACAGTAAAAGTAGTCATAAAATACTTTGTGATGAAGGACAAAGGGCATATGATTGAGTTTTAGGTTACAGGTTCTGGCGTAATGAGCACATTGCATTGAGTCGTTGTTGCCCAATGCATTTACCAACAAAATCCCCAAGGCAAAATTTGCCAGCGCTATCTGATCAGTTAAACACAGTAACAAGCCTGTGCTGGCTTTCAGATGGTGTAAGTTGTCTTGCTCATCCACAGGAATATCTGGAGTTATTATAAATTCTAACAGCTGCAGGGTCACTCTGGCACATTTTACTCACATTGCAACAGTTGAAGGCAAGTTGCAGGAAGTCAGGTGGGCAATCTCCTACCATGTGTTGAAATGCATCATAATCCAACCCAAAGTTCTGAAGTATATGTTGGGGGCGGAAAAGAAAAACAAAATGTTTAATCAGTGTCTAAACTACACAGAGTACAAATGACAGGGGTTAAACTTACAGAATTTATTTATCTGTAACCCACTCAAACAGGACATTCTTCCACACAGTTATAAAAGCTATTTAGCTAATTATGAACAAAATCGGTTTGGTTTTCAAGTTAAAAACAGAGTTAAGATTTTGGGAGTACATGAACAAAGCCATTCATTATCCATTCACATTGGATCTGCAAGATTGAACAGTTCAACCAGTAGGCAGTGATTTCACTGCTTCACTTATGTTCATTAAATTCCATAAACAATACAATTTTACTGTAACTGTAATTACAGTTAAACAAATTTGAATCACAAGAAGTTGATTTTTTTCTCTTAACAGCTATGTTAATAGCCTCTTAACACTTTGTTCAACAGCCTTTTTGCTAAATCAGGCCAAACGTGATATTCAGGTTAGGTTGAAATGCTTTTACTTTCAAAATCTACCAAAATCCCCACTGTAATGTAAATAACATTGTTACATGATGGCAATTGTGATCAAGACAAAGCAGTCATTATGAGTTTTTGCTTATTTGAGTTCCGACTGAATAAAACTGCTACACATAGGTTTGATACCAAGGGAGCATGACTGTACCTTTTCCCAGTTCTACATTCAGACTGATATGCAGCAGAAAGGAAATTTATAATCAGAAGAAAATCTACAAATGACATCTCTGGTAGATAGTTGGCTTGTTCCAATATAGTGGCCGGTGCTATGCTAATTACTCTAGATGCTGTAGTCTAGCAAACTCTTAAAGTTGATACACTAGCATTCCTCCATTTGGATCAGGAATATTTTGTTTGTAGAGGTTGAACAAATTTAAAGGAATACAGAAATTAGAATAGAATGAATAAGAATGCATTTAGAAATTCCAAGTAATGATTCAAGAGAAATTGTCATTTGGCGACTGATAAAATGCAGTCGGTTAAACCACACAATGACACAAATGCTTTGTTTCTTTTCTATCAGTAGCTAACTGAAATGTCAAAGACAACTTGTTCCTTACCTCTGTACGAGGGAGATAGTCAGGATCAGCTTGTACACGGGCTATAATCTCACACAGGATAATGCCAAATGAAAACACATCCGCCTGCCATAAAATTAGAAATCAGCATTAGCAGACACAAAACCTCACAGAACACTATAATTAATTATGTCGCTAAAGTTATTTATATTCTAAAAGAACATTTTTATTGAACATTCAGTTTTAATGCAAAACCAACAAAACCAAATTGTTTAAAAGATGTTCATCCCAACTTTCATATTCAACTGGATCTGTACCAATTACTTAATAAGCCATAAGTATAGAAATCATAAGCTGCTTTACAACTAGACAAAATGGTAGCACGTTAATATATTCCATGCCCTAATATTACATTTAAAAGTTGCAAAAAGCTGCAGCCCTTTCTCCAGGAAATGCATAGAGCTAAAAAGAAGGTTAAAAACAATAAAATATATTTAGCATAGGCTCCACAAAACACCAGGCTTGTAATGAAACTAAAACTACTATAGATGTGAAACCTACATGTTAAAAATATCTTTCATTTATAACCTTCGAGTTCAGAAGCTATGGTGGTTTTAACAGTTCCAGACATATTCAGGGTTGAATTTAAAAGTGGAAACGAATACATCTGTAAATTCAACAATTTCAATTAAATTTCTTCTTTTTTTAAAACTATGAAGCAGTTCTGCTGCAGATCGTCAGATCCCAATTTATACAATATGAAATGCCTACCGTTTCATTATAATGCTCACTGTGTAGCATCTCTGGAGCCATCCAAAAAGGTGATCCGACCACTGACAGCTTTTCTATGTCCACACTGACAGCACCAAAGAAAGAAAATGCAATAACAATATTATACAACATAATCAGCCACTCCAATGCACCACCAAAATAACTCGAGATAAGTTTGTTCATTTGCTGTTATAGCTACTAAAATAAGAACAAATACCAGAGACCAGTCCTTTAGAACAGATACCGGGGAGAATTTGAAAGATTTAATTTCAGCAAGTCATTTTCAAGCACATGGAGCACTGCTAGGGCAACGTTGAACTAGAATATTACTGCCTTAAACCTACTATTTCTAAAAAAGTATGATTTGTTTCATTGATGCTAAGGCTAAAGTTGTGAAAAATATCCACAAGTAATTGATAACGAAATGGATACTAATTACAAGCTGCAATATAATTGAGAGAATTCATAACAAAGTTTCACTACTATAACACACTTGAATGTACTACATAGAAATGCAGCAAACTCAGGATTTTATTGGATATACACAATTCCAGTTAAGTGGTATATAAGCATTATATACAGTCTAAGTACCCACATAACTGAAATTTTCTATGAAACAGTGTTAGTGATGTTCAGCACACAATTCTCTCCACACAGGGATATCAACCAATCCAAGATCATGATGGCAATTTTATTGAGAAAGGACTTGCAGTTGACTTACAAGTAATTTCCATATCCAGTATACATTATTGATCCGAACTGCTGATTATGAACCGCAGATAATCACTTTGCAAACTTGCAGCAATTACATCACCAGCCACACTTCTTCTCCAAGAAGCGATGTTGGTTATGTTAATCACAACAAAGGCAACTAAAAGCACTCTGACTTCAGAATAGTTTTTTTTTTAAAAAACACAGCTCAGCGTTATGGCCTGTTATAGGCTCACTGCTGTGAATTTACGTAGTTGTCTGAACCTTTAGGTGTGATTATTGCCTCGGTAACCATTAGCTTCTATTTATTCTACTAACAGCCTAAAATAACTCACACATGTAAAACAGTTAAAAGGTCACGAAGCATGCAGCTATTGGATTAATTTCAAGATGTGCTTAAGGTTCTGGCAGAAAACACACATTTATAGAATAAATAGATCTCTGCAGTGATGGACATTCTTTTCAGAGGATCTTTCGCATTGTACAAAAGGCTATTATAACTCAACAAGCATAGTCTTTTATACTCAAAGAACTGCCATAAACTTGCCAATATCAACAAAATAGTTTTTCGCTGAACTCCCTCCAATTGACTTTTTTCAGTGGGAAAGCTATTGGCACAACACTTCAGTTCTGGCTGCTACTGCATTATGTTTAATGTTTTAGGTTCAAAACAATATTATTAAAATGTGCAAGTTCCATGTGAATTTTATTAAGAAAAAACAAAACATCACAATGAAGCTATCAGTAACATAGACTTAAAAAGAACTGAGCAGTTCTGTTCAGAGGTTATTGTAAACATGCACAATGAGTGAAACAGTTTAGCAAAATACCATAGTTATCAGTTAATACATGAAAAAGTAAGAATGCTGTATATTACTAATGTAACTGACAATATTTCCAAAAGGAAGGTGTAGTTTTATGCCAAAATACATAAAAAGGAAACTAATTTTACCTGAGATCAGGAATTTTCTCAGCCAGGCCAAAGTCACCCACCACTGCAGTATATCCATTCTCCTCTTTTTTAATTAAACAGTTCTATGGGGGGGAAAAAACAATAAAAACCCTTTACAATTATTGTAGGTACAACTCAATCTTTCTACTTCTACTTATTGAATCCAAACTTTCAGAATTTTATAACTGGAATATATTCAAATACATTTTTTAAAAAATCAATGAAATAATAATAATAATAAAAAAAAAGGTTTAGTGGCTGGATTAGCATTTTTCCCAAACCCATACTACAATATTACTATGCAATGCTAAGGTAATCCGGAGTTGTGTTGTCATAGCTCCAGCAATACTATAATGCTGGTCATTTTGTTTTGGTCAGTCGGGTGTCTGACACATGCGGAAACGCACCACCATGCTTTAGACTATCCAAACCAAGCTGAGATTTCCATGCATCCTACCTACACCTGTTGGTCGTGAATCATAAACCTGCATCCAAGAGCAACCAAGGAAGAACACAATAATTTTAATGAAAAAGTAATTAATCTTGTTGATTATTCTCAGCATCAGCTCATTTCTTCTACCATGTACCTCATTCCCTTCCTTTTACCAAATTATATTCAATTTCCTCTTGAACCCATTTATATCATCTCCTTCAACGATTTTCCTCTGTAGACCATTTTGGATGCCAATTACTTGTGGCCTTTGGTGTTTCGAAAAATCCAATTAAAACGAACCCTGCCATCACCCTTTATTAAGCAACATGCGTAATCATATAATTGCATTGCTACGTGCATTTTCATATTGCTCATGTTTACAGTATTAAAAAATCATATCCCCACCATTATGCTTCACTGACATCTTAATGGCAACACTGAACCTAGTAATGTTTGCAAAACAGCAAATACTATGTCATCCCAACATTATGCGTCATTCGCAAATGTTTACTGTTAAATTTGTAACAAAGCACTTATATTGATAGATCTTGCACCTTGGAAGTCAAGTCCCGATGAAAGACGCCCTTCAAGTGCAGGTAACTCAGCCCGGATGCAAGGTCGTGGGCTATTTTGACTCTGGCAGTCCAGGGCAGGTGTTGGCTGCTGTCCAATAACTGTTCGAGGTTCCCTCCATTAATGTACTGAGAATAAAGCATAGAATACAGAGAATTAGAATGACAGTACTTCAGAAGACCTCACACTAGGATTTGTACTCCAGTCAAAAATAAACTCAATGTCGTATGATCCCTGAAAAGCTGGTATTGACAAAAGAGTTGTTATAAAATTATCAAAATTTGATTTGGAGCAGCTATAAATATTATGGTACAAAATAGTTTGTTTGAAAATTCGCAATTTCTAAAAAAAAAAAGTTCTCTTGCTTAGGCCTCACCTCCTCCTTTTGCTTCAAAGCATACAGATTCAAAAAACTATTCTAGTAAGTCACCAACAGAAAGACCCAAAACATTACAAACTATTCTTCCAGTTGTTGCATTTCCAGCATTATTAGCCCAGGAATGCATTTTCATATTTGCCCTTGTGTGCCAAGGAAACCCACCTGTCACATTTTCCCCATGTTTGATATGTGGCTATATTCCAATGGCTTTCCCAAACAGCACAGGTGAAATTTTAAAAAAAGCAGCTAACTGTATGTGCAAATTTCACTTTATCACTTTTGCCAGGGGAGGTTACTGTAAGAAGACTGAACCAATTTGCATATAACATGTTGGTGGCAACAGACTACACGTCTCCTAAACCAGAAACATGCCACACATCAAAACATGACACATGCATGAACATGCTTAATTATTCTGGTATGCTTATTGGGAGAAATCAGGTACAGGATCAAAGTGGTCCAATTGTTTTTCCAAATATTCTAAATTGTTCTACTTCCCTAGGTTTGAACATCAATAGAATGGCAACCAAAGCTCTCATTAAAAATCCAGATAAGTAAAGTTATAGGCTGCAAGCCTGAAATACCATATCCAACAGAAAACCCTCACACAAATTACTGATAAAAATGGACATGCCATTTCTAGGCATATACGCAAATGATGTTGCAAATAAAACCCACAGATAACGGATACAGCACAATGAACAATGGCATGTGTTTTCTTTTTTAAAAAATTGGATGATAGCTACAAAATTATGTAAATATACCTCAACATATTGTCACCAGCAAGAGAGTTGAACAAGTTGGATTCTGAGAAACATCATGATATTATTAAAAGAGAAGCAAGTTTACCTAAATGTAAAGTCTTCCTCATTCTTCAAATTAAACCCTGGTAATCAATAGAGGAAATTACTATAGATATATCCCCTTATTGCTTGACATCAATGATGTCACCAATGTGATTCTGCCTTCCTGCGCTGTATTAATACACCTCTCTGGAGTGATGCATCATTCTTTTCCAAAAGAGGCAGAAAAACATAATATTCAATAAAGAACATAATGCAACAAAATGTTGTTATCACTACACAACAAACCTCTAGATATAGCCAGAGGATTTTGATAAATCTTGGCAGATGGAGGATACCTCATTAGGTAATCTTTCTTTCTCATTTGGCATTCTTTAAACACTGCCTCAATAATTTAGAACATCTAGGTGGACCACAGTCTGGAAGGAGAAAAACTGGCTTAACCAGCAACTAAAGTTACCAAGTGTATAACTTTAGATGTTCCACTAATGGCCTTTTTCAGAAGTTTCAACTAAGGTCACCAAAAAAAAACTTAGCCCTTAATAGCATTTCCATATCATATATTGCAAGTCAATACATCTCTGGCCAAAAATGCTAGAAGATGGCACACCCAGATTTGGAGCATTGCATTTTAATCCTACAATGAGGTCCTCTAGAGATATTTCATCAGAGAAGTATCCTTAATAACTGACAAACTTTAGAAAACCTTTTGTTGCGAGAGCCTGGCCTGGTGTCCTCATGCCCTTTCAACTCACCAGTGGCAAGTGAATCCTACCTAGGAGACAAAGTGTTCTCTATAGATTATTCACTTGATCTTTATCAATACCATAATAAAATTTGGAACACCTTGTAAATGTTCCTTGTTCTAAAATTAAAATGTAGAAATAGAATTTGTTTTACTCAGAAACAGAATACTGCCCAAAACTGATTTAAGAAGTTGATCTGTTAGAAATTTTGAAAAATACAGAAATATCAGCTTAGCAGACTTATTAAATATTGCTGGGAGATAGGATTATAAAGCACTACTGCATTTCATTATAAGTTTTAATTTATGACAAAGTATTATGAAAGCAGACATATCCAGTTACATTTTATACTTTCTTAATCTAATTTCACAGTCAATCACATTTTAACAATGAACTCCACAAGTGCAAAATCCACTCATCACAACTGCGAGAGTAAACCTTGTCCATTGAACCTTACGCATAGGGTGACCAAAAAGTTGTGATACCATTTATTTTAATAATAATTACTTTATTTCTTCATTTCTGTAAGACCTATTAGACATTGTAATGGTATCACAACTTTTTCATCGTGTACATTCATCTACAAAATACACAGCACTTTACAATAAATCCATTGAAGTACTTTGAGACATCCGCCTGATGTGAAAGACATCAAATGGAAGAATTAATATATCCTTATTATACTTGTGAGGGGGAGCATATCCCAATTTGATATTGAGGTAGTATGTAGGCATAGCATATCTAGACTTTGAAAGGGCTTGAGATATGAGAAATTATTTTACAAACTGATGTCACATGTTATCAAGAATAAGACACTAACTAGTAATTGGCCAAGGAAAGAAAGAAGAAAATAGACATTAGGAGAGTTCGGTCAAGATGAAGGTACCAGGTCAGATGCTTTCTGTTCTGAGTATACACAATTGACCTAGATTTGCAGGCTCAACGCAAGGCTGCTAAATTAATAGATGATGCAACTATAGAAAAATAAGTGGTATCCAAAATACTATAAAGAGACCTCTACAGAGTTTGTATCTGGATTGATCACTGGCATTGAAGTTCTGTGTAAAGTTAAGCGACATGTACACCAAAGGCAGGACAGAACTTGCCAAATAAGGCATTGAAAGAGGCCTAGGAGTGTTCGTTGACTTTCTGCTCACATGTCCAAACAGTGTTAGGCAGCAATAAACAAGCCAAACAGGATGCTGGACTCCAGTGCCAAATCAGTTAAGATCCCCCGAACTACTCCACAAGCTGTACAGTGTTCTTCTGATTAGGCCACACCCAAAATTCTTCCTACAACTCTGGTCACTGTGACATAAAGAGGCTGCCCAAGTCCTAGAGGCAGTTGAGAAGAAAGCAACAAGTGTGAGAAGATCCTCTGCCTTAATAGCTATCTTGGAGGAGAAGTTCTAGAAGTATATAAATACTACACGTGTTTGAAGAAGTACATTCTGAACTTTTGATCTCTTCTGATATTTTTGGACAACTCACAGATACCATAAAGCAGCAGAAGAGGATCACACATTCAGGATTGTGAAGGACAATTTTAAAACAAATGTCACAAAATAGTTCTTTACACAGAACATCTGCAATAGGTTACAAGTAAGGTAGATGCCAGACTAACCGGGTTTATTTAGGAAAACTTCCTGATTCTCTAAGGTGGCTTGTCTGGAAGGATGAGGTCAAATGGGTCCAAGGATCTTCACCCATACCTCATTTGCTATAGAATGACCATATGGAGTCCTGTAGCTCAGTGGTTAGAGCACTCGCTTTGCAAGTGAGAGACCCGAGTTCAATTCCAGGCAGGGAGAAACCTTGGGCAAGTTTCCTTACTCCATATCTCAATTATTCGCAAAAAAAATTGAAATTGGATCTGCATTTAAATCATATTGTTGCAAAAATCAATCACAGGGAAAATAAAGTACAATATATGAAAAATAGAAACATTTGAAGATTAAGGATCCTCTCAAGGTTGTTCTACAACATTCAGTTGCTGAGATGGCTTCTGACAATTCTGGAACAGCCACTAACTAAATGGTGTGCCAGAGCAGCCAAAAGTGATTCCTTCCCATTGTCAATGTGATTTCTTTTGTACTCCTTCAGACACAACTGAGATCCAAACAGGTGCAATAGCACATGAAGTCCTAGTCCTACAACGTGTGGAGTCCTGTAGCTCAGTGGTTAGAGCACTCGCTTTGTAAGCGAGAGACCCGCGTTTAATTCCAGGCAGAGGGCGAAACCTTGGGCAAATTTCTTTACTCCACACACCTAATAATAATCCCTCCAAAACCAAAAACAATAATAAATTTGTCATTTTCAATCCACGACTGTTTGTGGGACATTGCTGTGCGCAATTGGCTGCCGCGTTCGCCCACAAATATACAGTCAATTCACTTTACAGTATATTCTGTGAAGCGCTTTGGGACGTCCAGAAGACATGAAAAGCGCTATATCAAATGCGAGGATTATTATTATTAATAACAATGTGAAACACCATAGTAAAGGCAAGTATCAGAGATGTATTGTGGGATGATGTGGGGTGAATTGCTAAATTAATATGGATAAATGTAAGATAACACACTGAGAACAAAATCTGGAAAACATGCACATAATAACTGGCGATCCACTTAAATAGAGAAAGGATCCGATCTGATTATTGACAAATCATTGGACGTATCCAGTCATGGCTGATAATAATGAGATTAATCAAGGATACTTCTAGAGATTGTTTGAGTCAAAACAATCTAATCTTATATAAAACTCAGTTAAGGCCACCTTAGACAAAAGAAAAGAACTCTGCTCATATGGACGAAAGTATGAAAGCTTTCCCCTCCTATTTTTTAATAAAATAGGGGAAGAGGAAAATGAGCAATAACAATACCCATCTTTTATTTCTGTCAAGTGGATTTTCTTCTCCCCAGTACCCTAGATTTCATTTCAATCTTCCATATAACTAGGGCTTCTGATTTTAGGTTTGAACTGAAACGCCCTGATAAAACACCCTCGAAGAAAATAAAAAACAGTGGTTATCCAATAAACAATACAAAATCACATAAATGGTTATCTGTCCTGACGTGCCTTACTTAAGTATGAGGACCCCTCTCACCTCTGTGGGCAGACACATCCAAGTCTTCCATTAAAAGTGAAAAAAAAAAATTAAAAATAAACTCCACAAAAAAGCCCTACAGAATGCCATGCCTGAGGAAAGCTATGAATTATAGTGACAATTTCAGACATCAAGGTGGCATTTCACATCAATGCAATTCGTAGAATTTAATTAATGCAATATACAAGGTCATAAACTGTTACAATGTTGGTCGTGCCAAGTTATAAACAGGAAAATTGATAAAAGTAACACTTGTCACAGTCCAAAAGTCAGATTACTCATTCACCCATGTTGACTATTATTTCCGAACTGATATTTTTAGATAGATTAGCAAAACCCAGCTGCAACATCTCTAAAGAGGAATCAGTACTTCACTCTATCCTTTTTAAAATCTTAGTGCTCACATCCCATTATCTTCAGACATCAACAACATAATGCTTCTCAATGAACTGTGTGACAAAACCTACGGATGTGTTCAAGTTTTCTTGAACAGTCAGTGAAATCTTATCAACAAATTTGAGGTGTGGGTAAAAGGGGAACAACAACTTGCATTTATATAACTCCATTCACGCCGGATGGAAGAAAGGAACAGTACTTTATATGCATCTTTTGTTGAATCTAGATAATTAAAGAACTAGTCTATTTATTTAAACTTGTGCTGACTAAATGAAATGCGACAAAACTACCACAATATGGATAGAACTAGAAGGGAGCATTCGTTGGAATACAAAACCTTGTGCTGATGCTCTGTGTATTAGCATCCCTGTAGGTATGCCATTGGTATGGCATTTCAGCTCAGAGGTTTTGTGTTGCTAGAAGCAGGAACAGAAATACAACACCAAAAATCACTCCTTGACTGGAGCATCCAATGCCAATTTGTTTCCATTTCTTCAATAATTTGTGGGCACCACAGCATTATCAGCTTACAGTTTGTAATCCAACTTCCATTCTATGTCACGGTGAAGATTACAGCTACAGACAAACATTTTAATGAGAGAAATCTTGGGAGTAGAAACAAATGAAAAGAACAAGTATATTAAGTAATTCATCCACAAATTTCATAAATCAGCACATATCCCTTACTTCCTTACTTGGTAGGGTCATCCTAACCAGACAAGCAGTGAGAAGCTTCCCAAATAGGGCTCTCCGTTGGAAGCTATACAGTCCCTAAACACTGGCTCTTGCCAACCTGTGCCTAATACGCTCTGGAATTAGATAAACGTGGTGCATCCTTTCAGAGAGAGAGAGCATATTCAATTCCAGACACAGGGAAATTTACAAGTGTGTATGGCATACAAGTGTGGAACTTCCAGTGTGGGTTGAATACTCTTAAGCATGGGATGGATTTTCATACGTGCCAGACACCCAGGACCTGCAGGTAAGGGAGAGTGGAAGGAGCTTTACTTGCATTTATCCCACACTAGCAAAACTGATCTGTTCACAATCTCCCCTAATTATCTTCTCTTTTCAAAGTTTGGGATGACTCCTCCTCAATCAATCCTTCCTTCAAACATGAAAGGTTCTCCAGCAGCACTTCCTGCAATAAAGGTTGTAAATTCATTGGGTAGTGAACAGGGCTTATACAAAGTCACATCCTACCATTTTGTGGTGTTCCAATGTTCTGCAATTTTGCTTCCCTCAAAGCCTGACAACTAAGAACTGCATTAATGCAACCCATCAATCCCAGAAATTATACTCATCAAGATTAAATTACAATAGATACTTGCATCAGAAGCAACTTTCTTTCCTGACCCCAACACAATCCAGAATCATCACTGCTCATTCCAAAACATCAATTAAATTATTCTAAAATGAATCAGGACAGAGATAGTGTGTTTTTCCGATGCTGGAAAAATATTGAATACAACTATAAGGCAACATTTAGATAAAAATGACACATTTAAACACAAGTTGTGACATCTAAAGTTGCAGAATTATATCTTAATAATGCTGCGGAAACTATAGGAATGATACCGTCCTTTGGTTCCAATTACAATCTTTCTATGCTCCCTTAAATCACCTGTGTCAGCTTCACGGCTTCTTTGTGCTCGTTATAGCTGTATGTACTCCCACCCCTCTAATCTTAAAAGAAAACAAGTATAAATACTACTTATTAACTGTTGCAATAATTTTAGATTATGCTCATTTTAGTCAATGATAAAATGGCAATTAGTTGGAAGCAGAAATTGAACTCCTACATATTGATAATATTCCAGGCAGGGCACAACCAAAAATAATATAAAACAATCTTTTTGCTATAAACATTGTGGCACTTTTTCAGAAAGTTGACAGTGTAGTCCACTTGCAATACTTGCGCAGGAAGTTTACTTGGAATTGATGGCATGGTTTGATAAAGGGCCTCAAGCAAGGGAAGAAAACACATTTGGAAAGATGATCCAGTAAAGCTGCAAATACTTTCAATTTAACTTGTATTTCTGTGAAAAAGTACATCTCCCAGCATGTGGAAATTGCTGCATACCTACAAGATTGTGAGATTACCAAAAGTAAGTTTGTCTTGGATTATCTCAAAAGCATATTTTGTTTCTGTTACTCAGTACAGTACCTTATTAAAAGTATATTTGTAGTGTCCAGTGTTTGGTGCCTCCAGATTTTATAAATATTTTTGGGTTGAAATGATCCGAAAAAATTCTAAAAAAGATTAAAATCTTCACATACCTTTTATCTGAATCCAATGCCTCAAGAGGCACAGCAAACCAAGATTACAGATAAACCTCAACATAAAAATTGGCTGCACACGCAATTTTCAATAATAAGCAAATTATCTACGTAGAACCAGGAATCAGCACAGTAGGAAAAAAAATACTCAGTATATACTAAACTACTGGATGAGGACTCAGATGTGATCTCTAGAAAATCAATGACAGAGTTTGATTAATTCTAGATACTGATACTATGAACACTTTTCACAAAGCATTTCAGATGTTGCCTGATGACCAGTATCTAGGAGGCAACCTGAAGCATGGAGCATGCAAGTCCAATACACTATACAGTACTGCCAGATTGATAAGAGTGATATAATGAAATATGTGAATGCTATTTCCCATACGAGTTTCTAATCACAGCAGGGGCATTGTGGCAGGCTAAGTGGATACCAAACCCTTCCGCGCAAAAGGGAAGAACTAAAGTTAAAAAAACATTTTCTGAAATCACACCCAAATGCAAATTACTTCAATTAGAACAGTTGCTATATTGGGAGGGGAACACACACTCTACAAACTGCTGTAGTGTACAACATGCTTCCCTAAATTTTCAAAAAAAACTTTCAAAAAAATTAGCACCAAACATTTTGTGAGGATGATAGCCTGGTCACAAACACGGTCTCCAGCATGAGTGCACGTTTCACAGTTTTATTCAACACATACACAATGCCATAGAAGCAGATGTATTTACTAAAGGAACATTTCAACTGCAATATCAACAACCCTGTATCAGCTAGAATTGAATAGGGATCTAGACAGAGAACAATTCTTACAGTTGATTCTGTACGACATGTCAACATTGGAAACCTTTTTTTAAAAAAACAGGACAGGAAATGAACAGAGCCAGGCTTCCTGTTGTGGCAACCCAGGGTTGGAAGAGTTGCTAAAGTAACAAATGAGCTGGAGGCAATTTGCTGTTCAACTGTATCATAGAGAGAGTAAAAAATACTAAAAAACATGCAAGTAGGAACTGGTTGGAGAACAAGACTCAAAATATATCGGGTGTATGGTCAGCAATCAAACAATTTTAAAAGCTTCTAAATCCCATCTGTGTATAAGATGCATCATACACTCAGAAAAAATGCAAGACCTTGTTTGATTCACAGGCATCATTTTTGAGATTAGCTGTTACTAAATCGCTAGAAAGTAGGCCCAGAAGCTGACAGAAGAAATTGATGAGATTAATCATAGTGGTCTGTTTTTACATATAAAAATTACTGTCTGCTCAACTGTTTTTATTTTCTTAACATAAATCACACCTTTGAATTTTGGATTGCTTTCAATTCGATTAATTTATCATGCTTTGCAAAACATTTATGGGAATATAAAAGTAAGAGCACCCACTTCCATTTCAGAGAATAGGACTTTTTTCCACAGATGAATTAGTTGCACATTTCTTGTTTTTAAATAATTTTCTAAATTTTAGAGGCTTAATTTATGTACTGGTACAACTGAGATCTTGCCAGTTAACACAATAGTGGTGGATGGGTTTAATGCGTTAAGATTTTATGGCACATTCTGCTCTTGAATTTTCATCCTTTTACGGTTCTTAAAAATAAAATCCTTTAAAATTGGTCACGTGCACATGATCATAACTAATGCAATTAGCTGCCTTTGTAGCTAGTTTGTCTGCCTTTGTAAATACTTTCATTTTTCCTAGTGATTTTCCATAATAGTAGTTGAGCATTTGATTACTGCTTTCAGCAATAAAATGTCTTTTGATGCGTGTAACAGAAATGCATGTGAATTTAGTATTGAAAATGCTTAGGTGGCACTATCAAATGCCTTTATTTTGATACCATGTAATAAAATGAAGTTGTATAATAATGTCCTAGAAATCAGTTTGGAAGAAGGATATATTGAGAAGGAACACAGAACACAGATCTAAAGAAAAAAACATACTTCATTGAGTGAAACTCAAAAGGTTCCAATGCCTAAGGCTCAAGAGCTTCAACAAAACAAGCCTAAATGTAAACAAAAACAGAAGTCGCTGGGAACACTCAGCAGTTTCAGGTCCATGACCCGAAACGTTGACTCAATTTTCCTTTCTCCGTAGATGCTGCCTTGATCTGCTGAGTGTTCCTAGCGACTTCTGTTTTTGTTTTCAGACTTCTAGCATCTACAGTATTTTGCGTTTTGTTTAAGCCTAAATTGTAAACTTGCTTCAAAGTTTCTGAAAAGTAAAGAACAACTTCTTCCAAATGAATACAGAACAAAATAGATTATAATGTACATCCAATTCTGGATGCAATCCAGAACTTACCTCAGTTAATGCATGTAGCTGGCCTTCATGGACACAAACACCCATAAATCTGTAAACCAAAGAAATCAATCATAAATATCACGTTGCATTCAATCGGTACAAAGACTAGACAAACTGTTCTTGTCAATTCTACATTTAAGGCTAAACAAAAGTATAAAATGTTTAATTATAAATCTTGTCACAGTGAAATATTGTAGTATGCATCATCTCTGGATGCTAACAATCTTGTAATTTACAGGGGTCACAATTCCCGCAATAAAGTTGTTGTATGCTACCAGGGAAAAATCCAGGGCACAATTCGCAATCATTCAATTTATCACAACACATACACTTCCACAGTAAAAAGCAGACTGTGGTTTAAAACACCAAAAGATGCCTCGCTAAAACTAAATTTTGTTAAACATTGTTAGCGCTTCTCTACTTAAGAGATTGGTGAGGAGAATTTGTAGGCATTTCGCTACCATTAGCATTTGATTGGGTTGTATAGATGCTCACATCGTCATCTCTACCGGTGAAAGAAAGGCTGGCAGAACCTATATATTTGCATGTGAACATCATCCTGTGTCGCAGCAAAATCCATTGTTAATGGGCTCTTGAACTACAAGTCAGCAAGACCTAGTATACTGAAACATACTAGAATATATTTTTCAACATTCGTCTCCCCAACAGTCACTTTAGCAACCTATTGAGTCCATCTGGAAAAATATAGAAATGCCAGAATCCGGATTAGTTAAAATGGTACTGAAAGAAGCATATGATCCCCAAAGACATTAAGTTATTTTACCAAATACATTTATTTATTTAGGAGGCAAGGCAGAGGAATATAGCGACAGAGTTCCAGAACGAAGCACTTGGCCGCCAATGGTGGGGCAGAGCGCGAGGAACTAACAGCAGCACCAAGTTTCCAGTGAGAGTGTCAGAGTGAAGCTGGGGAAGATCACAGAAGTGAGGAGAGCGAGATGTGTAGCATTTGTAGTTTTGAGTGAGGATGTTCACCCTCTCCCTCAACTCTTCTCTTCAACTGTGCCAATTAGCACTTCTCACATTCCCCACTCCTTGATGAGTGTTCAGCACCATCTCTAAAGCACTTAGACATTATCCTCGGCGAAAGACACCATATAAATGCAAGTAGTTATTCTTTTAGTTTCATTTACCACACCAAATCTGAAATCAAACAGCGAAAAGAGTATTGAGTGAGTTTATGGGCTCATAGCAAAGCATTTTTATGCTGAATATATTGTATTAGTCTTGAAGCTTCTAATAATTAATGTGCCCATATCATGAGGCACAGATATAACCAATGAAACTATGGTTTTAAATATAACTGCAAAATATAGCCTTAAGTCTCAAATTTAATGGAAAGCTCAGTAAACATTACTGTATACTAGCCAGATGCCAATCTAAAAGAAAATTATAGACAGTACAGAAATGGAATGAGGAATTCTCCACTTACATTACCATAGGTACTATATGATTGCAATTAAAAAACAGTAATGAACAGCAAAAGGGAAAAGACAGCAACGTTTGGGAGCAACTTAAGTTAGCTAGATGGCCAAATTAAAATTGTTGCCTGGAATCACTCTGATATCACATATAATTCAGTTTCAGAGTACAAATGATTAATGTTTTAGCGCTGGCAGAAGATGGAACTGCTTTGTGAAAACATTCACAGGAATAATAATTATGACCTACACTTCAGGGAAATTAGAGATGCCAATACATACTGCCCACCTAATGTCGAACCTCTAATGTCAAACCATAACCATGTTGATGCACACCTTCTTCATTCTCCCCACATAAAAAATAGCTGTTTAAAACCCACATATAGATGACACAAGTTGGTAAAACGTGCATCCACTTTTCTTAGCAACGCTATCAGTATCAGCCTCGGCTAGATTCAAAATTACACCCTGTTTAGTGCATCATGGCCACAGTTTCTAAAAAGGCTGTTAGAATTGCAACAGTATGAAAAGTGGGTGTGAGTATCAACTAGCATCAAGATCCATCAGTGGGTAGGGAGAGGTATATTTTCCAAGGGAAACAAAATTAAGCGTTGTTGAGTAACACCCAATACACGATGATTCAGCCTATACCAAATTAAATCTGTTCTCAAAGGGTCATAGAAAACCCATGTACATCAGCACACAGAAAGACTCTTGAGAGTACAATTCCGAAGACTTTATAACAACAAAATTACATTTATATAGCGCCTTTCACGTCGGGAGGACGTCCCAAGGCCCTGGACAGACAAGAGTTTTGGACCCGAGCTAAGGGTCGGTCTGGGGGAGGGCTGGGAGAGAAGCAGAGAGATTGAAAGCACGGTCGAAGAGGAGGGTCTTGAGGTTTGTCTTGAAGGTGGCGAGGAAGGTGTGTGATGGGAAGCCAGTGGAGTTGGGCGAGGATGGGGGTGATAGGGTCACGGAGCCTGGTGCAGGAGAGGACACGGGCTGCAGAGTTCTGGATGATCTGCAGTCTGTGGAGGGAGGAGTTGGGGAGGCCGACAAGCAGTGAGTTTGCATAGTCGAGCCTCGAGCTCCCAGTGTCGGAGCCGGGCAACGTTGCAGAGGTAGGGAAGGCAGAGCGGGTGATGGCGCGAATTGGGGTAGAAAGGATAGTTGAAGGTCGAACAAGACCCCAAGGTTCCGGACTGGCTTAGCGAGGTGGAGTGTGCAACCAGGGATGGTGATGATGATGCTGTCAGCGCCTGAGGTGAGGAGACGCTGATTGGAGCCAATCAGGAGCCTCGGTCTTGTTGACGTTCTACTGAAGAAAGTTGGCTCTCATCCAGGACTTAATGTCTGACAGACATTCTGTCAGCACAGCAGCGGGTCCTGGAGTCAAGGGTGGAGACAGAGAGGTAGAGTTGGGTGTCATCCACATACATGTGGAAATTGACCCCATGTCTGCGGATGATGTCACCAAGAGGGAGCATATAGATGTTGAAGAGGAGAGGACTAAGGACAGAGCCCTGAGGAACGCCGCACGAGACGGTCCGGGGGCTGGAGGAGAAGCCATTTGAGGAGATGAAGTGCAGGCGGTGTGAGAGGTATGATCTGAACCAATTAAGGACAGCGCTGTGGAGGTTGAGGTGAGAGGAGAGGTGGTGGATGAGTTGTCGACGATGTCGAAAGCATCGTCAAGGAGGTCAAGGAGACGAGGAGGCAGAGGGACCCCTGGTCGCAGATGGACAGAATGTCATTTGTCACTTTGACCAAGGCGGTTTCTGTGCTGTGGGCGGCACGGAAGCCCGATTGAAGGGGTTCGAGAAGGGAGTGACGGGAGAGGAAGGAGCGAAGCTGAAAAGCAACAATTCATTCCAGGACTTTGGAGGGGAAGGGGAGCTTGGAGATGGGGCTGTAGTTAGGGAATAGAGAAGGCTCCAGGGAGGGTTTTTTGTTTTTGGAAGGATAGGAATGATGACAGAGGTTTTTAAAGGAGTGGGAACAGTACCAGAGGCCAGGGAGAGGTCAACAATGTCAGTGAGTAGAGGGGCAAGGAGGTGGAACTGGGAGGTAAGGAGGAGGGTAGGGATGGGATCCAGGGAGCAGGTGGTGGGTTTCATACGGTTTATGGTGGTGATGAGAGAGGAGGGGGAGACAGGTTCAAAGGTGTGGAGGGAGGGGTGGGTAGGGGCTGGAGTGGAAGGAGGAGATGGGGAGGGAGTAGTAGTTGCAGCTGAGCAGATTCCCTCGACTTTGGATTCGAGGAAGTCCAACATCGCCTCGCAGTGGGCATCTGAGGCGAGGATGGGTGAGGCGTGAGAGGGTGGGCGGAGGAGTTGGTTCGTGATGGAGAAGAGAAGCCTAGGGTTGTCCTTAGCCACCAAGATTGTCTTGGAGTGGAACAACGATTTAGCAGAGGCAAGGGCAGAGCGGCAGGATTCAACATGGTCCAGCCAAATCTGCCGGTGGACAGTTAGATTTGATTTAAGCCAGGTGCGCTCAGTGGAACTCACGTAGGCTTTAAGGGAGCAGAGGTGGCTGGTGTACCAGGGTTATTTGCGTGATTAGGAGACAGTTCGGGAAGAGACGGGAGCAAGGGAATCAAGAGTGGAGGAGAGGGAGCTGTGGAGAAGGGTGACTGAAGAGGATAGGTCAGTTATAGCATGGAAATAGCCTGATAAACACATTGGAACTGCATCGAAAAGAAAGATGAATTTCAGTACATCTCCAAAGGTTTCAGCCAGCCAAAAAAAAAATTCCCTCTGAAAAAAAACTACCCACAGTATGTATTGGCATCATTGAGCTGGATTATAATTCGCTAGTTTTCAGAATGTTCCTCTTTCTCTCTACCTGAAGATCAGACAGGATTTGATGATCAATTCTCAAATCCACTCAATTTGTAGCTGAACTAAAGAATATGGATCCAGGTTGTGTATTAAACATCAAAAGGACACTCTTGACATGACATGTTTTAGTGACAGACATCGATTTGTCTAATCAGCAGAGGAAATCTGAATTTCAGCCACTAAATGTAATTTTCTACAACTCACCAGAGACACAAATTGCAGATACTGTAAAATCTACTCTTGAGTCAACAGCTGAATATCAAAAGCTGTAATATTGACAATTAAGCTAAAAACCTCAGCTGAACATCCAAAATGTGATGTGTCCGGTTACTCAGATCATCAACAAATTCCTCATAATGCAAGAACCAGTTCCTCTTCTCAGCTATGATCACATCAGTTCCAAAAGAAATTGAATTTTCTACAGGACATTAAACCCTACCAAAAAAATGTAAAACTTCCTTATATACAACAAGATTTAATTTATAGAGCGCCTTTCACGTCGGGAGGACATCCCAAGGCGTTGGACAATTGGGTCGGGACTCAAGCAGGGGGGAAATGGTCAGGGTGAGGGGAGGGAAGGGAGGTAAGCGAGGAGGGGGTAGAGAGTTGAGAGGGGAGCTGAAGGCACGGTCAAAGAGAAAGGTCTTGAGACCAGCCTTGAAGGAGGAAAGGGAGGAAGCGGCGAAGGCACTGGGGATGGAGTTCCAGAGCCATATATAACACAATGCTGAGAATGTTTCCATGAAACTGATGTGCTGGCCTCCAATACCAACAAAAACATCAGTGTGCCTTAATGTACTATGTTCATGTGAACCAACAGCTGATCCCAATTTAAGTAAGACACACATTTCTTATATAAAATTCTGCAACCTTTGGGTAATTTCAGTGATCTCAGTAGCATTGCACACATAATTTCTCAATCCCTTCCCCCATCACCTGGAGGAACTGCCTGTGATTAGCTCAAAATCAAGTGATTCTGGGGTAATTACAAGATCCCACACAAATGCATTATAGTGGTAATTATAGAATTATACTGGCTGCTCATGACATACTATGGGAGTAATAGGATTAATTGCTGCTCACTTACATTCTGAATTAATGTCTTGATCTTCTGCAGTAGTTATTTTCAGCAGCAGCAAATTACAAGGGATGTTGCTAGTTTTGGTATACTACTTTATAAAACAAGCCTAACTAATTGTTCACATTTGTACTGGTACAACAACAACTTATATTTATATAATGCCCTTCACGCCGGACGGGATCTCTGAGTGATTAAGAAATTAACTATGCAGATGTAAAATCTTATTTCCAGCAGATACATTATACTCAGTCAGGTAAATATAATTCAATGGAATCCGATTAGAACACAGTAGTTGGGGACCCATAAAATACCAACCAGGACTGTAACAGGGGTGCGATCTTCCCACATTGATGCATTTTTTTTGTTAATGTGGAAGTTTAACTAGTCAATCTCACATACTGCTGACAACTGTGCGCAATTGGCTGCCGCGTTCGCCCACAAATATACAGTCAATTCACTTTACAGTGTCTTCTGTGAAGCGCTTTGGGACGTCCTCCTGACATGAAAAGCGCTATATCAAATGCAAGAATTATTATTATTATATTATTTATTATTATTTCCTGCACATACATTTCATATTTAATCAAGACAATTCTTCATCTAGTATCAAAACATGCTACAGATGAACAATGATTGGACAAGCTAGGGCTCATAAGTCTTGAAAAGATGTCTCAGATGGGACGTTATGGAGTTCTTTTAAAAAATAGGATTGAAAATGTAAACCCAGAACAATACTTTACAATGCACCAAGACAGTACAACACATGGGTATAAGTTTAGAGTTACAAATGACAATTTCAGGACAGATATTAGAAAGTTTTTCTTTAAATAGAAGCTAATTAACGACTGGAAAAGTTTGCCAGGAAGGGCCACTGAGGCCAGAGCCTTGGACTCATTTAAAAAGTAGCTTGGTGCTGTGATGGGAGGATGGAATGGGAGGGTGAACAATGAAATCAATGGGATGAAGGACCTTCCCCATCTGAATGAATCTTGTGATCCTGCAATTTTCCACATATACAAATAAACAGCTGCAAAAACACAAGTGAGGTACCAAATATTTATAATCCTGTCAAAGTGGAAACGCCACAATGTACACAACATAAATAAGTCAATGGTGAATTTCAGCCTGCCTTACCTCATCTAAGATGTACAATTTCAGATTATTGTGCACAGCCAAGTACCTTTCTACAATTAGTCAGAAGTCATTTCCAAACATTTTTTGTCAAACAAAAATGCCAAATCCTGGAAAACAAGTTATTTGAATAGAACACTAAGACAAACTGATTATACATGAAACCTGAGAAGTTAAACTGAAACAAAAAGAATGCACTCTGTCAATAAGTCACTGGATCCAGTCCAGGCCTAAGAAGATGCAATCCAGCAAAAAAGATTTTCAGCTTTAGTTGGAAACAAATTAAGATTAGTTTTTTTAAATCTCAATTCTACAACTCTAAATTCATCAGAGCATTTGACAGTAGATTAATTCAATATTTGAGGCTCCTTTGCAGCTTTTGAGATGCTTCACATTTGAAAGTTTTCTTTTAGTTAAGAACATCCAAAATAGTAGATCATAACTATTGCACAATTTGAAAGTCCAGAACCTAATTTCAATTCTGCATTTTAATACCAAAAATAGAGCTGAAACACAGTCAGCCCTTTTTGTCTTCTGAAAGACATCTATGCCAAACCAAAAGGAATAAGATAGAAATCAGGAAACTGTATGCAGTCCCAAAAAAACAATAACTGAGCTGGATGAAACTCAGATCAGGGTTTGTGGCATTACGACATTAGGACCTACACAGACATTTTGGTTAAAAATCTAGCATTTTGAGTGAAATGTGCATTGCAATGATATAATACTTGGGAGCATAGGCAATCTAAAAGGAAAACAAAGTTCTTAGAGCTTAGAGTACACAAAGTGAAAATGGCTTAAATCCAGTAATGGAAACAGGCCAACTGGGCACTGATAGTCACACGACAATCTGCAGCAGGATCCTACTTTTGTCTTGGCTCCTGGGTCATAAATTGCTATTTTCTTCCCATGCTAGCAATATATCATTTTATAACAGAAGTCCATCTAGATCAACAAAAAAACATTCTTTATACTTTTCAGTACAGTTGTCACCTCCAGCAAAGGCATAGCAACAATTTACACATTCATTATCATTTATACTGATGAGCTATACCAAGTGCAGACCCAATGGGTTAATGTGTGTCATGCAGTATCTATTCTGCTAGCCAGATGTTATGCTACCCTCCTGATACCAAGACCTTCAAAACAGCAGATATCACTACAGAGACTGAAAGTAATTATCAAATTTGTTGACAATACATTTTAGGATCATTGGTACAATAAATTACAACATCAACTCTGATGTCTTTAGTTTACCAACTTAACCAGCTCAGACATTTCAATCAAAAGTAACAAACAGTCTTATTTAGAATGTGTTGCAATATAAGTTCTCCTCCTAGCCTTTGATCCCAGTTTATGTCACTGATTCACATTAAGTCTGTTTGCACAACCTCAAGTAATTTGGCTAGAAATTCAACATTATCCAGATTCTGAAATAGAAGAGACCAATCTGGACTCTATCCAAAATGTGGTTTCAGCCAATGGAAACTAGTTTAACGTGTTCATTTTATGGTATCAACAGAGATAAAATCACAGCAGAAATCCAAGCTTACTCTTAGGTACATAAAAATCAAAAAAATCTCTAAGGCAGGTTTAATTGTGGTGCCAAAAAAAATTCCATTACAAAAATAGTGCTCCTCCAACACTTCTTAAATTATTAGAGACTCATATTAGGTGAATTAGTTTTTACTGGAAAAGATTGGCTTCATTATTAAGTCTCTCCAATATGAGAGAAAAAAAAGTACTTTCAGATATCCAAAGCAACAGAACAAGAACACATTTACAGAGGAATTTCAAGACAGACACCAGAAAGTATTTTCTACACAGGTATTAATTAACGACTGGAACAAGTTACCAGGAAGGGTGGCTGAAGCCAAGATGCTGGACTCATTCAAGAAACAGCTTGATGCTGTAATGGAAGGACGGCAAAGTGGGTATTCTAGAAGGATGAGATCAATTGGGCCAAAATACTTCTTCATCATCACTTCTCCTGCGAACCTCTTTCAATTTGTAGTCAGATACTCTCAAAACGAGATACTCATGGTGCAATTATTCTGGTTAAACCAAATTCATGTAAAATACATCCGTATTTTTACACAACATTGCAAACTGCACATCCAGTGGATACAAAGGTGTAAATTAACAAGCCTCAGTTGAGACAAGAGATTAGAATTAAACTTACTCAGAGGTTGTGTGCAAAAGACTCCCAGTAAAGCTAGTTGACTGTGTTCATTACCTCCTTCACTAAAAAATACTGACAGTTGTCTAGCTTATTCAGTATCGGACGGATAGAAATAGACCACACTGAAATGAAGTCAGTAGCAACCTGACGATTCAGAGGTCGGACATTTTTAGCATGGGAAGCCAGCTTGTCAATACCAGAAGTGCTTCTGGTTAGCATGGATCCACACTAGACGAGCAGTGCTATTCTGAAGAGCGCCGTAACAGGGTTTTCTTGTATGACAATCCTCATCTTGAAAATGAATTGATTCTGGATTGTATTCACCTTCATTTATTCAGCAACAGAATAGAAACATGTTCTGCCTTTTTGTAAAATAATGTACCCTTGTTGCCTAGTGTGTTAAACCTGCTCCACTGGCTCCACATCCCTGAACAGATCAACTTCAAGATCCTCATACTTGTGTTCAATTCACTCCCTGGGATCTCCTTACCTCTCCGACTTCCTCATTCCACAATGCACCACCCCGGTGCCTCTGGTCAACTGGCACCGGACCCCTGTTCATCCCTCACATCCTTCGCTCCACCATTGGAGGTCAAGCTTTTAGCCACTACGCCCCAAAACTCTGGAACACTCTCTCTCAATTTCTCCACCTTGCCCAACCCTCTCCCCTTTTTCAAGTACTGCCTAAAAACCTTCCTTTTCGACCATGCTTATAGTCAATTCACACTGACTGACAGTAAATTATACAGCAAGTGTTTTTTCTTACAAAACTAAGAGCAGGTTATTTGTGAAGTGGCTAAGCCACAGTAATAATAATAATAATAATAATCCTTGCATTTGATATAGCAGTATTTGTTTAAACATTTCTTAAGTTAACAGGAATAGATCGATGCTGAGGCCCCATCTGTTCGATATCAATTCTACAGGGACAAAGAGCTACTTGCGTATAATGATGCTCTCTGTTTAATGATCACTGAATACTTTCTCAAAGAATGAATGCAAGGTGTTTAGCATATCAGCAGTGAACATAGGAAAACAGTTCTCAGTAGAGGTTGTTTCTAAGCAAGGCCTTTGGGTTGGTTCACTGTCTATTAAGAGTATAGACAGAGCTGGTAAAGGCAACTACATCATTAAATCGACCCTAGTGGTTGCTGAGCAGTCAAATCTGATTGTACTTTAGAGGTTAAACTGAGGCTTCAATGTTGGCAGAAGCTGAAAAGCTAATCCACAGAACATGTACCATTCTGTACCACCCATTTTTGAAAAAACAATGAATCAATTAGATTACTAAGTATGAGGCCATAGACAATTACCAGTCACAACATAAGATAATACTTCCACTTGATAGAGCACTTTTCACATCAGCAAGACATCTCAAAACTCGTCACAAGAATTACGGTAAAGTGGAGTGATTGTGTATTTTGTAGGCAGATGCAGAGGCCAATTTGTGGAGAGCAATGTCCCACAAGCAGCCATAAAGTGAAGAATTATGTAATTTTTTTTGAGAATTGTTGACCAGGTCACTGGGAGAAACTCCCTTCTCTTTTTGAATCGTGCCAGGAGATCTTTAATGTCCAACTGAACAATTGCATTGACTGATGGTGGATTGATTAGTCAGATGTAGACTGACCACAACATTGTACAGTTTGAGTATAACTTTTGGGGATCTAAACTCAACTGATTTGTCAATGTAAACAGTATCCTGTTTGTTTTGTGCTTTCTTACTTTCTTTGGTTTATGATGAACATATGAAATATCCTTACCTCCACCCATACTATTTAAATTTTCCTCTTGGCAAGGTCTACTTCATCCACAAAGAACAGGCGCCTCCCAGTATTTACTTCCTGAATGACGTTTATGCATATTGAACCTCAAATGCCATGAGCAGATGCAATCTGTGCTAAGCTCTCTTTATAAGGTGTCTGCCTTCTCTGGTTCCATAGTGTCTCTTTCTCATACACCTTCCTCCCCCCACCAACTCACAACTTGACATCAGATATAAATGTAACTAGCCCTTTAGAGCCACAAAGATTACATTAACTGGCAGAAACGATGTCATCAAGCCATTATATTTGTCTTGTTCGTTTTACAATGCGCAATGACCTTTCTACAATTGTTCTTTGATTAGATGAAAAAGCACTTCATTCTCATGGACTTGGAGTGAGCCCAAAAAATACAGTTTCTGTATGAAACTGGCACTACAACGCAATGGATTTCGAAATTTGCCTCGTCGTCCTCAGATTTAAGGCTTTTGTCAACTCTTAACAAAGACAAAGTGTTAATTTTTAATGCAACAAAACTAAAAGAGCCAAAAACTGACATCATTGTAAACATCTGTGTGCTAAAAATATCCTGAAAATGGATTCTAGAGATCTCCAAGACTACAAGACATAATTAACCATTCAAGCAAAAATGTTTTCAGCCTCCATCTATTACATTGCCTACAGATGAGCGGAAACTCCTTCCAAAGACACTGTTACCACAATATATCAACTTCATATGGAAGAAAAATTACGGAAACACATTGAAGGCAAATTAAAACTATAATTAAGTAAATTATTGGGTTCTCTGAACACTGAGTTATTATTGTTACATGGATTTAGTGCTCCATGTCTTCCCACAATAAACATTTCTTGGATTTAAAACTAATGCATAAGCAGATGTCATTGACTACATGGTAAACAAGTTTGTACTTTTCCAAAAGGTGGATTGGAATCAGCAGAGGAAATCGCATTGATAATCAATCTTAACTTTATTCACAAGAGATCTGCATAAATACCCGACTTATCAATTGTCAGCCTCAATCTACTTGACAGTATTCCCACATGTATTACTGACCCTTCTTTGAGGACAGAATAGCTCAAAGTTCTAGATAAATGTGAGCATTCATTCAGAGTTAGCTTTGAACACCACAAGTCTCTCATCTCCTTTAAACCAAATGATTATGATCCAAAGCTTTAGCACTTTGATCTTTGACAAAACCACTGAAGATCTTTGTTCCATACAAAATCAGGCATTAATGTGAGTTAGTGGGTTATTAATCAATTTCCTGCACAGCACTGATGACTACTCAAATTACACCTGGAGTGTAAGCTCTTTAATTAATTTTGTTAGACTGAAAAGAGAAAAAAAGGGACATTTCTTTACCACCAAACTGCACTTTTTGAAGATGACAGTACATTAAAATAATTAATTATATCCTGGAAATTTTGCACAGAAATCGAAATTTGCACAAGTGTTTTGAAAACTACCCAATAAAGGCTTCACCACTCACACCTCAATTACCTGAGAATATTGGGATGAGAAAGCCGATTCATTAGTTGCACCTCTCGAAGCATGTTCGCTCTGTTGCTGCTCATTTTGTTCATTTTTAGTGCCATCACTTGGTCAGATATTCTGTGACGCACCTATAGGATTTGAGGTACAGTAAAACTAGTTATCCATATGGCAAGTATAAGCCTGCCCGCAGGTCTGTGAGACAATAGTAAAAATAGAATTCAGTTCAATATATGCCTTAAGTTATATAAATACTCACAAGGTTACGAGGATTACAACTTAACAACTCACCTATTGCTCACATGTACAACTGTTTTTTTTGACTGGCAGCACAAAGGTAAATGCTTTATACAGTGTGGGGTTAGAGTCAGAGAGTGGCAGAGAGATAAGACTTGGCACAATGTAGTACTATAACAACAGTGTGAGTTTTGATGAAACAATTTTTTTTAATTAGGATTATAGCCAATTTGTATTTTTGTGTCATATCCCATTTGTTTATCGATAATGAGCCCAGTTACAATTAGCGCAGTTTAATCGGCTCTCTACTTTACAGGTACACACTACAAAGTGCATTTATATAGCGCCCTTCCCGCAGGGTCTTAACAGTGGCAGAGCCCGACGCCAAGCTGAGGGGTGGGGGTGTGGGAGGAGGAGATGCCGTAAGCACAGTTGAAGAGTAAGTAAGGTCTTCAGGCAGACCTGTACAGAAGGCCCATCTACAGGCAATAATAATCCTTGCATTTGATATAGCGCTTTTCAGGTCTTCTAGATGTCTCAAAGTGCCTCACACTCAAAGATACACACTAATCAAGGATTAAAAAACTGCTTAGGAAAGCAAATGCCATTTGTACTGGTCACAGAAAATGAAGATACTTTTGAGAGGGAGTGAGAAGGAAGAAACTGTGCTTCAAATCTCTAATAAACAAAACTTCACACTGAAGCAAACGATTGCACGGAAGCAACGTGAATAGGAAGAGTTTATATTAAAAAAAAGGAAATCGCATGTTTCTGAGGTTATATGAGGTCAATGCTGTTTAGAAACTAACCTTGTAGACTTCAGAGAAGAACCCAGTCCCTATTTTTTCGCATGTGAAGTCATCAAGCCTAGTAAGTCTGGACACAGCACTACTCAAGGCTCTGTAAGATGAAAGACACGCTCTTCCTGAGTGAGCAACACCACCTTCTCCATTGCCATCAAAATCATCCAAACGTTCAAATCTTGATGGAAAACCAGCTATCGAATTCCTCTTGTTTCGATCCATTGCAAACACTTCAGAGAAAAAAAATCTGTCTTTCACATTTTTGTATCCTGAATTCTTTGACAAGTCAGTTTCACTCTAAACCTGAATAGGAAGAAGAGACAATCAGTAAAGTTCTAATACCATAAAAATCTAAAGTTAATCATTTGTAAAATCTACAGTAAATCAGAAAGGTTGCTTGAGCTTTAAAAGTTGTTGTTATACGCCAAAGCAAGTCATTATGCCCAACAATTTTAGTTATAATATATTTCACAATTTTAGTTACTATATATGTATCACAGATTGTCACTGTTGAGTTTGTGTGGGGCACTGCTGTGCTCAATTGGCTGCCGCGTTTCTCCCACAAAACTCACTTTACAGTGTATTTTTTAAAGTGCTTTGAGACATCTCGAAGATGTGATAAGGCATTATATCAAATGCAGGGATTATTATTATATAACAATAATGTACGTCAATGCAGTGTTTCTCAAAATTATTTTTATATTGACCAGTCAACAACCCATGTGAATATAGAAACGACCACAGCAGCCCTTCTGGCTGACTTAAATTTATTGTAAACAAACCTATCTCACATATCGCTCAATTTAAATTATTCACCCAATAGCTATCTAGTTCTCTCTTGAATTTGATGGCACAATCTTTCTCTACCTCCCTAAAAGTCTCTCCCAAAGATTTACCACCCTCTATCTTAATTATCAGGTTATTTTCCCCTTTCTGAGCTTGAAGCTGTGTCCTCAATTCTAATTCAACCAGGTAAATAATATTTGGATCCAGTTTATACTCTTTGTAACAACTGTTTGGGGATTTATGTGAATATCAAACTAATAAGAGGATTTACAAAACAGAAAATGATCCTCTTCACATAGAACCTTGGCATTAGATAGCACCAGGTTAGACGCAATCCAAAATTTCTCACAAAATCCTTGAGACTCATCCCAAGAATTGCACGGCCTTTCCATTTCTCATATAGGTTCCCTAACTGAGTAATTTCCAGTAAACTGTACAAAACCATCATTAAAGAAAGCTTCTGCTTTGAACTCACATTTCACTTCATTAAGATTTTAGGTAGTAATGTGTGCAGTGGAGTATGGGGGCACATGTGTGCACATGTTTATTCCATGAGGAGGAAGGGCCAAGCTGAGATGTGGCAGTGCTCCACAAGGGATGTAACAAGATGCATCAACGCTATAAACGTATTCCTTCAACAGTTGACTCAAAACCTGCCCTGAATGTTTGGATACACTTTGTACCTATTTGTCCAACATATCAAAAGCAAAATACCAACAATTGAAATAGCATAAATAAAAATATAAGAAATCAATTTGCTTCTTTAAAATTTGGACTGTTTTACAAATTACTCATGTTTTGGACCAATATGAATTAACAAGTGGATTTGTACCAAATCGTATATTTATTTGGCTATTTCACAGATTGTCACTGTTGGCGTTGCCAAGAAAGTCAAGTTTTTTTCGTGTCAGTGCCTCAAGCCCTGTCAGAAGTAACTAGTATTTGGCAATGGCTCCAAGTGTTGCAAAGTAAATGTTACTGCTTGGAAAATAACCAAGAACTATTTCTGTCATCTGATGTGTACTTTTAAAGATGTCAAGGACTGTATACAGCAGGCGGGCAAATGTTCTCAAAAATCAATACATACTATGCAGAACAACTTCTGAAGAAAATGTATCATCATAATATGACTTTTTTCTTTAGATTGCTGATCTTGCACTATTATGATAATGCATTTCATGTGGAACCTTTCACATCAGGAGGACACCTCAAAGCACTTTGCAAGATTTTCTGTAAAATGTAGTGATTGTATTTTGTAGGCAAACACAGCAGCCAACGTTCACACATCTATGTCCCACAAACAGCCATGAAGTGAATGTCAATTTTTATTTGGGGGATTGTTGGCCAGGACACCAGGAAAAACTCCTGCTTTTTTCGATAAGTGGCACAGGATCTTGATAATTAAGAATTATCAGGACATAGACCATTCATTAACTACACTTCTATTCATAAGCTATTCCAGCTCAATTTAGTTCAATTTGGAAGTAAACAAATACAATTTTGTGATTGTGCGACATGCAGAGTGAACAACAGGATTATTTTAACAATAAGCTTCTATGTACACTTATTGCCTTAGGGGCCTTCTGGATGTGCAATCATTTCAATGTGCCTCAAAATAGGAACTATTTACTTTAAAAATATAAATAGCAAATAAATACAAAGAATGAGTGCATGTTGCCTGCCCATCATTCTCAGCTAAGAATAGTGTGCAATACATGCACACCAGATGCCCAAGAGGAAAAGATAAACTCCTTTTCAACAACAACAAAAAAACAGAAACAATTGCACTGTCAACTAAACATTTGCCCTTGTAGACCAAACCATACATAGCATTTCCACAGCTGTTAAAAGTGGATATTGTAAGGAGCTAAGCACTGTAACATTCAAATTTTATGGATGTATAAATATTCACATTTGTATGATATTTTTATTTTAAGATTTTACTTTGTGGTGAGTTTACAACTTTGCAGAGCTCATAAACAGGTACCATACTGCTGATTAAGCAGTGCAAAACTTGGGGCAGATAATGATTTTGAAGCACTTTCATTCTTCTGCTGAAGACATGTAAAGTTAACATTACAGTCTTCTGTTGGAATAATTCCTCAGATGTTTCAAGATTTATTTTCTAACTTGAGGCACTACAGAAAAATCAATTTCCCCAAACAGCATCAAAGCTCTTAGTTGCCGAATTCACAAGCTGCAATGAGGAGATGACAACTGAAAACAGAGTGGCCTATATACTCATCAACATTTCCGGTTTAAACTTCTGTACAGTGGAATTTGCATTTCACTAGAAGCTGATAGCTGAATGAATGATATTTTACAGCACGATTCATTATAACATCTAAAACAACCATTGTACATTTTCTCCTCCAAATGTTTCCTCCAATTCATCTTCTCCCCTTCACTCCCCCAACACCCTCACGGAAAGCTGGACAGTGAACATCAGCAGGCTATTTGAGCTATTTAACCACATGTTAGCCAAATGTTACCCTGTCCCAACCCAAAATACACATGTACTTTTCCTCAGTGGCAATACTGCAATATTCAGCTACCTCCTTGGAAAACCTTTAATACCAAATCTTGAAAGTACAGCAACACACTTGAGCAGCAAAGTAAGCAAACAGTTTATATAGAGTGCCTACTACAGACTTGATACGTTCAACATTAAGGATATAATGAACCACAAAATGCTACTAATAAAACTGTATTCTCAGGTTTAAAGTTAGATACAGTATTTGTGTTCACAAGCCAAAAGTAAGGTATTAAAAAGGCACTCAGCTTATAAAGCATATAAGACTTATATAACACTTGGTTGTTAAGGTCCTAAAAATAGGCAGAAAATTGTGAAAGGTATACGGCCGCATCATAAAACTGATGCTAAAACTGTCCTGTTAAGTGATGTATGGAACTGTGATGGTCAACCTTGTAATTAATTTGGTGTACACATACTAGGGATTTTCAGGTGTGTTCCTTATGTTTCCCCGTGAATGGTTGCCTTGTGGAGTTCTGTAACGTAGTTGTTAGAGCACTCGCCTCGCAAAGGAGAGGGCCTGGCAGAGTGAAACATTAGGCAAGTTTCCTTCCTCCACACGCCTCACCTAACAGTAAATAGGAATCCGGTTGTCAGTCGATTGGCAGATCACTTTTCTGGGGGTTATAATCATTTTTTAAAAAAATTTGGTCATTCAATCCACAACTGTTTGTGAGACACTGCTGTGTGCAATTGGCTTCTGCGATTCGCTCACAAACTATTCAGTGTTCTGTGAAGTGCTTTGAGACGTCTCGAAGACGTGATAAGGTGCTATATGAAATCCAGGGATTATTATTATAAAACAAACAGCTTCTTCAATCAACCCAGCAGCTCTGCTCTTTGAGGACTATGTTGAAGCCAAATATAAATGCAGTACAGTGCATTTACTAAATGCACAAGCATCAGTATAAGGAGGTATAAATTAAGTTAATAGCATATCAATCGGCATTAAGGATGCAAGATTATTTCAACACTGCTTCCTACGTGCAAATTTTCAAACTAGCCACCTCCAATTATTTTGGGTCAGGAAATGCACTAAATTTCTGCAATGCCATCGGAATTCTGTAGCAACACAATTGCGAGAATTGTTTACAGGGTTTTCAGTTTGAACAAAATGCAATGTGATATTACTGCTGGAGCTATCGAATCAAAAGCTAACATAAAGCGGATACTCAGAGATGAGCAGGAAGGCAAATGGTTCTTGGGTACATACCCATTTGCCTACAAAACATTGACTTTAATTTATAAATTAAATTTTGTAAAACATCTGGGAAGTTTATCTTACATGAGTCACTACAGTAAAACCATTGAAGTTGTATCAGTCGGGACCATAACAGTTAATATGACATACAAAGTCAAAGTTGAAGGTAAACTGTATAATATCTGATTTAGTCAATAATCTACACTGCATAATTCAATGCAGGCAGTACGTGCCCATGCGGTGATGGGTCAAGATTACGATTTCTGTATATAAATGAGTTATTTTTTAAATTAAGCCACATCACCAGGTAATTCAATAAGTGAGACATAGTGGTCATTTAACCAAAACAATTGGACCAATTGCTAAACGTTGTCAAACAATAACCCAACAACAAGAAATTTACATTCGTATAATACCTTTCACGTCAGAAGAAACATTTAGGTTTCAAAAAAGCCAATTAATGTACAGCAGCATCCTTGAACAATAATGTTTAATCTTAAGAATCATAACAATGAGCGATTCCAAACTAAAAGATACTATTTTGACAGTTGAGTGCAATTGGCTTTAACAGTCAGCGAAACCTGGCTGTGTGGACTAAAGTTCTAACAAAGAAATTTGTTTATATAACTCATTTGCAACTTAACAGGATGTTTGGTTTAATTTTTTGATTTTAAATTGTTTTTCAAAAACAGCTCAAATTAAGATGAGACCACACACACACACACACCACAAGTTTGGATGCAGTCTAGCATTTCACTGACTTCAATAACTTGGTTGGGTTTAGTTCAAAGTAATTTCTCAGAATTGTTACAAACGAAGTAACATTTTGAGAAAAATAAGATGAATAAGACACGTCATCTGGTATTTGGAAAAGACAGCAATTAATTTTATTGTCTTGAACTCTCAAGACTATCCTCTTCGCCCACGTCTTTCGTCATTTATCAAATTCTGATAAATTAACTTTCAACATTAAACATTTTAGCTCAATAGGGACATGAGCTGCTCAAAGAAATATTGATATTATTATTATAGAAGCTCAACTCTATTTCCCACTTTCATCAGCAACTTGGCTGATGACCTTGGCTGAGTACCAGCCCACTGCCAAGAGTGTGGTTTAACACCATCTGAAAGACAACCAACGGAACCACAGTAAGAAGATGTGAACAAAATAATAATAATAATAATAATCCTTGCATTTGATATAGCGCTTTTCACATCGGAAGGACGTCCCAAAGCGCTTCACAGAACTGGATAAGGAGAGAATTATTTACAATATTTAAACAAACCATTCAATAATTTCGTCCAGTGAGATTGATTAAGGTTGTCTTTCCGCATGCACATTTTGTTTTGGTCAGCTGGATATTTAACACATGCAATCACCATACTTCAGTGTGAACCAACAAAGGTTTTTGCTAGTGTCTGATTATAAACCCCAACAAAAATTCACAACTCATGAGTCATTCTGTCAGTTTCACATGGGGATGTACAGTACATCATGGTTAGATGCGTCTTCTGCATGCATGGAAATTCCTTGTAATTACAAAAACGTCAGTCAACCTATAGCTATGGAAATACTGAAACTGTCCTGTGATCATTATTCACCCTCACATTTGTACTACATTTCTAGACAATAGCACTTAGGACGAACAACTAACACTATACAATGCTTCTGAAACATATACTGAAGCCACATAATGACCATTTTAAAATCAAGGCAGATTTTATCAGGTTCCATTTAAATATAGTAACACATCAATTTACAATCGTGATAGTAATGCATTTAAGCAGCTCCACAACACATTTAAAATTAAATGAATTTAAATACTAATAATAGATCAAAACTCCTTAAGCGATGTTGCGAAGGATGGTACAGAATTCAATGTAGATTTGTTTGGTCAAGACAGTATCCGACACAGGCAAAATACAACCATCAGGTTTAAAAGTATCCAAATCAAAGATCCACATAGGCATTCCAGCTACCGATGGAAATTTTGGTGTGTGGAATAGAATTCACCCTCTTTCCCTGGGGGGAGGCATGCTTACCTAATTCTAGAGAGTATTGTATTTTGTGCAGGTTGACTTGTGGACCGATAGTTCAAAACAGTAACAACTTTCTCTTGAGATTGTATGCCAGTGCTGTATGTGAATTCACATGTCTGGGTGTACACTCAAACTGACTGCTAAAGGTCCGCAAGTAAAAGGCAGCAAAGGAAATACCCTAATTGAGAGGGTTGAATGACATTGAAACCACTCAACATGCTGCATTAGAATAACCAACGTGTCAGAAGGGAATGTTTTGTACTTTTGCCTGTAGTGCATCTGAGTCATATGCATTCTGAAATTGGCCATTGCAATATAGCGAAAGGAACCATCCCTTACGAGTTCTATTTTTGTATAACAGTTAAAAAAAAAGTTTTCTTCTTCCGTCCCTCAGCAAAAACGAACATCTCATAAAAGTATCTCCCAAACTCTGCTCAATACTGGAACACAGGAATCCTTGTTTGAAGTGGGTGACACATTGCAGATTTGAAACCAATCATCCGTCCTGCCAAGAACTTTATCTTTCAACGATCTACGATTGCACAAACGTTTCTCAATGCATTAAAGAATTCCCGACATGGCAGGGTGGGCGTGGGCAGGGATTGTACTATAGCTACAACGCAATGGTCACTTTCAGAACTTATAACAATAAATAATCCTTGCATTTGATATCCCGCCTGATCACGTCTTCGAGAACGTCTCAAAGTGCTTCAAGCAATATATTGCAAAGTGGAGTGACTGCGTATATCGTGGACCAACCTCATAATATGAGTAATACGATTCTTATATTCTCAATTCAGACATTTCCTTCACTGGCAGTAAGTAATATGTTCTTTGACTTGTGGACCTTTAAAATGGTAGCGACAAGAAACGAACATACCAATGTTGGGAGAATCTCTTGTTGCTGCAACCGGGAACAACCCAGCGCGCAAAACAGAGGTGCACAACCAGCACCACAAACAAACGTCGGCCGAGCTCCACTGTCCTTGCCACAGAGTAGAGTGAAGCAAACAGAACCATTCCTTGACAGGACCCAGAAAGCAACTCGATGCAAAGATACGGATATGAACCTAATGCAATTCCTAACCGCAACTGACACAAGTCTTCAGAGGGGGAGGAAGGAGGGGGACAGGGGGGAGGAAGGAGGGGGACAGGGGGGAGGAAGGAGGGGACAGGGGGGAGGAAGGGGACAGGGGGGAGGAAGGAGGGGGGGGGAGGAAGGAGGGGACAGGGGGGAGGAAGGAGGGGGACAGGGGGAGGAAGGAGGGGGAGGGGGGGAGGAAGGAGGGGGACAGGGGGGAGGAAGGAGGGGACAGGGGGGAGGAAGGAGGGGGACAGGGGGAGGAAGGAGGGGGACAGGGGGAGAGGAGGGGAGGAGGGGGGATGGAGGGGGACAGGGGGGAGGAAGGGGGGAAGGAGGGGGTGGGGGGAGGAGGGGGACACGGGGGGGAGGAGGGGGACACGGAGGGGGAGGTGGGGGAGAGAGGGAGGGGGAGGTGGAGAGTGGGGGAGGGGAGGGGGGGTGGGGGGGAGGAGGGGGACACGGGGGGGAAGGAGGGGGACACGGGGGGGGAGAGGAGGGGGAGGTGGGGGGGAGAGAGGGGGGGGGAGGTGGGGGGGAGAGAGGGTGGGGGGGTGGGGGGGGGGAGACAATGAACTCTTTACCTCTTTACACTGACTCCACTAACTCACTCGGGGCCTCTCTGGGGTCCTCACACCCCCCCCAACACGCAGACTCTGCCCCCCCACACCCCACCCCGTCCTCCTGAGGGCCGCCTCGGGGGGGGGGGGGGAGAGGGGGGAGGGAGAGGGAGAGGGAGAGGGTGAGGGTGAGGGGGGGAAACCCCGGGGGGGGGGGGAGTGGGGGGGGAGGAACAAACCGTCAGAGCGCGAGCTGCACTGTGGCCGCTCACCAACGGTCGCACTGGCCCGGCCCGGCCCCGCCGCGCGCCGACTCCCGGCTGCTCCCCGCCTCTCGCGCTCGGTGGCTTCCATTGGCGGGAGCTCTGGAGCGAAGGAATGGAACTTTCTCGGGCGGCTGTGGCACTCCTCGTCCTCCTCCTCCTCGTCGTCCGCCGCCACCGCCGCTCCAGTTGCCGCTCCAGTTCCTGTCACTGTTGTTGTTGTGATGTCGGCGCCGCTCCCGCTGCGGGACCGCCTCCCGTCACTCACACTCACACAGACCGCGCCCACCGCTCCAATAGGGGGCGGAGCAGCAGGGCCCCGCCCTCCGCCCCCCCGCGCTCTGATGGACAACCCGCTCGCACCAATCAGGAGCCGCGTGCACGGATCCTCCCGCCCCTTCACGCACGACCTGATGGACGGGAGGGGGGGGGCGGGGCGGAGGGAATCAGACCCTGATGGACAGCCGTGTTCACCAATCACGTGTCGCGTCAAGCGCGGTGGGCGGGCCACTCCTGCTGCTCCCCCCCCTCGCTCCGCCTTCCCGCGGCCACGTGACCAGTGAGTGACGGGTCGAGGGGGCGGGAGGGGGAGGGGCGAAGGCGGAATGTGGCTCTGCAGCGCCTCGCACAGGCCACCAGGCAAAGCGCAGCTGTCAGTCCACATTACAGCCAACTGATAAGAAAGTCCTTCTGAAGCCAATAATAATAACAATAACAATAATAATAATAATAATAATAACAATAATAATAACAATAATAATAATAACATTAATAATAATAACAATAACAACAATAATAATAATACCAATAACAATAATAATAATCCGTGCATTTGATATAGCGTTTTTCACGTCTTCTCGACGTCTCAAAGCGCTTCACAGAATATACTGTAAAGTGAATTGGCCGTTTATTTGTGGGCGAAACGCGGGTGACAATCATTCGCCTTAATCACCGGAACAAGAATAAGAGAAGTCGTACAAATATCTTCCTCATAATTGGACTGCAATGCCTGGGTTACCGGCTCAAATTAGTTAGTGATACAGGACTTTTCGGAAGCACGGATATTGCTAACTAAATAATAGTTGGGTAATATTTGGCACAAGATCAATTTTTATCCCCTTCGGTTATAAATTCCTAAACTTTGACCCACAGATTGTGCCTCTGCTGTGAAGAGCATGAAGTATGTGGTGACACTACAGTACGTGCTATCAGCCACTCCGTGCTCGGCAATGCCCATTATCTAACATGGAGTGATATTCTTGTTACTAACTGCAGTTGGCCAAAGTATTGTTCAATTTGATTACAAAATAAGGCTGGTTGCGGCAATTTCCCAAGACATGGAGTCCTGCAGCTCAGTTAGAGCAATCGCCTCGCAAACAAGATGACCCGGGTTCAATTCCCGGTAGAGTGAAACCTTAGGCAAGTTTCTTGACTCCACACGCCTCTGTTTACCTAAAGATAAGTAGGAATCCGTTTGATAGTCGACTGGCGGATCGCTTTCCGAGGGTAATAATCCCTCAAAAAAAATAATAATTTGGTTACTCAATCTACGACTGTCTGTGGGACACTGCTGTGCGCAATTGGCTGCCGCGTTTCACCCACAAAACGCACAGTCATTACACTTTACAGTATATTTACAATTTACAAATCCCTGACTGTCCAGCGCCTTGGGACATCCTCCCGAAGTGAAAGGCGCTTACAAATGTATATACAATACTATATTCTGTGAAGTCCTTTGAAACGTCTCAACAACGTGAAAGGGTGCTATACTATATTATCGTTAGGATGGTTGCCAGGACTAAGATACAGCATTGATTCCTCATGTTTTCTCCAGTCGCGGCTTATCCATCACTCATAGAGAAACCGAAAATATTCCTTTCAAGCTATGGAACCTACAGCTGTAATAGAACCATCAGCCCGGCATCCCCCTCCCCGGCTCTCTGTGGGCAAGTGTAAGATCTCTTCTTGGCAACAATCCATCTTGGAATAATTGAAGTCAGGAGCTCGCTGCGGGTGAACGTGAGCGTAGATTCAGGTCCCCATCATTCCGTACAGCGTTCCCGAGAGAGGCAATTGAACAAGTGAGGATTGGCTGACAAGGTCATAGCGCATGAGACAATATCACTTATCCTTCACCCTCTTCTCCGTCCTCCAATCTCTCTAATCTCCTCCAGTCCTGTTCTCATTTCGAACTGTGGCCCTTGAGAAAACAGTAATGAGCAACACTGAATTAAACGCCGAATTAAAGTGTTATTCACTTACAGCCCTACACAGTCCGGCTCTATTGCAATATGACCCATCCCTGCTCAGCTTCGCAGTGTTGGAACAAAATTGCATTTTGGCACTTGCCCTCAATAAGAGATGCCCAAATCCCAAACGGTTAATTAGTGTCCTCTGTTTACACGGATTTCTGCTAACTTCGGTACGAACAGTTCGACTCAAAAGAAAAGTTAGCACCGTGTTCAAATCTGACAGGGAGCAGGAGAATTTAGATTGGTCGCCAAATATTTCTTATGTGAGCATTAAAATATTCTAATTTCTGATTATCGTGTTTCCCATTTTATTATTGTTTCCCTTCCTCTCTGTACGTATCCCACACCTGCAAACTCATCTTGGTTCAGCTCCCAACCCAGGCTTTGGGCTCAAAATTCAGCAAAGTCCCATTTTGGTGCGCTCTTTGTCTAATTTTCTTAAATTTCGTAATCGAAGCACAAACTAATTCTACAAACTCTATGTGAAGCTCTTAATGCCTATCATTTTCGGTGATGAACAATAATAAATTGGTCATTTTCAATCTACGACTGTTTGTGGGACATTGCTGTGTCCCGGAATATCGCCAGATTACGGCACTACCTCACCCCTCACGCTGCTGAAACCCTGGTTCACGCCTTTGTCACCTCAAGGCTGGACTATGGGAACTCTCTCCTCGCCGGCCTTCCCGCCACCTCCCTCCACAAGCTGCAGGTCATTCAGAACTCTGCAGCTCGTGTACTGTCCCGCACCAGGCTTCGGGACCACATCACTCCTACCCTCGCTCGCCTCCACTGGCTCCCCATCCCCCAGAGGATTGATTTCAAGATCCTCATCCTCACCTACAAGGCCATTCACGGCCTTGCTCCCTCCTACCTCTCCAACCTACTATCCCCCTACCTACCTGCCCGTACCCTCCGTTCCTCTGGCTCCGGTCTGCTCCACGTCCCCCGGCCCAACCCCCTACTATCGGTGGTCGGCCTTCAGCCTCTCAGCCCCGAGGCTCTGGAACTCCATCCCCCAGTGCCTTCGCCTTGCTTCCTCCCTTTCCTCCTTCAAGGCCGGTCTCAAAACCTTTCTCTTTGACCGAGTCTTCAGCTCCCCTCTCGACTCTCTTCCTCCTCCTCGCTCCCTCCCTTCCCTCCCTCACCCTGACCATTTCCCCCTCCTCTCTCCCTCCCTTCCCTCCCCTCACCCTGACCATTTCCCCCCTGCTCGGGTCATGACCCAACTGTGCAGCGCCTTGGGACGTCCTCCTGACGTGAAAGGCGCTCTATAAATGGAATCTTGTTGTTGTTGTTGTTGTTGCTGTGCGCAATTGGCTGCCGCGTTCGCCCACAAAAAATATATAGTCAATTCACTTTACAGTGTGTTCTGTGAAGCGCTTTGGGACGTCCTCCCGACGTGAAAAGCGCTATATCAAATGCAAGGATTATTTTATTATTTATTTATGAGTTCTCGTGTTCATCACGGAGACTTTCTCAAGCTTTCCTTAAAGAGAAACATCACTGAACGCAGGAGAAGGCCAGCAGAAATATTATTATTATTTCATCTCTTCCAGCCTGGCCTGATGTCGTGTGTATAGTAAGATCTAAAGCAGGTTGCCCGCCTGTCTGTTTGGTTCACAACGGTGTATTGGATAGGAAAATCATTGGAGGGAAAGGAATAAAGAGTTCATATAAAAAATGTATTTATTTTATGAATTTATTTGAAGCCCGGCAATCCATCAGTGCCATGAAATGCATCTCCTGCTCACCTGCACTCAGTGAAGCTTCTCTTCGGTGCCGCATTTCGCCCACGAAATATACAGTCAATTCACTTCACTTCAGTATATTCTGTGAAGCGCTTTGAGACGTCTCGAAGAAGTGACAAGGCGCTATATCAAATGCGAGGGTTATTATTATTTAAGGAAAAGTTGAGAAACACGGAAACTTATCAATTAAAGTTATGCGTAAATAACCTTAATTGATAAGTGTCAATAAAATAAAGTGCTTCGAATTAGATTGACTTTTTCCTCACTGTGTAACAACTGTGTCTGTCGATTTTGACATTGACTTTCATACGGCTGTGAGAAAGTGATCTTATGTCAATAATTGGAGGTTTCCTGTTAAAAACAATATACAAACAATATTTCAATGCAGTCCATTTGTAAGAGAGGAAGTGTAGACAGACCAAAGCACAAATGGCAGCAGTGTTCACAGATTAACCCTGGTTACTGCAACTCCACAGCACCCTGCAGAGGCAACACAGAATAACACATCAATTTCGTTGAAGGGAAAATAATAATAATAATTATCCTTGCATTTGATGTAGCGCCTTATCACATCGTTGGGGCATCTCAAAGGGCTTCACAGGATATTCTATAAAGTGGATCGACTGTGTCTTTTTGTGGGCGAAACGCGGCAGTCAATTGCGCACAGCAGTGTCCCACAATCAGTCATGGATTGAGTGACCAAATTATTATTATTTTTTATTTTGAGGGATTGTTACCCCCCCGGAAAAGTGATCCGTCAATCGACTAACCAGGTTCCTACTTACTGCTCGGTAAACAGAGGCGTGTGGAGTAAGGAAACCTACCCGACGTTTCGCCCTGCCCGATATATACAGTAATGATATATTTGCAGCACCACATGATAATAATAATCCTTGCATTTGATATAGTGCCTTATATTATACCAACAGACTTTGCTATAGAATAAGCACTCCGAGACACTACCTTGAGTGAAGGGACTATATAAATACAAGCTGTTGTTGTTGTTGAATACTACAATACAACAACAACAAAATGACACATGTATACCGCCCTTCACGTCAGGTGCTGGACAATCAGTGTTTCGTACCCGAGCTGGGGGTCGGGATCGGGGTGGAGGGGGGACGGAGGGTGACCGAAGGCGAGGTCGAAGAGGAGGGTCTTGAGACAGGTCTTGAGGAGGGGACGAGGAGGAGGGACTGCGGGGTGGAGTTCCAGAGAGTGGGGGCAGAGTGGCAGAAGGCTCGCGCGCCAATGGTCAGGCAGGCGAGATGGGTGACGTGATGCAGGACGGAGCCCGCTGAGCGGAGGGAGCGGGCAGGGTGGCTGGGGGTCAGGAGGACGCAGAGGTAGGTACATGTCATTTCCAACCCTGTCGACTCCTTCCACTCCTGGCTGCTGCTACACACCCCCGAGTGGATGTGTCAAGCACAGCACCTACAGTGTTTGGGACAAAGTCGGTATAACGGGTAGGTGGAATAAATGAGCTTCCAAAAGAGTTCCTTGAGAGCGCTCAAAGAGGTATGTGGAAGTATATACCTCTGCATACCTATCTTGTTTGTCAAGCTGGCTACGTTGGTAGCACTCTCGCCTCTGAATCAGAAGGGAGTGGGCTCAAACCCCTTGTTGGGATGTTGAACTCACTTAGTCTAGGCTGACACGACGATGCAATGTTGGAGATGAGTTGCACTGTTGGAGGTGCCGTCCTTCAGATGAGACGTTAAACCCCGGGTCCCATTTGCCTGTTCAGGTGGACGTTAAAGATCCCATGGCACTACTCGAAAAGAGAAGGGAGGTTTTCCAGGTTTGCTGGTTCTGCAATCAGAAATTTGTTATTGCTTAAAGTATTATTTGGGTTCAGTTAGAAATATTTTTCTTTGTCAGCTAACCTGATGAATGACAATCTTGATAATGGATTGGTTGTTTGATCAGCTGAACGTTGCTTATCACATCCGTGTTGAAACGATTTGTAACCCTACATCCTGCTCGCTCCCTCTGCTCAGCGGGCTCCGGCCTGTTTCACGTCCCCCGCATTGCTCACCCCTTCAGCCACTCTGCCCCCACCCTCTGGAACTGCATCCCTCAGGCCCTCCACCTTGCCCCCTCCCTTGTCTCCTTCAAGACCCATCTCAAGACCCTTCTCTTCGATAATACGTGTGTCTTGAAGAGTTAAATTGGTTCAGAAGTAAGAAATGTGTTTATAACAGCTGCAGTTCGTCTCATTAATTGTTGCTGTAACTGTATTGTTTGAATCTAAATGAGCTAATGGGCAGTGTTCCCCAGGATGAGCTCACCTTGTTGAAACCAACTGCTAAACTACCTTATGCCTTATTAAGCAATCAAGCTTTGAATATAAAATACTTTGGTTCCTCTGTTCACGGGACCTAATACAGCATATAAATTCCAGCAAACAGAACAAGCTGAGCATTCAGGTTTCAACAGAGCGGTTAAGTCCATCATTAACCGTACTTTCGAACCCGACACTGGCCAACAATCCACCCCGAATAAAATTGTTCATTCACTTCATGGCTGTTTGTGGGACATTCTGCTGTACACGATTGGGCCCCATGTTTGCCTACAAATCCAGTAAATCCTAGGAAGCACTTTGGGGCGTCTTTCCAATGTGAAAGGCGCTGCACCAAATGTAAGGATGATTCTTATTAGATGTGCCAAGGCAGCAAGACTCAGGAAAGTAGTAAGATTGGTATTGTGGAAGGATAAAATCAAATAAGACAAGGGACCTGAATCTTTACCTGAATCTCTCCTCAGATCTTGTGAGAAAAATAAAATAGCAAAAACGAAATGAAAATGTTCGTAGAAAAGAATTAACCAGGTGGCCTCAAGGCCCCAAGAACATTTCTCCTATAAAGAAGGATATCATTCTGAGTCTTTAGCAATAAATTGTGCGATGGGTTTCTATTTTCCTACAGAAACAATGAACAAATGCAAGATTTTCTCTATTGTGTGGTCTTGAAATGACATAGGGATCACCAGATTAATCCTGGCATAGCCTTCAAGAGATGTCAGAAGACTGATGGCCAGAAGGCTAAAGTATCCATCAGGGAATAGCTTGGGAACCAGGAAATCAGGTAGTCAGAGAGGGAGTGACTGTGAATCAGCTGGTCATGATAACATAAGTGTGTCCAGTACTGTTAAAGAACATTGTGGATCCATCTGACTAGAGTTTGGTAAACTACTGTATGTTACTCTCTATTGTGGAAAGTTTGGTTTATCAGCAGCAGAAAGGAACATTAATCAGGAAGTCCAACACAACTGTCAGGAAGTGAAGACTGGAAGTTGTGGCTTGTGGTGTGAGACTAACAGAAAAATAACAGGCCTCAAAGAACCATACAACACTGCAGCACAGAAGCTCATTGTATTTCCGTTGGCTCTTTGAAAGAGCATTCCTTTCAGTCCCATTTACTTGCCTTTGCCCCGTACACCTGTAAATGACTCCTTGTTCCCTCTTGAAAGCTAATAAGCTAAGCTAAGTGCTCCGAGGCGCTAACCTGCGTGGAGGGCGCCCTATAAGTGCAAGTTGTTGTTGTCATAGGGGTACTGCCTCGACTCACCACTCCTAGCAGGAAATTCCACATCCTAACCACCCTCCGTGTAAAAAGATTTCCACCTCTCCTCAAATAGACATCAATTCATATCAACATCAATTTCTTGTCTCAGATCATTCGCTGTGAAGTGGTCAGTTCTCTATGAACCAGAGTCACCAAACTCTGTTAACGGGATGGCTGCACAGGCACTGCAACTATACAGATGAAACCATCATTTTATCATGAAAAAAAAATTCCAAAAAAAAGATGCATTTTCCATTGGATTTTCTTTACTCACTATCTTGCCTCTCTTAGCTCTTTGGGACGTCCTCCCGACGTGAAAGGCGCTGTATAAATGGAATCTTGTTGTTGTTGTTGTTATTAATGGCTGCCACTTATTCATTAATACTTTCCCACCACAAATAGACAAGCAAAATTATAATTTATCACCACAATATCCCTTGCAATTTATTTTCCTTCCAGTTTTCACTCGCCATCCGAGATTATCTTTTAAGCCATCAAATGTGCATCTTTCCAACCTCCCGACTGCGCTCAAATATTTTAAAGATTCATACTTTTGGTCTGTTTTGAGCATTCATGTTTCATCGTATACTCCTTGGGATTCATGTCAACCTTCCATCTCAAGATCATAAATGTGTAATTTACAATCTCTTCAATATATCTTAAAAATCCACCTGTTTTTGTGTGTTACGTTTTTCCTTCCTCGATTTACCGAAACATTGAACCCCACTTTAACCCTTAGACTAACTAAGGGAACTAAAGATTTCCTGCCCTGCCACACTTTCACATATTCCACTTGCACATCATGATGGTGAAAAATCTCCTAATATTACATGAGTAAAGTTGCTCAGATGTCAGTAGTAATAATAATCCTTGCATTTGATATATATAGTGGCTTATCATGTAGTTGAAACGTCACAAGTAGCTTCGCAGAATATAATGTAAAGTGGATTGACTTTGTATTTTGTGGGCGAAACCCAGCAGCGAATTGCGAGGCACGTGCCCGCTAAACAGCCATGAATTGAGTGAGCAAATGTTTTCAATCTTCTCCGCCACTCAGGAAAACGGCAAAAACCGTTTTGCTACCGGGTCGGATAATTAGGACAACCTAAACCTAATCCAACAGCTGTTGGGTCCTTCTGTGTCGCTCTCTGTTGCGGACACCCATTGGCTTTTCAAGTCTTGTACTCCAAACAGCAACAGAAGAGCAGAAGTAATACCACAAAAAACGTTTCCCTTGTATTTCTTCCCTCGCTTCCTGCTCTTCAAACGTGTTGCCCGAGGGGCTGTCAGATGCTACATTTCTGCTCTGCTCCCACAAGCTGCGGTTTCAAATAAAATCCCACAATTGCTCTAACTTCCCAGTAAATCATAGTGCAATTAATCGAAAAGGTATAAAATGTAAGCAAACTGTCAGGGAGGTGAGTTAAAAGTAATTGTTGTATTATAATCACTCAACGGCAATATTTTTTTTGGGGGGGAGTGTCTCTTAGAAGCGAGCACTTAAGTCTGGTTTATGTTGATGGAAGCGATTCAATATGGTTTCCAGAGTAGAGTAGGGATTTGGAATGGAGAGCAAGATTTATCCTTCCTGTTCTAAATTGCTCTCCATGGGGGGGAGCTAAGGACAGCTCTGTGAATGCCAGTCCCTTAAACTATTTGCTGAATGCTAAACCTTACTCCGAATATCTTTCATATTCTCCTTGTTGTAGAGCAGATGTTCAATTGAGTTCATTGCTTTATCGTGTTGTCGAGTGATCTCAAATTACTTCACAGAACTTGGGACGAGGGAGAGGGAACAGAAGTTCGTGGGAAGGAGTAAAGAGTGGGTTTAATAATAGTACAATAATAATCGGTGCATTTGATACAGCGCCTTATCATGTCTTTGGGATGTCTCTACAGGTTAAAGCACTCGCCTCACAAGCGAGAGACCTGGGTTTGATTCCCGGCAGGTCAGGGCGAAACCTAAGGCAAGTTTCCTTACTCCGCACGCCTGATAATAATCCCTCAAGAAAAAAAACCAATAAATTGATCACTTCAATCCACGACTGTTTGTGGGACGTCGCTGTGCGCAATTGGCTGCTGCATTTTACCCACAACATATACAGTCAATTCACTTTGCAGTATATTCTGTGAAGCGCTTTGAGACGTCTCGGAGATGTGATAAGGCGCTGTGTCAAATGCGAGGATTATTATTATTCATTATAAAAGCGCTTCACAGAATATACTGTAACGTGAACCGACTGTATTTTTTGGGGGGGGATAAACACGGAGTAGGGGCTGTTTCCAGTGCCGTATATTCTTTGTAAATCTTTGGAGATTTACTGTTGTCACGCGTAGTGGCTGTGTATTTCGTAGGCAAACACCGCAGCCAATTCGCACACAGTGATGTCCCACAAACAGCCACAAAGTCAAATGACATATGGTTGTCGGCCAGGCCAGGCCAGCGGGAGTCACCCCCTTCTCTTTTCGGGCAGCACCGAGTGATCTTTTAACATTCAGCCGGGACCCCCGATAAATAGGAAATAATAATAATAACCCTCGCATTTGATACAGCGGCTGATCGCGTCTTCGAGACGTCTCGGGATACACCGTAAAGTGAATTGACTGTATATTTTGTGGGTGAAATGCACCGACCCCCACCCCACCACCCCCCCTTTATGGGGAGTGAGTGAGGACAGGTTAACACACAGGATGTGCACACATTTTTTTTGGGAACACAGTGGAAACACGTGGCGCTGGTGAGTCTGTTTCAGACTCAAGTCAAGGCTCAGATTTCTCTCTCTCTGTGTCTGTCTGTGTGTCTGTGGATCCTCTCTCTCTCTCTCTCTATCCCTCCCTCTATCTCTCTCACTGTGTCTCTCTCTCTCCCTCTATCTCTCTGTGTGTGTCTCTGTCTCTCTCACTCTCTATCCCTGTGTGTGTGGCTCTCTGTCTCTCTCTCTGTGTGGCTCTATCTCTCTCCCTCTCTCTCTGTGTGGCTCTGTGTGTGGCTCTCTCTATCTCTCTCTCCCTGTCTCTGTGTGTGGCTCTCTCTATCTCTCTCTCCCTGTCTCTGTGTGTGGCTCTCTCTATCTCTCTCTCCCTGTCTCTGTGTGTGGCTCTCTCTATCTCTCTCTCCCTGTCTCTGTGTGTGGCTCTCTATCCCTCTCTCCCTCTCTGTGTGTGGCTCTCTATCTCTCTCTCCCTCTCTGTGTGTGTGTGTCTCTCTCCCTCTCTCTGTGTGTCTCTATCTCTCTCCCTGTGTGTGTGTCTCTCTCTCCCTCTCTGTCTCTCCCTCTCTCTCTCTGTGTCTCTCTCTGTCCCTCTCCCTCTGACTCTCTCTGTCCCTCTCCCTCTGTCTCTCTCTGTCCCTCTCTCTCTGTCCCTCTCCCTCTGTCTCTCTCTGTCTCTCTGTCTCTCTCTGTCCCTCTCCCTCTGTCTCTCTCTGTCTCTCTGTCTCTCTCTGTCCCTCTCCCTCTGTGTCTCTCTGTCCCTCTCCCTCTGTCTCTCTCTGTCTCTCTCCCTCCCTCTGTCCCTCTCCCTCTGTCTCTCTGTCTCTCTCTGTCCCTCTCCCTCTGTCTCTCTCTGTCCCTCTCCCTCTGTCTCTCTCTGTCTCTCTCCCTCCCTCTGTCTCTCTGTCCCTCTCCCTCCCTCTGTCCCTCTCCCTCTGTCTCTCTGTCTCTCTCTGTCTCGCTCTGTCCCTCTCCCTCTGTCTCTCTCTGTCTCTCTGTCTCTCTCTGTCCCTCTCCCTCTGTGTCTCTCTGTCCCTCTCCCTCTGTCCCTCTCCCTCTGTCTCTCTGTCTCTCTCCCTCCCTCTGTCTCTCTGTCTCTCTCTGTCTCTCTCCCTCCCTCTGTCTCTCTGTCCCTCTCCCTCCCTCTGTCCCTCTCCCTCTGTCTCTCTCTGTCCCTCTCCCTCTGTCTCTCTCCCTCTGTCTCTCTCTCTCTCTCAGTGACTCACTGGGGGTTTATTTATAGCCGTTGTGTTGGACGAATCATTTCGGGGCTTCGGGGGCAGTGAGAGTTGGTGTTCGCTGTGGTGTTCGCTGTGTTGCAGAGGGAGAGGGAGAGAGAGGATGGAGGCGGTGGCGGTGGCGCAGTGGCTGTGTCTCTGTGCGGCGGTTTGCAGCGGCTCTCAGGGTGAGGACTGCGCTGAGAGGCGATGGGAATTGGAGGGGAATACTATTCGCGCACATTGTGTCGGGTCTCTGCTGCTGAGACCTCTCGTGTGGGGTTTGTTTTTCTCTCCTTCGTCATTTGCGTCTGGAAATCCGTGGCCACAAACTCCTATTTTTAAGGGGAACGCGATGTTTTTTTTTGGGGGGTGTGGGGAGGGGGTGGGGTGTGTGTGTGTGGGGGGGGAGGGGTGTGGGGGGAGGAGGTGTTGTGGTTATTGTTGTTGTTGCTGTGGTGTTGTTGTTGTTGCTTTTCGTTTTAAGTCCTGAGTTCAGTTTGTGACGGTGGATCTCTGGTCCTTTTAATGCTTAAAAAAAGGGGGGGAGAGGGGGGCAGTTAGTTCAGGTCGGGGGGGGGGGGGGTATGTTGGGGGGGGGGTTGTTAATTTTAATGCAAACCCATTAACCCCCCCAAGCAACCCCCCCCACCCCCCCCCCATGCAGCCCCCATGCAACCCCCCCATGCAACACCCCCACCCCCCCATATAACCCCCCCATGCAACCCCCCCATGCAACCCCCCCCCCCCCCCCCACACACCTTACCTTCTCCCGGCTCTCTGATGGCTGTTTATTTATCTGTCCCAACAGTTGGGTTGAAATCCCAGTCCTGCACTGGGGTCTCACGGCTTTGGGTGGAGGGGAGAGAGCGAGAGGTTCAGAAATGTTTTTTTGCTTCGTGTTTACAGCCTTTTTCTGTGTCTGTGATTGGTAAAACAAAAATTGGGTTACAGCTCTCTCACCGCTTGTCATTTCCTGGTGTTTTGCAATAATTTGATTAATTTTAATACTGTGCGTTTCCTGCCAGAAGTTTTCATTAACCAAAAAATCCCGAGTCAGTCAGTCAGACAGTCAGTCGGACAGTCAGATCAGGAGCGAATCAATAAATGCAAGGCATTTAGCGTCAACTGACGGACTGCCTTTTTTAAAAAAAAAAGCAATAATAATCCTTGCTTTTGATACAGCGCCTTATCAGGTCCTCGAGACGGTCTCAAAGCGCTTCACAGAATATACTGTAAAGTGCAGCGACTGTATATTTTGTGAGTGAAACGCAGCAGCCAATTGCGCACAGCAGCGTCTCCCACACACAGTGGTGGAGTGAGTGACCAAATTTTTTTAAAAAGGGATTATTACCCCCAGAAAAACTGATCCGCCAATCGACTAACAACCGGGTTACTACTTACTGCTGGTAAAGAGCGGCGCGCGGAGTAAGGAAACTTGCCCAACGTTTTGCCCCCCGCCCGGGAATCAAACCCAGGTCCTCTCGCCCGCCGTTGAGCTACTGGATGCCAATGGGTTGCTTTCGTTTCAGCTCCGGGATATGAAACGCAACTCAAATTGCAACGTGTAAACTTTTCCCTTTTTTGGAGTGCTTCTGCTTAGGCCTTTATTTAGGCTGCAATTGTGATTTGGCAGGACTCCGATCTGCTGAATACTTTGAAGGACTTCACGCACGTAAAAGATCCGTTACCGGCTTCTTTCATGTTGCAAATAGCCCCCTCGAGACGCGTGCCTATCTCTCTCAACGGTGTGCTAACTCCCCACGTCCAGTTCACAGGTTGAAAGTTGTAAGGATAACGATCCTTGCATTTGGTATAACACCTCCTCACGTCGTCGAGACGTCTCGAAGCACTTCGCAGAGTACGCCGTTAAGTTAATTGGCTCTAATTTTGTGGGTGAAATGCAGCAGCCGATGCTCAAATAACGATTTTGTTGGTTAGTGAACAAAGAATCTAATGTGACACAATATTAAAAAAAAATTATACCCTGAGAAATGTTATTTATATGTAATGGATAAACTGATAACTCGTCACTCCAACGGAAAAGGGCTCAGTGACAAGTGGCGAGTTAGGCACACGTGTAAATGCGTCAATATATGTGGCCGGGATATTGACAGAACGATGACTTAAGCGGTAGCGACAAGATAGGTCAGGGTCGAGTTATCAGGAGCTCACTGTACACGAATAGGAACGAACACAATTGATTCATTTGGGGGGGAAAAAGTAAAATGGCCGATCTTTGTTTTGTGACAAATGTTGCACTTGTGTGGATTGGGGAACGCAATTATCCCAAGTTTTCTTTCTCCCGAGATTATCTTTTGAAAGGAGCTTTTGTGTAGAGTGTCCTTGAAGACGCTGAGTGAGTGCGCGGTGCTGCGGTAACCAAGTTGCGTGGCGTTGAAGATCGCCTGAAATAAATAGTCAAAGGGGGGGAAAAAAAAACAACGAGTGAGGGGGAGGAGGGGGAATAAAGAAAGTTTTACGCTGCAGGAAGTGTGACATCGTTTGCTCCACAGACTAACTGAGTGATGCACACGATTGTCATATTTCAGTCACTTTTTTTTTATCCGATGACATGTGAATATTAAACTTGTTACTTAGATATTAAATGTATATAAAAATAATAATTGTTTGGTCGCTCAATCCACGACTGTTTGTGGGGACGCTGCTTTGCGCAATTGGCTGCCGCGTTTCGCCCACAAAATATACAGTCAATTCACTTTACGGTATATTCTGTGAAGCGCTTTGAGACGTCTCGGAGACGCGATAAGGCGCTGTATAAAGTGCAAGGATTATTTTTGTTCTTCCATTTCTCCCAATTGCGTGGGTCAGCACCACATGCGGGGAGGGCTGGGAAATTTGCTCCGAGCTCCTTGCTGACGTTGTTCTGAGAGCAGATGATAATTGCCTACAAAGATCTTTCTCTCTGTTCCCACACCACCTGGGGGAGGGGAAGCTGTGTGTTGTGTGCGATTGAGATGGGGAACTCGAGACAGATAATAATAAATAGACCATTAACAGGCCTTACATTTGACGTAGCGCCTTTTACGTCGGGAGGACGTTTCAAAGCTCTTCACAGGACATTCTGTAAAGTAAAGTATACCTTCTGTGTTTTGCAATCAAATGTGGAGAACTGTGTGGATCGTGTACTCTGGGCTCCAGTGTATTTTGTTGGTGATTGTGACAATCTGGCACCAAGATGTAGTTGTGAATAAGTCAGATGTCTGCCTTGCACTGTTTTTTATTGCTTGCTGTTAAGCATTCTGCTCTTGCTACATGTAAACGCCAAGACGTTTGATTGCGTTTGGCAATGAATTCCACTTAACAATAGCTGTGTTCACTTAACAGTAAGTAGGAGCTTCTAACCAAGATTGCTCTCCATAGGAATCGTTCTATCGGATTTACGTTTGATCTATTATTAGCCATGTTAATGATATTGTGAATGTTGAGAGCCGCTGTTTACCTCGCAGCAAGTAGGAACCCGGTTGCTAGTCAGTTGACGGATCGCTTTTCCTGTGGGTAATAATCCCTTACAAAAATAATACTTTGGTCACTCAATCCACGAGTGTTTGTGGAGACGCTGCTGTGCGCAATTGGCTGCTGCGTTTCGCCCACAAAATCTATAATCAATTCACTTAACAGTGAAGGGCTTTCAGACGTCTCAGACCTGATAAGGCGCTGTATCAAATGCAAGGATTGTCATTATTATATGGTAGATGTCTCGAAGAGTTTTATAGGATTTGTTGTAAAGTATAGTGACTGTATTTGTAGTGGAACAAAAGCTCTTTCATCTTCCCAGGTAAAAGGCCCACTATGTATTCCGTTTCCCTTCCCACCTGATCAGAGGTGATTCATGTTCTATTTGGTTGGCTCCTAATCCACCCGTAGCTTCTTTGGACGAATGTAAATTTCCCAGTGCATCTTTGACACTCAAGAGCGTTAGGGTGTTAGGTGGGCCTTTAAGAGAGAGGAAACGTTTCAATCCTATTTTAACTGTAAAACTCAAAAGTATATGTAACCAACATGGTTTATTGTAAGGCCATGTCACAGCTTGAGGTGCACACATTGTCCCTACACGCATCTCACTCTTGGTTGACTGCAGTTTGCCAGCAACTACGTAGGTAACTCCGGAACTCTCTCCCTCAGTCCCTCCGCCTTGCCTCTCCCTCCCCACCTTCAAAGCCCCGCCTAAAGACTTTCCTTTTTGATCGTGCTCGCAGTCACCTTCCCCCCCACCCTCTCCCCCCGGCTCAGTGTCAGACTCCGCCACTGTCAAGTGCTCCGGGATGCTTACCCCACGTGCATATAAATGCAAGTTGTTGTTGTATTTGCTCTGAAAACACAGGGTGAAGACCAACACAATCTCCATAACAATGGAAAGGCACATGTCCTCCGAGGCCAATCGTTGTTGGGATTTGCAACTGGCTTTATGCCGACTAATTAATCCGTCCGGACAAGAAATTGATTCCTGGACGTGTGTGTGTTTCACTGTTGAGTATCACGACAATGCAATGACTCCTCTCCTCTCCCTCGGTACACGTGGGTCCACGTGACTAGACGGGTTCAGATCCAATACGCTGCTGCAAAAAAACTTTTTTTTTTTCTGTGCGCAGCAAATAGACAATTCTGACTTTTAAGCAAAAGGAATTAAACGGGGAGAGGGAAGGGCAGCACACGGGAGGGGGGGGTGGGCACGGGAGTGGGGGGGTGGGCACGGGAGTGGGGGGTGGGCACGGGAGGGGGGGTGGGCACGGGAGGGGGGGGTGGGCACGGGAGGGGGGGGCGCGCTGGAGAGGGAGGGGGGCGCGCTGGAGAGGGAGGGGGACGCGCTAGAGAGGGAGGGGGGCGCGTGAGAGAAGGAGGGGGGGGGGCGGGAGAGGGAAGGAACGAAACCAGCTTCTACAACTCAACCTGAAATGTCAAGTTGGGTCTCTACCAGGGAATTTCTGTTGCTTTGTGTATCTTGAGATTACCGAGAGATGTGACCTTGCTGTGATTTACAGAATTGTAAATAGGTTTGAAATCCGACGGCTTTTTTTATCTGCTTTTTTGAAAAGAAACTAAGTGACCGACTGCCGTGAAGGGCGAAGATTTGTAGTTACTAAGAGCACCAAGGTTGAAAAGAGCAGAAGGATAGAGAGAGGACGTGAAGTGATGGTTTACAGACTGGTTCGCCCACAAATATACAGTCAATTCACTTTACAGTGTGTTCTGTGAAGCGCTTTGGGACATCCTCCCGACGTGAAAAGCGCTATATCAAATGTGAGGATTATTATTATTATTATTACAGGGCAAATCCTGATAATAATAATAATAATCCTTGCATTTGATACAGCGCCTTATCACATAAGAACATAAGAATTAGGAGCAGGAGTAGGCCATTCGGCCCCTCGTGCCTGTGCTCCGCCATTCAATAAGATCACGGCTGATCTTCTCACCTAACTCTGATTACCTGCCCTCTCCCCATATTCCCTAATCCCTCTATTTTTCAAGAACCTATCAGTCTCAGCCTTGAAAATGTTCAAGGACTGAGCATCTACAGCCTTCTGGGGGAGTGAATTCCATAAGTTCACTACCCTCTGAGTGAAGAAATGTTTCCTCAACTCTGTTCTAAAAGGCTGACCCTTAATTTTAAGACTCTCCTACCAGGGGAAACAGACCCTCAGTGTCTACTTTATCAGCCCTTCAAGAATCTTATAAGTTTCAATAAGTTTCCCCCGAATTCTTCTGTACTCCAGAGAATACAGCCCCAGTTTATTCAGCCTATCCTCATAGGTCCGTCCCCTCATCCCAGGAACTAACCGAGTGAATCTACTCTGCACCCCCTCTAGGGCAAGTATGCCCTCTAGGGCAAGACGTCTTCGAGACGTCTCAAAGAGCTTCACAGAGAATATTGTAAAGTGAATTGGCTGTATATTTTGTGGGCGAATCGCAGCAGCCAATTGCGCACAGATTTAGATTGTTAAGGTTATACATGATGAATTGTGGATTTTTTTTCTTAAGTTTCTCTTTGTGGATTCTGCGCTGAAGAGATCACAAAACAGGGTTTATTGTCTTATAAACTCAATGCTTGGCAGAAATTAGGCAACTCGGAAGTTCCTCCGTTAATCCATTAAAAGTATTGTGACAAAATCCGCTTAGCCCACTTTCAAGTGTATTTATCCACACTGGCATTTAGCAAACTAGCAAGTGGTTGGAGTAAACATTGAAATCCCATGGAAAGCTAAATCCCTTCACTTTCATGTGCCCTGGGATCCTTAACATCCACTTGGACAGGTACCGGTGGGAACTCGGTTTGAGGATGTCACCTCCAACAATGCAGGGTTGCCCTCGCACTGCACTGGAGCCGAGACCATACAGTAGAAACTTACATTTACGTAGCTCTTTCACATTGGGAAGATAGCACTTTATATATCACAGTCATATCAGAACTCTGACTCTCTGTTTGAATGGCATCCGTTTCCGCCCATTGTTGTACAAGTGAGAACAGCCAGTGTATTAATGAAATAAATGCTCGCCAGGGTGAAGGTTTTTCACACACAGAAGGTTCTTGGTATCCCAGGCAAGTGGCAAGTAAACATAGATGGAGATGATATCCGTAATGAATAGGAATTCCAGAGTGGAAACCTTTCGCTCTTGGATGCTTACGATTGACCTAAGCAGCGGAAAGTATTCTGAGTGTAGGCTGCAGGGTTTGCCGTGGAACATTCTTCTTCGCCGTGGAATATTTTGAGTCAGGAGGAACTAAAACAGCACAAGAGAAATATTTTCGAAGTCAAATGTTTTGGGAAAAGGGATTAGTTTCATCTACGTATTGGTACGATGATGGTATCGGCAAGCTAAGAGGCTCAGTCTTGTTTGAAGATTAGATGTTTCATCTCACTGATGAATGTGCTAGGGAACATCCAAGTTATTCCAATAAAACACTTTCCGTGCTGTGATATGACATGCCTCTAATGGTGAGAGAAATGAAAGCCAAGCTATGATCACTGATGCACTTAATTTTTGGTACTTAATCGTGGAAGCTCAAGACGACTGGAAGAGAGAGAGGAGAGACGAGAAAGGTTGTCGGACTTTTTTTTTATTTGTTGCTGTGTTGGCAACACAGGATGATATCAGCACAGGACGGGACAGCCACAGTGTGAATGGATGCTAATGTAGAACGAGCAAGCTGATCATAGTAATTCTCTTCAATGAGAGGTTTTGTTTTCCTAGTGGTGAGCAATTATATGCCAGTTTTCCCTCGGCCTCCCACCCCACTTCCCCACCCAGTTAAGAATTGAGTGTCCTCTTGTATAATTTGATTTAATGCTATGATTATCCTGTTCAGCCAGGGCGGTAGGTATTGATGCAGCAAGAAAAGTCTGAATTATTTATTAAACCTTACCTCTTACGTCAGTGTTCTGAAGGCTAATGTGAGGCTCTTGTTTTTTTATTAGAAGTGTAGATGACCTATTAAAAAAAAACTGAACGGCAATTCAAAAAGAGTCTGTCTCAAAGCTGAGGATTGCCTGCCTCGCTGTACTGCCTGCCTCGAGCCTCCACAATCTTTGTCGTCACAATATGCAGATAATCTCAGGATACAGCTTGATGGCAGGTAGAAGCCATTCGTGGAATGTACCCGAACTGGACTTGTGCGACTACATAACCGTAGCCAAAGAAAACTTGACCCAAGGCTGAAGGACGAAGAACAAAGCTTAAATCTTGGCAACAATACCTTTGCAAAGAAAGCTATTTTGCCTCAGCTTCTTAAACACGTCAAACAAAAAAAAAATCCCCTTTTTTATTTTCTCTAGAATCCTAAACCTTGTCCTCCTTGATCCTGGTTGTGTGAGTTGAGCAATGTGTGTCGTGCGATGGCTGCAGTGGGTAAAAACACACCTCCCACGTTCTGTATGAAAACTTTTCTGCTTTTCACCTCACCCCCCCCCCATCCGCACCCACCAAGAAAAGTCATTTGCACCGTAACACTTCAACAACTGAGTCAACATTCCCTTTCTGCCACACCCCAATCTACTATTCTAACCTGAGGCTGAATTCTCCAAGAACTCTTTTGCTTCAGTAGAAGGTTATTTTGCCCACAAAACATACAGTCAATGCACTTTACAGTATATTCTGTGTAGCTCTTTGAGACGTCTCGAAGACGTATCTGTGGGTGGCTAATTAGCCACACGTTATCCCACGGGTGAGTGGGGTGTTGGGGGAAGAGGTTACAATGGAGGAATCCTAAAATGTCTTCATCAATCGAGTTCTTGGGAATCCTTTCTTTGATCTTTTCATGGCCTGTGAAACGCCCAAACTCTCGCTCTAAGAAGCTGAACTCAAATAGGACACAATCAGATTTAAACACAGCCAAAGGGAAATGAACAATGATATCCTGATGGCATCCAGCGATTTGTAAATACAAAATGTACGTAGATCTTCTTATCTCGTGTTAGTAGTCACAGTTACTTTGTTGAAAATGTGTTTACCTTTTTGGTTCGTAAAACATGGTCAAATTGTTACTGTATCCTGTCTTTGTAGGGTTTCTTACTCCGTTCCATACTTGTTTATAAATATCCATATTCGATTGTAAGTTTGTTGTAAAATAAAAGAAAACGTTTCTAGAGTTAAAAAAATGAAAATATCACTTTTACAACAACTTGCATTTATATAGTGCCCTTCATGTAGCGCTTTTAAATCCCTCAATTGTAATTGAATGCTCATTTTTAACTATCTTTGTAAAGTTAGTAATAATAATAACTCTTGCATTTGATACGGCGCCTTATCACGTCTTCGAGACGTCTCAAAGCGCTTCACAGGATATACTGTAAAGTGAATTGACTGTATATGTTGTGGGCAAAACGCGGCAGCCAATTGCGCACAACAGCGTCCCACACACAGTCGTGGATTGAGTGACCAAATTATTATTATAATAAGTCAAAGATTGCTTGATTCCAGTCAGACCAGAGACTGAGTATTGCCTGTGTGCTCATGGACAGAATGGCTGCCTTCTGTGCTGCAAATGTCTATGGTTCTATCTCTTCATCTGTTGGCTTCGTCCACTACATTCCCCTTCTCATCCTCCACCGCCAAACAAGTTTTGTTCCAGCATTTTTTTTCACATTTCCTTGCTGTTGACCTGTTAACATTCCAGTAATATGGTTAATACTATGTTCAGCATTGCTTCAATCCCACAATCGTCATATCTCCTGTGAAGTTTTTTTTTGCTTCATTTCCTCTTTTCCAATTGACATTCTGCACTTCAGTCTTTAACTTCAAACGTTGCCTGTCTTGTTTCGCCCACAAAATACACAGTCAATTCACTTTACAGTATAGTCTGTGAAGCGCTTGAGACGTCTCAAGACGTGATAAGGCGCTTTATCAAATGCAAGGATTATTATTATTGTGAATGAATATTCATAACTGATTGCGAAATAAAAAAGGTGATTATTTGGAAGTTAAGGATGAGCTTGATCGGAGTGACTGTAGTTTAGCAAATCCATGTTGGAATATTTCTTAGGTCATGAGGGCTTTTAAGTGAATTGAATGTGTAAGGGCTTAAAGAAGGTGCCAATAAAGTCCGCTTTCTCTGCCAGTGGATGTGATATCAATAAGAGATCCTCTACCACCGACACACCCCCTATTGTCGGTCTCGGAAACCTCCTCTGTTCCAAATATCTTTAATATTTGCTGAGAGCATAGACTGTCGTGTAAATAGTGTGAGGTAGATTTTATGAAAGTTTCCTCCATAAAATAAGTAGCGTTGACTATGTGTTTTCTATTGGTGATAAGATGTTGAACAATATGGTGCTTCCCTCCACGGAGAGAGGGAGAGAGAGAGAGAGTGCGTTCCATTCCAACAATCTATCTCTGGGATTTCCATGTGTAGGTGCACAGAATTCTCAGCTCGGTTTGGAGACTCTTAAGCAACGGAGATGGGTTTCCACATGTGTCAGACACTCGGCTGACCAAAAAAAAACCCGATATGGTCTGACCTGATGCAGTACGTTGGTGTTAATTGCGCCTGAGAGCATCCCTGCTCCATTTTTGAGTGTGTCTGTGATTAACTCGGGCGGTAGGTTTTAAATATTCCAAGCTGTATTTAACCTGGTCAATTACTTCAATCAAAGTGGGGATTTTTTTGGATGCATTCAATTAAATGCATTGTCTTCCAAATACTGGTACAAGGTCAGTTGTATTGAATATGGGATAACGCGTGGTTGACAGTGAAGTACAAGGCAGTAATTGAATCGAGCAGTCTGGCCAGCACTCTGAACAAGATGAGTGATCTTCACTGATTTTTGAATGTCAACAGCACCGGATTGGATTGTTGCCCTGTTGCTCACTATCCGTGACTTGTGATTGCATGGCCCAGACATCTGATGTACTGAGAGTGGTTGTGTGACGCGTGATGTAAATAAAGGGGTGATAAAAATGATCACATGAAACCAAAAGGTATTTGGCATTGTGACAGGTGGTGTATACAGTGATTGTAAGGTTGGATTTGTGACAGAAGATTATATCATTGATATCCAACAGTTCCATCGAACCATTTGGATTATGCCATCATTACAACGACCACAAGATTAGGTTTAGGTTTAGCGCCTTTTGCGTCGGGAGGATGTCCCAAGGCCCTGGACAGACAGAATTTCCGGCCAATGGTGGGATGGGCGAGGCAGAGACGTGAAGCAGGCTGGAGCCCGCTGAGGGAGGGAGCGAGCAGGATGGTAGGAGCTTAAGAGGTCGCAGAGGTAGGGGGGAAACAAGGTCATGAAAGGCTTTGAAGGTGAGGACCAGGATCTTGAACTGTATCCTCTGTGTGATGGGAAGCCAGTGGAGTTGGGCGAGGATGGGGGTGATAGGGTCACGGAGCCTGGTGAGGGGGAGAGGATGCGGGCCACAGAGTTCTGGATGATCTACAGCCTAACAGCGGATCAGATGCCCTGCTCTACTGTAAACTGTCGTACTTACTCTATCTTTATTTTGGCAGCTTATTGCATCTTTGAATGTCACATTTTGCCATGCGCAAAAGAAAATTAAGTTTTGATTAACTGGACTGGAGGAAAATACAATTCGGTTTCTCTGGGGTTGCAAACAACCTGATTCCTTCCGAGTCGTAAAGCTATTTGAAGTGACTCATCAAGTGGAGACTTTGATCATGTCTATTTAGGCCAATTCCATTGACATTCAATGAGGAACACCAGTGTCTCTTCAAAGCTAAGCCTGAATTCTTATTTCTCTGGAGTTTATTATTTTAGTGAACATGCTTGAAGTCAAAATTGTGGGGGTTGTGTATGAATCCACTTTGTACCAATCTTCTTGGATTTTCACTGCATGCCTGCAGCCCGACAACTAAAGTGACCTTCAGATGAGGTCGTCCACGCGCACACGCACGCACGCACGCACACACACACACACACACACACACACACACATAGTTGGGTGGGAGATTAGAACCCTTAGTAAAAATGACCTTGTGAGATTCCACAATTATGTCTGCTCTCCTTGCAGGTCATGCCCAAAGCAAAAGAGATCAGCCATTTTGCACCACAGTCCAAATCGCTAATCATAGCCTTTAAAATGTTAATTCTTTTTGTGGTATCTGATAGCACTGAGATCTGCTGTCCTGGGTTGGCATTCATGAATATATAATAAATAATAATCCTTGCATTTGATATAGCGCCTTATCACGTCTTCGAGTTGTCTCAAAGCGCTTCACAGAATAGACTGTAAAGTGAATTGATTGCATATGTCGTGGGCGAATCGCGGCAGCCAATTGAGCACAGCAGTGGCCCACATACAGTCGTGGATTGAGTGACCAAATTATTATAATTTTTTATTATAATATTAAATAATAATTTATTATTATAATAATTTATATTTTATATATATATATATTGGAAGGGATTATTACTTCCGGAAAAGTGATCCGTCAATCTACTAGCAACGAGTTCCTACTTACTGCTAGGTAAGCGGAGGTATGTAGAGTACGGAAACTTGCCTAAGGTTTCGCCCTGACCTGCCTGGGAATCAAACCCAGGTCCTCTCGCTTGCGAGTCGAGTGCTCTAACCACTAGATGCAGGACTCCAGCTGGCGAGTACTACTAGTTTAACCTGATTATTACAACAGAAATTTAAACTTAATCCAGATAGAGCTTTTCACTGAGGATAACACCTCAAGGCACTCTACAGAGGAGTAGTGGGTTACTGCGGAGGAAGGCAAAAGAGGACATCAATGAAAATCATGGCCAACCTGGAGAGTTTTTAGGAGAGTTTCGAAGTTGCACGCAAAGGGATTTTGGTATTGAATCGTACTGAGTGGAAATAAACCAGAAAGCGAAGCAGCATTTTTGCTTTTAGATTTTTTTGTCTTCCCTTTTCTAGTTCTCTTTTATGCCACCCACACCCATAGGGTTGTCAGTGATCTCTGCCAATGCTGTTCTGCAGCCTCTGGCATGTACATGTCTAAGGTTGGGGACTAGTTGAGTCTGGATAAGACTCTGTTCCAGCAAATCTAAGGGGAAGCTGCCACACACTGTTTCGCAGCAACGCAGAAAGAATTCCCAGAACCTACATGTAGGTGGTACTCAGGAGGGGGCAGTTTCGAACAGGTCACGTGTCTTTCATCTTTCGTGTTGCTTCACGCAGATAATAAATCTCGATCCTTATATGGTAGAGATTCCATTTGACTCTTAGCAAAAGGCAAAAAATACTGCACTTGCTGGAATTCTGAAATAAAAACCAAAGTGGTTAGAAACACTCGGCAGGTCAGGCAGCGTCCACGGAGAGAGGAAAATGGGAACGTCTCGGGTCGACGACCTTTCGGCAGAACTCATCTGACTCTTAGCAGATCGTTGGAGCCACATTCCTGAGAGCAGGTTGTGCACCCACCATTCACTTGGACAAGGAGAGCAAATCAGAAAGGGAACATAATCTCAAATAAGCAGACAGACCTCTCCATTAGGCTACTCGCACCAGCGCAGACACAATGGACCAAATCACCGAATCTGTCTTGTAATCTGCGCAGGATTCTGAAAGAAAATACTCATGGGACTGCCCTATTAGGGGAGATGAAGTTGCATTTGTTTCATCACTTAAATAAAGGCCTTTATTCAGTATATCCTGAGACCTGCAGTGTTTTGCCCACAAAATATACAGTCAATTCACTTCACAGTGTATCCTGCGAAGCGCTTTGAAACGTCTCGAAGGCGTGATACGGTGCTGTATCAAATGTAAGGATTATTATTAAGTGTATGTTGTATCTCTTGCTTCTAGTTGTGGAAGCTGCTGTGTAGCAATTCCTTGCAATATCATGATACTTGATGGGCCACTGGCCTTTTTGAGCAATGTCAGCTGAATAAGGGATTGTGTAACAATAATGGATTGTTAATAATGGATTAATAATAATAATAACAACAACAACTTGCACTTATACGGCGCCCTCCACACAGGGTAGCGTCTCAGAGCGCTTAACAGTGGCGGAGCCTGACTCCGAGCCGGGTGGGAGAGGTGGCCATAAGCACGGTCAAAGGGGAAAGTTTTCTGGTGGGTCTTGGTGGAGAGGAGAGGGGGGGCAAGGCGGAGGGATTGAGGGAGAGTGTTCTGGAGTCTCGGGGTGTAGTGACTGGAAGCGCGACCTCCGATGGTGGGGCGGTGGGTACGAGGGACGAGCCGGTGCCAGTCGAGCGGAGGCGCCGGGTGGTGGATTGGGGGAGTGAGGGGTACGCAGTTTGGTCATCTCCGTTGAGCACTAAATAATAATAATAATAATTCTTGCATTTGTTATCGCGCCTTATCACGGCATTGAGATGTCTCGAAGCGCTTTACAGGATATACTGTAAAGTGAATTAACGGTATTTTGTGGGAGAAATATTTAATTTAAAATTTTTAACCCATTACATACCTATGCTGCTTTGCAGTTAAAATCGTGCCAATTGTTCTGGAATTCGAATGCCTAATTGTGCCATAAATTTGTGCTCGACTAGAACAGGCCTGTCTCGCTGAGTGTTTCAAAGGCATCTAACGTTTTTCCTGGGGGCTGAGGAATGTACTCTGTTTACTCTATCTGTCTTGCTCTTTATTTGGAACTTGATCATTTCTTGCCCGCAAGCTTTTTCCGAGTCCAGTGGTTACTGTACCATGAATTGTCTGTTTTGAAAAGATTACGTTACTCTGGAGCTCTACGCTTTAAACCCTGGAAACAAGAGACCATGACAATTACACAACACGTTTGGGGGTGCCGGAGGGGCGTTTGGGGGGGCCGGAGGGGCGTTTGGGGGGGCCGGAGGGGCGTTTGGGGGGGCCGGAGGGGCGTTTGGGGGGCTGGAGGGGCGTTTGGGGGGCCGGAGGGGCGTTTGGGGGGCGGGAGGGGCGTTTGGGGGGGCTGGAGGGGCGTTTGGGGGTGCTGGACGGGGGTTTGGGGGGGCTGGAGGGGGTTTGGGGGGGCTGGAGGTGGGCCGGAGGGAGGTCTTGAGATGTGCCGTGAACGAGGCAAGAGAGGGAGTGAGGCGAAGGTACTGAGGGATGGAGTTCCAAAGAGTGGGAGCAGCGAGGCTGAAGGCCTGACCAATACGATGCATCAGAAGCTGCAGCAAGCAGTGAAGCACACGCGACTACTCGTCTTAGCGTGTGTCACGTCAGTGACTGAGTGTCGTGCAGCTGTGCAGACCATTGCTCTCGGGTCAGATGTAACCTCAGTTTTGTGACCGGTTTTATTTGGAAGCTGCTTGTTTTGCACTCGCATAAAGGAGCTCCTTGTGTTCTGCAGCAGGCGGATGCAATAACTGCCTGTAACGTTGGGGGGGAGGGGAAATGTCTGGGTAAGAAAAGACATCTGCTTTGTCGGAGCAAAACGCTGCACTTATTCATTTAAATAAATACGTCAAAGAAGGAGTCGCGCAGCCCATGGGTCTTACACCAATATCAGCCATCGCCTAAGGTGGAGTTGAAATACAGCTGTACTTTTAGATATTACGTCTGATGGTCTGTCACAGTCGGTATGATTGCAGTTGTCAACTGTTTCCACGTGTTCTCTGAGGGTTATTATGACATTTACTGGTTGTTGAGTGAGCCAGTCACTCCTTGATTTTGTGTTAAGATGTTGACTCCCAATCGACAGTCGCTTTACACTCTGCTTACGACTCCCCCCCTCCACTGGGAGCTCAGAGCAAGATTTTATTTCAGTTCAGTGTTGAGGTCGAGAGGGCTTAACTATCTTCCTGTGTCGCGTACAGAGGAACAGTGTAACATGGCAGCAATGGTTTCTGGTGGGTGGAATGAGGTGGGGAGGGGGAGTATTTATGGTTTTAAACACAAAACTTTCATACGAGCCACCGGGAACCGAGGTCACGTTCACAAGTGCAATATTGTGAGCCTTCCCTGAAGTAGTCATTGATACGGAGTGTGTGTAGCCGAGCGGTGCAGAGGAAAAGTGGCTTTAGATCTTAATTTTCTGTGGGGGAATTAGGAAGCTGTGAGCTGAACCTTTTTCAAGAAAGTGGGAATGTATTAATGGAGGATTAAACAATAATAAGGGCTCCGAGATGCCATCCGGCGTGGAGGGCGCTATATAAATACAAAACATAAGCTGTCGTTTGATTGTGGCGATGCACGTAGAGAGGAAGCAAAGTGACCTGCGCAATCTATTCCTACTATTACCAAGCAGTTTGGCAATGGAAATTGGCGGGTGGGAGGGGGTGTGGGGGGAGGGAGATTGCAGATTCTCTTTCCTTTCAGTATTACAGTCTACAGTGGCCAAATAGTCCTTGATAGCGATGCTCATTAACACACTGGCTAAATGTCCAGTGTGACTGCCCTCAAAAAGGATTGTCTGCAAACATCCAATTAATTTGAAGCGGATTCCTTACAGACCAAATTATCAGTGAGATACATGAAAACGACGCATTCACCACGACAGCAACAACTTGCATTTACATAGCGCCCCTCACACAAGTAGCGTCCCAGACCACTTCATGAGTTGCAGGGATATATTTCTAACAATCCGTGCCGTGTTTTGCGAGGTGGCCGCTGGTCGCATTGAGCGAGAGATTTTTTTTTTTTATCTCACCCCCTCCCCGTGCTGGTGTCGAAGGGAAATTGTGCCGCATAAATGTGTTTTGTTAAAGAGTTAAGCACATCCTCAATGTACACCCAGTGGGTTTATATTTAGCCATTGCAGTCAGAAGCAGGACGTAGATAGTGTAGCTGGCATGACTGCCCGAGCACTTTCCGAAGAACTGTCATTTGCATAACTTTCCTGTGCCATTATGAATTGTGAAACTGCCGGGGGCATAGTCTGGGCTGTAGATTCCGCATCAGATCGACTCTTCTAAAATAAAAGTCTTCTCATTTTTTTTTCCCCCTCTCCATTTAGATAAACTGTTTATTTTTTTTTAAATGGCTCAGTAAATTGAGTGCACACAACTGCAGAAGTTGAGCACGTTTTCACTCTTGTTATCGGGTCGTGTGGCACAATTCACTGCAGTTGGTATATGGACAGGTTCAGACGGGACTTGAGCTTATGGATATTTAATGCCATTGAGTCACATTTGAGCATCTAGGTTCCCATCCACATGTTTCGCCCGCAAAACATAGTCAATTCGCTTTACAGTATATTCTGTGAAGCGCTTTGAGACGTCTCGAAGACACAATAAGACGCTATATCAAATGCAAGGATTATTATTAAGTCCAAAGGGGTGTGTGCTTTACCTAATGCCAGGGCATGCCCTTCTGCACAACAGTCAGTCCCTTATCTTCATACTTCATCCCATTCCGGCAGCTTTGGAGTGCAGGTTGGTAGGTAAGGTCACGCCAGAGTCAAATTCCTGGTCACAGTTGGTAGGAAACTAAACCCACAGGAGAGAGGAGAGCTCACAGTGGCAGCTGAGGTTCACCTGGTTAAAGAGCTGCAGAGGATGGCGAGCAGCTGGTACAGTTATTTTTATTTATATATATATATATACACTAAATATATTTTCACCCACAAAATATACAGTCAATTCACTTTACAGTATATTCTGTGAAGAGCTTTCAGACGTCTCGACGTGATAAGCCGCTATATCAAATGCGAGGATTATTATTATATTGAGGGGAATCGATGTTAGGGGAGGAAGTGGCAAAGGTCAAAACTATGTTGAACTTTTCCGAACTGTTTGCTGAACAGTGCAACCAAATCAACCTTTTGAAAACGGTGCCACTAAGTTTATTACAAAGTCCACAAAAACTCCCATCTTCACCATTTGGTTTCTCTGGAGCGTCGCTTGTTACTTTGAAGTGAAGACTAGACAGAACTAAATGAGCATTTCATTGATGAATACAGTGGTGAGATGTGGTTTGGTTTATTTTCCCTCACACTGATAATTTTCTTTGACCTTCTGTTTTTTTTTCCCCTCAAGCCAACACTGCTAAACAATCAAGAACACCCGTTCATCTATTCACTCTATCGAAATCTACAGTGCAACCACATAACACTGAAGGCCCTGTTAACACAGTCTTGGACACCGGCCATGGAAATGCTCTGGTCAGCACTCCAAGCTCAAGCAGCAAAGTTGGCCTCAGCAGTTCGTCAGGAGATTCAACTGTTCAACTTCTGAATAAGACCAATACAGTGAGAGAGCTAAATGGAAGCATTGCCAATGTAACTGGGGACCGTGCCATTCAGCCGCTGAATGAAACCAAGGTCAGAGTTTCTACCTCAACTGAAAGACCTCTGAGTACCAGCGGTCTCCATGCCAAGGACGAGAACGGCAGTATCCCTGGTGGTTTGGTGACGGAGAGCCCACCCAGTGAAGCGCCGCCTCTCGTCCCTAACACGGAGAACCCGCAGGGGGTTCACAACAGCTCCGCCTCCCAAACCCCAACGGCAACAAATCCCGGCGTTCCCACAACAGCGGCCGGACCGGATGGAACAAACCGTAAGTTCTTCCTTTTGATGAGTAAGTTTGTGGGTTTTGAATTTTTCCGGTCCCCGCTGTTTCAGAAGCAGGCTTTGTGGATGCTTGAGGGAAAAAATGCATTGAAATTACTAAACCTTTAATCATCTCGTGAGAAACGTCTGCCTTGGTTAAGAACTGATGCAAGCTGATGGAGATGAAAGGACAGTGTTCCAACAGTCTGTGTCTCTCTCTCTCACTCTCACTCAATGCAGCTTCTTTCATCATGATGTTCATTACTGATATGTTGAGATCGGAAAAAATTTGCTCAACTATTGTTCTGGCCACGATTGAAGTGACCGTGTGTTTGATAGGCACGAAATTCACCCTCATGTGTGAATTGTGGCGGCGTATAAACAGTAATATCAGACTGCCCCAGGATTTGGGGGAGAGAGAACGCATCTCTTTGTTCTTCCTTTTCTTGCTCGCACATTATTTGGGAATAAAACTTTAGCAGTTGGGTTCGTGCTTTAACAATATTAAGACGTCATTTTGCTCCTCTTCGTTATATCTCCCCATATTCCGGCCGAGAAAGCTGATACCTCGCTCTCGCCTCCAGCAACACTCTTCTCTGGGCAGTTGGAAATCTGCCAAAAATGATGCCGATTTGAAAAGCAATTTATTTTTATCGTTTTCATCTCGTCTTAGTGTTTCCAACTCTGGGGCATCAGGGAGTGTAAGCTGGGTTTCCTGGCACCTCTTCATTTGAAAACTCAATTCCAAGTCTAACCAGATGTGCCTCCTTTAGGAGTTTGTAAATTTAATGTTTCGTGTGTGCTTAGATTTCACCAATGATGTCAATGTGCACCACTCCGCAAGCCTCTGTTTACCAGTAGTAGGTAGGAACCCGGTTGTTAGTTGATTGCCAGATCGCTTTTCCGGGGGCAATAATCCTTCCAAAAAAATAATAATAATTTGGTCACTCAATCCATGACTGTCTGTGGGACACTGCTGGGCACAATTAGCTGCTACGTTTCGCCCACAAAACATACAGTCAATTCACTTTACAGTATATCCTGTGAAGCACTTTGAGACGTCTCGAAGATGTGAAAAGCACTATCTCAAATGCAAGGATTATTATGTACCCTTTTGTATGGAAGTGGCCGAATGGGCCCTACTGAGCATTGCCTAGTTCTGAGTTGTTCCATCACCAATCTAAATGGTACAGGAGCAAGACAAGAGTCTACATCCTTGATCAATTTTGAATGATTGAGATTTTCTTATTAAGTTTGATTGTACAATGAGCATTTCCATTTTTCTGTTAAAGATACGATCAAAAGCCCGCAGACCATACCATCTCCAACTGAAGACGTTGTTGGGTCAACCGAGACCCCCCAAGCCACTGTGACGTTCACCACATTGTCCGTAAAGGCCTCCAGTCCCCCTGCGACTGTGACCACCGTAGTCACACAGCCCACCAGCATGAAACCCACCACCACAAAGGCAACTACCGCAAGCAGCAGTACCACCACAAAGAGGACCACATCCACAATACTCTCTGTGAACCATAGCGGGGAGAATTCAGCCAACATCAAAGACTCTGTGCATGGTACAGTGTGTGCTTTAGTTGTCCCCAGAAATAATGTGTTCTGTGTTTCTCAGTAACTCTGTGTTGGGCTGGGGATGATATTATGACACAATAATGTTTCGAACAGTTGATGGTGATTGATGTAAAGGAAAAACATAGCCTTCGTGAGTGGCCCAAATCAGTAAAAGTGCTGCCTTCTCCTTTTGAACAGGGAAATTGGATTCGATCTCGAGCAAAACCAAAGTGGATCCTCTGGTAGTCGGAATAATCACGGTCTTCTTTGTAATAATTGGGGTCCTGTCGATTCTCGGGTTCCTGAAGTACCGTCAGCGAGTCAACCAACCAGAGTTCAGGCGCCTCCATGAGCTCCCAATGGTAAGGGCGCTATTATGAAGTGGAAGTGTCCTGCGACCTCTGAACATCTCGGGGATTATTGCAATTCTATTTTCATCTTTCAAATTGCTTTTTATGCTCATGTTTGTCCTAAAAAAAAAGTTGCCAATTTGTCCAGCGGTATGGAAAGTCTAACTGTTTTTCCGCAATCGTGGGCGTAAAGCTGATGGATGCAGATTCAAATTTTAGATTTCATATTTCACTGATGTCCTCAGAGCACCGTTTTGTGAGACTATCAATGCCATCTGATGCTTTGCTGGTACGGAATCTCACTTGTTCCATCGTCTGCAGAGCCACAAAGCTGGCAAAGGGCGTTGTGCAGCTGCTGATTTGCTTTCCTACCTTATTGGCGAGAAACAACTTGAAAGCGAAATACCCACTCTTTTACTTCCCACCTGGTTGGTTAGAAAATGTCATCGAAACCCCAGGGTTGATTGAAGTTGGGAGATGGATCAGAAAGGAGCGCAGTGGGGGCGTTCTGTTTGATAAGGAAGGGACACAAAGGTTAATGACTCAGTTACTAAAATGAGTTTTGTTTCCCTTTTCCAGGATGACATGATGGAGGAGGATACTCCATTGTCTCTCTACAGTTACTAGATGTTACCTGTTGCCAAAGAAGATGGTCTCATTGAGTTGCACAATATTATAAGTAATATGTGTTCCAAGTATTAATAGCTTTCATGATGAGGACTTTTTTTTTAAAAAAAATTGTGCGAGCTAACTTTAAATTTCGATGCATCGTGGGTTTTTTTCGTGTGTGTTTTTTTTAAACTAGAGATGCAAGAATTGCTTGGGCTTTGGGCAAAATTCAGAGACATTGCACCATTTGTTTTTTTTTCCCCTCCACCAGCCCCCCCCCCCAAAAAAAAACCTTTCCCTCTCTCTCCCCAGTAGAAATCTACACCCTTAGAGATTTCAACCGTTACCTCGTTATTCGAACAAATATGTCACCACATTTTAATTTAAATCCATGATGTACAATATAAACATAGAAGTCATTTGAGACTCTCACCGTAGCTCCAGTCTTCTGAGGCTGGTCCTTGAGATGCCAAATAGCGCTTCACCAAGGATCCAAGATGCAGAGTGACTAAAGGTGTGAGTCTTGCTAGAAATATTGACAATGTTAAAATGTATTGGGTTGTACCAATTGGTCGGGAGTTTTAGATGGCGTGAGCTTGGTACTCCACTTAGCGCACTAGATTAAATCCTCTGAAGCCTCTTTGATGCCAATCGCTGAACTGTACATGTAGTCAGCACACCAAGGCACTAGTTGGAAAGCTCAGGCTGAAGGCTGATTCGAGTTTCGTTCAGCATAAGTGCTTTGAGACGCCATTCGGTATGAAGGACGCTATATAAATGCAAGTTGTTGGAACATGGCACTCAAGCTTGTGACTGACCGCAAGGCTGCATCTAACTCAGAACCAGGACTGCTCTTAGGACTTAATACTCCATCAAAATGATCAATTAAAGTATTTGGAAAATCACTTGATGTTTGGGTACGGCCTTAACCAGGGAATTTATTTCAGTTCCTAAAACTCCTTTAAAATTAGCTGTGTTTTGCCCAGAGACTCAATGATATTAGAGATCTGAGCTTCCTGGCCAGAAAACCCTTGTGAGTTCAGACCGGGAGCTTGTCTGCTTGATCTAATGGTGCCTTCACACTGCACCTTGCGGTTTTACACTGGTGTGATTTTTTTGAGACTGGGGTCCTCTCGTTCGAACTGCCGGCTAGCGCCAGCCTGCACCACGCTCTCATTGGGGACCAGCAGAACTCTGGCTTGTGTAGTTAAACAAACAGGAACATAAGTCTTCTCACCACCCAGCAAAATGTTTCACATTTGGGATAAAGTTAGTTATCCAATTGGCTCTCTCACTTTTTTTTTTGAACAAGAGACACTTAAAGACAGCTCAGCAGATTCTGAGCCCTTTTCAAACTGGTTCGAAAAGTTGGTGTGGCCTTGGTCAATGCTATTTGTGTTGCTTGCGTCAGCGCAACACAAAATGCCCGGAACAACTGCTGTCCACTTGAAGGCAGTCCAGGACTTGAATGTTTATTTACTCCCCGCCCCCACGTTTGCAAAATGCCTCGCACAGAAGCACGCTTTGCACAGAAATGTACAACATCATTTTAAGCCTAAAGAGTAGCTCCAGAGCTGGGTTTTGGTGATAACATTTCAAAGAGAACTTGCTCTTTATTTAACCTTTTGCTTTGATATTCCGATCCTATTGGAACTTGGCCTCCCTGCACTTGCACGGTATCTCTCTGCACTACCATGAAGCACCCGGGACTCTACCCTGCGTGAGAGGTACGGTAGAAATGCAAGTTGTTGTTAGTTGTATGGACAGTGAGTTTGGGATTCCAATGTAACTACTGATATGGCCAAACTGAGTCAGGTGAAGAGTGCATTTGGAATTCCTGCTCTTGACACTGGAGTTCCCATTCTAATTATAGGCAAACTCCTGTACCCAGGCCTCTCGGATTACTCTTCACACCTTGCCAAAAGGCTATTTTTAAAGCCCTGGATTCCTACAGACAAACAGTGAACAACACTCTTGACAAACACCGGGCATTCATTATGTACGAGCTGCACAAAATCAATTTTCTGTTCTTAAAAGAGGCAGTCAGGAAGTTTGTCAAGTTTGAGGACAGACAAACGTGCTTATACGACTGCAGTCTTTCTGGACTGCGATCCTCATTTTAACAAAAAATCTTTTACACGAAGGGAATGCCTTAAAATGCGCGATCGACTTGATTGTTGACTGTCTTGTAACTCACAGTTTGTGAAGAGGAATTCTGGTCTATCACCAACATAATAATTAATCCTTACATTTGGTATTTGGTAGAGGAAGTCTCAAAGTGCAGTGACTGTAACTCCTGTAGATGAAATCTCTGCGTTACATGGTGTGTTTTAATTTAAATTTTAATGGTATTTAAATTTTAATGGCTGTTTGTGGAACACTGCTGCATGCAATAGGCTGCCGTGTACAAAATACAATCAATCCACTTTACAATTAATATTCTGTGAATCGCTTTGAGGCGTCTCAATAACACGATAAATGCAAGGATTATTATTAATTGCCAAATCAACAAATGCAACATGTCATTTCAAAATGAGTTTTGAAATTGGAAATGTCCTGAAGGCCCAATGTGATTTGACAGAGTTTCCAGTGTTTCCAAACGTCCAGCTCAATCCAAAAACCTGGCCGTGAACATTTACTTATGTTTTCACACTTTTTTCCGTATGTTCTGGTGTCAGGTGGTTTTCTTGTCAAAGTAATTGTGGATCAGCTAAACGTAGAGGTTAAACTTTGCTTTAATCTACATATGGAACGATGTGTGGGCTTTAGAGAATTGAATGACTCTCCTTTTGAGGAGTTAGTTGATTTTTGAAAAGAAAAAGGGATATTGAAAGTGTTTTATTCTTGTAGATGATTTCACTTCAAGCTATTGGTGTGGAACTGGATAAGAATTTCTTTCCTCTGTGCTAAACCCAGTGAGATTTGAAGTTAATGTTGACATTACAGGTACATGAGAACTTTCACACAGACCAGTACTACTTTGTTTTGGGTAGAAATGAAACGTTAGCGCAGACATGGGATAGTGTGTTTGTGCGTTGTGTTTGAAGACTTTTTAAACCTGTTAGGTTGTGTTTTTGATTGCATGTTCTTCAATGCCATCTATCCCTGTACGCAGGTTTGATTATGAATCTAATTCCTCCGGAGGGTGATGTTAAATTTGAATCAATCGGCATTGGGTTCATCTTAATTCATCATAAATTTCCACATTTGATTGGCGTTCCATGAAAGCAAAACTGATGTAATACGTGTAGCCTAAGACTGTACAGGCTTCTCCCAATGACCGACAAATCATACACTGAAAGATGACGACTACAGGAGAACGAGACTAAGATTTGACATATTGACTGTTTCTGGACAATCCTAAAAGAACATGCATGTTATAGGGTTGTTTAGGATGTTTTTGCTATCCAGGGAACTGCTAATGACCTTCAGCAAAGATTAAGGAGACTGCTTGACCCCTTTCACTACGTAGCTCATTTGTTTAGAAAATAATCTATAGTTAAAAAGCACAGCAACCAGCCGTGATATATTTCCATAGATTCCTTCACTTGTGTTGAAGTAAAGCACATCCTCTGTTGGGTAAGATCACTGATGCTAGATTTAGGAAAATCGAATGAGTGCAGGAACATTTTTATTGGGAGTCTCTTTATTCAGTCTTTATTTCAATCCAAATCGTTGGAGAGTTGACCCGTGTCTCTGAGCAATGGTTTCTGTGAAGAGAATGCTCATTAGCTGACCTGTGACTGTCAGTTTGTTTGCGCAGTCAACGCATGTATTTCTTGACCTGCTCAACGAGAGAGAGAGAGAGAGAGGGAGGGAGGAAGAGGTACAGAACAAGTGTCCCCAGTGAATTTTGAAATGTATTGCATCTTAAACAAAAGCTATTCATATTTTTGCTGCCTGGTTTTCAGTTTCACTACGGACTGAAGAGCTTAATAAGAAGGCTCGAGTTGAAAGCACAAGATTATTGTGCACTTTTTTTTCACAAAAGACCCCTCCAACCTCTGTACAACAGGAATTAAAAACATTTGTAGAAGTATTTCTCCATTGGGTTTCAATGGATTGGATTGAGCGGAATTCTACCCTCCTCTCTTGTCAAGAGTGCGGTGAATTAGAAGTTGGTGTTAACATCTTAAGTGATCTTGGTGCAGTTAACAACAATAATAACTATCCTTGCATTTGACTTAGCGCATCTGGAGACATCTCGAATGGCTTCACAGGATTCATTGCATATTGTAGTGGCTATATTTTGTAGGTGAATTTAAATAGCAGATCGACCGATTTATCTTCCAGATATCAGTGAAAAATTACTTAATGTGATCCAGACATCAGAAAACGTAATACATAATTCAAAGTTTAAAATCTGCCATTCCTCACTTTATTCTGGCATTTCGATCCCATGCTTTTTTTTAAAAAAAAAGCTGCTGCGTTTAATGACTGATTTAAACTGATGTATTTTACAATGGATTTCCAATTACCAAATGACTCCACAGGCACCAAATTAGTTTAAGTAATGAGATATTGAATAGCCGTGAGATGTGAGCTGGGAGACGACCCCTTATTCCTAATGTATAATACAATGCGCTGTTGACCAGTCTGTCTGCCGCACGTCGGTTTCTGGAGGCGCTTGTAGCTGCAGTCATAACAGCGGGTCAGTTTGTACCCTGGTGCAATCTGAAAATGGAAACCTCCGGGAAAAAAATTCCAGAGTCAAAGATTAGTCGAAAATATTTTCTTCTCGTGTGTGGTACAGATGTTCATTTTTTTTGCACACGATGAGCGAAGGGAGATTTCACATCTATTGCAGTAACACCGTGTTTCTTGCTCTAGCCTAAACATGGCCAGTTCCCATAAACCTGATGGTTTCGAGGGGGCTGGTTTGTTTTTACGCGCTGCGGTGCAGGCTCAGTAGGATCCACTCTTTCCGATTACTAACTTCAGCAGTCAGTAAGATCTTATGAAACAATAGTCCTAATAACTAGTTGCCAAGGCTACTAATGAACAATAATCATAATGGAGGGAATGTTACAGTCAACCATCTGTTGAGGTGCCATTATTTAACTGCAACCTAGATCTTTATTGGTAAATTGGTATGGTGATGGGTGGGGGGGGTGGGGAAGAGTCCCTTCCATTATTTTCTTAAAAGGATAAAAGCCATTGTAGCCAACGTGTTGATCACAGCTGCTGTATACGGTGACATTATATTAAACCTTTCAATCACATTTGTGATTCCAGGCTCTTTCTAAAAACGATGTTTTTTTTTCAAATAATCACTGTTTTTTTCTTTTTCTGGGATCAGCCCAGTGCCAAAATCTATCCGCATTAGCCCATATTTGTATTTCATTTTGTCAAAAAAAAAAAGTGAATCAAGAAGGCTATTGAGGAAAACGTGAAACTTGTGCCTGGTGTTAAGAACCTACAGAGCTGGACTGGCTGTTTGGGTCTCCACCAGTTTGCCTCTGGTTTTCCTCCCCTCTCTTGTAACTGTAGTACCATCAAGACTGGTGATGCTGTGAGTTTTGTGTTTATTTCGTGCCAAAATTATAACTTAGTCTTCAGGTTGGACTGGTTGGAAAGTTTATCGTTCACAATCCTTTGGGATTTAAAGTTGGTCGAGTGATGATACATACCGTTGTGCATTGTATAAGGGAAAATCTCGTTTGCACTATTGGAAAATGTGTGTTTTTTTTTAAAAGAGTCGTGTGGGTGGGAGAACTGGTTACCGACAAAGATTAGAGGAATGTCCATGGGGGGTGGTGGGGGAGGGTTGAGGTTAATGTGTGCAAAACTGTTGCAATCTAAGAATGTTGATTTTGTACAGTTGATTTTTACATTTTTGCCTTTGTTTTTGATTTATTAAAATTGGTTTTCCCCACAACCCATGTTGTGAATTCATTTACCCTGATTTATTGAGAGATGCAATTTACCTGAATATTTGGTGCCATCCATTGTAAACTTATATTTTTGTGAATATTTTCAGAAAATCTTTCTGAATGATTAAAAGTTAAAAAAAAAAATTTGCTGTAAATTTAAATGTTGCACTGAATTCCTGAAGGAAATAACCTGGTTTGGAAAATTGTTTAATCGTTTAATAAATGTTAATTGTGGTGATTACGGTGCAACATTTTAAACTGTATTTAAACACCCGCACATTCTTTAGAACGGTCACATACGAGACTTGGGAACATGGGAAGCTGAGAACATTGTAGGTTTAAAATTGCAAGCGAGAGACCTGGGTTCGATTTCCAGGCAGAGGGCGAAACCTTGGGCAAGTTTCCTTACTCCACACAGAGCCTAATAATAATCCCTCCAAAAAAACAAAACAATAATAAATTGGTCATTTTCAATCCACGACTGTTTGTGGGACACTTCTGTGCGCAATTGGCTGCCACGTTTCGCCCACAAATATACAGTCGATTCACTTTACAGTCTATTCTGTGAAGCGCTTTGAGACGTTGAGAAGACGTGAAAAGCGCTATATCAAATGCAAGGATTATTATTATAAAATGCATCATTTACTGACCCCTTAACACATTTATATTTTGGGCAAAGATAAATAGGCCGTTACCTTTTATCCTACGGCCGTTCAATGCAATTGAAACTATTCTTTGACCAAATCAATAGGTCCCACTGATTGGGATTGAGTGAAAAGCATGACATGTACAAAATAATAAAATGTAGAGGCAACCTTTATTTTTTCCTAGTTACAAATTAAACCCATGTTCACTCCAGAAAATACTATACATATTTTACAATTTTAAAATATTAGAGCTCAAATGTATAACATTCACACTGACTATTTGAATGGATGTCTTGTGCTTAATCTTCAATTAAACCTATACCACTATCATAGCAATTTGCTTGGGTAATGTGTTCAAAACTTTCTTTCCGTTCATGTGAACAAGCTGGCAATTAGAAGTAATACTTTGAGTGACTTTGCAGCTATAACTTAGAAGCTTTTGCATATGTAAATTAGAAGCACAATGATATTGCTATCTGGACTGCTATACTGCTTGTGATTTGTTTTTCTTCCCCATTCATGGAATTGGCTCGCTGACAGACATGCCTCCAGTGTGGAAAAAAACATTGAAAGCGAATTCACCTGGATTGCACTCACTTTCGCCCACAAAATATACAGTCAATTCACTCTACAGTATAATCTGTGAAGCACTTTGAAGACGATAAGGCGCTAGCTATATCAAAGGCAAGTATTATTATTACATTGAATCTTCTAGTCAATATAAAGTCCTCCTGTTTGGAGAAGTGTTGAACTGTTGTTCAACACAATTTACACTTATATCGTGTCGTGCCCTCCACGTAGGGTAGTGTCTCTGTGCTTAACAGTGGTGGAGCCTGACTCCGAGTTAGGGGGTGGGTGGGATGGGGGGTGACTGTAAGCATGGTCAAAAAGGTTTTCAGGCTGGACTCAAAAAAGGGCAGGGGGCAGGCGGAGAGATTGAGGGAGAGTGTTTCAGTTTTGGGGCAGTGGCTGAAAGCGCAATGGTGAGGCGGAAGGTGTGAGGGACAAGTAGGAGACCGGTTGCTAGTCCAGCGGAGGTGCCAGGTGGTGAATTGGAGGGTGAGGATGTTGGAGAGAGAGGGAGGTGCCAGAGTGAATGGAATGTGGGCAGCTGAGTTTTAAATGAGTTGGATCTTGTGAATGTTGGAGCTGGGGAGACCGGAGAGGTCGGAGTAATCCAAGTGGGAGGTGACAAGGGTTTGGGCTACATTTGGGATAAGATACGGTCTGAGGTGGGCAATGAGGTGGAGGAATGTTTATCCATTTGATGAACAGGTTCCACTGTTTAAGAACAGTCGCTTTTGAAAATTTTGGGTGGAAATATTGTTCAGTTTAGTAAAGGTTATTTTCCATGAATTTGACAAAGTAGCCATTTCAAAAGCATTCATACTTCGATGTTTTCCCAGTTAATCGGAATGACCCGATATTTTAACATGATCATTTGAGTTAAGCAATTTGTGAACGGTTATCTCACCACTGGGTACATGTTACCATGGAAACTTTTTTCCCAGCCACAAAGACACTAAAGAATCATTACGAGGCATTTAGGTGATAAGAACCAAGCTGTTTCAAAGAGTAATTTGAATTCCTCCGATTACTGTAGTTGCTGCCATGTAAACTGCATTTTCATAACAATTCACTGGGTTGATTTTTCAGTTCTGTTCACCAACACTGGGTTTGATGGTAATAATTACAGACCAGAACACACAATAGGGAATTACTGCTTTGCACTCAATTATGGTATTGTAATCAAAGATTAATCATCCCTGCAGTTCAGTGATTGTCAGTATATGTATCAATAAATACAGCTTTACATAGCTCGACCTAAAACTAATCTGTGGACAAGAAGACAACCTTAACAGTAAGCAGAGGAATTATCCCCATTTCTGTAAATGATAAGACTTCTGTAACTGCAGTGCTCAAGTGTTATACACCTTTCGCCTTTGTGAAAGTGGAGCTGAACCTGCAATTATTTTTCAATGTAAAGGTTTTATATTCCCCCCTCCCCCACCCAAGGTAAGCTGCTGCTGTTGTACCGGGATATGATTTTTGTAAGAAGTTCCCTTTTAGACTTGTGCTTCTCGTGTTATTTGTGGTTGCTGCTGGCTGCCCTGCGGTCTGTTGCCATCCCCTCCTCTGCACTAAAATCACCTGGCAACTTCCTGCCTAAAAATACCTCGTCATAGCAAATGAAGGAACACACACCTGAAACATTAACATTACATTTTTTTTAGGCGCCCACCTGGAGCCATAATTAAACTGACATTTCCAGGTGATATCGGGCTTCAATAAGGAATTTGAACAGAGGATTGGATTCGGGATGTTAAACACATCATCTTCCCCTCCTCCCCTTCCCTCAATAACCTGCGGAAAGGTGGGAGGATTTTCCAGCCCCACTGGCTTTTGCTGCAAACTGAGCTCATCGCACACGGCAATGAGTCTCCATTGAAGAGATATCATTTTTTTCACAATTAACACAATTGAATATTGCTGCCAGAATTTGATGCTGCCTTTTTAAAACTCAAGACAAAATGTGAGACCTGTAATAATGGATGGAGGTACACAGTTTACTACACTGAGTGACTCAGTGAGGAAAATGTTTTTTGACCAAAATATAAAGGAGGCAATGACACCAGTAACAAATAGAATACTTTCAGAAGAGAAATCAATAACATCCAAAACTGACAATGAAGGCTAAAATTGAATAATCCAAGACAGCACTGAAAAATTTGCGTGGATTAAACGATGTAGAAAAACACTGGGGAATGAGTTACACTGCGAGTTAAAGCTGTGGATAGGGGGAAAAAACAACCTCATTGCTCTGCACAGTAACATTTAAGATCAAAGGCTGCAAGTAGGCAATATGTTCTCAAGCCAATACCTCACCAGCCAGCAAAGATACCCATGAATGATTCTGATTGTTTCCTTGTGGGGAAGCGCTTTCCTATTGTTCAGCAAGGCACCTTCTTCCAATTACAGGAAAGAGATGGAGAATCATTCTCCTCTCTGGCACAGCCCCAAATTACTGACCACCTGATAATGTCTCCGTTCATTAGTTGTTAAATTACAATATAACTTCTGATTTCAATAGCATAACTAACAGTGTATACAGTAGAGCAGTAGCACCAGATAAGTATTGTCAATTAAAGAATAAGTTCACAGGGATACAAATGCTAGTTTATAGATCTGTACAAACATAATATTTAAAAATATAGAAAAATTGTCCAATATTCTGGGTTAGGGTTTAAGGGTCGAGACTGCTATAGCACCCAGAATGGTTTCACAATCTTTTCTAAAAAAACTCTTGTTGTCAAATTGAATAGTTTTGATCTAAAATATGCAGGCCAAGAAATTGGCAGTCATATTTTCTCAAGTATAAATACAATATTAGGAGTGCAAACGGGAGCGTTGTAAGAGGAGCTACAGAATGAGTCTTCCACAACTCCGCGTCAGGACAGGTCACTGAGGTTTAATTCAGGCGGGCTATCAGAAAGTCCCAAGTTCACACTGACATCAGAGTCATTTGATTGTCTTTCACTGTCCTCCAGGGTCGAGGTAGAGATGCCGCTGGTGGTTCTCCTGGCACCTGTATTGAAGCAACAAGTTACTTTTGAGTTCATTGACCTAATTCACCAGCATACAAGCTTGTTCTGCTGGTCAACAAAGCAACCAAGAGCAAGGGCTGAAACATCCCATTTGATCACCATTTGGGAGAGAGACACTTTGCAGCTTTCAGTAGTTTGCATATTAAATAAATGGTCAAAGAGTAGATGTGCAATTGTTGCAAATTCCCAGATGGAAACAAGGCAAAAATTACAAGACTCAATCAAGAGTTATAAATGTACATTACATTTCAGGGGCTCAATGGCAGGCTGCCAAAATAAAAACATATTGATCATATCTGTTATTGTAATGACAGTGACTATTATATTTGGAAACAGTGCATCTCACTGAAAAGAACTACCTCAACCCTCCTTGTTTCAGTGAATGTGCAATCTAATCCACCATTTTCTGGGAGATTTAGTTATCATTTCACTGTCTAAACTACACAGATGGTGTCCTAAATTTGCCACAGAGTGCAGGTTTTTCAATAAGTACAAAACTGTGAAAAGAGACTAAATGAAATTCAGCAAGACTTCACTTGGCATAACAAAGTATAGAACCAGAAATTAAGAAATGTAGAGACAAAATAACAAAAAGGAAAAATGCGAAGTACTCAGAACATAGTGCATTTAACTAACCAGAAACTTAAACTCATTGACCTTTTTATTCATTAAAATGGCAATTGCAAATTTTCCATGGACTCTGTGCCTGCTAGAGATCTCAGATTCCTAGCCTAGACATTTACGTCAATGAAACGCTTTGAGATGTTATCCTACATGAAAGACGCTATATAAAGGCAAAATTGTTATTCAATACCTGGCTGGATCTCAATCGCCCACCCTGCATGTTGGCAAGGATAAAAGTAGCTGTTTATTCACACGGTATGTGTAACACATGCAAATTTCTGAAATGTGAAAATTCTTGACTCGAGGACAAACTCCACGCTGCAAGTTAAAATTTCACAAGCGAGATATCACACAAAAGCACTGCCAAGGAAATTCTGTTCAGGGGAAATGTATAATTAAAGAGAAAAGCTTAGAAATGCAAGGACAAATGAAACTGCAACTGACTATGGGGCTAATTTTGTCATTACTTCCCTCCACACCCCAGGTACACCGCAATCTACTAAACATCACATTTTTAAAAAATATATATATATATCTATAAATATATAAAGAAAAATTAAAAATGGCTCAAATTGCAGGAATTTAGGAATTCTATTGAATCCCTCATCTCACTAATTTTAAGGGAAAGCTCACAGAAATTATAAATTATACTTGGCTCCAAGAACTGCAAACTTCAAGCTTCTCATATTAAATATTTATGTTTTAGTCTGTAATTGTTTTTTTTCTTGCACCAACTGCTGTCCCACATGTCAATGAGACACAGAATGTGCCCAGGGTTGCTCATTACGTGGGGGTGTTGGATAGTTGGACCAGATGAATAATGACACATTTTATGAAAAAATTAAAACCGTATGAGGGATGATGTAAAGCTTTCGCACCCTGCTTTCCTTTTCCTCCAGATATTTTTGATTAGCCCATTATCAAGGAGTAAAGCGTTTGGGCACAGAAATGCATCCGTTACCACATACTATCAATGCAACTTAACCAGGATTTCAGTTTTGCACAAGAATAAATTTCTCCCATTCTAGGCATACTTTGCCTCAGCAGCTGAAATTTACAACTGATGTTGAAATTTGTACATATCTCCAGAGCTGTAGAATTTGCAGTCTGCCATATTCCTACATCCATTAACATCTGCTCAGGTGTCTAGGGTTGCTTCATGTCTTCACAACCTACATTCACTGGAGAAGTTCATTACTAGGAACACTCTTGAAAATTTGGGAAGATGCATTATTAACCGACCATACTGAAACTCATAAAAGCTGAAGTCACATTTTGGAAACAAATTTCTAATAGCTTAATGGATGCAAGCTTTGGAATTCAAGGGGATGGCAGATATGGAAGAATGTATAAACAGTAGGAAATGGTAGGTGAGGAGATTAAATGATGTTAGGATATGTGAATTGAGGCGATTGGGAACACTTATATTACTTGAGCAAAATTCAATCACAATTTACATTAAACATTTCAAGAAGATAGTTTCACTAAGTTTTCCCAGGGATGCCTTGGGTTATTCAACGAGCACATTAATGAAGATTAAACTGTTGGGATACTAATTGGCAGGAAGAAATGAAGGCTTTGACTTCAGATTGTACATTTCTTAAGGAATACACCCAAAAGGATTGGTAAAAGGCAAGTTTCCTCCGTCTGGATAGAAGTTGGAAAACTTGCAACATTCCCCTACATTCCCCCTTCCCTCAAAATGTTTTTTACAATGAAATCCCTCACAATACTCAAACTAAGATGGAGAATGATTCAATCACAATTCAATCATAAAATTCTCCCTAGTGATAGTCAATACTGCTGTGATGATCAGATCAGAAGTGCTTGCAAATCATTTTGAAATTACTTTGAATGGGATGCTTATTGCATAATCTTGTACCTCTGCTGAAACCCAGAAAGAGGAATGCATTCAGAACAACACTTGAGCTCCGAACGTATGTTAGTGAGAATAGAATACTTTACCTTTTTTATTTTGCTTAAATGAATCAAGGTCTTGTGAACAAGTGAAATCATCATCTGAGCTGATGTCTACCAGACTCAGGGTGTAACTGAAATCTGAGTCGGAATCTTCATTGAGTGATTGGGCTTTATGCTTCTTCTTTCGATATCGTTTTTCTTTTGTGTCTGGAAATGAAGAATCTATTCAGAGAATAGCGGACATGCTGTGTGCCAGTAAAATGATGTAGGAACGGAAATGTTTGTTCTTGTGGATATTTGTGCAGTAGCCAGTACAACATTTGTACTCAGAAATCATTAAAGCTAAAAACAAACCTACTGTGTATATATGCACACTGTAGCTATTCATCAGAAGAGGGAATACTATTGATTTTCTTTCCGTGGATTCTGAGTGAGATGTCCTCATTGTTTGACGACAGAGCCAAAGCTAGAGATTGGAGTGATGGAATCCTACAGCAACAAACACTCTTTTTCTCGCTTACATTTCTCAACCCAGTCAATACAAGTGTCCTACCGCATGCTGAAACTTCCATCCAGTAGATCACAAGGTTGGAGTCATGAGAGAAGCCCATTAGTTCACAGTGAAGCTTATGTCAATCATGAAGCAGCTCAGACACTTCAATCAGTATGCAGAACAGTAAAATTTATGGATCTGCATTTGCTTACTGGGCTCCCAATTACTCATCCCATAAATACAGTGGTCGACTGCACTTAGTTGCTTAAATATGGCTACCTTGAATAGTAGACTTCAGAACTGAGCAATAACCCCTAAATTTAAAGTGATCCATGCAGTTACCTACCTAGACGTCATATACATTATTAAAATAATAATGGGTGGATGAATGGGAGTGATGATAAATGTTAGTGGGGGCTGGGGAGGAAGCATCTAGAGTGTCTGCTTATACTCAACACAAATACTCCAGCTCCAAAGTTTCAACATCTGAAGTTTCATACTAAATGTACATCAGACTCACTCACTCAACAGTACAAATCCAGCAGAAATAGATCCAAGATCAGCAGAAAGAGAACCTGGTTAAAGATCTGGTACTCACTTGTGCCTCCCGGTTTGGATGGTGTACTGGTCAGATGGTCACCAAGATGAAGGTCTGTCAATTGCTTCTTCAAGCCAGCAACTGCAGATCTGGAGAAACATTCAGCTTACAAATTCAGCAGTTAAAAACACAGAAAATAATAATATACATCATGGAATACTACCTTTTTATACAAGTATTCATCAAAAAAGTACTTCCTCATAACAATGGTCCTGTGTGTACCAAGGCTTCAGTGCCTTGGGATGTCCTCTCGGCATGAAAGGCGCTATACAAATGTAATTTGTTGTTGTTGACTAGCTGGCTGGTAGATTCCCAGAGTGCTTGAGAGGTGTGCCTTTATGTCATATCTATTCAAAATCAGTTGTCCTTTAAGTGCTAGGTTTAACAGTTTTAGCAAACTTCAATAGGTGTAGGTTTTTGTGCAAAGTGAATTGATTAATTCTGGCTAGATTAAACACCCTTGAGTAAATACTACCCACTTGACATGCGTAAGTTCCTGTTCAGTATATTCCCGTTCATGAATTGATCGATTAAAGTTGAGACAATGTGATTGATATTTGTTCATTAGTTCTCCCAAGGTCTACAAGAAAAAGGTAAACAAGACAAAGGAATAAGACATTCATAATCAATATTGAGGAGTTACAACACGTCTCCCCTTTTATTGAAAAAAATGGTGAGTAATTCCACTTTTCAGAGTTCCAGATTTCCTTGCACACTCTGACCCTGAATTTAACCCTAGTACTCGATTTCACTGGAAGTGTATCACAATGCTATAAACTGACTTGTGCTGGAACTTGCGTTTTAATGGGATTGGATTATAAACTTTATAATGAGGTTGGGTCAGACTACAGTATTTACAAAAACAATCAGCATTCACAATTAGCCCTTTTCAAATGAATTTATAAAGACTGTTTAATAATGTAGGCAGAATTCGTCAGATGTGTCAATCTTTAATAAATACACTTATATTTGCTCTCCAAGCTATAGATCCCAAACGGCACATATAGATTTCAAAAATCTTGCACAATTCAAATATCAAGAAAGAAGACCTAATAAGGGACTTTATTTTGAAATAGTTCAATTTAAGTTTACCATAATCGGTGGTATTATGGTACCAGTTGCAATGCCTACTGGTATGGACACAATTTTATTCATTCCTTCACTCAATTGCAGACAATAAAATCTTCAGTCATCTTAAAGGACAATGGTGTTGTGATATTAGATCAAAGTAAACTTTCATTTTGAATGGAATTTTTTTCTTCAACTTTTTAAACAAAGAATTAAAAGATACAATTCAACACTAATTACAAGCCTCGCAAAGGCTGATGTGGGAATGAGAGAGAGAAAAAAATCACACTTATGCAGAGATTCTCTGTTCTAAAATACCATCATGTAAATAATAATCCTTATAATAACTACCCTTGCATTTGCTATAGCGCTTTTCACGTCTTCTAGAAGTCTCAAAGTGCTTCACAGAATATACTGTAAAGTGAATTAACTGTATATTTGTGGGCAAAACGCGGCAGCCAATGTAGAACAGGAGCAACAGCATCCTCTGGTGGTAAAATAAAATACACAATTTCCAGAATCATTTATTCTTGATAGCTTCTCCATAGTCTTAAATTTGGCTCTGTTCTGAGGACCTGTATCCACAGAAAATGGGCACAGAGTGCTTTAACAAATTGCATGTAAAAATATCAACAGCTAGAGCAATGGAGAATTCATTACATCATTCTAGGAGAGATCCCAGAACTGAAAGAAGTCTTCACTGTGGCACCCAGATTTTCTTTAGCGAATAGTACATACAACCCTGTGATGAGTATTGTAATTTAAAACAAAAATCTAAGCCTGTTGATACACTGGCTAAGGTGACCATAGTCATTAAATAGACAGTTGAGAAATCTCTAGTATCCTCCACATTAAGGATTCAACCATTCCTTGTTTAAAAAATAATCCCAAACTATTCAGAAGTGAAAGCTTAATTACAATTCCTTCCAACCATTTGTGTTTAAAAGGGTTCCCAATAGATGGAAGTAGCCTTATAAGGGGATGGAATTGAAACAAAGCATAAGGGAATTTTTATTTGGGAGTCAATTAAAAAGGTTTCTTTCCTCAGAATGTCTTTAACTTCTGCACAAGGCAACCTGGCTGGGTTGAGTGAGGTGCACATGGTCACCATGGATACAAACCCATATCCTACTGCATTGTGCTTTTGTTTCTGAGTACATGAATGTACTAAAATGTCTTTAATCTACTAATATGAGTTAGAGAATAAATAGTCAGCATGACTCAGAGAAAGACAAGGGCAAGATCTACGACTTTACTATTATGGGTCAATTTATTTCAAACTCACCGATTGATTGCAATTGTGCCTTCAGAACTACAGCAGCTGGTTTTGAACGAAACACCACTTACTCTTATATATAAAACCTCAGCCTTTAATTAATTAAAGCTTCTTGAAGCTTGGGGGAAAAAGATGGGCGTATATTAAGCACTTTGTTTTCACATATTCTGGCACGTGAACTGCAAGGTAAGCAAAAGCAGAGCAGCCTTTTTGAACAGCATTAATTGGTAGCTAATGTTCTCTGTACAGTATTGAATTGTTTCATGTCTCCACCTGCTCTGCCCCACCATCAGCCGCAACTCTTCCCTCTCTGCCTTCAAATCCCTCCTGAAGTCCTACCTCTTTGACTGTGCTTTCAGTCAACCCAGCCAGATCTCTCTCCTGCTCAGTTGTTGTAAAGTACTTTACATCAAGGCCACTATCTAAGGGTAAATCACTGTTATTATTTCACTTGATTTAGACAGAATGTGTCTGCTGATTTTAATCCATGTAAACAGTAATTTTGAACTGAAGGCAAAATAAAAGAAATTGGCTGTCCAAAAACATGGTAATTCTTTGAAATTTTACAGAGTTGATATTTCCCAAGTCGGTTAATCTGTCCTGCTGCTTTATTCAGTGATAGTTGTGTTTCATTTCTATTTTGGATAAAAACTAGCGTTTCAAAACATTTCAGAGAAGTACAAAAACATTTATTGAAGGCAATGTAAATTCCAAAAGATTATGCTCATATTTGTGGTGCTCTACCTTATTATCTCTCTCAAGTGATCGCTTGAGGTCCTTTGTTTCAGAAATCTGATTCTGCAGATCCTCCTCCTGTCTCCCTAATAAACAGTGCACACGTAATGAATTAGAAACAGAAACCTTTAGCGTTACGTTTTGTTGGCAGAAATTGGTATAAAAGGGGTTAAGTTTAGCTTGTGGCTTTTTTAAACTAAAGCCATCACTGAATTACAAACCAACAATATTTTCCAATAATTTTATGCTGGAATACGTTTTGCGGTTTGGAGTCCAGGGAAAATGAGAGAACCTTTTTTCCCAGAAATGCTTTAGTTTTGAATTTTCAACAAACAACTGGCTAAAAGGATAGCATTCTGAGGAGGCCTATACATGTATCAGAAAAGAGAAAACATGCAAACTATTTGAACATTAGTAATACTACTAGTACTCAATTGAGTATCTCATTACAGAAGTGTATCCATGTTAATTATGACCACAATAACATACATTAAAAGAGATTTGGTCCTTGCCCTCTGTGCCATAATATAGGGTTTGTCTACTCATCCCTACGAACAGCATTTCAGGAAAGGAGATCACACTTGAATTAATTCGAGTCTGGGTTCAGAGAGACACACACACACAAGATTGAATGAACTGCAATTTGAAGGTTAATGAGGTAGCCCCCACCCAAGAAGATTTCAACAAAGAGTCCTGAATGAAAGAGTTTGGAGGAAGGTCAGTGCTAATCATAGGATAAACTCTTTTAATAGTGCCGCTCCAGTTCAGTGGAATCTGGAGAGGTCACATTTGTGGAAGTGGTCACTAGTTCCTCACAGCCTCTTTAACGTGTTAAGTAGAGCAGGATTTCTGTGGTCGAGCCAGACACAATGCAAGATTATTCAGTCATTTATAGATCTGGCAGTAATGAAAAACAAATGCTAATCATTCCTCCTTTGAATCTGGTTTCTCCTAGTCCTCTCTCTCTCCCTCCCCAGGGCTCTCTTCTTTCCCATACTCCCCAAAAAGTGAATTCTGTAGCCAAGAAAAAAAAGCAAAGGCCCCAAACACAACAGCTATTCATAGACTAAATGCAGAACCACCCCCCTCCCCCGAATTAATTCAAAACATTACTATACTTACGTTGTTTGTGCTTCAGGTTATCAATCTCTCTTCTAAGCGATTCAAATTCTTCATAAAGCTCTCTCTTACTGTGAATGAAACATACAATTATAATAAGTATTCAGTGCTATCATTTAAGGAAGAATGCATCTCTTAAGGGTAATCATTATTACTTACTCATGAATCAAAATTCATTGATCAGTAGAGAAACTAGATTATGAATTCTGGATTGTGGCCTGTTTTTCCTCAATCCAACGAGTACTGGCTAATAGATTTTCATAGATTCATAGAATGTTACGGCACAGAAGGAGGCCATTCGGCCCATCGAGTCTGTGCGGCTCTTTGACAGAGCAAATCACTTTCACTAACCCCAATCACCAGCTTTCTCCCCATAACCCTGCAAACCCGTCTTCCCCCGATACCTGTCCAGTTCTTTCTTAAAAGCTGTTATCGAATCGGACTTCACTGCCCTTTCGGGCAGATCATTCCAAATTCGAACAGCTCACTGAGTGAAAAAATTTCTTCTAACCTCCCCTCTGCTTCTTTTGGTAGATATCTTAAGACTGTGACCACAGGTCACAGACACACCTACCAGTGGAAACAGCTTTTCCCTATCTCGCCTGTCAAAACCTTCCATGATCTTGAAGACCTCTATCAGGTCCCCGCGTAACCTTCTCTGCTCTAATGGGAAAAGTCCGAACTTCTCCACTGTCCTCATAGCTAAGGTTCCCCATTCCTGGTATCATTCTCGTGAATCTCCTCTGCACCCTTTCCAGTGCCTTAATGTCCTTCCTGAAGTAAGGTGCCCAGAACTGGACACAGTACTCCAGCTGAGGCCTAACCAGTGTTTTGTATAGATTAACCATAACTTCCCTACTCTTATACTCTATGCCCCTACTAATAAAGCTCAGTACACCAAATGCCTTTTTTACTGCCTTATCTACCTGCCCCACTACCTTTAATGATTCGCTTACTTGAACACCCAGATCTCTTTGTACGTTCACCCCCCTTAAGATTGAGCTACCAAGTCTATATTGCCTCCTATCATTTTTCCTTTCCTATATCACAAGACCAGTCTGGATGAAGCAGGGCCTTCAGCCTATCTGATCTCAACCTTCCAGAACATCCAGACTACCATCCCATCACAGCATCAAGCTGCTTATTTAAATGAATCTAGTCTCCCGGCTTCTACCGCTTTTCCTGGCAATCTGTTCCAATCGTTGAGATTACTACCTTGGGCACAAACCTATTCCTACCTTTCACGAACCTCTTGCATCACATTAGTAATTGTAGTCGACCCATGACTAAAGCCTCCATCTCGTTGCCGTTGTACCTGCTCGCGCAAGCTATAAATTTCATTTGAGACTTCCCTCCGCCATTCCTCCATCTTTCTCTCCAGTTGGAAATCCAAACTTCTGTCGTCGGGTCGACTATGAATTCGACGAATCTCCTCTGCATCAGAATAGCAAATCAGTGAATGAATCAGTAATCAATATGAAAGATAGTCAAGTTATTCTCTTGATAAAGGGTTTACCTTCTAATGATCTAATCTTCTGTTGTTGGTACTCCTTTTCAGCCTCAACTCTCATTAAGTTTTGATGCAAAGATTGAATGGCCTAGAAGGCAAGAAAATAATAATCATTCGGTCACTCAATCCATGACTGTTGTTTCGTCCAGAAAATATAGTCAATTAAGTTTACAGCATATTTTGTGAAGCATGTCTTGAACACATAAGGCGCTATATATGCGAGGATTATTGTCATTATTATTACCTCTACTGAATAACTGAGCAGTGCCTAGGGCAGAGCAGTGCCAGAAATTCCTGCACAAAACAGCAGGCAATAAACATGCTACATCTTTCCATTCAGACAGCTGCCAGTTGTAGGTTTTCCTTCAGTTGCTTCATAAAGTATCGTATGGTAACCAAACACAGTGATAGAAAACACTAGGTTTACCCTTCCTTGGGATTGCAGCTTCCTGTAGATGTCTGTTAATTCTTCCCTGGTTATTGTAGGGTTCAGTGTATCTGAATAGGAGTTCAAGGGTTCCACAAAGACAGGTATAGCATCACTGAAATGGATATTTCTTGTGTCTATTTTGGCAAGCATATCATCTAAAAAAGAAAAAGATTCAAAATAGAAAATGGGATTAACACAGTATGGAGGCATCAGTTCTTTGCAAGTTAAATTTTGTAGGGTTGCGAGTAAAACTCTCTAAGGTAGCACAATGGTATTTTGTTGCTAGATTTCCAAAGATTAATCCACTATTGCATGTTTGGTCTGTTTATTTTGGAAATAAATTAAAACACCGTTCCCTCAATGACATGTTCATGATCTTGGTCAAGAGGTTCAAAAGACATTGAATGGAAAATTTCCTTTACACTGAAGTAAGTTTTGAAACACTTTTGAAAGCAAATATCACTAATAAAGATCTAACTTCAAATAAATATACTCACCTTTTGTACAATACCCAGCAGTATTCAATCTTTGCTGTTAAACAAACAAGAATAGTAAATTTACAGTTAATGACCCACTTTTTTTAAAGTCAGTGCTATTATATTCAGTGCCTTGGGATGTCCTCATGGTGTGAAAGATGCTACACAAATGTGATTTTGTGTTGTATACAGTGGTATCCAAATTGAATAATATTGGTTGAGTGTGCTTTTAAGTCTAAATATTAATATCCAATCAGAGGGAGCTGCCAAAGAAAGGCCATGTGTTTGCTTTCCTGTTGAAGGCAGCAACAAAAATAACAACTTGCATTTATATAGCACCCTCCACGCCAGCTGGCGTCCCAGAGCACTTAACAGTGGTGGAGGCCGATGCACAGCCAGAGGGAGGGGGAAGTTGACCATAGGTACAGTTGAAGAGGAAGGTCTTTCTTAAACACAACCTGAAATGGGGAAAGAGAGGGAAGGGCAAAGGGATTGAGGGAGGGAGTTCCATAGCTTTGGGGCGAAGTGGCTGAAGGCACGGCCGCCGATAGTGGAACAGAAGATTCGAGGGACAAGGAGGGGGCTGGAGCCAGTAGAGCGGAAGCAGCGGGTACTGCTGTGGGGAGAGAGGAGGTTAGAGAGATAAGAGGTGCTAAACCGTGGAGGGATTTAAACACTAGAGTGAGGATCCTGAAGTCAATTTGCTCTGGGACAGGGAGCCAGTGGAGTTTGGCAAGGACTAGGGTAATCAGGGTGCAGAGTTTAGTACGGGTGAGAATGCGGGCAGCGGAGTTTTGGATGAGGAGCGAGGGTGCTCGTGTAGTACGAGCAGGTGACTCGTTCCCAGACTTCTCAAAAGAACTAAACGAGCAGTACATATTAATACCACCATGACCACACTCACCTTAATCTTTGCAACATTGCTGTCGGTGTCATTTAGTATGGAATTCAGCTTCATGTCCCAGTTCATTACTGCTATACGGCAAGTACTGCTAATGTAAGACACACACCAGTGAGCATATTCACTAAACAATACCTCCCTACACCTCGATTCCCGGCCAGGGAGAAACGTTAGGCAAGGTTCCTGACTCCACATACACACACACACACACACATCTCTGTTCACTAGTTCCCAGGCAGAGGGCGAAACCTTGGGCAAGTTTCCTTACTCCACACAGAGCCTAATAATAATCCCTCCAAAACAAAACAATAATAAAGTGGTCATTTTCAATCCATAACTGTGTGTGGGACATTGCTGTGCGCAATTGACTGCCGCGTTCGCCCACAAATATACAGTCAATTCACTTTCCAGTATATTCTGTGAAGCGCTTTGGGACGTCCTCCCGACGTGAAAAGCGCTATATCAAATGCGAGGATTATTACTATTATTATTGTGCAGCGCTATGAGACGCTGTTTGGCGTGGAGGGCGCTAATAGAAATCCAAGTTTTTTTTCCGTGGCTGATCGCTTTTCCGGAGGTGATAATAAATCCCTCGGCCCACGACCGTTCCTGGGGGAGGTCGGCCTGCGCAGTGGGCTGCCGCGGCTCGCCCGCAAAACACACAGTCACTACGCTTGACGGTATATTCCCGTGAGACGTGTCGAAAAGGCGTAAATAAAGCGCTGCGTCAAACGCAAGCACTATCATTTCATATTTTATCATTAAAGAACCCCCTCCCCTCCCCTTCCCCCCCCCGCCTCCCCTCCCCCTTGTGCCCTTCCCCCACAACCTTACACACCCCCCCCACCCCACACCCTTCTCCCCCCCCCCCCACGACCCCAGAGTCGCCTCCAACCCGGGGGGAGACGATCTTGTCGAGTTACATCTCAGGTAAGTCCGTTTGAAGCGGCCACAGGAGGGGTGAGGGAGGGAGGGAGGGATGGCGGGCGGGGGGCGGTCGCCATGGTGACCAGTGTGAGGGGGAAGACCAGCGCCTGGTGAACCCGCAGCAACTTCGTTCACATCAGCAATACGACCGCGTGTATATTAATAGCTCCCTCTCCTCCTCCCCTCACAGTCACTCTTTACTCCCATCTCGTTCCCCACCGCCCTGAGGAACCGGGAACATTCCGTCACTCTCCCTCTCACTCACTCACTCACTCACCAACGGTGTCCCTGAGTTTGAAATGGCGTCGCTGGGGCGCTGCGGGCGTCACGACGTCACGGCGTCCCTCGCGCGGTGCGCACTGGGGCTTGTAGTTCTTTTTTTTTTGGAGGGGGGCGTTCGTCCAGCCTGTACTGCAGTGACGTGCCGCGGGGCACCCTGGGATTTGAAGTTCTCCCCCCCCCCCGCCCTCCCTCCCTCGCGGACTCGGCCGGAAGTGACGCGTGACGTGGGCGGCGAGGCGAGGCGAGGCGAGCGTGCGACATGGCGGTGGCGGACGCGGTGGCGCAGCGGCTGCGCGAGCTGCTGACTCCCGGCGGCTTCGAGTGTCACCCGTTCAAGGTACCTCAGCGGCGGCCGCCCGGGTCGGGCCTTCTCCATCTGCCCCACCCCCACCCCTCCCCACCCCCGGGGGCGGAGGGGCAGACGAGGGGGAGGGTCCCACAGACAGAGACCGTCATATAATATTCACTATCAAATACGATAATCATAATAATAATCACTGCATTTGATATGGCGCAGCCCTGCGGTCGGAGCCCTCGCCTCGCCTCGCCGTGGGGGGGTGTGGGAGAGAGAGGGTCCCCGGGTTCGAGTCCCGGGACACGTCGGCCAAGTTTCCTTTACACCACGCGCCTGCGAACACGCTCCCGCGCACAAACACGCGCTCACACACACACGCTCGCACACACACACGCTCCCGCGCGCACACACACACACACTCACACACGCTCCCGTGCGCGCACACACACACACACGCGCTCGCACACACGCGCTCGCACACACACGCGCTCGCACACACACGCTCACACACACACGCGCTCGCACACACACGCTCACACACACACGCGCTCGCACACACACGCTCACACACACACGCGCTCGCACACGCGCGCCAGCACGCGCGCTCGCACACACACGCTCACGCGCTCGCACACGCGTTCGCACACGCGCTCAAACACACGCTCATGCGCTCGCACACGCGCGCTCGCACACGCGTTCGCACACACACGCGCTCGCACACACGCGCTCGCACGCACATGCACACACGCGCGCTCGCGCGCGGGCCTCTGGTGGCCTGGCAGGCGGTAGGAGCCCGGCCGTCAAGTCGATCCGCTTCCGAAAAAAATAATGACGATAATGATAATAATTCGGTCACTTCGATCCGCGACTGTTCGTGGGGACGTCGCCGGCCCCAGTTGGCTGCCGCGTTTCGCCCGCACAGAAACGCACGCAGCCACTACACTGTGCCGCATATTATAATAATAATAATAATCCTCGCATTTGATATAGCGCTTTTCACGTCGGGAGGACGTCCCAAAGCGCTTCACAGAACGCACTGTAAAGTGAATTGACTGTATATTTGTGGGCGAACGCGGCAGCCAATTGCGCACAGCAATGTCCCACAAACAGTCGTAGATTGAAAATGACCAATTTATTATTGTTTTTGGTTTTGGAGGATTATTATTAGGCTCTGTGTGGAGTAAGGAAACTTGCTCGAGGTTTCGCCCTCTGCCTGGAATTGAACTCAGGTCTCTCGCTTGCAAAGCGAGTGCTCTAACCACTGAGCTACAGGACTCCACGTATATTCTGTGAAGCGCTTTGAGACGTCTCGAAGACGGAGATAAGGCACGTGATAAACACAAACATAATTATTAATGTTGTGTAAATCCCCCTGACATGAAAAGTGCTGATGTACCTCTATTAAATGCAAAGCCCATTAGGCTTATTATTAAACCCCCCAATGCAGAGATTTACAAATACTGTGTAAATGCCTTTGTAATCCTATTATTACTTTATTTATTTGTAGATTGGTTGGTATAATGCCATCCTGCAGCCCACCTTCCACCTCAAATACCCAGATGACACTTTGGCTTTTGTTGTCCTCAGCACACCGCAGATGTATGAGAAGTCCTTTAAGCCATTCATTATTAGCAAGCAATTCGCGGGTGTCCGAGACCCCATCGATGAATGTGTCGCTCAATATTTTTTTCTCGTGAAAGAGGTAAAGGGGAGATATTGTTCTTGAACTCTCATATGTTTATAAGGAGTTTATTTAAATATATTTTAAACCTGAGGACTCCGATCGCATGTACCATTAAAAAACATTTAATATGTGGGTCACTGATTAAGGTTGGGAATGATAAACTAATTTTGACAATTGGATGTTCTCAACAGGATCAACAGTTTCTTGAGTTACAGAACATTGTGAATAATTTACTGGACTGTTGATACTTTTGTCTTTCTTCCTGGATATCAATCTAATCTGTGATTAGATTGAGGCTTCATCCGGATATTTAGGATCTCACAGTAACCATCTTTCCTTTTCTCACTCTATAGAATCTTTCTGAGCAGAGGATAGAAGCTATCCATGACTTTGAAATACTTCCAAATCGTAGACCAAAGGTTCTGGTGCAAACGGCAGCACATGTGGCTGGAGCAGCCTATTATTATCAGAAAAATAATGTAAAGAAAAACCCCTGGGGAGAAAAGGTAAGAGTGGGACCAGTATCTTCAGTCATGAGGCTTTGGTTTGCCTTGATAAGATCCCTTACTGGAATGCCAATGTGAATTATATTTAAAGGAAACTGAAGGATGACAGCACAGTGATCAGAGCTTTGGAGCTTGAACCCTTGAACTCGTATTGAATTTGTGATATTGCTGTGGGAATAGTTACAATGGAGGATGGGTGATATTTCATAGGGAGAGAAAATTAGGAAGGTCAATCCTGTTTTTAGCAGGTGTTTCAAAGTGGCAAGAGCGTAGACTTGTTAATCTGAAAAATAAACTGTGTTGGCACTTGGCAAAGGGAAAAAAAAATTGATTGAATTTAAAATTTGAGAGAGTCCTTCTGATGGTTTGCTTGGTAAATCCACTGTCCAGAATTTTGTCACCCCAGATAATAATGATAATCATCATCCTTCCATTTGGTATGACACCTTTCATCTTGTGAGGATTTCTGTGAAATGGAGTGACTGTGTATTTGTGGGTGAACACAGAATGAAGAACTACTGTACATGAAACTACAGAACTCCAACATGTTGGAGTGTAAAAATAATAATAATACTTGTATTTGATATAGTGCCTTATGTCGTCGATACCTCTCCAAGTGCTTCATAGGATATACTTGAAAGTGTTTTTGACTGTGTTGTGTGGACAAAACAAATTTGTTCCTCGAACTTCCCACGCAGCAAGTTCCACATATACCATTAATGGAGAAACTGAATTTGTAAGCTGAATGCTTCACCAAAAAGAGTGAGAAAATAATAAAAATAATAATAAAAGTAATAAAATCTCAGAAAAAGTACTGTCCTATGATGTTCTTTTACACCTTCAAGTGACTGTTTATAGCAATCACCATCGCCTTGGAGGTCAGTGGCTGTCCTTTCAGTTTGGGTTATCAGAAGTGGGAGAAGGGAGAAATAAACAATGCCTTTAGAATTTAAAATTATATTTTACAGAAAATCTATGGTGTATGTATTCATCCTCGTTACGGTGGCTGGTTTGCAATAAGAGGAGTCCTCATATTTCAGGATCTGCAGATTCCGTCTCTTGAGCAGAGGCCACCTGTAGATTGTGTTTCAACAAAGGAGAAAATAATCGAACTGCTGGAAAGATTTAATTTCCACTGGAGGGACTGGACTTACCGAGATATCATCGAGGTGGAGGAGAGATACTCTGAAGACCAGAAGCAATACTTTGCTACACCTCCTTCGAAAAGGCTGGAACTACTTGGACTGAAAAATAATTGTCTTTCATATTGAGTTGTGAAAGGAAGATGTATTGAGGGATATGGGGCAAGGGCGGGTAATTGGACTTGAGGTACAGATCAGCCATGATCTTTATAGAATAGTGAAACAGGCTTGAGGGGCTGAATGGCCTACTCCGGTTTCTATGTCTTTATACACTAATCTGTCACTTACAGTGATCTGCTCTTTTTTGAACAGAAAGCCTGTAAGGATCCGTTACTGCTGAATTTATACTGCTATCAATTAGAGGAAACCTAGCAATATAGAATATGTTGAATATAGAAATTATGGGATAATATAGTTCACACTCCTGTTTCAAATGCAAGGATATCAAATGCAAGGATTAGAATAACTTGAATGTGGCTCTAAAAATGAGCAGCCTATGTGTTTTTAGTAGAAATATGTAATATTTAATATATAGTATTTTAAAATTATTTTTGAGAGCTATAGAAATTCTAACAAAGTGGCATAGCAGGTACGTGAGGGGTAAAAAGTAATTTATTAGTCTGTTAGAATGAAGATGTTCAGAACATGTTACAGTATGTAAGAAATACATTATGAAGACCAATGGAATATTACAAGTGAATTTGTTCAACAGCACAATTAGAATAATTTCATTTCCTTTGAATTTCTATAATGTATATGTATACATTATATGTAGCAAAAACTTATTTTGTTATGACTTTGTTATTGGACATTTTACTGAAAAATAATCTCCTGTTTTAACGCAATTGTCACTATTTATTATAGAGTATAAAAAGACAACGACTACAGTTTTATTTCTTGAAATACCTTTATTCTAAAATATTCCAAGCAGCTTCTTAATAGATTTAGTTTAATAAAAAAAAGCAATATAATATTCTAACACATGTATTCATTATCACAAACATTCTTGAAGGGACAGAGCAGCAAGTTACAATTGAGGTTGGAAAAAGATGGTGCAAAACATCCAACACATTTGTAATATTCTCTGCATTGAAAACACAGAGACTGGGACACATGGACACATTTCCACTTTTACATCCTGCATGTGAATAGTCGTTTCCCTTTCATTTCTATTAGTTTATTTTACAAGTTCCTGAGACGTCCTTCGTTACAAAGTGGATCACCTTTTGCATGCAAAACAAATGCCCAATTACCTGATATTGCCTGCATGGAGAGAGAAAAGGTCTTGGGTTTTAGAGAAGTTGACCTAAGGACTCAAAGGTCAAATTTCTAACCCTAATACTGCAGCTTTGTAAATATACTTGGTTGGGAAGGGGAGGTGGAAACATGATATTCGAACTGTTTCATTCCACAAAGCAGAAGTGAATCATTTATGGTGGAAAGGCACACAGATTTGCACACCCCTGCCCGCCCACATGCACACAAACACTCATTGGATGAAAATTAAGCAACTAAAGCAATTAAATTTAATGAACCAAATTAATGAATGTAAACTTCATGAAGACTCAGACACCAAAAGTGGAATGTAAAAATATCAAAAAGAGAAAACTCCATTTCAGCACACAAATCTTACTTAATTGTTCAGGTCTACATTAAAGATCTACAATCCAGTTTGTCTACAATGATCGCCAAACAAAAGCAATCATCAAACAATGCCATACTGTTAAGAACTTAATTCTGAAAATGAGCGGCAAAACACTCAAGTTTCCAATGACGATCACAATGCTAAGTAGAGTTCTATAACCATTGTTTTGAAACTAAATATTTTAATATAATAATAATAATAATCCTTGCATTTGATATAGCGCTTTTCACGTCGGGAGGACGACCCAAAGTGCTTCACAGAACACACTGTAAAGTGAATTGACTGTATATTTGTGGGCGAACGCGGCAGCCAATTGCGCACAGCAATGTCCCACAAACAGTCGTAGATTGAAAATGACCAATTTATTATTGTTTTGGGTTTTGGAGGGATTATTATTAGGCTCTGTGTGGAGTAAGGAAACTTGCCCAAGGTTTCGCCCTCTGCCTGGAATTGAACTCAGGTCTCTCACTTGCAAAGCGAGTGCTCTAACCACTGAGCTACAGGACTCTACATAGGTAGTTCAGGACATATGTACATGCATCCGCCAAGAAGGTGGAAGGCGAACTAGATGGACCGTCTTTTTATCATAATGCATAGTGGAAGTACCTATTTATAACCCAAAGATTATTTTTGGATAATGCAGCAGTAATCACAGAAGAATATGCTGCACAATCTCTCATCTATGATTCATTGGCTGTAGCGTCCTGCAATTGAGTTTAATGCTCGTGGGGGAAAAGATAAATTAGTCATGGCTTCTGGTATCCCATCAGTGACCCCTGCTAACAACTGTTATAATAATCTGTGTATTTAATATAGCGTCCAAAATGTTTTATGATAATAAATAATAATGCTTGCATTTGATATAGTGCCTTATCATGTCTTTCAGACGTCTCAAAGTGCTTCACAGAATATATTGTAAAGTGAATTGACTATTTTGTGGGGGAAACACAACAGCTAATTGCGCACAGCAGCGTCCCACAAACAGTGGTGGATTGAGTGACCAAATTATTATTCTGCATCTTGAAGCACTTCACAGAGTTTCTTTGTGAAGCTTTGGAGGCAAATACAGCAGCCAAATTGAACACAAACAGCTATGGAGTGAATGACCAATTTTATCAAGCAGGACACTGGGAGAAATGCTCTTTTGTCAAACAGCACGATGGGATCTTTAACAGGCAGATGGGACCTGGAGTTTAACACCTCATGTAAAACATTAGAATTTGATTCACATTAATAAAGAAGGAAGACAGAAGTTCACTTTGTTCAGTTTTGAAGGGCATTTGTCCTAAGAAAAAATTCTTACCCCCATACAAAAATATTCACTCCACCAGACTTGCTGACAATGAATAAGGTGGCATTAAAACTATTTTCAAACACAGATTTTTACTCTGCCTGATAGCTGCACATTCCTCAGGTTTGTAGAATGGTTTCAGCCACCTTGATTTTCACTGATTAACCACCATCAGTTTGGTTATATTAGTTTATGGAAACAATAATGGTAAAAGAAAAATGCCAGACAAACTGGGAACTTCAGCTAAAAGGCTGCGTTTCTTCCACTGAGAGTTGAATTTTCTCATCTTCTGTAAGATAAATGAAGATCCATTAATCTCAAGGTTTTCTGTTTTTTGAGCTTTGTTATAGTATAATGTTTGTTATAATAATCCTTACATTTGATAGAGCGCCTTATCACGTCTTTGAGACGTCTCAAAACGCTTCACAGAATAGACTGTAAAGTGAATTTTACTGTATATTTTGTGGGCGAAACGCGGCAGCCAATTGTGCACAGAGGTGTCCCACAAACAGTCATGAAGTCTGACTCCACTGGCTTCCCATCACACAGGATACAATGCAAGATCCTGGTCCTCACCTTCAAAGCCCTCCATTGCCGTGCTCCCCCCCTACCTCTGTGATCTCCTAACCCCCTACATCCCGCCCACTCCCTCCACTCAGCGGGCTCTGGCCTGCTTCACATCCCCCGCCTCACCTACCCCACCATTGGCAGGCGGGCCTTCTGCCGCTCTGGCCCCACCCTCTGGAACTCCATCCTGCAGTCCCTCCGCCTTGCCCCCTCCCTTGCCTCCTTCAAGACCTAGCTCAAGACCCTCCTCTTCGACCGTGCTTTCGATCATCCTCCTTCCCCCCCCCCCACCGCCCTCCCCTCTCCCCCACCCCAACCCCCAGCTCAATTCCGAAACACTGATTGTCCAGCGCCTTGGGACGTCGTCCCGACGTGAAAGGACCGACATATGTAATTTTGTGGTTGTTGTTGATTGAGAAATTAATTGAAACCGGCTTCCAAATTACGGCTGGTTTTAATCACAGATTCTGCCTCATCCTAAATTTTAAGACAAACGTAATGCGAAGTAGGATTTTAGGGAATTTAATGGGTCGCATATATATATATATGTATAGATATAGATATAGTGCCTTTCACGCCGGGAGGACATCTCAAAGTGCTACGGGGGATATAGTGTAAAGTCTAGTGACTTTATATTTTGTAGGCAAACAGCCAATTTGCACACAGCAATGCCTTACGAACAGCCACGAAGTGAATGAACAAAATAACTATTGAATAGCACAGCAACCAATACTGTGGGGAGGGGATTGTCGACAAGAATATGCAAGCCTGAGAGAAAAACTGTAAATCTGGGTGGAAAAGCTAAAGGAACTAGTGAAAAACTTTAAACCTACCTTCTCGTGTTTCATGCAAGGCCGATCTCTGAGATATAACTTTCATTAATTGTGGGTAAACCTGGCAGTTGTTATTCAGCCCTTGAGCAAACAGAAAAAATATTTTTTTACTGGTGGAACTAATTCTAACATCCAGACACAAACTGAGGTTGTATCATTAAAATTCAAGGATTATTTTACTTCCTTTTCAGGTGCAAATATTTCACACCCCCTGTTCAAGCATCAAGTGAAATACATGCAGAATAAGAGAAACTCAGGAGTACGTTTTAAATCTACAATTTAATTTAAGAGTATCCTTCATTACAAACTTCTCAAATTATCATCGTGATAGATAGATTGTCGTAAATTACACACACATCAAATTCCTTTGGGAATGTAATAAAATCCTATCGTATTTATAGATTAAAATAGCAATCTAAGAATCGCAAAGACATTATCCACTAATTATTACCTGCTGATTGGATTTGTTTCAGTTTTTGTACTTTCCAAACCAGGTAAATCATCAAGATGAGAAAAAAGATGTTGAGATATGTCTGCAAGTCTGAAATGATATTGGATTTATGTTAGAATTTGGCACAGGTACGAACAAAATACAGATAATCAGTAAAACTCCTTAAAGGTATAGTTACTGAGTAAAGTATTTCTTATTATAATCGCTGCACTATGATTCTGTTTGATTCTGCTCTGTTTTGCCTTCTGGGTTCTCATTTGTTTGCATCCACTAAGGATTGCGTTGGCTATCTATTGCATTAACTGTACGCAATTTTTCACAGCTACCAACGTTACCTTCGTTCCTCCAGCTTCCAATATGTGGAAGGAAGAGGGAGAAGAAATTGGGTGTGAGGCAATTAACATACAATACAAAATTACATTTACATAGCTCCTTTCACGTCGGGAGGACATCCCAAGATGCTGGACAGTAAGGGATTTGGACCCGAGCGGGGGGGGGGGGGCGGGGGGTTGGGATCAGGGAGGGTGGAGGGAAGGGAGGGTAGGAGGGTGGCCGAGGGCGCGGTCAAAGAGGAGGGTCTTGAGCCATGTTTTGAAGGAGGCAAGGGAGCAAGGTTGCTGGGGTCTGGGAGCACTAAAACATGTTACCATCTCCACAAATTATGTTTGAGAAGCTTTCAAAAATTTACTTTGCAACTCTATAAACATGTAAGCACTCAATCATATATTTATAAAGGGCTCAATTACCTGCAGTTTTACACATAATGACCTGAAATGAAAGATTGGAGATATGTTAGTTTTAAAGTTACAGTCAACTCCTTAGATCAAAACAGTAAACATATCACTTACTCAGATGTAAGGGAAAGAGCAGAGGTATATTCACTTCACAAAAGAACATAAGAAATGCTAAACGATAAAAGACCGAGGGCCATCTAGTTCGTCTTCCACCTTCCTGGCGGTCGCAAGTACATATATCCCAAACTAACTATGTACTATATCCCATAATGTTATTCTCTAAAACAATCTAATCTGCGTTTGAAAGGGCAATTTCCTTCCCTCCTCAAACTTTCTATTTTAATATTAATAATAATCCTTGCATTTGATATAGCGCCTTATCAGGTATTCAAGACACCTCAAAGCTCTTTGCAGAATATACTGTAAAGTGTAGTGACTGTATAGTTTGTGGGCGAAACTCCAATAGCGTACAACTTAATGAGTGTTGGAAGCCCTCTGCAACTTCATCCAAGTATGTGAGCTTGGTGATAGCAGAGTACAAGTGCTAACTGCTGCTGGAAGTTGCGATTATTGGAAGAGGTAAGGATTGGACGCAGTTGTGATGCTTCTTTGCTAACACAAAGGCATTTTGCAAGAATTTTAGAGTGCTACATTGAAAGCTATAATCATTTTCTGTACGGTGAACGTGGGGCGGTGTCAGTGGGGGTGGGCTCGCAGCTCAATGCTGCCTTGAATTCCGGCAATAATTGGCAATTATTGGTGTGTGAAGAAGACGCCGTCAGCTTGGTGCTTTGTACTGGTCAAAGTAATAATAATCCTTGCATTTGATACAGCGCCTCATCGGGTCTTAGAGACGTCTCAAAGTGCTTCACAGAATATACTGTAAAGTGAATTGACTGTATATTTTGTGGGTGAAATGCAATGTCCCACAAACAGTCATGTATTGAGTGACCACACCTTTTTCTGGGTGGTTTAGTAAAGTTGAGAAAAGGGGGTCAGGATTGTTGTACTGCTTTAATAATGCGAAAATCCCTTTACAAGTGGCTAACTTTCCTGACCAGTGGAATTTTACTTCAGAAGGGGAACAGTTTCCATTTCTCAGCTTCTTGAAGGCACAAATTCACCAAAAATATTATTTAAAAAAAGTCTTAACTTGAAGCTGAAATATATTTCAAAGATGTTTTGTAGAGCAAAATTACATGGTATCTCCCCCCACCTCCCCACCCCAAAAGCCCCCAAAAGATATTCAGTTGTCAAGGATACCAACATTTGAGGTGAGTCAGTCTTCGACCTCCTGCCTCAAGATTTTGATCTCGTATCTTTGTGACTTTGGATTTCAAAGTATGACGTTTGTCGTGTTATCTCTCGCACCTCAAGGGGGAAAATACGAGAATACTGTGGAGGCAGAGATATCCCAATATCCAAAGTATAAATGAAAGCACTTTGTTAGGTTGGACCAGTTGGTAACACTCCCAACTCTGGGTTAGAAAGTTGTGAGTTCAAGTCCCAAGTCAGACCACAAAATGTATAGTCCAGACTGAGACTCGGGTACACTATAGACGGAACACTACATTTCAGGACCTTCTTTCAAACAAAGTCCCTTCTGTCTGTTCCAGTGGATATTAAAGATCCCGCGACACTATTAGCAAAGCGAGTTTCTCCTAGTAGCATTCATGACTGTGAATAGGAACATCCTGTGTGCAAAATGACTGCTTCATTTGCCTAAAAATGCCACTACATTTGATATCCACTCTATGTCAAGTGCTTTAGATATTTTGACATGATAGGTGGCCAATTAAATGATTGTTATTGTTAAAATGATGGAGTGGTCAGATAGCGCTTTCCCCTCTGCTGCTGATGTCGGGATAGCTCTGCCCACATGGCACTCAAAAGAAAGGAATGGTGCTTTTTTGATCTGATTGTGAGATATTAAATGATTAAATGTAATTTTGTTGTTGTAAATGATTAATATACTGTGGTGTAGCAGCTAACAAAACAGCATTATTTTACTGGAGAATAAGAAAACCACGATAGTTGGGCATGTGTGGAAAGAAGAGGAAAGACAAAGAGAAGTAAGGAAAAGAAGAAGAAATGAGAGAAAATAATGTATCAATGTCTCCTTTAAACCGCACCGAAGCAGTAAGAGATGAGTGAAAGCCATTTTCTTGCACCGTCCAATTCCACTGTTTGCGAGGTTTGGGAAGAAACGTGACACTCGAAAGCAAGCAAGGAAATGGTATTTTTTTTTGGTCTCCCACCACTTGTGAGATATTAATGGTTAATATACTGTGGCGTAAGCAGCTAACAAAACCCCTGCGGTGCCAGAGCCTGGAAACTAAGCATGTTGGCCTGTTCAAGAAAAAAACCTCAAGGAGGAAAATAGTGAAGTAAGCCCTCTTGTGAAACATTTTGCTTGTGGGCGTTTCGGCTGCTCAGCACATCAGATCAATGAGCTGTGCCGTGGGCCGGTGATTCACAGGGTCGTTGCTCATGATGACACTCAGTTGTGCAAATGTTAAGAAGTTCCCAGCAGAGACCAGGAGTTTCCTACAGGCAACGAGTGGCGATGAGAATGTCCTGGTAGAAGGCGCTGTGGTGTTATCACAAGAGGGCAGCAACACAGCAGTGAAACAGGTCTGGGCAGCGGGTTTATACGTGTGGCTTCTGAAGCAGGCGTGGTGTGTGCGGAGCAGGGACGACCCTAAAGCAAAACAAAACAAAACAAAAGGAAAACAGAGAAAAATATTAAATAGCGTTAACAAGAAAAAAGTTTTTTTTTTACAAAAGTAAAGGTTTTGAGTGTGACATTGTCCCGAAGGTATTCTTTTAACTTTCGATCCCGTTGTGTTTCAGAAATGTCAGAAAATGTTATGAAGCAGGAATCTAAGGTTTGAAGGGTATTTTCCTCTGGAAGACGAAGTAGATCAAGGCGGGTCAGGCCTCAGAGGTGCGGAAAAGACTTCTCTTCTATACTTGCTGGACACACAACCATTCCCTCCATTCAAAACATCTTGCTAGGTCCAAGATACGTTTTGCTGTGCGCAATTGGCTGCCGCGTTTCACCCACAAAATATACAGTCAATTCACTTTACGGTATATTTTGTGAAGAGCTTTGAGGCATCTTGAAGACGTGATGAAGCACTATATCAGATGCAAGTATTATTATTGTTATTACTTGCATTCAACAGCTTCTTCTGATGGAACAGTTATGCTTGGAAACTTACCACCTATACCGCAGAAAGTTATAGGCAGAAACCCACAACTTTCCTCATTTATGTACTAAAGTTGAGCACTTTTTTGAGCATTTCACACTTATATCTTAGGAGTGTTCAACACTTTCCGGTATTGAAAGCGATGTGTATTATTCAGTTGCTGTAACACAATACAATGTTCAGCCATTATTTGAGGTTCGCAAATTTAAATGGAAAGTGCAAGTAAGAGGAAATAATACATTAGGTCGATAGGTCCTATTGAAATCTTTTGGAAAGTGTTAGGTGTCTGGATATAGGAAGTACTATCCCAATGCATAGTTCAGACAAACACTTTAGGTATTGTTTACTGACCACGTTAACAGGCTGAACCCAAAGCTCTTGTCAGAGATTTAGATCAGTGGATCAGATAAGCAGAGCTACTGGCAGAGAGGCCATTCATATTCGGGAGGAATCTGTGAGTTTGAGTTGGCTTGATTTAGTTCCGATGGATGCAATATACAGTGTATATTACTTTTGATTTTTGAGGGAGTGAGTTCAAAGTGTGCACTATTGAAATGAGACTCTACAGCAAACCCGCGTCATTTGATAAGATTGCAGACGTGCCCTAGCCATAAGTCAGGTCGATCTTAAATGTCACGTCCTGAAATAAAAAAAAAACCCCGAGACTAAAATACCAACCACTTTTCTCCCAGCAAACAAAGTACTGCGGCGAGTGACCTAACGAAACGCGAACAATTTTAAAGATATTTTGTTTTCCAAAGTGCAAGCTTATGGGGGAGAAATTTCGCCTGGGTCTAGTTTTATTCTACTTTGTGGAGCATTTCAGAACGTCCATTATTCTGACAAGTGGTTGAACTCGGTCTTAGTGACTTTGAAGCCTTTTTTCTCATCTGCATCCCACTATCCCTTCGCCTCGTTCCCTCCCGTGCCTCCTTCAAGGCACGACTCAAGACCCTCCTTTTTGACCGTGCCTTCAGCCGCCCTCCTACCTCTCTCCCTGATGCCAACCCACCCCCTCCACCCCCCCATCTTGTTGTTGTAGTTCTGACAAGAAATTTCTGGGAATATCTCCTTCAAAATGAAGCCTGCATTTAATAATTTGCCAAATGCTGGGATACTCAGAAAGGTTTATTGAACAGAGTAGATCTCGACCGAGGTAATTATCTACCCATGTTTTTTATGTAATCGTGTGAATTGACAAATGTTGTGTTCTATTTCTGTTCGATGCTATTCCGCTGCAGAAATCTGCAGGAAAGGATGTTTTGATGTGTCTAAAAAAACTCAGTTGTTGGGTTTAAAAACATCCTTCTCATTATCCTTTGTTTCGCCCATGAAATATAGTCAATTGACTTTACAGTGGTGTAGCCTGTGAAGCGCTTTGAGACATCTCAAAGACATGATAGGGCGCCGTATCAATAACAAGGATTATTATTATTGTTTTTCAAAAAAAAATGGAAAATTGGAGGGCTGAAAGCTGGAGTTTGCAATTGTGGCACAAGGGAAATGGAAACAATATCAAGTTAGTTTAGGTTTGCCGATGTATTACTGCATCCTATAGCATCGGACGGCCTTGGCATCGAGTGCAGCATGACACCGTGCAATTCACAGATCCCGAGCGTCTGTATTATGCCTCATTAATTGATGATTAATTTTATTTTCGCCTTTAAAAATAGCGCGGAAAAAGATATTTACGGCAGGAAAGAATTAAGAGTGCGCAATATTGTAATGACGCCTTCAAAAGAACCCTGGGTTTGGTTTGGGGGATATGAAAGTTACATTTGCATATGAAATAAGGATTCCAACCCTTTTTTTTAATCTCAGCAAACCTTCTGGTTGCGCCGGGTTTTGCAATCAGCAGCTTTTTGAAAAGAGTGTAAAGGGAACTAGTTTCAAGGTTGTTTTTTTCACGGCTTCAATTCACTTTTCGGTGAACACCTCAAAGGAAACTATAAAGTAGGCGAATAACAGAGGTGGAATCAGTTTTGATAAGCCTTTGTATGCCTTCGACCTAGATTTCGCCCACAACACATAGTCAATTCACTTTACAGTTCATTCTGTGAAGCTCTTTGAGACGTTTCCAAGTCGTGATAAGGCGCTATATATCAAATGCGAGGATTTTTTGAAAATGTAAACCAATTGTTCAGGTTTAGAAAATGTTGAAAAAGATGAGATTTATAAATGAGACATTTTATAAATGAGTAAATTTGTAGTTTTCTTACCAGGTTGTGAGAGGGACCAATATCCATACTGGAGCACAGAAGTTGAGGCTACAAATGACCCAATTAATGAAGAAAACGCCTTAACTTGGAAAACCCCTCACCCATGATTCTAACTTGGAAAACACCTGGGGATTTCTTGTGCGGCTCAAGATGCAATATGTTTCCTTGCGCTTTTTAATTTAGGGAATTTCCTATGATGCATCCATCACCTGATTCTTTCAACGTCGTCCATTCTGCCAGACACGAGTGACGTTTGGTTCAGAGACAAAAATTCTAAATGCTTTTAATCTCTACTCCCTCGCCCTTGCTCGGTGTCCAACTCCATCTCTGCAAAGCGCTTTGAGACGTTACCCTAGGTGTAGGTGGCTGTATAAATGTAAGTTGTTTTTGTTTAGTTTTTGGGATACTTGAAACTTAATTTAGTGTGTTACAAGGAACAAAGCTACAAAAAGGTTCTTCAATTTTACTTTCCTGCAACACTTTACCAAAACAAAGTCTTAGCAAAACTTAATTTTTTTTAACTACTCCATTCACATTTGATTTTTTCCCCTTATCTTAAAGTTTACAGATTTTTTTTGACAAAATCTTATTAATATTCCCCATCTGTTAATTGCCTATTGCTTTGTTTGCTGATGTAATCAATTTAACTTTTCTTATGTTCTTTCAATTTTGATTGAGGGCCAGGCCTGAATCTCTTACATCTTTTTTGCTTCAGGTTCTAATTGATTTTCCACCAGTGGACTTCTCAAATTAAAAATTTCCACCGTCTGCAAGTCTCGATCTTGCCTAAATAAATAAATGCGGATGAAATTGTATAACATCATTCTCAAATAAAACTTCGATCGATCATGTTATCTCTGTGGAACTTCATCCTGAAGTCCATCCTCGGACCCCCTTCCTTCCGCCTCTCCCCTCTTTCAAGGGACGCTGTGAAAGGCTTTGAGATGTCCTCCTTACGTGAAAGATACTTCATAAACGTAAATTGCATTATACCCGCAGAGGAGTTTCGTAAACACTACCTGTAAAATTTAAACTGAAGTAAAAAAAAAAATTCTTTATGCGGTTTGAACGTTGTCTTCTCTTCTTATATCTTAAAGGTCAGACCCAGTTGATACCATACCTCCTCCAACCAACAAGATTATACACACATATAGAATAACGGAGATCTCTAAATTCACAGTTGGCTATCAATAAAATGATAAAAACAATTTCTAAATTTTTACTTTTGCAGCCAAAATATCATCAAGCATTTCTAATCGAGGTATGATGGGGAGCGAAGTAAACCAGCATGCTGGAACACCATCTCACAGTACAAGTTCCCAATGTCCTGGGAACTATTGCAGGAAAGCCCCATGTCCAGGAATTCTCTCATAGGAATGGAGAGAATCTGGAGAGAGGATGTGTCTCTTCGGCATTTTTTATAAGTAAGAACATAAGAATTTGCCAAGCGAAGGAAGACCAAGGTTCACCCATCTAGTTCACCTTCCACCATCCTGGTAGTCACTTGATCTGTCGTGTCCCAAACTATACACCTGTACTGGTATCCCGAGATTTTATTTTCTAGCAAAAATCTATCTTAATTTGTTCTTGAAACCAATAACTGGCTATAGAGTAGCAGAGGCTCTACAGCAGGTAATTTGCTGAACAAAATATAGTCAATTCACTTTAGAGCATAGTCTGTGAAGTGCTTTGAGATGTCTCAAAGACGTGATAAGGTGCTAGATCAAATGCAAGGATTATTATTACTATTATTCAATTGAAGATCATGCACACCGAGTTGAAAGACCTAAAGAGAGGACGGGGAAGAGAAGAACAAATATCATACCCATAAAAATTGCATTTCGATATATCTGAAAACACTGTGAAAACTCTTGTCAAACACTGTTTCTGATTAAGGAATGATGAACCACTAGGGTCACGATCTTGGCATCTGGAATACTCTTGAATGTTTCACGCACACCTGAAAGACAAAGACACATTTTAGTTACAGCTACAAATGAAAACAAATCTTCTCATTACATTGGGAACCTGCTGGGGACGAGACATTTTCACAAACATTTAAGAGGTTCTTGTAACTCTCCAGTAAAGACTTGCATTGTAATCTGCAACTGCACTAAGTCTTATATATGCTCTTTAGTGGGTGTTAATATTTACGGTTGTTTTCAGTTTCGTGATAGTTTGTTCGTTGCTGTGGTTTGGGAAATTCCAAAGAGGAAGAGGAAACCAGTCAGGGGCGTTTCAACGTGGAAAGTCCCGAGGATTTATTAATTCACTGGAAATCCCCTTCATTTCTTGGCAGCCATACAATGAGTCAACCTTGTTCGTGCTGATTAAAATAAATGATAAATTTAGTTAAATATTGCTTAAAAAAAACCAAACGTATATTTTTCTAGCTAAAATGCACTATTTCTCTAAGTATTGCAAATTAATTTCTGTAATATACACTAACGCTTATAATTCCTTGCAGCTTGGCTCAGTTGGTAGCCCCCAACTCAGAAGGTTCAAGCCCCAGGTCAGAACTTAATCTAAGCTGGTGCCCCAATGCAGTGCTGAGTGGGTCAGAGGTGCTTTGCCAGAGGTGTCGTCCTTCGGAGGAGACATTAAACTGAAGTCCGTCTGCCTGTTCAGGTAATGTTAAAGATCCCATACCACTATTCAAAAAAGAGAAGAGTTTCTCCTAGTGCCCTGATCAATTATCCCCTAAGTCAAATTGGTCACTCACTTCATGGCTACTTGCTATTTGTGGGATGTTGCTGTGCGCAATTGTGCTGCTGAGTTTGCCTACAAATAGTCACTCCATTTCACAGTAAATCCTTTAAATGTTTTGAGAGGTCGTTTTGATGTGATAAGGCACTCTACCAAATGCAAGCATTATTATTATTATTATGTCCACACACGTAATGACTTCATATTCATGAGAATATAATTTCAGCCTCTCTGCCCCCACCCTCTGGAACTCCATCCCACATTCCTTTCGCCTTGCTCCCTCCATTTCCTCCTTCAAAGCACGCCTCAAGACACCCCTCTTCGACCGTGCTTTCGGCCACCCTCCTACCCTCCCTGATCCCAACCAGCACCCCCCACCTCTGCTCAGGTCCTACTCCCTGACTGTTCAGCGCCTGGGATGTCTCCTGACGTGAAAGGCGCTTTACCAATGTAATTTTGTATTGTATAAATATAGATTGTTGTTGTTGATTTGACGGAGAGTCAAATCAATGTTTTTAAACGGTGGCCCTTTCATATTGTTATTTCTAGCTGATTCGTGTAAGCTTCCCAAGCCGGAAAAACACATAAGCATATTTAGCACAGAAAAGTACCCAAATCTATATTTAAAAAACTGAAAAAGAATCATGTGACAAATGTTTTGTGACAACGACATGTGACATTTCACGTGCACTGCAGTATTTTATTTTACATAAATTTCCCCCGATGTATCTCATACATGTTTACAGGTATAACCAAACTACCAACATTTGAAACAAGAATAACAACATAGTATTTAATGGGCAGACATTTTAAATCCATTAATAAAAGAATAACCATAACATTTTCATAAATAACAATAAGTTATTGTCCAATATCAGAATACTTGTAAGAATATTTTTTNATTTCTTTCTCCTTTTTGTAGTCTTCTCTTGATTCACAAAGGAATCACTTGCTGGCTGTTTTAGAGAAACAAGAGGGAGTATAAGTATAGGATTGTCTCCTCTGTCGGACTTGTTACACTATCATTATGACAAGTTTTCAATTACTTTGATGAACTTAAAATATGATAACTACAATATAATTTATACGATATAATACATGGCATTACAGCAACGGGGACTTCCCAAGGGACAATCAGTGTTTTGGACTTGAGCTGGGGGTCGGGATCGGGGAGGGTGGAGAGCAGGAGGGGAAGGAGGGTGACCAAAGGTACGGTGAAAGAGGAGGGTCTTGAGACGGGTCTTGAAGGAGCCAAGGGAGGGGGCGAGGAGGAGGGACTGCGAGATGGAGTTCCAGAGGGTGGGGGCAGAGTGGCTGAAGGTGGGCCAGCCTGGATCTTAGCTGTGCTGCCAGAGAGAACCACCCAGCGAGACTTCATTGGAGGGAGGCAGTGAGAGAAGATCTCTCTGTAACTCATATCCATAGTTCACTTTGCATTATTATACATTAAAAAAAATCCTTAAATAAAACTGCAATAAACAGAATCATTGCTAATGCTTACTTACACGATTGACTTGAGAAATTGTCTTTTTGGCTCGAGAAGCTTTTACAACCTCCGCTATGCTGTACTTCTCATATTCCGGATATTTCTCTTCATCAGTCTGGGGGGACGTACCCTTACGCACCTAACAGTAAAAGACCTGTAATTTTAGATTGTGTTAAACTCTTTGACGTGAGGCCATATATCAAATGAAACCGTTACGATTTAATACTTTACCTTTAATATTTCACCGTAGGCCACCGTGACCCTGAGCCATGTTTTCATCATCTCCTGACTCGTCTACGCCAACTGCCTGCTCGGTCAAATTCTCAACTCTTCCCTGCACCAGCTGCAGATTACTCAGAATTCTGCAGCTCGTGTCCTTTCCCGCACCAGGCTCCGCAAACCAATCACTCCCATTCTTGCTTGGCTTCACTGGCTCCCCATCACTCAGAGAATCGAGTACAAAACCCTCGTTCTCACCCTCAAAGCCCTCCATAGTCTTGCTCCCACTTACCTCTCCGACCCACTAACAGCATATCAGCCTGGCCGCTCCCTCCGACTGGTGGACACTGGTTTGCTTCAGGTTCTCTGCATTTCCTGCCCCACCATTGGCGGTTGGGCATCCAGCATTTCTGCCCCTGCACTCTGGAACTCTACCCCACAATCCCTCTGCCTCACTCCCTCTCTTGCCTCTTTCAAGACCATCCTTTTCGAGCGTGCCTTCTGCCACCCTCCCACCCCCAACTCCCTTGCCCTCCTGACTTCAACTCCCAGGTCGGGTCCAAAAACCCATGGGACAAGTATAATTTGTTGTAATAGTTGGAGGCAAATTACATTAGGAAAGAAAGAAGAGGACAACAGACTACCAAATAAATACTCACACTATTGGTTGCCACTTTCCTACGTCTTGTTCTTGTGCCTGACACATCCAGTTCTGCTGTGTTTGCTACCAGCTGCTCAATCTGAGAGAAAGGGCATCCCATATACATTAAAACACTAATTGGTAATGTTGTCATCGGTCTATGATAAATATTGATTCAAATACCTTGGGAACACGAATGGAATGTTGCAACATGTGGATATACAATATCTTTGTTGGGAGAATAGTGGAGGGGATAATAGTTTTGTGCTAATTGACAACAAATTATATTTGCATAGTGCCTTTCATGTCGGGAGGATGTCCCAAGGCACTATTTGACCATCATCACGTTCAGACTTGACAAAGTCTAGAAATGGAAACATTGCCGTTGAACATATTCTCTACTCCTTATCTAATGTGAGTGTAAAACATCTCATCATTAAAATCATTAAACTATATTTGTACAGTGTGTAACAGAATCTTTACTCTTCTGATCCTTATTACCTTCAGGAACTTTATGATCAATCAACATCTTTACAAATCGCAAAGAAATTGTTACCTTTTTCTCTGAAGCACTGAACATTTGTTTTTTTCTCGGGTCTGTCAAAATATTAAAAATGTTAAAAGGTTACCCATTGTTCATTCAAGTGATAAAAAGTTGCAGTATAGAAAAGAGGTCCTGCTCTACAAATTTGTCCTGTTTTATATGGTTGTAAGGTAGGATGTGTGTATCAACCTCAACAACAATCCCAAGTTTTTACCAATTTTAAAATTTCTATATGAAAATCCACAACTATGTTAATGGTATTGGCCACTGTTCTACTCCCAAAGTTAGTTTTTGAATCAAAATGTCATACTGTTTTTCTCTGCACTAAATCGCATAAGTTCATTTATTCAACTGTGTCCCATAGCAGCCCAGAGATAGTCGGATGCGTAACGTTCTGTTGTATGTGAAAGACACATTAAAAATGGGCTGCAATTTATTAAACATTTGTAAAACTAAAACTAATTCTTGAACTTTTAAATGTTTTAAATCAATTCAGTAATATTCCCTTTCCTCCTTCAAGGCCGGTCTCAAGACCTTTCTCTTTGACCGAGCCTTCGGCTCCCCTCTCGACTCTCTACCCCCTCCTCGCTCCCTCCCTTCCCTCCCCTCACCCTGACCACTTCCCCCGGTAATGAAATCTTGTTGTTGTTGTAATATCAAGAGAAATGTTACTACCTGTATTATTTGGGGAGACTAGATCACCTTCCTTCACAATATTATTGTCCTGAAACAAAAAAAGTTAAGGCATAATGACAACCCTGTCACTCCCTCCTTACCTGTTTCAAGGTCTGTCTCAAAGAGTACCTTTTTGACTGTGCTTTTGGTCAGCTTTCCACACCCCACGCCTTTCAGCTCCCACCCCAGCTCATGCCAGCAGTGTTAAGCTCTTTGAGACATCCTCCTGATGTGGAAGTGCTATATCAATGTGAATTGTATTGTGTTGTTAATTTGGTCTGCTCAGACGGCATATATTGTATGTACTTCACCACTAGATGATGCTGGGCTTGTTCCTTGGCATTCCTTAAATGTGCAAAGCTATTTGTGTTCTTAACAACTATAAGGGTAAATTTTGTGAAATATCAGTCTTTGTTACAGATACTTCTTACTGTAGCCCTAGCTGGAGCAAATAATATTGAAATATAATCTATAATCCCTTATTATTCAGTTTTATTCAGTGTAATACTAAAGTTTGACAAACAATCTGCAGTGATTTAGCTGATCTCAGCTTTTGCTCTACAATCAACCTTATCACATCTGGTTACAGATATTTTAAATACAATATTCAGGTATGACTCACACTTAAGATGGATTTGTCTTGCCTCACTTCTTGCTGTGAAGATGTAAATTCCTCAGTCAGAAAATTTTCTTTCTCCAGTTGTTCTGTTGCTTCCTTCTGTGTTGTGATTCGTACCTTCATCTTATAATAAGGAGTTGGTACATCACCAATTTTAAAGTGTGCAGGGGTCCCCTCAAACCACATAGAGTCACACTCACCAGCCTTAAACCCTGGGGGCTGGTAATCAGGAGGTGTCACTGTTAACATAGAAGAAACAAATGGGGACAAGCATAATGCTTCAAAAGCTGCCTTGAATAATATGAGCAAAATGTGATTATGAACCTCAATTCAAGGGCTCTCGCCGTTAAAGAGAAAAGAATAAGTCTGGAAACATGCCAGAGATAACTCCCAAGTTACAAGAGATAGGCAGAACTAGATTTTAAAGAGTATAGGTGGCAGAATCACATAATAGATCATTTACCCTCATCGTAATAGAAAAGCTTCATTGTCAGAGACACATCACTGGGAAGTGTTTCGAGGCTCTGCATCAGGACAAACAGTTTACGGATGAGCAGAATGGAAGCCTTCTTGGTGTCTTGTGTAGTCATGTCTGTTTCAATATTCTTACTTATGCTATAAATTATAAACACATTGTGCCCAGGAATTATTTCAAGAGAAATATGTAAGAGTTATCTGCATACAGAATATTGCTAATGGGTAAACCATTATTGTTTATCATTTCATAGACCGTCTAATTTGAAAAAAAAACTTAAAATCACTTCTATGATAATTTTTTACCATTTCCTTTTCTCTTTCATAATCTTGCTGAAGGGCAATTTTAAGACATCAAATTGCTGGTCGATAAATTCACCAGCATTAGCAGTTTTGAGCCTATAATGCAGCGCTGGCAACCAGTGGCAACATGTTAGTCGATTGCTGGATCACTTTTCCAGGGGTAATAATCTCCCCCAAAAATAACTAATAGTAATAATAATGTGGTCACTCAATCCAAAACAATGTGTGGGACAACGCTTTGTGCAATTGGCTGCAATCGTATTAAGGAGTTCAGAAAACATCATAAACACGAAAAGTAAAGCAAGAGCCTTACTAGAAATAAATCAATATTTTACCTTAAGATATCCAATTTTGGTCCATCCGTGGTGTACTTAAATTTAAACTGGTAAGATTCAATCATGCTCTGCAAATGGGTATAGAATCAAATCTAGTTACAATTAGCATTCACTTTTTATTCACAAAATTGGGATTTAAAACATGGCATTTTCAAACTCAATTCCTTAATAAAAGAATCTGGAAGTAGATTATACTGCTTTTAATAATAATAATAATATTATTAAGTAGGTCACATTAACTCTTGGCAACTCCCTCCACACTTTCAGGGTAGATTTCCTCCGTGACATAATTCTGATTGTTGAAGGAGGCCCCACTTAATTCCTTAATTGCAGAACCCTATTTAAATATTGAATCAGCAATTACAAGAATGTCTAAACATTTTCAAATTAGAAGTACTCACATTTGGGTCTTCAGGATCTTTATGAACCTAAACATCAAAAGATGCAAAATACAGTTTACATTTTAATATAAGTTTATGGTAGAATATGTACATGAAGCATCACAGTAGCATCAATTGGACAAACTGGATTACCAGACTCCCAAATATAATCCTCCTAAGGACACAAGTAAAATTGGGAAAACTTCAATAAGGAGGAAACTGAATACAATCAAACGAAAACTTGTACAATATCTTCTACAGTTCTACAGACCTATTACCTTCAATCCTGCTCATAACAATTTGTCCATTAAACATGTCTGTAGTTAACATATAATAATTAAAATAATCCTTGCATTTGATTTAGCGCGTTATCATGCTTCTGAGATGTCTCAAAGCGTTTCACAGAATATACTGTAAAGTGAATTGACTGTATATTTTGTTGGCTTAACAGGGCAGCCAATTGCGCACAGCAGTGTCCCACAAACAGTCGTGGATTGAGTGATCAAACTATTATATTTTTGTGAAGAGATTATTACCCCCGGTCACACATCAAATCCTGGATGAGAGCCAACTTTCTACAGTTGAACGTCAATAAAACCGAGGCTCTCCTGATTGGCTTCCGTCAGCACCTCCACACCTCAGGCGCTGACAGCATTACCATCCAAGAGTGCACACTTCACCTCACCGAGCCACTCCAGAACCTTGGCGTCTTGTTTGACCCTTAACTATCCTTTCTACCCCACATCCAACTATAACTTGGCCTCCCCAACTCCTCCCTCCTTAGGCTGCAGATCCAGAACTTTGCAGCCCATGTCCTCTCCCGCACCAGTCTCCGCGACCCTATCACCCCCATTCTCGCTCGACTCCATTGGCTTCCCATCACACAGAGGATATAGTTCAAGATCCTGGTCCTCACCTTCAAAGCCCTCCAAGGCCTTGCTCCCCCACTACTTCTGCGACCTCCTCAACCCCCTACCAACCTTCCACTCCTACCCTCTGGAACTCCATCCCGCAGTCCTTCCGCCTCGCCCCCTCCCTTGCCTCCTTCAAGACCCATCTCAAGAAACTCCTCTTCCACCATGCCTTTGATCATCCTCCTTCCCCCCCGCCCTCCACCTTCCCCGATCCCCAGCTCGAGTCCGAAACACTGATTGTCCAGCACCTTGAGGCATCCTCCCGATGTGAAAGGCGCTATACAAATGTAATTTTGTTGTTGTTGTCCAACATTTTGCCTCGGTTGAGAATCAAACCTAGGTCCTCTTGCTTGCGAGGCAAGTGCTCTAACCGCTAAGCTACAGGACTCCATATTTATTATTTCAGATATGTTCTTGTTGCAAATATCTTGCATCAGCATGGCTCAGTTGGTAGTACTCTTACCTCTGAGTCAGAAGGTTGTGGGTTCAAGTCCCATGTTGGGTCTTGAAATAATGTAGGCTAACACTCCAATCCAGTGTTAGGGATGTAATGTATTGTCGGAGGTCCTATCCTTTGGATGAGTCATTAAACCGATGTCTACCTGTTCATCAGATGTTAAAGATCCCATAACACTATTTGAAAAGAGAAGGGAACTTCTCCCTTTGACCCGGACAACAATCCTCTAAATAAAATTGGTCATTTACTTCATGGCTGCTTGAAGGACATTGCTGTGTGAAAAGCTGGCTGCTACATTTGTTCCAAAACACACATTCACTGCACTTTACAGTATATCATGAAAAGTGCTTTGGGGTATCCTCCTAACGTAAACAGCGCTATTGAAAATGTAAATATTATTATTATTGCTTTTAACACTCCAAAATTCTAAAAGCATGAAATGGGATAATAAGAAAACCCTACATTCGAAATCCATTCACCTCAACTTAACTGCAAAATCGTATTATTTCTCCCCTTCTATTCAAATACTCAAAGGACAGCGCATCATTACTATATGAAATATTTCTTCACTTTGACACCTTGAAAAGTAAAAAATTGATTAGATTTTGTAGCTTTAGAATCTTAGCTATAAAAGAGAATGCATGGTTTTCAAATATACTTACTCCCAGAATAATTGATCGCAGCTATCAATAAAGAGAAACATAAAACAATTAAAACTTGGCTTTATTAATAATAAATCTAAATAACACTTCGATATATTATGTATATGTCAATGTGAAACATTGAGTAAAATATTTTTTATAATTGAAAATTGCATAAAAGATAAATATATTTTTGTTGAGTCCCTTTGAAACTATGATACAGAAAAATTTGGGAATATCCAGATAATCAAAAGCTCTAAAATACATAAATTGGTAAGTGTTCTGAATCTGTAAAATGAAATATCAAACAATAATATTTTATTCAATGGAAAATGGACTTACATATTTTTTATCCAAAGCATCAAAGCATCCCAATAACCTACAAGAAGGAATAATTGGTGAGAATTTTAAGATAATGCAGTGCCACAAACCCATCCAAGACTGCTTATGGACTTCGTATTTATATAACAAGGATGCAAATTAGAAACACTATCAAGTTTGAGGTCTTTTTCACATTATAACATAACACAAAAGATAAGGTTTTGTAAAGGCATATCAAGCTCTGCAAAAATGAAATCTAGATTTAGGATACTTACCATTTTACTACTTTGGATGCTCCAGGAAAACGACTGTCTTCACGTAAAATCTTTACACACATGCCTGAATGAAGATTACTTTTATTATTGTTTATATTTTTACAATTTTCAAAAGGTATTTCTGATGTATTGTCCTATAAAGTGCATAAATTACGCTTTAGTCACCTTTGTCAATATTTCGGGCAAGTAAATCTGCTGTCAAAACAATTATATTTTTGTTTCTATGTGTCTCAGAGTTAAAAAATACATAATAATAATCCTTGCATTGGATACAGCACTTTTCACGTCTTCTAGACGTCTCAAAGCGCTTCACAGAATATACTGTAAAGTGAATCAACTATTTTTGCGGGTGAAAAGCGGCTTCCGATTGCGTACAGCAGTGTCCACAGTCGTGGATTGAGTGACCAAATTATTATTGTTTTTTGTTCTTGAGGAATTATTATCAGGAGTGTGAAGTAAGGAAACCTGCCCAAGATTTCGCCCTGCCGGGAATCAAACCCAGGTCTCTTGCTTGGGAGGCGAGTTCTCTAACCACTGAGCATACAGGACTCCACAATAGACATTCATTTGGTCCATTGAGCATCTCAGAAGTTAATATTGTAGACATACGAGATTATATGGACCGAAGGGTCTTTTTAGTCCATGCTAACTCCATTGGAATTAACTAGTCTAATCCAAATTCCCTACTCTTTAATATTTCTCTTTGCTCAGAAACAAGTGAACGTAATATTACGTAACAAAGTTTACCATCTAAGTATCGTGATTTATAAGCGTCTTCTGGAAATATCCCACGCAGATAAGTAATACAGGACACACCTACGGCCATCATTCTCTTAATGAAAATAAGGGACTGGTGTCTTGTTACTACTTCATTGGGAAATATTGCGTTCCACTAGAGGTACAAAAAGAAATAAAATCAGGTTATAAATAGAATAAACAATATCAAACTATTATGATAGTTAAAAATAATCACAAAGCGATTATTTACAAGTAGAATAAACTAGGTACTCCTCATTGTCTAATTAACTTTAAAATAAATAATCAAGTACTAAAATAAGCAATTGAAGTATGTCACTATTTTGAAAAAAGATGTACAGGGTTGTTAATAGATGATGTACAGGGTTCAAACTATAGTGTATGATCTGATGATTACCAATGGTGATAGTTATCACACCTTGGGACATTCCACTCCTGTAAATGTCCCACTTAATGACTGTCACCAGCGAACACTCCCCATCCCCCTGCCAACTTCATTCTAGTGATTGTGCGTAAAGCCAGTTGTATCCCCAGGCTGGCAAAGCCTTTGAAATTGCAAAGGTATAAATCCCAGCATTTCAGTGCTGGTTTTGGTAATATGGGCCTAGTTCAAATTTTAAACATGTTTTCATGTAGGGGAACAACTTTTAGTTTATTTTTAACAAAGGACATCAATAATTTACATTTAAAAGCAACGTTTAATTTATTTTGCCTGCAATCTAGTTACATTAAGTTATATTCAAGGGAGATACTGGATAGCATTATATAGTACTCGAGTTAAAATAAATTCTTACAGCAGTTTACTAGATGACAAAAGCATGAAAATATTACCCCAGATATTTGTTTAGCGGCAATCCGCATTTGCTGTGATGTTGCCATTGAAACTGATTTCTTTTTCCTGTTGTCAGGTTGTCGTCCTATAGGCACAAAATAGCGTTTAAAATACGTCCACTTCTGGATCGACAATTGAACGTACATCGATAAACAACAACAACAACAATTCATTTATAGAGCGACTTTCACGTCGGGAGGACGTCCCAAGGCGCTGGACAGTTGGGTCGGGACCCGAGCATTGGGGGGAAATGGTCAGGGGGAGGGGAGGGAAGGGAGGGAGCGAGGAGGGGGGAGATGGTTAGGGCCTCTGAGGGGAGGGAAGGGACGGAGCGCGGAGGGGGTAGAGAGTCGAGAGCGGAGCTGAAGGCTGAAGGTCAAAGAGAAAGGTCTTGAGACGGCTCTGAAGGAGGAAAGGGAGGAAGCGGCGAAGGCACTGGGGATGGAGTTCCAGAGCCTCGGGGCTGAGAGGCTGAAGGCCACCGATGGTCGGGCGGTTGGGGCGGGGGACATGGAGCAGACCGGAGGAACGGAGGGTACGGGCGGGTAAGGTCAGTAGGTAAACAACACCCACAATGTTTTTTTTTCCCCGGAATGAAACAGCGGCGGAGGGGTTTGACACAGGCGAATTACAAGACACGCACCGAGTGAAACAATGGGGATTAACGCGGAACACAAACAGAAGCGGCCGGGAACGCCTCCAGCGGGTCAGACAGCAGCTGCGGAGAAGGGAAAGTGGGTCAAGGTTTCGGGTCCACGACCCTTTGCCCCACGGACGCGACGTTCCTGTTTTACAGATTTCCGGCACCTGCCAGTACTTTGCGTCTCGTCCGTAATGGAGTGAGTTCGGTGTTCGGCTGCCGGAACACGACCGATCGGCTCTGCAAACGAAATGCGCTTTCGGTTTATCGAGGCACGTACGTGGGGTTGGTCCGACCCCGGATCCTGGTACAAACCTTTCGCGACTCGTGACCAGGGGCTTGGGCGGGGGGGGGGGGGGTGGGGGGGAAGGGGGGAGAATCGTTAAGATTCAATCCGGCCGACATTCCCCCAAATAACATTGGCCATTTCACTTCATGGCCAAACGCACGGTCACTACACTTCCCGTTAACGATTATTATAACTTGTACTTGTAAACCACCCACACCTCCCAACCCCCCCCCCACCCCATCTCCTCCCAACCACCCCCACCTCCCAACCCCCCCCACACCTCCCAACACCCCCCCCACCCAAACCCCCCCCACCACCCAACCCCCCCCACCCATCCCCTCCCAACCCCCCCCCCCACCCATCCCCTCCTCCGTCCTCTTCCCTTCCTCTCAAATACATATATTTGATAATAATAATAATTTGGTCACTCAGCCCACGACTGTGTGTGTGTGTGTGTGTGTGGGGTGGGGGGGAGGTGAGGGTGAGGGGGGGAATGGGGAGGCACTGCTGCGCCATCGGTTGACGCGTCTCGCCTCCCCACCAGCCCACCCCCCCCTTTCCAGCGCTGTCCCGCGAAGCGCTTCGAGGCGCCTCGAAGACGCGACGAGTCCGAGCGCCGGGACCGTCACTGCCGCCTTATCAACCGCACAGTACAGCGACGCGGCTCCTCTGACCTGTCGTCGCCCTGAGCTGCTCCTCTCTCTCTCTCTCTCTCTCCCTCCCTCCCTCACGCCCTCCCCCGCACGCGCCTTCGCCCCCACCCTCCCGCCTCTCCCTTTCCCGCCTTTCTCACGCGCGCCGACCGTTGGTGGAGGGCGCCCTCCGAACCCGCGCGGCCGAACTACAACTCCCAGCGCGCCTGGCGCGCCGCGCACGCGCAGAGCGCCGGCCCCAGCGCCTCCCGCCAACCCCCCCCCCCTTCCCCGAGCCCCGGCGTTACCAGGCGCGGCGCGCTGCCCGAAGGCTGAAGGGAAGACGCCAACTTCGAGCCCGGGGGGGAGCGGGCGCAGGTGCGTAACCGGCGCGTCCCCGCAGCGGCGGGGGGGGGGGGGGGTTGCGAGCTCGGTGGTGTCGCGCGCGCGACCGCTTTTGCGCCGGTTTGAAACGGTCGGGGGGGGGGGAGGCCGTCGGTTGGGGCCTAGCGGCGAGGAGAAGCCTGACTGCTGCTGCCGCACACCCACACTCGGGAGCGTGAGTGGCCGCCCGCCTCCGCGCGCTGCACCGGCGCCGGGCGGCCACCAGGTGGGAGGCGATTCCCACTCTGGTTCGTTCAACCTCCCCCCCTCTCTCCCCCCCTCTCCCCTCCCCCTCTCCCCTCCTCTCTCCCCCTCTCCCCCCCTCCTCTCTCCCCCTCTCCCCTCCCCCTCCGCTTCACACAAAAAAAGTTATCTGTTTCGAGTAGTTTGTTTTTCCCACTTTGCCACCGATTTTCGCAATCGCACACACACCCCCAACCGACCCCCCCCACACACACACCAACAAGCGACCCCCCCCACACACACACCAACAAGCGACCCCCCCCACACACACACCAACAAGCGAACCCCCCCACACACACACACCCACCACCGACCCCCCCCCCACACACACACCAACAACCGAGCCCCCCCACCCCCACACCCAACCGACGCCCCCCCACATACACAACTCCCCCACACACACACCCCCACCGACCCCCCCAACACAACCCCCCACACCCCACCCCCCACACCCACCCAACACCGACCCCCCCCACACACCCCCCCACACCCCCAACCCCCCCCACACACACACTCCCAACCGACCCCCCCCACACACACCCAACCGACCCCCCCCACACCCAACCCCCCCCACACACACCAACAACCGACCCCCCCCACATACACAACTTCCCCCCCACACACCCCCAACCGACTCCCCCCCCCACACCCAACCCCCCCCACACCACCCAACCCCCCACACATACACCCCCACCGACCCCCACACACACACCCAACCCCCACACACCCCCCCCCCCACACAACCGCCACACCCCCCACAACACACAAAAACAGAACCACCCGAACAGGTAAGTAAGTGACCGGGGCTGTTCCCCCCACCCCCTGTCCGGTGGTTGATGGCGTGGGAGGGGGCAGCAAAGCGCGGCTCACGAAAAAATAACTCGGGTTAAGCTCGAAGTTGTATGAATGGGAAGTCCAGGGTGACCCAAAGAGGTCGGGATATCTACCCCTATACCCTCACCTCTCCCCCCACCCCCCCCCCCCCCCCTCCCTCCTTCCCTCCCCTCCAAAAAAAATTAATAATAATCAGCATTTCCTTAAGACATTTTGGTCACCTGTGCGCCTGACTGTCCTTCAATATAATAAGCTTTTTTTTTAAAGAAGAAAAAAAAACCGATCGCCGCATCTTGAGATAATGCGATTTGGGTGATTGGCGTAGGAACAAAAGTTACCTTTTTTGACTGGTTGGTTGACACGATTCAGACGTTTTTATTGTGCCAATCGGAACCACGAGTAAAGTAAGTGGCGGTTCTTCCTGCGAGGTGTAAGTTGTCTTGCAGCAAGTTGCGACGCCGTTGAAGAGTTGAACGGCTGCAGTGATTTCTGAGGAGGCACAATAATAATAATAATAATAATAATAATCCTTGCATTCGATATAGCGCTTTTCACATCTGGAGGACGTCCCAAAGCGCTTCACAGAACACACTGTAAAGTGAATTGACTGTATATTTGAGGGCGAACGCGGCAGCCAATTGCGCACAGCAATGTCCCACAAACAGTCGTGGATTGAAAATGACCAATTTATTATTGTTTTGGGTTTTGGAGGGATTATTATTAGGCTCTGTGTGGAGTAAGGAAACTTGCCCAAGGTTTCGCCCTCTGCCTGGAATTGAACTCAGGTCTGTCACTTGCAAAGCGAGTGCTCTAACCACTGAGCTACAGGACTCGAATTAGCGTAAATGTTTTTTTTTGTTCACCAGTTTTAGTAGGGGTAATTACTTTAAATTAATCAGTGAGCTTAGACGGACTTATACATGCACATTCAACTACAATTCGTGAATGCAGTTGTTGGATTTAAAATGTTTTAAGAGAGGGCATTTAATTGACCGTGGCTCTCGTGGAAAAAAAGTATATTGGGAAAAGTGCGTCTTAGCCTGCCCTTGTACCTATTATTTTCAGTGGAAGAAGAAAGTAAGTGATTGAGAGTTGTGCGCTGGACCAGTCGTACAAAGAATTTTCTGCATTCTATAAATGCACCAAACATTACCAAATCATTCGTCTGTGCAAAATATTCAATGTGGTGTTCCAAAACATTACTGACATCCAGGGAGATATTGGGTGGGTGTTATCATCTGTCCCAAGACTACATCTCTGTCTCCGAACCTGTTATTTTATGTCTCTATGGTGCATAATCTCTATGGTTGTTTCATTGCTCAATGGTTCAGATGTATTATTAAATCAGACACCTCTAGGTCATTTATCACGGTGTACTCATCTTAGCAAAATACTTGACACTCTTGTGGCTCCCTTGCTGAAACACAATTCTGAAAGAATTTGCTCAGATGTCCAAACAAATCAACGTATTCAATCTTAAACACTGAAGGCAGTTGTATTTTAATATATATTTTTTTAAAGTATTCATTTCATCAATGTAAATATTCATTGCATTTATATTTCCATTTCCTGGAATGTAAATAGAGTGGATAATGACAAATTAACATAAGCTTTTAACTTACATTTGTGTGTAAAGGTGTGCAGGCGTGCCCTCCCTTATGGAAAACTAGTTTCCATTGTATTTTATTTGTTACAGTATTTTGTCTATTTCTGACCTCTGCGTCTTTTTGTACACAGTTCTGCACACTATTCCTGAGCCAAGAAGACGTTGGGTGACTTGTACCTGAATATTTGATGACAATATTACAAAATGACTCTTAGCACTCTTAGAATAATTCTACCTCTGACTTCCTTACTTTATTCAACTGGCAACTTTATTCAACTAAAAAAAGCATTCTTACTGTATCAGTGCAACCTTTTCAATTTTCCAGACATGTCCTTTTGCATCCTTTCAGAATGATGTTGTTTCGCCCACAAAATACAGTCAATTCACTTTACAGTGTATTCTGTGACGTGCTTTGAGACGTTTCGAAATCGTGATAAGGTGTTTTATCAAATGCAGGGATTATTATTATTGTTGTCATAAACTTTTTACCAAACCAAGAGGGTGAATTTTTGCTGAGGATTTGTGTTGATTAGAAATGGGTCAAGGTTCTCTAAGTTCACTTTACCGACAGTCTTTCATATCTAGATTCCAAAGGGAAGGCATTGTACCCAAGATAATCTGCTTTTGCTATCAAAAGCTCAAAAACAAATTATCTGAAACCGATCATGATAAAGTACAATTTTCTAATATACCATATTATTTTCAGATGTATTTTTTAAAGAAAAATTGAGATCTAATATGTCAAAAATCCAATCTAATAATCATCCTGCATACAACAATAAATTACATTTGTGTAGCGTCCTTCACGTCAGGAGGACGTCCCGAGGCACAACAAATTGAATCTCCCACATGGGTGTACAAATTGTAGTAATTCTAATGCTCTTTCTTTCTAGCTATTTTAAAAAAATGACTACCGGAGCAGATGTTCGTGATATCCTGGAGTTGGGGGGCGGGGACTCTGAAAACACACCGATCAGTAAAAAGGATATCCTTAACTCGGACAATAAGGTAATTATTTTCTTGAAATCAACTGTTGGTTGTTGCTCATTAAAGTTATAGTAATTATTTTACTATAGTTAAACTTGCGTGGTAGATCATCTAAGATTTAATTGACCTTTGGTGCCAAAATCAAGCCATGCTTTCCACACAATGTTTTTTAGAAAAATAGAGAAAAACTATTTCATTGGAGTTTGCAGTGCATAAATTTAAACCAAAGTACTTTACTAAAGTGATATCAATGATGGTGTTATTTAAGTATCTACTTTATTAGGTAATTTGTAAAGGTTATTATTTAAACAGATAATTTACACTGACATTTAAAGCAATAGTTTGTTGTGAGACAGTTCTATCACCCTTACATGTACACCCAAGATATGGCTCGCTCTCCCTCGCAGAGTGTACTGGGTGGCCTCGTGTGTTCAATCCTTATTAATGAATGTAAGTCCCTATAACTAGATGTAACTTGACTAACGAGATCTTGGGTGACTGTGACACTTGAAAGATCGTAGAAGTTGTAGAAGACTTTTCTTTGAAATGTGTAACGGTCACCCCTTTTGTTTTCTACGTCTGTCTGTTTAAATATATTGAGTAGTGCTTTGAATTTTTTAAAATGTATTTTAACGTTTTTGATAAAACTTATAGTGCCGTCAAACCTGACTTGCGTCGATTGCAACAATTTGGCGGGGTAACTGACTATCTACATAATTTGCCTAAATGGATGGGAAGGTGTATTGTTTCCCTATTGGGTCACTTAAAGGTGCTATACAATTACTAGTGGGTACCCTAATTCAGGGAGGGGCTCAATGCCCATAAAAGAACGAGCACCATGTGTCGTGGGCGTTATTCTACCTGATGACAACAAACGTATGTGCTCTGACTGTTGATGAGTAGTTAGTCAGAGCTTAATTCTTTGTGTACTTTACATTAACTTCATTACAAATGGCTGCTAGCGTGTTTAGTTTAAGTGTGATTAATGTTTGTTATCTCATAGTTGTGTTTGTTGATATTTATTGTATCGTTCTAAGATTTAATGCCGAGGGTTGTGGATTTCATTGAAGCTACAATAAAATTCTGTTGAGCTAACTTAACCTTAACTTGAGCTTTCTGTATAAATCAAAGAAGGAGGGAATACACAAACGGGTTCTGCCTAGGTCACAGAGTGTAAAATAAACCTCCGATTGACTGAAACTTCCTAATATGCTTTAATTTATATAGCAATTGGTAGTACCTGTTGTCGTGGAAGAACTCATTAGTCAAGTTACACCTAGTTATAGGGACTTGCATTCATTAGTGAGGATTGAACACGGGCCACTCAGTACACTGCGAGGGAGAGTGAGCCGTATCGTGGGTGTACATATACGGCTAATAGAACCGTCTCAAATGGCAGTTTCATTTCTACACTGGCACTTGTCAAATATGTTATTTAATGAGTAGTTTTGGTAATGTTAACTTTTGCTCACTGCTTTCTTTAATTTTAATTGTGGAACGAATGTTGAATAATGAAATTGTACATTTTCTAGAAAAAATCGAAGAAATCAACAGAAACACTCACATTTAAGAGGCCAGAAGGAATGCACAGAGAAGTTTATGCACTCTTGTATTCCGACAAAAAGTAAGTAACTGGCCACTTTTCAATGATTTAAGTCTACATGTTACTGCAGTACTGTATCAGCCTTTTGTCTACAACAACAGCAACAAAATTACATTTATATAGCGCGTTTCACGTCAAGAGGACATTCCAAGGAGCTGGACAGTCAGTTTTGGACCCGAGCTGGGAGATGCAAGAGAGTTTTGCAAATATAATAGCAGCTTCCTGTGGCAGACATAGGATATCGCCACAGAACAATGTTGGTGCAGGAGGGGGTGGGATGGGAGGGAGGTTGGGCATGAAGCAAGAACAACAACTTGGATTTACATAGCACCCTCCACGCCGGACGGCGTCTCAGAGAGCTTCACAGTAATGCATCCCGGGGCCGAGGGAGGGGGAGGAAGGTGGCCAAAGGCACGGTCGAAAAGTAAGGTCTTCAGCAGAGAAAATAGGAGGCCAGAGTTGTCTGAGCAGAGGGAGAACCTGAGAGGGTAGGATTGCAGAAAATCATCGAGATAGGGAGGGAGCTGTGCAAGTGCAAGAGAAGAAGTAATGAAGATGTTGGGACAGAGAGAAGTGAAATCAGTTTCTAACCAATAAACTGCAGACCCACAGAGGAATAGGAGGGAGACAAAATAGTAAAGAAAGTTGAAGTGCTCAACATTGTCAAAACAGCATTGTCAAAAGCGCCTTGGGATGTCCTCCCGATGTGAAAGGCGCTCTATAAATGTAATTTTGTTGTTGTTGTTGTCAAGGAAGCACAGCGAGCCCTAGTCAGAGACTTGGACAATTTTGTTAGTGACTTTGACCGGGGCTGTCTCAGTACAGTGGGGGAAATGGACTCGGGAGTTGAGGGGCCCATACAGAGAGTGGTGGAAGAAGGTGTGAAGATGGGAGGCAAAGCATTTTTCCAAAGGAAGGGAAGGTTCGAGATTGTGCAATAGCTGGAGAGTTTAGAGGCTTCAAACCTTGCACTGCCTGTTCCGCAGAGTTAGTTGCATGCCTGTTCTTTGGCTTGTAATTGCTGAGTTGGACATAAGAAAAATAAAATAAGGGAGAATGACCAGCGAAAGTACTCTACATTACATTTTTATCAGAAAGCTGCAAGCACTTCAGTGAAGTGTGTTGAAATGATTTATTGATCGATCCTGCTGAATTGCACCCTAGGTAGACCAAGAATGGGTTCTTTAAGACTTATGTTTGACATAATTCAGATTAACATCACACTACAGTTACTGTCAAAACGCAATTTGTATTCCAGTACAGCGGCTTCAGCAAGCATTTATGTACCTTGCACTAGATGACATTAAAAAAAGTCGCTACCGTAATGCATAACAAATGCGTTTAAGTAATTATACTGGTAAATTATTAATATAAAGCAAAGGCATGTTCTTAACCTCCAGTATGAGAAAATGATGGCAAGCCAATGCACAATAATCTTTGATGTTATGGTGTACTATTGGACTTTTAGTCACCGCGTTAGCTGTTACTAACAAAACTTTCCTTGCATTGAGAAGGACCTCTGAGATCAGTTGTGGAATTGTTAGTACTCTCAATTACATTTGGTCATGGCAAATTGATAGTCATGATAACTAATACTAATCCTTGCATTTGATATAGCGTTTTACCGTCTCAAAATGCTTCGCAGAATACACTGTAAAGTGAATTGATTATATATTTGTGGGTGAAACTCTGCAGCCAATTGCGCACAGCAATGCCCCACAAACAGTCTTGGTTTGAGTGATCAAATTGTTATTTATTTATGTTATTTTCTTGAGGGATTATTACTATCAGGCATGTGGAGTAAGGAAACTTGCCCAAGGTTTCAATGTAATGTTGCATGAATTACTATGCACGTTTTTTCATATCATTCACCAATTATGTTCCCCAGTTTTTGCTTTCTCCTACCTTTGTCAGAGAAACCTTAACCCAAAATTGCTTGTAAATCTATCCAGAGAATTCAACGGTATAAGATTTTCTAGTAATTACTGAAATGTACTATGTTATTGGCAGAGCTTTGGGAGCAGACCCAGAATTGCTCTGAGAATTGGGGGATCCTAGAAAAGGTTGAAGAGCCTGTTGTCTTGTTCTATTGATACACCCGGGATGGATTTGGAATGAGAAGCCTGATCTATACAATAATTTCTGCTCAGAGATTGCGTTGGCTGAGACTTCATAAAAGGTCTGAACAACTAAGCGAATGTGCACAAGTTGGTAGCTGGCAATACCTGTGACTGACTCGCTCTTTAAAAATGGTCCCTCATGTTTTGGGGGAAACCATTGGATGAATTGATTTACTGGCAAAACTGCTTCCCTGCAGCCTTGTGCTTCACGACCAGGCTATTCTTGATGCTGATGAAATCAATGTAAATGGAATACCTGCGATTACAATGCTGATGAATATCTGTGTGCGATCATATGAAAACTTGTACATACTTATGCAATGAACTTCATTTGATGTCTCATTAGTCACCAGTCAAGTGTGTACCAAGTGTTAGTACCAAACAAAAGGGGATGGAGGATGTGTTTCATGGATTAAAATGTTTAATGAATACTTAATACAGTTTCAATTCTTAATTTGTGTTCTGTTGTGAAAAGGGATGCCCCTCCACTGCTTCCAAGTGACACTACTCAAGGCTACAGGACTGTAAAAGCCAAGTTAGGCTGCAAGAAAGTCCGTCCATGGAAGTGGATGCCTTTCACTAATCCAGCTAGGAAGGATGGCGCAATATTTTATCATTGGAGACGTCTAGCAGATGAAGGCAAAGACTACCCTTTTGCTAGATTTAATAAGGTAACTTAAATTCTTTTTGAGACAGAAATAGTAAACATTTTAAGCAGATCACAAACAGAAGCGGCTTTAAGAAAAATTGCACGGCTCTTATGATGTTTTTTGGACATAAATTTCACTGCACACAAAGACCACGAGTTTGCACACCCACTCATGTTATACTTCGATGGTGTAATATAAGGTGTCAGCCTGTCTCAATTGGTGGAACACTATTCGAAAAGAGACGACAGTTTCTCCCAATTCATCATTCACTTTGTGGCTGTTCATGGGAAATTTCTGCACTCAAAATGCACAGTCACTACACTTTACAGTAAATCCTGAAATATATGAAAAAGCACTATATCTACTAGGATTAATCACTTGATCCTGGTAATATTTGGGTGGTTTAATACAACAGTTATATGCATTTTATTGATGCTTTTAACCCATAAAATAATGACAGTTCCAGGGACATTTGTGTTAAGCATTTTCTGTTAATATTTTTAGATGTTTGAGGCTGAAAATCCTAAGAATACTGTATTAATATCGGTAGCTTTATTACTTTGATATTAATTTATATGACTAAAACATGCTAGTTTTAATTGTATTGAATAAAAATCTTTAGGCAGTTCAGGTGCCTGTATATTCAGAACAGGAATACCAGATGTACCTACATGATGATGGATGGACAAAAGCAGAAACCGACCATCTCTTTGACCTCTGCAAACGCTTTGATCTCCGATTCATTGTCATCCATGACCGCTATGACCACCAGCAGTTCAGGGTGAGTAAAAGAAAAATGAATAAATAAATACAATCCTTGTGAAGGCTATAAATCTGTAAAGTGCTATCATTTGGAGTATGTGTGATTTTCCCACCCTCCCAGCCCCCAGATATCCTGCGTCTGGTGATAACTCTGTTCCTAAATAAGCAATGTAAAATACTAACCCATTTTTGCACATTTATACTAAAAGCTGTAAAGGTATCTATCTTTAATCAGCGGAAAAAAGATATTGCTTAATTATTTTTAGTTCTTTTTAACCATGTTCTTAACATGTTTTAGCCCTTGGGGAAGGTCACCTCCTGGTTCTGAATTAACTATCACGGAGACACATAAGAGTTTTGGGCTCTACTTGCTTGATTTATTTATACACTATTGTCTGCTTCCTGATGGGGGAATTATTATAATTATGTTCCTCATATTCTTAGATTTTGATATGAGTCCTCTTATTTCTCTGGCACATAGCACTTGTGCATTTTTTTAAATATGTGGTACCCTTTTTTAAAATGTAAAAAATTAAACATGGCAATCATAAATTGTGTGTTTTTTTAAAAAAAGAATATCTTACCCTACTAACTAAATAGCAAACACTTAACACACTTAGCTCAATGTGTATAACTGGCACTTAATATTTTTCAACCGACAACCTTGTCTTTCTCAGAAACGTTCAGTTGAAGATTTAAAAGAACGATATTATAATATTTGTGCCAAACTGACAAAAATCCGTGCTCCTCCCGGTTCTGATCCCAAACTCTCCGTGTTTGATGCTGGACATGAGAGACGGAGAAAAGAGCAGCTTGAAAGACTGTACAATAGAACACCGGAACAGGTAAAACTCATCTCTGCGTGAAGTGAACATTTTGGATATTTTCCGCTTTAACTCCTGGTTGTATGCCTTCTATATAAACCTGAACAGTAGCTGCTTCTTCAGTTAAGTTCCTTTCCAACTACGGGGGAACCCTGTTGTAGTGTTCTTCAACATAGTGCTCGCTTGCTGATGACCCTGGACTCCATTGCATCCAGTTTAACGCAAGATGTGGTATACCCACATCTGGCACTGACTAGCTGGCTTCTGGCACTTGCAAAATGGCCAACCATTTGGTTGTCAGGTTGCTGCTGATGTTGCTTCCAGCATGTGTTTTTTTAAAAAAAAGACTTTATACTACCATCTCTCACCCTTCCTCTCCTCTGTTTCTTTCCTCACCGCCCTCTTAAAAAAAAGTAAAGCAAACCTATTAAAAGAAAAACGAGTTCTGAGTTGATCTTTGCAATTGTCGCAATGTACATCAACTCCACTGGATGTCGCCATTGTCTGCTTTAATATGCAGTTACCTGTCCTTGTCTAAAGGTGGAAGAAGAGGAGTACCTAATACAGGAGCTGAGGAAAATCGAAATGAGAAAGAAAGAGCGAGAAAAGAAAACACAAGATCTTCAGAAGCTGATCACAGCAGCAGACAACACCACAGAGATGCGCCGGGCAGAGCGCAAGGCCGCAAAAAAGAAACTACCGCAGAAGAAAGAAACTGAAAAGCCAGTAAGTGTCTTGTGTAGTGTTTTTATTTTTTATCAAAGTAGATATTTGAGCATTTAGTTTTTCATGTGGCAGGAAGGAACAAACGGAAATCGTAATGGAAGGAAGAAATTAAGACAATGTAATTTTTTTTAATATAATATAAAGACAGGAGTTGTTGGGAACGCTTAGCAGGTCAGGCAGCATCTACGGAGAGAAGAAAGTGAGTTAACGTTTCAGGTCGATGACGCTAACTCAATTATGTTAAATCACTTTCTCCTTAGATGTTGCCTGACCTGCTGAGCATTCTCAGCGACTTCTATTTTTATTTCAGATTTCCAGCATCTACAGTATTTTGCCTTTCTCTTCATTTATAGTTGCCCTTCTTTAAAAACAATAGTGTTGCAATAAAGCTGGTTGCTTAACCCAATATTGTCTTTTGTTTCATGTCCATGTTTCACTGATATTGTACCACAGGTAGTCAGTGTCAAGCTAGGAATACGCCACTTCTGGTTAGCACGGGTCCACAGGAAACCCACACTATAGAGAGGCAGCACCATATTGAAGGGCACTATAATTGGTTCCACTGTATTTGTATTAGGTGCACATGCTCTGAAGCAGAAAGCATCTTAACTTGTGTGAGAAATAATTAACAAACGCTGATGCATTTTATTTTGTAGGTCTGAGCAGAATTGCTGCTGGAAATTTGTTTTTTCGGATAACTAATCAAATCCTAATTAGTGGCTGCCATATTGACTACAACTTTGAGTTGACTGTGTATTTGTTTGTGTATGGTAATTTTGCCTGTTGCCTTTCTAACCAAAAGATAATTAACTGGTCCTTTAATAAACCTTCAAAAATAGAACTGAAGCACTTTGTTACGCAGAGGAAGAACCTTTTACTTTTAATTACTTAGTAGAAGGCAGTCTCAACTTACCCAGGTGGTTTCATGTTCTTGCCTTGATCAGAACAAGAATCAGTTTGTTTTTCCGTATTTCCAAGTGTTTTTCGCTGATTGTTGTGTTCCTGTATTAATGCTTCCTTCCTGTTCCTGTTACAGGCTGTACCAGAGACGGCCGGTATCAAGTTTCCAGACTTCAAATCTGCAGGTGTCACACTGCGAAGCCAAAGGGTACATTTTTTATTTTGTTTCATTTCTAACAGGGAAACCGGGAATAAATTTGGTATTAGACAATAGTAGGGCACACTACATCAATACACAATACAGCAGTGTGTAGGTCTGAATATCCCCCTTCACTCCCCCAATTCCATGCTGGATCAATCTATTGACACCATAAATAGGATTTTGATCAAGATATGTTTAATTTTTGGAATTTCCATATTCCTCATTATTCGAAACTAGGAAAGAAGAACTGTTTGTGTTTGTGTGGGAGCGGGAGGGCAGATGGGAGGTTGTAGAATTCTGGTGTCCAGTAACATGAAATTGTGGAGTCCTATAGCTCAGTGGTTAGAGACCGGGGTTCGATTCCTGGCAATAAGTTTCCTTACTCCACACGCCTGATAATAATCCCTCAAAAAAAAGCAATAATAAATTGGTCACTTCAATCTAGTGTTTGTGGGACACTGCTGTGTGAATTTGGCTGCTGCATTTTGCCCACAAATATACACTCAGTTCACTTTACAGTATATTCTGTGAAGCGCTTTGAGATGTCTGGAAGATGTGAAAAGCGCTATATCAAATGCAAGTATATTATTATGCAATGCTGCTTTAAAAAAAAGTAATGATAATGCTAAACAGGCGTGAGGGTTTCCCCACAAAAGGATGTTGAATTTTTAAAGTTGTTCTAAGTCTCAGACATGCAGAATGTTCATTTATTAAAGGCTACAGAATATTTTAACAGTCAAAATGTAGTTTAATTGACTGCCATTCCCAGCAATTGATGAATTATACCACTGACATGAAATGTATCTTTGAAAACTCGCCCTCGTCAGAGTATTTGTCATAATACTGTAGAATACAGTCTAATCCACATGCAAAATTTATTTAATCAAAATAAATGTATTTGAACACTTCTTAATATATTCAGACTTAACTTTATTATGATAAATTATTATTAATGTGTCAGCCTGGCTCAGTGGTAGCACTCTTACCTCTTGAGTCAGAGGGTTGTGTGTTCAAGCTCCACATCGGGACTTGAACTCAGATAGTTTAAGTTGACCCTCCAATGCAGTGCTGGGGGTGTGTTGCATTATCAGGTGACATCTTTTGGATGAGACATTAAACAAGGGTCCGGGTTGCCTGTTCAGGTGGACATTAAAGATCCCATGGCACTATTCGAATCCTTCAAATAAAATTGGTAACACCTTTCATGGGTTTTTGTGAGCAAATTGGCTGATGCGTTCGCCCCAAATTACCTGTGAAGTGTTTTGGGAAGTCCTCCCAATGTAAAAGGCGCTATATCAAATGCAAGGATTATTATTAATAATGTTGCAATAATATATTTGGAATAATATTAAAGACGTGATTCCTCAGTTCAAATATCAGATGTATTCTGAAAAGGCCTTCTTGAAATAGCAACCTGACTTTTTTCCCCTTTATTAAATGACCCAATTATGACCCATTTTTATGATTGTAAAGGGGATTTTTGATAGCCTAATTTTTCTTGATTATCGATGGTCACAGCACCCAATTATAAACAGTGGGAACATTCTCCTACTGATGCTAGGAAGGCAAAGACCTATTTTCAGGATAAGGTTGCAGTAAAATGATCTTTGTTAATGACCAGAATGAGTAATTATGATGAAAGCATGATTGCAGATGAGTTTCATAATCTAGCCTCTGGTAGTGGCATTCATTGCGTGTACATTCTTGAACCTGTGCTTCCAACCAAAGGTGCTCAGGAATTATTGATGGGTTGGATGACCCTTTTGTTAATATCAAAAGCATTTTCATCATCAATATAGAAGCTTTCCCCTTTCCCCCTCTCTGCCCCAAGACATACATACGTCAGAGCAGAGCGGGTAGCTTTGGTTGTGAACTGAATGGACCTTCCAACCCACTTCAATCATAAAGTTTGTAATCTTTCACATATTTCAAATAAAGTGTATTACTTCATATAAGTTATGGTGGTATTTGGTACTTGCGAGTGACATAATGCTAGGGATGGAATTTTAAAAATCACATTGCTGAAAAAAAATTTAACTAAGGTTGAATGTCTGTGTCTACTGGGACTTTGTTGATCCTCTGAATGTAAAGGAATAGTAGCTGGAGTAATTATAATTATTTTACAAAAAAAGAAGGGAATTAATTTGTAATCTGTGCCATCACTGCTCTATTGCACATGGGGGGGTGGGGGTTAGTGCGGTGTTAAAAGTCAGTCCTTTAAAGCTCACACGCATTTTACAGGTTGTATTTGAGATATATTTTCTATATGTACACTAAATATTATGTTTTCTTGAAGCCATCATTTTTAAATTCAAAACAGCAATTTGTGATTCCACAGTCCCCGTTACACAGAAGCGTTGGAAAGATTTGGGAATTCTTTTCCATTCACCTAATGAATATTTAGTAAAAAAGCAACGCATTAAAGATATGGGAATCAATTGATTTTTTAAAAAAAAAATTGTGGTCATTTTATTTCAAATCATTCTCAGATAGCAAAAATCCTTGCATTTGATATAGTACCTTATCACGTCTGCGAGACGACTCAAAGCGCTTCACAAAACATAATGTTAAGTGAATTGATTGTATATTTTGTGGGCGATGCTGGTCACGAGCTGTGCTCCTGTCTATAATGCTAGAAATAAATTATTTTGTATTGTGCGGCGCAGGGCAATACTTGTGCCATTGCTACGTAACTGGTAAGTACAATTGCTGCTGCTATTTCATCTTGTGGTTTGCAGACGTTTCTCCCTACCTCTCTTTTTCAACTTTGCTATTATATTGAGGAAGCGTAGTCACGTAATTAAGTTTATTTTAAACTACCCTGGCTTTACTGTGCTTGGAATTCAATTGGATTTGAACCCAGCTGATAAATGCAATGGTACAGGATATTAATATATTGATCCAGCTCAAGTTATGTGCCTGAAGAAGGTTGTTTATATTTTTATATATCTTGTCACTAAACCATATCGTAGGAATATTGTTTGTAGAGCTGTTGCAATTTTCAAAACATGCACATTGTATAATTGCCACCACATATTGCTATGCATTTTGAAAATGCATACCTTCAGAATCCTATTCAGGCATTGAAATATTCTACTATTCAACTTTTATTGCCACATCACATTGATCATTTTATTTCTATATTCTGGCATTCCCTGATGAGCGAGGAAAATTCAGGCAGAAAACTACACTTGCATTTTTTTTTGTTGAGTAGAATGAGAAAAAACAGATTCTTAGAAAATGGATACCTCCTTAGTCCCTAAAATAGTTTATTTTATATTAGTTGGTTACCATCTTAATTATTAAAAAAATTGATCAGCGCGATCAAATTGGATGAATTACATTGTGTACAAAGAAATTAAAATATGGCACAATTCTAGTAAGTGAAACAAACAAAAATGCTGCATTTATGCTGGAGATTGATGGATATAATTGCTGCATTTTGTTGGTAATTGGTTGACAAATCTGCAGTATAAATGGGAGCTGAAGTGAAGTGTTTAAGATGGAGCTTCACTCTTCACAGCACCTGTAAGAGATGGTCTGTGGATCAAGATCAACATGCATCACGCTGAGCCCCATTGTGTGTTTATTATTAACATTTCAGTTAATGACAAATTATTACAAACTTGGCTCAACAGTGAGCGACGAGACAGGAAGTGTTTAAAACTGATAAGGTTTAGGATTGTTTGGTATCAGTGGGGCAGTGACTTACATAAATTGTCAGCAAAAAGGAAAAGGTTGATTTATCACAATCATTCAGCACTTTGGAACAAAGCCAATTAAGGATGTTGCTTGATCCAGTTTTGTGATTGTGAGGAAATGAACTAAGAGTGAGTTTATTAATAATCAGGTGCCAAGTTGTGAGAGTATGTGAAAATATAAATGAATGTGATGATGTTAGGCCTGCCTCTCTTTGACAATGGAAGGAAATAGGTTCACAGTTGTTGTACAATATTACCTGATGACATATTAACATATTAGTCGTAGGTTGTATAGAACTATATGTTGATCAGTTGCAGTCTGGTTAGTGTCATAGGCAATCAAAAGGGAATAATTAATCTATTTGACTTGGATTGTTCAGTGTCGGCTGATCTTGCAATTATTCTGATACCAGTTTCAGGACTGAGACTGGTGAGTTAGGTTTGACTTTTAACAAACATTTATGCCGCACAGGAAAGTATTCATGCTTCTGTTTTTTTTTCCCTCAGATATAATGGAATTTTCATCTGGGTTAGGATCCCCCCAAAAAATCATCAGCTAACGCAATGTATCCCATTTTAATTGGTAACGCAGCAACATTGCTGGAACAATAGATCTGTTCTTCAAGGTTTATTTTTTAAAAAGCATAAACTAAAGTGATTATCTGTGGATTTTATGACTAAAATTTTCAGTATTGTTGTGTAATCCTATTTTATGTAATTATTATGTGAATAATTTTGATTGCTGCAATACCAACCAGACTAATGTATCAAGGTGCAATTCTGTACATCCAAGTAGGACTTCCTTCCACTGTCAAAGATCAGTGAGCCTCACCTCACCACATTCATTTACATTTTCACATGCTTTCACAGTCTGGTACCTATTAATAAACTCACTCTTAGTTTATCTGCTCTTAATTATGAACTGAATGAAGTTTCATCTTTAATTGGCTTTGCTCCAGAGTACAGAATAATTATGGCAAATCAGCATTTTTCTTTCTGAATATTTATCCCAAAAAAGACTGCAGATATAAATGCTTTCGTCTCAGTTTAAAAAAATGTTTTTTAAAAAAAATCAGTATAAAGATATGGATCCACAATTCACATACCAATACACAGTCATTGCACTTAACAGGAAAATCTTGTTAAGCCCTTTGAGACATCTCAACACTGACCGGGTAAGGTGCTACATCAAATGCAAACATTCAAATGGAATACATTGTACTTATATTGCGTCATTTCAACATCACAGTTCCTGCCTGACTGTTTGTTGTTCTTGTTTCTCTTTATTTAGATGAAACTCCCCAGCTCAGTCGGACAGAAGAAGATCAAAGCCATTGAACAGATGCTGACAGAGTTGGGAGTTGGTAAGTAAGAAATAGGGATGCTGATTATTTATTGATTTCTTCCTTCCATAAAAAGATTAATCACGCTCATACAATACATAATGGAATTTGGACAGTAAATTGCCATTGAAAGTTTGTTGGAGACTGTCAGTGTATAGGAATGGTTTGTCTGAAACAAATTAATATAGATTCAGAAATTGTTCAAGCCAGGAATAGGAATATTCATGCTGAAGGGAAGTCATTCTAGCACAGAAGTGATAGAATAAATATTTAATTTAGTAAACTTTTTAAGAATGGCCTTCAGTACTTCAAGTGTTGATATGGAGATAATGACCATTAAAACTCAACACCCCATTGATATATATCATGGCTACTTTCAGAACAACTGTACTACCAATGAAATTAATAGAAAACAGGTCTCTTATAAGACCAATGCATCTCTGATTTAGAGCTTTAAACTCTTGACTATTCTTTGTTTTGCAATAGCTATTTTACTAGTGTCGTCACTGTGTCTATGGGACAGAGAATGGTTTAGAAGTTTTTGAAGATCCAATGTTTCTATGCTTTGGTTGATAATTATTTGCAGATCTGAACCCAATGCCCACTGAAGACATTGTGCACATGTTCAACGAACTCCGCAGTGACCTGGTCCTGTTGTATGAACTGAAGCAAGCTTATGCCAACTGTGAATATGAGCTTCAGATGCTACGACATCGCTACGAAGCACTGGCAAAGGCAGGGACACCCAGCTTGACATCGGGAGAAGGGTTTGGCATTGATGGACAGCTGGGAGCTATGGCCACAAGTTCTGAGGAGATTAAGGGCGAAGGGAAGGACCAATTCATCGATGTTGTCGGAGCTGCACCTCTCACACCAAATTCGGTAAGTGCTGATAAAATGGAAATGTCTAGCAAATGTCTAGTCTAGTTTGTGCTGGTGATTCATGGTCTACTACAGAAACTATCAATTGAGACTTTATTATTACGTCCAACCTCCAAACTGTTGCAAGGACATTTTGGGATCCATCTGTGAGTATAGCTTTATACTGTAAACTTGTCCATTGGAATTCCATTAATAATTTTGTAAAATTATTAATGTGACAAATATCTGTGTAGGACTTTTAACAGATAAGATCCATCGGTAGCTCCCCGAGCCTGTTTTTCCAGTCACCCAAGTGTAGTTTGTTAGCCCTCACTTGCTGTGTAAAATTACTGCACTCTCGTTCAATCCCAGAAGTATTTACTAAGTGGGTTTTAGCTGGTGAAGGGACGTGCACTGTGATTACATTATTACTATTGAAATGAGTTGCTCAAGAAAGCGATAAAGAAATCACTACTTTGGGAGATCACTACTTTCTGCACAAACTCAGGCTATAGGAAGACCTGATAACTGCAAACAGCAACCTTGATAATGTATTGATCTGAATTTGTTTCCCACAGTGAAAAGACAAATGTACAACAGGAAGAATAGATTTTGAAAGGTAACCCTTGAAGTTTGAATAACTGAATTGCTGAGGACTATTGTAATGTGGGAACGAGGTTCAGATAATAGAAGATCAGAATGAATTGCAAATTGCTAACCAGTCACCAAAGAGACTTTATCTTCACTATCCCTCCCTCCCTCCCAGATTGAGGAACGTCTATTGTACTGCGCACACTTATGAATGATAGTTCTCGGACTTTGACCCCTGATAGTTCTGTGATTGCTTGTTTTACTGATGTTTAGTGGGAGTGGATTGTCAGGAGATTCATTCAGATTTAGCTTTCTCACAGCTAAGAATTAAAATCTTTAACGAAAACCGAGGATGAAGGCTAATTGCTTTCTTAAAAGACCAGGAAGGAGGAAATTGTGCAGCATTCTTCAACAACAGCAAATTATATTTGAATAGAGTCTTTCACGTCCCAAGGCCCTGAACAGTCAGAAATTTGGACCCAAACTGGGGTTTGGGATCAGCGGTGGTGGAGTTCAGGGTCGGTAGGTGTTGGAGGGTGGTCAAAGAGTCTTGAGACGTGCTTGAAGGAGGCAAGGGAGACAGCCAGAAGAACCGACTGTGGGGTGGAGTTCCAAAGGGTGGGGCCAGGGAGGTTGAAGGCCCGACCGCCGATGATGGTGGTTCAATATGCTGTCTCTTCAATGGAGACAGCATATAGAAAATAAGTTATTAATGCCAAGTACTTACCAGCTGTAGCTACTGTTACTCTGGTTGACCATTCTATCCCTGAGCGTAGAGAACTTTTCTCTGCCTGTTTAACTCTTCCTTAGCAATTATCGAAAAGGTTGGAAACAGCCTGACCACCTTTTTACTGTTGATCAACTCCTGTGGCACACCTGGAACCAGTGATGGATCAGCATTTCCAGATTGAGTCTAAAATGCCACATTTGCAAACCAGATTTGTGGTGTTAATAGTGACTTGAGGCTTGCGAATATCCGATTGCAAAATTTCACATAATGCAGCAAATCGTGAATCCCAAACCAGCAAAATCCAAATAAAACTCACAAATGAACACTGGCCATTATATGGCTCCAAAATTCCAAATCTAATATTCACAAACTAGAAATTGCAATTCACCAAATCATTAATCTGGATTGTTAACATTGCATTTTAGACCCGATTGTGTGGCAGGGATTTTATGTGTTCAATTTGCTGAAAGTTTCACCAATGAGATTTCAACTACTTGAAAGCAATTTGGATAGGTTATTTCATACCAACTAATTCCTCACCCTCCTGAACCCATAAGTACATTGTGAGGGGATAGGAATTGCACGTGGGAATTTTTATGCTTGTATCAGACGCATCTTTATGTGACTTTCGATTTGGAGAATATTAATTGGTTCTATACTTTGTTCTTTATCTCATGCAACATAAAATCATACAGAATGTCATTTTTGAAAAGTTGTAGTTGAAATTTGCTGGAGGGTATTTTCAGTGGTGTACAGAATAGTTAAAATGTTAAATACAGCTGTGACCTTTACTGGCTGATTAAACAATGAGGATAGCATTAGATTAGAATAAGACTGAAGGTCAGACCAATTCACTGTACAACCATTTTAGAGTGCTTCTAAAATTGTTTTTAACCTTACCTTTTCTCTTTTTCCCCCTTTCCTAAAAGTAATTCTTTTCTAGCAATGAAAATAAAAAAAATTGCCTTGTGTTAGCATTCTCTATCTCTTTCCAAGTATAGAATGTGCCTTTTTAAAATCTCATTTATTGTATTACTAAAATGACTAACCTGAATGGCTTTTTGTGATGCTGAAATGGAGCAAGGTGGTCTAACTGCTTCAATGCTAGTGTTAAACTCTTAGTTAAAGGGTTTGAATCTGTTAGTATCTATTCACATTCAGGCTTCCTTTTAGAATGTGAAGGAAAACTGTTGGAAAATATTCACTGAGCGTTCTAGGGAAATTAGAAAACTGACCAAAAAGAGATCTATTCCTGCGGTACTGAAACATGACCTGTGCTGTCCCCCAAGGAATAGGATTGATGGTATCCATAGAATTGTTCATAGTGCAAGAGAGAGTTCCCATCGAAGGCGTGTGAGTGAAAATACGAAAATGTGGAATAGATCTTTATAGACATTCCCAATTGTCTGTAACTCAGCAACAAAACGGAATCACTTGCTGTTACCATTTATTTATGTATGTAATATAGTAAAAACTTGATTGTTGATGTCCTGGAGGTTAGTCATTTGCATTTCCAAAGATGTCACAAACTTCTTAAGCAAAAGTATTAATTAAACCAGTGTAGTAAGTGTTCTTTTTCATTGTTAAAAGCTGTCAGCAAATATAACGCACCAGATGAAATCAAGCAATTTCATAATAACTATGTTGCATCCCAGGTGAATCAACACTTAAATTGAGATCATCTTTAATTATCATTTAAACTACAATAATTTTCTCATCTTTCTCTTTTTATTCAGCACCAGTCAGCTCTATTAGTGTACATATCTGTTCAACTTTTCAATATTTTTTTATAAGAGAACTCCAAACTATCAAAGGAAATAGTTACACACCAATGTCTTCATGATTTCCTACAGTACATTACCATTATTATTTTGGGGTTATCCATTTGAAGTTGTACTCACAGTAGTTGAATATATCGGTCTTAAAAGTTTCCAGTTATAAACTGGGCTTAGCTGTGAAGCTTCTCACTGTTGAATTGCTTGGAAGTACTTGCAGTCTTAAGTTTGTTTAGGTAAAGTACTGGAGGACACCCATGGCATCGTAGCTCAGTATGATTTGGTGCCTTTCAGGACAGAAGGAGGCGACAAAGGGCAGCGAATTGACAACAACAAAAATTGGATTGCCAAGAATTTTTAAGAATCCATTTTTGAGCTAACATCCCGACGTTTGTTTTCACAGAGGAAGCGGAGGGAATCTGCATCAAGCTGTTCTTCGGTGAAAAAGATCAAGAAACCCTGACTGGTTATAAAGGCTAGGACATGGACTAAATGTGGTTAAATGGACCTTGCCTTACCACACAGTATCTGTGTTTCCTGCATTTCATTGACCAAAACTCCAGGAAGTAAGGCAAAGCAAGCACTGTCCGATCGTATATTATCTGACGGTAATGAGGCGCTATCAACGTACTGTGTTCAGAGGGAAAAAAGCTGCTAAACCATTTCCTCCAAAAGCTGTATCTCTACCACAATTTCCCCAGGCATCAATGTCAACAGGTATAATTTATTTTGGAACTGGGCCCAGTGCTGTGTATATTTGTATAATTGTTTTATTTGTGGGGTATTGTTCTGTGTTTGGTACAGGGCAGAGGAATTGTATTGTTCAGTTAAGACCACTAGACTGACTATACCATTTTTATTACCATTATGTTTCCCGATTTTGGGGGTGGGTGGGGGGAAAGGGAGGCAACACTGCAGATGTGCACAACATGCAGTACTATTATTACTAGGAACAATGGTTAAAATTGCCAAAAAAAAAGTGCAGAGAATGTTGACCTAGAATAAAAGATTTTTCTGTAAAAAAGAGTGTATTTTGCAATGTCTGAACATCATTAGAACTTCATGTTCTAAAATTCAATGTGTGTACATCAACACTTTGCTTTAAGATGGTGGTGAGGAATGCTTTAAAAGTTGCTGATCCTTTTCTTGTTTAGATAATAGGGACCTGGAGACAGCTACAAACGTGGGCAAATATTTCACAAGAGCTGATCCAAGTTGTTACTAAGAGCACAGAAGGGCTCGGGCGGTTAAATAGTGTAAATGTGTTTGTTTAGTATACATAATTTGGCAAATTGCTGAAAATTCAGTCTTAACTTTGCAATTGATTTCTTTTAATATCATCACTCGGTCGATTTTATTTTGGTTTTGCACCAAGAACGGAGGTGGAGTTGCTGGCGGACACGTGGGGCATAAACATGGAAGTCTGAATTGAGCTTCTTACAGTCTGTGCATAGCAACTTTTATTAGATTTCACCCATAAACATTTTGCTTCCTAATAAGTGTAACGTCAGTATTAGGCAGGGAGAATTCTAACAAAGAAAGAAATGCACCTGTGGCGTAGGTTAGGATGTAGCCAGGGGAATGGGGACGTGCGATAACCAACACAGAACTGGATAAAGTGAGAAAACGGCTGACTATCTTGGTGGAGGGAAAGTACGAGTCCTGCCACTAGAAGGTGCTACAGCATAAGAACTCTGGTTTTAGAATAGGTCTCTATTAAATGTATTGGCATTTCAGTTTGTTCACGAGAGCAGTCATTGTCTCTTGCACATTACAATCCGTGTGATTGGGGGGAGAGGGGGAGAGTGATCTGATTTGGCTGATCATTATATTCTAACTTTGAACATAATTATATTAAAAAAAAGTCTTAAAAATGATTTGGCTTTACACAACAACTTGCACTTATCTAGCACCCTCGACGCAGGATAGCGTCTCAGAGCACCTGTTGAATTCATAGGATTACATAAAATTGAATTTATAGGGCTACAGCTCAGAATGTTTGTGGCGGTAACAGTACTGGCTCCCCACTGGAGTTATCCACTTGAATCCTATTCTCAACTCTTTTCCCATAACCTTTATTATTGTCCTCAATTATTTGTCTTAACTCCCTTTTAAATAATGTTAATAACTTGGCTTCAACAGCCATTTGTGTGGAAACGTTCCATATTCTATCTTCCTTTTATACAAATGTAATGTTTTGCCCACTGTCCTTTAAGAGCTGGTATTTCTGTTGGTGATGCAATTGGTTTGCATTAAGCGCTCTGGGATTCTACCCTGTATGAGGGACGCTATATAAATGCAAGTTGTTGTTGTTTGAATCTTTGCCCTGTTCCTCACATCTGTTCAACTTGTAATGTGAGTCAGTTCGAATAGACCGGACAAAAAGCAAAGCAGCAATTTTGGCAATGACTTTCAAAGTATTAATTCAGGATTTCCAGTGTTTAGGAAACAGCTTTTAATAAAGTACACAACATCTATTTAGATGCTTACGGTGGAAACAAAAGGACACCTGGATATTTAAATTTCACACGGAGACATCTTCCAGATGTACAAAACCTTTGTCCCAAACCCCCTCCCACTCTCCATTCATGCTGCATGAATTCTGATCACGTGAGAAAATCTAAATAGATTTACCCTGCATACCTTTGTGCAGATGGTATGACAGTAAACGTGAACATTCAGTGTACTACTATTAATAAGAAATCAACCAAAGTTCACTGTCTTGATCATGATACAGTACCACTGTTAAACAAAGCTCAGTCCTGTGTCAGTACAATGGTTGGATCTAGCTTTGAACCCCTGCAGTCACATATGAAGGATGGCTGCCTGGATGAGGTACTGGAAGTGAAGCCAACTCCCAAGGAGCTATAATGCCAGCATGAATTATAATAATAATCCTCACATTTGATATATTGCTTTGTCATGTAGTTGAGATGTCTCAGACTGCTTCACAGGCTATCATGTAAAGTGGATGTGACTGTATTTTGTGGGTGAAATGCAACAGACAATGGTACACAGTGATGTCCCACAAACAGCCATGGAGTGAGTGACCAGTTTTATTTGAGGGATTTGTTGAATATTCTCCAACAGTTCAGTCTTTTCGAATAATGCCATGGGATCTTTGACGTCCACCTGATCAGGTACACGGGTTCTCGGTTTAACATCTCATCTGAAGGTCGGCAACTCCAGCAATGCAAAACCCCCTCAGCACTCCATCGAAGTGTCAACTTAGACTGATTGATTCAAGTCCCAATGTAGGGCTTCAGCCTACAACCTTCTGACTACAAGGCAGGAGTGCTTCTGAGCCTGGCTGACACATGAATTGATACCTTTAGGAGAGTAGTGGTGAAAATTAGATGGAAAAATTTGTACGTGAGATTAATATGAAAGTTACACTTATTTTTATGTTAGCTACTTAGCAACATTTCAATTGCAAAATGCTTAGCTTGCACCAAAAGGTCTTTAGAAACCTACATGTCGTCCTCCTGACGTGAAAGGCGTTACACAGATGTAATTTTGTATTGTATGAAGGTGTGGCATGTATGAATTTCACAGCAAGTTGTAAACATCCTTGCTGTCTAGTGTTTTTTTATATTGCCTTTTTCACTGTAACAAAGCACACGGGGGTTTAAAAAAAAACATTTGGCACATTGAAAGCATTTCTTTCAAAGGACTATCTAGAATTTGCACGACGAAAGACTCATTTACATATTTATTTCATCTCCTGAGGGAGGTAAATAACAGGAGGCATTAAATATTTTTTACACTGTAATGTGCAGCCCCATTACATTGCTGACGACAATGGACATGGAGCAGTCTAAACGTCAATGAGGTTTGAAGATAAGCAACTAAAACTTAAATATGTTGCCTATAAGCTTCTGAGAACCATTATTTATGATGGTTTTCAAACAATGATTGTAAAAATTAATTGTTTATGAGACTGTTTAAGTATCCTCCCTGTAAAGCCAGCAGAGTTGTCGGCAGAACTGCAGCCACTGTTCTGCTACGAATACGGCTGTAACATTCGTCAAACTATTATTTCACACGCCTGAATCTGAAAGACAGCAGTCTAATCTCATCAAGAAAGGCCTGCACAGGCCTTATAAATATTTACAGATCCCTTTGTTTGGGTAGAAACAACCCAATTAACTAATTACAAAACATTTCTGTAAAATCGCACAATTCACAAGGGCTCTTTTTACATGAATGTAAAAACAATGATTTATGTGAATGTAGCCGTCACACTTAAGATAAAGTAAATTAGCCACTGATGAAACATAGCCTAAAACTTTAGCTTTGGAGTGAGTAGCCTTTGCTGCCTCTTAAGGAGCTACATTTGTGATAAACTTAAACTAAATTTTCCGTTGGTTTACTTTTTGGGATGAATTTTAATGACAGCACAAACACAAATTCTCGTTTGATGTGGTTGAGAGTGATAGGAGGTCCAAAGCTCAAGCTTTCATAAAATTACATAACTCTAGATGATGTAGCATAATATCATCTGCTATGGCAACAAAACTCCCATCACTGTAGTCTGTAGATCAATATGAGGTCCATACGTTGGCCAGGGTCGTGCAAGAATATGATTCGGTACAATTTTCTTGACGATTTGAAAAGTCAGAGAAATACTTCTCTATCACAATGACACGTACGCCAAAGGACACATTTTAACGGTGAAAGTGTTGAGGGATATTTATTGTTGGTATTTTGACATTTCGGTGTTACTCTTCCAAATAAAGAAAACTCTACAGTATAAAATGGGGATTATATTTCCTGTGGAACAGTAGGTCTTATTGACAAGGGCAGAGACCCAAGCATTGGTTTTCATCCAGTTTGCTCCTCAAACCATACAGTGCAGCACACAGCAGCTGAGCAATGTAATTGAGATCAGTCAGCAACTGGTGAACTCTGGCATATGGCCCTTCTCTGCAATTGTACGGAATGTAGAAGATGAGTTTAAAACTTCAATAGAAATAATGGATGCACAAGATTATAACGTTATTAAGACCATAGTGACAGAGTTAACTAAAATGGCTAACTAATTAACCACCACTTCATGAGGCTGAATATAAGAGAAGCTATATATTGTTCGCTTTATCCCATGGGTATCCCTATTAACCATTATAGATGACACAGAGCTATTTTTGCACTGAAAGCATGTTTATGGGTTTTATTACAATCCTACCTGTCATTTTACTTTACCCCAATGTGCAATAAATGATACTAAGTAAACTTTGTAGTATATTCACAAAGCTCATTAGCATCATTAATGTTGGTAAATTATTTGTACGGAGTTTCTTGGGGCCACCCATTTCATCCTTAAACAAGATTGGTTTAATGAAAGTCTAATAATATGGCTGATAGTCTTTATTCCTGGTAGTGTATTCTGGTTTGATCATATTCCCTAAACCTGACCAACAATATTCCAGATTGCAGAAACGTGCTTTTAATTAGCAGGGAGGATATTGTCGATTACTTGTTCATTTTCCTCAAGATTATTTGTCCGACCTTTCTGATGCAAATGGCTGCCACATTCGCACTCAAGTCACTTGGCAATCATAATAATAATAATAATAATAACCTGGGAAGTGCTTTTAAGACATTTCAGTGAGATCAGTGGTATATAAATGGAAGTTTATTCTTTCTCTTACTGTTGGGTAACTCTCTGAAAAGAAGCTTTGATCTTTTCTCGAGTTAAACGTTTCACTCTAATAGGTATCTATGTTTTTCATTGCTATGAGTATGACAGGATTGCTGTAATGAGCAGTTAAATAATTCAGCCAAGTGGTTAGCAATTTATTTTTTTATGCTTCAGAATGTTNAAGTTTTCACTAAAACCATTACATGAAAACTTTGTTTCATATATTAATCCTATTTTGTTTTGAGAGGTTTTATTAAGGTCCCTTTACACAATTCTGGGATTGATCAAATTAAGGTTTAAATTTCTGTATAGAATTGAGAATCCTGTCACATAAAGCTGGCAATGCAAGATCTCAAGTTATTCTAAATTCCGCTTTGGTTTGGAAGTCGGATTTAATTCCACAGTGGATCTTCCTTATACAGTTAAATAGTTAAATTTATTTCCTGACACAAGGTTATCTCAAGTCTAGCTTGGGGTGAACGTCTCATTGAACAAAAGTCACATTTTCTCACTTTTTCTTTGTTTTTTAACAGTATATGATATGAATGTTTCTACTTTTAATTAAAAATGAGTGCAATCGCATGCTGGGGAATTTTCAGTGTGACTTTTTTCTGGTTCACTTCTTGAGCTCCGTCATTTATATCTCATAAGTTAATGTGATTTTTGAAGGGCAAGTATAAAATGACAAAATTTAAGGCAACTGCTTCTGAAAAATTCTAGTATCTGGACACGTATTCTGTCTATTACCAAGCACTTTGAAGATTTGTGCTGGACCTAATGGAAATCAACGGATGGTGATCCTTCAGCTTTAAATGGAAGAAGTCATTTTAAAAGTGGTGGAAGCATTAACATCAATAATGTAAAACGTATTGACAAAAGAAAATCATGTGTTCTATCATAAGTTGATTAAAGGATGAAGTAAACACAATTTTTATTGAATGGATTACTACATTTAACTTGACAATGAGATTATTAAATGGTTTGTGAATTTTCCAGATGATTTATGACTGTATTGATTATTTTTCCAAGGTGCAAAATGGGGCTAAAAGGCAAAAATGAAATAATTATGAAATATGAAAGACTTTTGTACCTGTCATTTGCCAGGTTATTTTATCTCTGTATAAAATTGTACTCGACCCAAAGAAAAGATGAATTCACTTGCAGGAATTTTGTAGATATCTTTTGCTGCTCTAGAATTAAACTTATTTTCGATGCCAGGAGAAAATGTTTTACTTGTATTAGAACAGAGTTTCTTTGACCAATTCTCACTCTCTTCTCTCTCCTTCCACTGTCCCCCAGCAGCAACTGAATGGCTAGCTTTATGCTAGCGTTATACCCCGTAGGAGCTGTACTGAGGTTGTCAAGAAGTAACATCACATAACTGTTTCTTCATGCATCACCAGCTGAAATGCTTGGGAAATGTTCAGGAGCTGTAATGCTTAGGGCTTGCAGTCACACTTTGTTGCTGGTATATTCCCTGTAGGCATCTGATCTGATACTATATTTTCTTGAGGTTTGAGATATCGTACCCGATAATCCAATCTGCTGCCACAGAATGTGAGAGGTACCTACCTGTTCCTTCTCTCCCCACAATAAAACAACTTCTTTCACTGACAGATAAACCCAAAAATCTCCTCCCCCTTCCTACAACCCTCCCAGACAGGTTACATAGACAGGTTACATAGGTCTAAAAGTAACACCATCAACAAATTCACCAATTTTAATATCACCAATACATTAACTGTTACCTTCTGCTCGCTTATTAGACCCCAGTGTGAATGTTTGCCCCGAACCTGACAACATAATAATGTGCACTGTAAATATTCCAGCTCGTCGGCAGCTTTGAATAAAGACAGTCAAGGTAAGAAATTACATCATGCAAACAATATAATACACAGGTTAGTGTTTTGTTTAATAAATCTGCACCGTAGAAATAAAAACAAACATCTGCATTTCAGTAATTTTATTTTTTTTAATTACATGATAGATATAGATTCAAAATAAGACATAATTAAACTTAATTATGGGGTTAGCCACAAACTAAAGATTTCTCTCCCTATATAGATAGCTACTAGTCATTGTTGTCTATCACCCAAACTACTGCAACTCTACCAAACATTATCAGAATCTTACCTCATCTCTCCGAATAAGAAACAAACACACACAAAAAAACGTAAAACCAGCATTTCTTATTAAATTACACCTATTAGAATGTCCACATCAAACAAAATTATTTTGTGGCTTTACCTCCGGCACGTTCATCTCACGAAGGTTTCAAAACAAGAAAACATTTTGAGAATATTTTTTAAAAAGCTTAATTAGAAAAGGGGAAATGTGGAAGGAAAACAGCTTCAAATGTAATCGGAATGTATTAAATTCTCACAATCTTTAGAAGATGTATATGGAAATATCCCTAAACATATTAGCATATGTATGCACAAAATGTCTGCTGGGTGCAAGTTATAACTCAGTTTTAAAAGACGAAACATGATAAAAGACAACTGACAGACACTGGCAAGAATGTGGACATTTTCCTTTTGATTCTTCATCTTCAAGTTTGAAATAGACCTCAGCTTTCGGTAGAAAGAATTTACCTCTTACAGTGACTGCTCAATGAGTGACAAAACTGCCAAATAAATATGGATTATTCTAGTGTAGTTCTGGTAAAGATTAAGGTGGATTACTTGGAATGGAGAAAAACAGGAAGACTACGTATTTATGTGTTATAAGCAATTTTAACTATTTTCAGTCAATATTTTTTTAAGCATTGCAAAGCGGTGAGACATGTTCTGTTCTGCTCAACATCAGAGATTTGATCCAGTTTCTTTGAAAATGAAACCTTTGCGCGCCAATTCCTTCATTATGTTGGCGATATTCTTGCAATCATCTGTTTGAAAAAGCACATTTGTAGAGAAGATTAAATTGTAGTTATTCCTTTGCAGAAATTAAAGGTAGTGCCAACTGCAACAGACACAAGGAGACGGAGTATTGCAATAGTTTGTTTTCCCACCAAAGAAAAAGTCACATGTGCAAAACTTCCAGTTTTAATCTGTGTTTTGTCGCAGAATACTCATTAAACCTTTTATACTGCAACTAGTAATAGTGGTAATAATCCCTTCAAAAAATAAAGTAAATAAATAATAATAATAATTTGTTTACTCAATCCATGACTGTCAATTCACTTTACAGTCTATTTGGTGAAGTGCTTTGAGACGTCTCGAAGACGAGATAAGACGCTATAGCAAATGCAAGGAATAGTAGTAGTAGTGGCTATTTGTGCAGAAAGTTTGGCTTAAGAAAAGTTCAATTAGTATTTTTCTTTGTTATGATTTTTCACGGAATTTTTCTGGTGCACTTTGACTTCCTCAGGATCAATCCCTGAATTGGGCCGGGAGTGGCGGTCGAGAAGTGTCCCTCAGCACGAGTCTAGGTAAGTCCATGTTTGATCGGTAGTTGTGTTTTTAGTTGTTTCTTGATTGATTTACGGCATAAATCAAAGAAACATTCAATCAAGAAAATGTATTTTGCTCTCTAATGACTCTATTGGAAGTGCGTGTGTGTGTGTGTGTGTTGATAGAGGACAGCAGGACAGCAATGAAGCCCCGCACAGTCATGTAGCCTGAGCTCTCGGGAAATGCGGGTATTTGGGCAGGGACCAGAGCGTCCACAGCATCTGTGGAACTGTAGCCCAACACGAGTCAACGACTTTGGAGAGAGAGACACAAACTGGGAGAGGGATAAAAATTAACATAATGTTTGAAAATGTCTTGTTAACATGTTTATATTTTGGGTACCATAAGCTCTTAAGAGTGAAGCGCTCTGAGACGCTGTCCGGCGTGGAGGGCGCTATATAAATCCAAATTGTTGCTGTTGTTGTTTTTGGGAAGGGAACCATCAAATGGGTGAGTCTCAGAAAAACCAATCACTCAACCTTGATCATCTTAATTACGTTTCGTCAGTACTCTCTGCTGGATCAACTCATACAAGTGACGAGTCCAACTTAAATAAAGGAGCAAAATAAATGGTATTATACACTTCAGTCCACTCAGACCAAACTGCCCTCTCCTCCCGCAGCACAGTGTGGAATGTTGTTAACCGTGATTATAGAGAAGGTTTTTGTCCCCTCTCTCTGCAGACATAAACAAGCAAAGTGAAAGGAGCCGGAAAAAATATTTTTTTCTTAGCTAAAAAATTAAAATGTGCCTAATGAACACCTTAGTTAGAGAAAGTCTCAAATGCAGAAGATTTGCAAAGTGTTGGTTCAGCTAAAATAATAAACTGCACAATTAGCATTTCAAAAGGGTGCAGTAATTTGAAGAAAAAACAGATATGTGAGAGTGAAGTCTGATGAAACATACCACTCAGTCAGCATTGAAGTAAGTCCCACTTTGGTGGATATTTTGCAAAACTAATTGATCCGTGATTTTTTGTTGTGTTTCAGACACTATTAATTGGGATGGGACATGGTTTCCTGTTCACCAAATCAAAACATATTGATGGGACGCAGCTATGAAAAAGACATGAAAATTCATCGGGAATTGTGATAAAGAAAAGGTTTCATAAAAAAATCTATCTACTGTACAATTGCGGCTTAATTATCAATTTGCATATGTGAGGATGGCCCTCAAGTGAATTTACTAAATTTGTCTTCAATATTGTTTGATCCATTCTCTGTGTTTTTTTTAATAAAACATTTCCTGTCTGCAAGAAAAATATACAGAGAAAGCAAGTGTGCTGGAGGGTTGAAAGACAAGAGACATACAGAGCTTCAGAAAAAGGGAAAAAACACAAAGGAAATAATAGGTGTGAGGGAGGAAAGAAAAAAAAAGACTGAGAGCAAACGATAAAGAAGGGTAGATTAAAATCTGACCAAAAACTGCCAAACAGGGATCTGCGGATGCAGATTAGCAGATAAACTATGAGCAGCAAAGAATGATTTGCGGGTTTGATGAAATTAATTTTATATTCTAGATTTAAAACGCTGTTCCAAAACAATTCAAATAAATTCCAAGCTGCCAGAAGACAAACAAAGAGAGAAGATTTTGTCAAAATCTGGTGTGTTTTAAAATCAGGAGCGCGAGCGAAAATCCAAAAAGGGGCAATGTAGCTTTAAGAGTCTGCAGCAGCAAATGTGGTAATTTTTTTCTTGATGAAGCACAGGGAGAAGTGATTCTTCTTCTTCTCCTTTCAGGACAGTACGATCCTGTTGGATTATGTTTTTGCGTGGAGGCTTGATGTCTCCATTTCATTATGGTGCAGTAATCTATCATGCTGTTACCGTAAGGGTGACTTTGCCCAGCTGTGTGTGGCAGACTATAGCGGTGCCACACTAAAAAAAATCAAAATGAATGGTACGGGAGAGAAGCTCTGCATCACCACTGATCTGAAGATGATAAAGACGGCCCGACATCCATCTCTTCACTGTAAATCCAGAGAGTATTTTATAATCAAGCCCCGGCAATAATAATGTGAAATTAGGTCTCTCTATCAAAGGGGAGGCCTTTTAATCATAGCTTAAAGGGTGCTGCACTGTTTATCATAATTGAACTGTATCTGAGCTAATTGTAGCCATATTTCAATGTCCTGATGCACAAGTGATGCTGTATGTTAGGCTTGTGTTTGATTGAACCTCGCCAAAGTTGAGACAATGAATGCCTTAGGTATAAAGTGGAAGTAGACATGTACTAAGTGATATAGGGGCTTTCGATCTTTCCATTAACAGTAAGAAATCCTTTCAGGCCAATCTTGCCTCTGTTTAACCCCTTGAGCACAGAAGATGTATATTTTCATTTTGTGTATCCCTCTGTGGGATACAGACTCTTACGTAATGAATGGTCCACACTGAGGAACATCGCTGGGTCCCATTGGGGATCACTGTACTATCCACAGAAATAAGCATCCGCACTCAAATGTATATTTTAAACGTGTGTGTGTGTGTGTGTTTGGAAGGGGAAAAAAAACCTGGCTGTTTTTTTAACATCTATGAAATGTCAATATAATACAATACAAATTTACATTTATATAGTGCCTTTCATGTCAGGAGGCCATCCCAAAGCGCTTAACAATCATGTAATACCAATATTTGTCAAACTCATCATGTGATTCTAAATCACTGGGCTATTTCTGGTACTTCACCATTTCCCAAAGAACACCCCCCCCCCACCCACCCCCAGTTTAAATTTAAATAAAATACATTCAAGTAAAGAGAAACAAGGTATTTTATAAAATAAAGTGGCAACATTTCTCAGCTTTTCCATTCTATAAATATTAATCCTTCAAGTACAATAGTCGGGTTCCACTGGTTTGACACACTGCGTCGTGGTGATGTATTCTATGATCGGAATCGATGGAGGGTTGAAAATATGGTTTTCGTAAGAGGAGTTGACTCTTCCCAGTAATTGGAAGTCTGTCAAACCAAGTGGAACTCTGCTCTGGAAGTAGTTCATGTTAGAACGGAATTCCTGTGGGTCTGTGGGTCTTGCATTCTGGGTACCATCGGAACTCGGTATCTGTAACTGCTAATCACGAATATTGCGAATTACACCACAATTTTTTTTGCTGCCAAAGTGTTGGCCCAAACTATGAAGCAAAAAAAAAGTCTGTTTGACAACCCTGTGGATTGCAGCTGAAAATCAGTGTTTTGATGGGTCGGGGGTGGGGGCTGCTGTGATTATGTAAACTATTTATTCTTTCTGCTGCAAAGCAGAGCAAACACGATATTACCGTTACTTCTTTGAATGGAGCTCGGGGTCCATTCTGTGAGGTTGTAATGTGTTGATTAACACCTATATGCTAATTAACACTTGTGATGTATTCAATGATCTTATGATATTTACTACATTGACCGGTCTCTGGGTGGCTGGAGGCAGACTCCCTCAGAGAAGAGAAGCCAGTCGTGCGGTGCTGGCTCCCAGCATTGTGTTGCCAGTTTGAAGGATAGTGGCTCAATTAAACAAGTAAAGCAGATACCCGGCTCACTGGTGGTACAATGGAGCAATCCGCATGTCCCCACGCGTGGTGCAGGCAGCTTCTCGGATGTGACAACGGTGAAGATGTTGGGAGGTGATGTCAATGTGCTAAATATCATAAACCCATTAAAGTGACTAGTACTAATCAACGTCCGCCCCCACCGGCCCTCCACCCTGCTAACCAAACTTAGTCACATTGCCTGTGAGATTTCCAGTGATGGGATGAATGAATGCACTTCCCAGATGGGTTCATGCACAATGCATTAACGCATTGATAAAACACTCAGGTTAATTGTTCATTCACATAGAGCAGAAAGGCTTTTGCAGAAAATGAAATGAACTGTTATATAAATTATAGTCGAAAAAATAATGCCAAAAAGCTAAGAATTCTATTTAGTTTGGTCAGGGAAGGGGGGACAGCAGAAGCTTGCTGTGCCATAGTATTTATTCTCTTTAAACAATAGTGTATGATCACAAAATCTTTCCTGTTTGGGTTTTGATGCATTTTTTTCCCTGTCCTCTAGTATTACTGTCCTTTGTAAATTGAAACGTACATTTGGATGGTTATAAACTATTTTTCATGTGTGAATTCGTTACCAGACCCATTTTAAATTGTACCCTAAAATGACGGTCATCAATTTAGCAGAATGGGACGCGACTGTTTATGTTTCTTGCGAGACAGACCTTTCCATAACTCACTTGTGGCTACAGTGATCAAGAATTATAGTCCTTCACCTCTCTAAAGGGAAGTGGTAATGCACCAGGAGAATAACCTATATTTATGCCAATAAAATAAGGGCTTGCTATTACTATAAAATTAAGATAGAATGGGAATTGGATGTCATTCGGATGTGGGGGTGGGGGCTTTAAAATTGGTATTGTTTTTCTAAGTAGATTGGGACCAGGTTACCTTTTATAATCTTTACATGTTTCATTTCAATGTAGGAACTGAGTGGGATTTCCACCCTTCACGTGGGGTAGCGTCTCAGAGCGCTTGTACTTGAATTACTGTGTGTAATCTTCTGCTACCCATCTGGGAATTTTTTATATTAGTTCAGAATTGTTCTTAACCTCTTCTCTCGTGTTCGTACCCGGCGTGGGTGAACAGCATGGTTTAGCCTCACACATGAAGAACAGCCACCTGGGCGAGTTATCAGAGGATGCAGACAGGGCTGCGGAATTCCGTTCCAGAAAGAGTTGATGATGACAGGAGAGGAAGAAATTAGCAAAAAAATGAAGAAGTTCTCTTAGATAAGGAATTACAAAGGACTTTGCAATCCACCATGCATCACACAAGTAGTCGAAGTTCCTCTGGCACTGGGCACAGCTGGCACATGGGTTAATACAGTGTGCCACTGAGCTGCCCCTGAATCACAGGCTCCAAACACCCACACAAGTCCTTTGTACTTTGCCAGATGATAACAAGGTTGATCCTCATATATTGGGCTTCGTGGGACAGATATTCTAGTTAAATTGCACTCACAAACTCCTGTCAGCAAATCATTTCCCTTGTGACTATTAATAATGTTGAATATGAGCTAACCTTTAGAAACTCCCTCTACATTGGACACTTTAGTGTTTAAGACACGTGGCGAGCACCAGGGTGTGATTTATTTCCTACATATATATGTTTAATTGAATTTTGACCTGGAAGGTTTAAAGGGAAAATGGCACCTATTGTCACCATTTTTTGCACATTCTTAAGGTTATTTGGTTAACATTTTAAAATGAAGCACTTTAAATTCCACAAGTGGGCGACTCAAACGGCGCTTTGGGGAACTCCAGTAACTTCTTGGGAGACCTTTATTAATTTACATTGACCAGCTATTCCAATATTCCAACACACACATACACGTATGCTCTGGGTGTGGTGTGGGGGGGGAAGTGGGGGGATTCAGAACAGTGATCAGACGTGGGAACCCCAGTTGTTTTTCCTCTCCCTTGTCCAGAGGCACTGGAGCCAGTTATAGTGCCCAGTGTTATCTTGGCTGAGATACAAGTGCACTCACCATGGACAAAGGGTTGACCTGGTTCTTCCTCAGTCTGTACAGCTCAGTACCACGTGGTGCTTGCACATAGCCAACAGGGACCGCTCGCTATCTGATTTCTAATGTAGTTTACATCAGATTTTAGATAATTGGAGGATTAAATATACGGGACTGTTTCATTGCCATGGGGGCACCCCAATTAATTCAACTGTGCAATGTTGTGTTCGCATTGGAGCCTTTCCAAGCTTGGAGTCCAAGCTGGGCCAGCAAAGCTCCTGGGTTTCCAAGGCAACAATTCATAAAAGCAACCCTCAATCTAAATGACCAGACGTATTATAGCACCACCGTGAGGGCTCTCAATCTTGCAAAGAACCAGGCACTGGATGACAGACTAATCACAGGTGGATCATCTGTACTAAGTAGCTGCCCGTGAACAAACAAACTCACTGTATGTATGGCTGGAGCCTCCAGGGGGTCAAACTCTCCTGACTGCTTGTTGCCCTCTGAACGTATTTAAACGTTCAATCACTTCTGAAAGAATAACTGCACTCCACTGTGGATAAACAATACAGCCCCAAATGATGAAACGGTTAGTAAACTTAATGTAAGGAAAATGAGTGGGAAATAAATCTGGCTATTTCTTTTTGAAATAACCTAATACTGTCGGTTAATGCAAAGGTTACATTTTTCAAATATACTTTGCAGAAGAATTACTGAACTAAGCATAATCCTGACATAAGTATCTATTCCAAACGTTTCAAAATTATTTATCATCAGAATGCAACTGTATGAGCTAAACTTTGAATTGCACATGTTTTATTGATCCCCTGTTACACAGGAATTTATATACAATTTTATATTTTGCTTTGTGCATTTTTGCATAAATTTACATGCATTTACAATACATAATATTGCTTTTGAGCACCAATGCAATTAGACCACATTTTGAATTACTTGCAGAAGCACAATCAAGTTAACTTTTGATTTGCAATGTTTCAGACTTTGGCTATGAATCTGTACCATTTTCAAAAGCCAATTTTAGAAAGTGGATTGCTGTTGAAACATCTTTTAAGATAATTTACCCATTTTGTAAATGGGTGTGTGCAAGAATTTGTTAAGAGATGTACTCGTAATCATTTTGTGCATCCAATGTTAATAAAAATCAATGAAATAAAAATGTGGATTGCCTTTAAAACAACTGAACTGTGGGAGGTACAGTGCTCCAGTGTAAACCTCCTGTGACACTCAGTGTAATGGTGTTTGAACTGAAGCTGCCACCTGAAAGCCACCCAATATGATAAGACTGGCCCTTTAACCACCCTCCTGTTCAAGTGATAACACTACGAACATTTTCAATGTAATTGCTAAGGTGTCGTCACTTCACACTTTTAAACACTACTCAATCAACTGATTTGCGAACCTTTTACACAAGGGCAAGTACTAAAAACAAAGGTGTCTTGAATTTTCTTTCTTTTCTACCCAAACTGGAGTTTTAATGTTCATTTATAGTTAGCTCATGTCTCCAATAATCTCAACTCCCTCTCTATACTTTTGCACATTTCTGACAAGCTAGTTGCAAAACCCTATCTGCCATTTCACGGCGTGGTGCAATAAAGCCAATGCATCCAATAACACATTCTATAATTCACAGCAAAATTCACAGTCTAAGGGCAACAAAACTCACATCTATGCTGTGCAAAGATTAGATTACAGTAATATTTTTATTCATCTTCAACAACAAAACTACAAAAGCAGATATCTGGTGCCTCTTTTCATCAGGACATCTTAAATACTAATGAAACGGGTTGAGCATGATTAGATTTCGGACTACAGTTGGGCAGTGTGTCGTTTGGTTTCAAAAATAGGATACCTGTATGAATTATTAATTCTTCACTGAACAAAGGTGATAACTGCAGTGATCTCTGTGCACAAAGAAAGACCCTTTTAGAACTGGTTTATCCGTCACCTACATGAACATAAAATATGTTTTTAAAAGTATGGTATTTACAACTAAACATTTTTAAAAACATTATTAACAGCGTCAAATGGAGCCCTCGAATTTCCACAGAACTGAGCCGTGCTTTAGGCAGACCAAAAAGTAAGGACAGGGTTTTAGCGTTTTGCTACATTTGAAACCGACAGTCCACTAGAAGAAATTTAGGTTACCTATAAAACGTTTAAAGAAAGCTGAAATGCTTTAAGAGAAATCCTGATGTGTGATAAGGTTAGTTAAATTTTGAATGTGACAGTATTATGTTGGAGCGACCAAGGCCAACTGGGAGAATAAGTAATTTCAGTAAGTTATAGCTCCTGGACAAGGTGACGTCCACAGCAGCTCAGGATGATTTCGAACACTCTTCCCAAATGCTCGGCCTAGTCGAATGATGGGCTCATATCCGCTATTACCTCCCAGAATACTCCATCAGCACAATGCCCTGCAGCCATCAAGGGTCAGGGGAGAGATCATCCGTTACTAAAACTGGCAAGTCCAATCCCCCAGACCCGACAGGACACACATCTACTGACAGAAGATTTGATTTGTATTACTTCATTCCTGTAACGTGCTTCTATCTTCATTCTGGCTAATTCTGTTATAGACTATATAGATAAATACAAGTCTATATAACAACGTCTAGATAAATTATTGGCAGTCAGGGGAGCCAGATAACAGGCTGTGTAACATAATGGAGCTAAGACTGTGTGATGGGCTAATAAATTCTGCTAAAGATTGGTCTACAACAGTAGTTTATCTAGCGCCACAGACAGGTTAACCCTCAGAGGCCTATTGAAGACACAATGCCCAATCAACATGCTGAAATCCTACAATTAGCAGCAACAACTGCCGTAAGTATACGAATCAGCGGGAAGTTTCACGAATGCCGTATAGCAGGGAATGGAATTTAGGAAAATGCAGGATATCTGATATGGATGGATTCTACTTTTTCCGCACTTTATTTTGCGAAAATGTTAGAAACCTTTAAAATATCAAATATAACAAATTATTATTAACTAACAATTTTTAAGAGTTTTTTTTAGTGACTTGTGATTGTAAATTCATTGAAGGAGTTACTCAGGCTGACGGAGGCGCAGTAAAGGGGAACATTATCACCATTATTAGTGGGGAGGGGAAAAGCACTTTCAATGTCAAGTGCCCCTTCAAAGAAACTCTAAAACTGTAAAAATAAAAGTCATGTTTTGTAAGTGCTGAGGAGTCCCATTTTGTTATGTAGTCATTACATAACTGTCATAACTGTGCCGTCCTGTAGCTCAGTGATTAGAGCACTCGCCTCACAAGCGAGAGGATCTGGGTGTGATTGGCGGATCACTTTTCTGGGAGTCATATTCCCTTCTAAAATAATAATAATAATAATCTGGTCACTCCATCCACGACTGTTTGTGGGACGCTGCTGTGCGCAATTGGCTGCCGCGTTTTGCCCACAAAATATACAGTCCATTCATTTTGCAGTATATTCTGTGAAGCGCTTTGAGACGTCTCGAAGACGTGATAAGGCGTTGTACAAAATGCAAGAATTATTATCATTATATTATTATGACTGGAAAAGATTGTCTCCCCAGGAGAATGGTTTTCTTTAACATTGCAAGTTTAAGGTTAATGGGCGTATCAGTGTCATGTTAGCACAGCTCCTTTGCACTAATGTCCATCAACTGCAAAAAACTATTTGAGGACCATGTCACAAGATGATGGGTTCTAACTGGATTGTTTAATAAGTAAAGTGGAGGTATCTTCTGGTCACTTGAAGTATGCCAGACTGGCCTGGGAGAACTGCGTTGTGAACTAGCATGATGTATTTACACTTTGTTTTGGAGGAATCCCTTTGAAATCGCTTTTTATTAAACCCCAATAACTCTATAAAAATGAACATACCAGATACAATAATTCTTCCGAATGGTGTGGTTTTTAAAAACGCTCCATGTTCTTTAACTGCAAAAGCGTTCTCGTTTTCTGATACTGAATATTTTTAGCTCTCAGTTTGTCAATGAGCCTTTCCCACATGACTTAACTGCGTGTTTACAATTATAAACTACATACTTGCAGTCTATTTCTTTATATTCTCTTCACCTTAGAAAAAAACGAGATATTTGTAAAAAAAAAAGCATCTTCCTCTCTATAGCAATACAAAATTGTCATGAAGTCGTTTGATATGGATTATAGCGGTTTAATGAGCCAGCACAAAATTAAATTTCAAGATCAAGACACGTCTGCTGTCCTTCATAGTCAAAGACGGTGTAGAAGATAAGAAAAAGGCGATAGTCAGGTCAGACGTGTTGGAAGTTCGGGATGTAAAGGGATAAATCGTTTGCCTTTCAATACTGTACGTAACAACCAATAATAGAGGCTTTGCTATAGTCCCAACATGTTAATATTTCAACGTAAATTCCCATTACATGATTATTCTTGCTAATCACTTTGCTGCAAAAATCTTTACAATTTCATTAGTGGTTTTGCAATCTTTAGTGTCTGCACATTCATTTTAAGATCTAAACAAGATTGTGCTCCTTTTTAGTTTCTTGTTGCGGTTAATTCAGGAGTTGCAGTGTAGTTCCTGGCAATATGTTTGGATCAATGTGACAGATGGCTTGGAGCTGAAAGATTAGGGGGAAAGGCAAAGCCTACATGGAACTGAAGGTGTTGTGTAGCATAAATATTTATTTTTAAAACATCTTAATAAATCTACATGTTCATAAAAGGTTATTGCTGAAGTCAAGCAAACTTCTCCATTTTGACAATGTTCAAAAGGTCCATTGTTAAGTGCAGCAGAGTTAGAAGCAGAGGACAATTAATGAGGAGTGGGGTACTGAGATCCTGAGAACTGGAGAGATAGACCTCAGTCCCCAGCCTAAGAAATTGCACAATGGGCATAGTGGACAGGAGGCAATGGGCAGAAGATGCACACACCGTGTAGGTCTAGGTTAAACAAGAACCAGATCATTTTTAACCTACATGGAATGACTCGATGTTAGAGTGAATATTTCCTCTAATTTACACAGGGTTAAATAAAAGTACAGCTATTATACGAGAGCAGATATGGTTGACTATCTTTAGATGTACATCAATTGTGCTACCAATAACAAGTAAATAATCAGCCTTTGTCTAATAATAGAACTATTTTGAAAATGGCAAATCATTTAATACTATAGATTCCCAGTGTCATTTAACAATCTTCTTTCAAATCAGAGACATAGAAAAGATAAAATTTCCACTCCAGCACTGACTTGTAAGATCTCATAGCTATTACAATCATTATATGTCAAATATTGACACTGGGAATTCCTCTAAATGCTGTAAAGAAACCACATAGTCTTGTGTAGGATTATTAAAGGATTCTCTGACTTTCACCCAAGGGTTACAAGATTAGCTGTAACTAAAGTTTTTTTTAATTACCAGAGTCTATCAGGGTTAGCTTCATTGGGATTTAAATTTCGCAGGTTCAAAAAAACCCTACAAAAATTAATTAACTGAAAATTAATGATGGATTAATACTATATAAGTCAATGAAATTTAATGGACATCAATTTGAATTGTTCAATTGCTGTGCAATAACAGTGCAGTACTTGATCATAGATACTGGGCGAATCTGCTACAAAATGCATGCATTTATATATCGAGCACTTCATGAAGAGTAACATACTGGAGTGCTTTACAGAAGTGTTGGCAGACACTGAGCGGGATGGACGAGATGATGAGGCACAGTTGAATATACATGAGTACCCAAATAGTTTCAAACCACTTGAGGTATTTGTCAATCCAGTAAATCATTAGTCAAGCACTGGATTGCATATATCCGATTAGAAAAGACGATACTGTATAAAGAAACAAAGGTAGGATTTTTCTGGACACGTTCACTCTAGAAAGACATGCCATTGTGTTGAAACAAATGTCCAATATAATGTTAATTCGATCTCCCATGTTCTATTAACTTATCACAAACTCATGAAAAGTTGCTGATAAGTTTATAGATTTTTAGATAACAATCCTTTTTTTAAATTACCCACGACTGTCACAGCACGAGGCAGAAACAATTCAGGACATAGAGCCAGCCACAAATCTATGCACAATCTGGAGACACAAATGTGCAGTACCTTGCTTTGTCACCTCCATCTGATCCAACTAGGATTAGACTAGGCGAGGCTAATCTACTTATTTTAACCTTTTTGTGGCAGTAACGCATGGCAATTATATGCAGCAGGATCTTAGCTGGTCAGCAGAGAAATCTGCTTTTAATTTCAAAAATACAATACAGTACTCAAACTTTTGGGCTTTTATTTCTGACTATTTAATTTGACATAAAGGTTTAATCAAGAAAGTCATACTGAGATACTGAAATCGAACTTGATCAGGTTGCTTCAAACAACCCATTTTTGTCAACCTGACCCTAATGAAATAAACACAAATTGTAAATTATAATGACCATTTTATTAAATAACATGTTAATAAGGCAATGATAACCTGGTATTGATTCTTCAATGTAATCTGCTTTCATTGATTTAATAATACAATTATAGGCTGCCTTGCCTCACAGGATTTGGGCCAGCCTTTTCATAAATTTACAAATAAAGGCAAAAGCTATTGGGAAAATGGCACTGTTTAGTGCAAAAGAAACCATTACGACATGGAAACTCATTTGCTGGCAACCACTCTAACATTCCCTCGTTCAAATTGCAAAACATGTTCATATTTATGGGAAGACTGTGGCCTATTTAGTGGAACAAAGTTGACCAATGCCCTATAAAATACTCAATTCTCCTCCCTTATGAGCTGAACCTGCCCAAGTGCTGTAATAGGGAGCCTGTCAGGTGGCCTCTAGGCACAGCCCAGTAAAACAGGTTACATCCTGTAATGTTGCCAATGAAGATGTAAGCAATAACCTTTTTGGTAAGGAAAGTGTCCAAGACAATAAAGATGCTGATTAAATGGCGAGACAAGGAGTTTAATCAAAACTCAGGCACTATTTATTCCTGTAGACACTAGTGATAAAAAAGAAACTTATTGCTACTTAGGAAATCAAAAGTGAACTTTATGATTCAAAGACATTTGTTATATATGGAAAAAATCAGGGATTTTGTTGGATGAATTTACTAAAGGTACTGTATGGTGAATTTACTAAAGGTGACCATAGAATCATAGAATCGTACAGCACAAAAAGAGGCCATTCGGCCCATCGAGTCTGTGCGGCTCTTTGAAAAGAGCAATGTAATGTCACTCCCACTCCCCGGCCCTTTCCCCATAACCTGCAAACCCGTCCTCCTCAAATACCCATCCACCGGGTTTTTAAAAGTTGTTATCGAATCGGCCTCCACCGCTCTTTCAGGCGATGCGATCCAGATTCAAACATCTCGCTGCGTGAAAACATGTCTTCTCATCTCCCCTCGGCTTCTTTTAGAGACTATTTTAAATCTGTGACCTCAAGTCACCGACACACCCACCAGTGGAAACAATTTTTCCCTTTCTAACCTATCAAATCCCCTCAAATCGCCCACAAATATACAATTATACAAATATACAGTCAATTCACTTTACAGTGTGTTCTGTGAAGCGCTTTGGGACGCCCTCAAGGATTATTATTATTATCATTTTGAAGACCTCCATTAGGTCTCCTCGTAACCTTCTCTGCTCCAATGAGAATAATTGTCATTATTCTCGCCTCTCCAGCCTTTCCTCATCATCACGGTCCCTCATTCCTGGTACCATCCTCGTAAATCTCCTCTGCACCCTTTCCAATGCCTTAACATCCTTCCTATAGTGCGGTGCCCAGAACTGGGCGCAGTATTCTAACTGTTTATATAGGTTAATCATCACCTCCTGACTCTTGTACTCTATGCCCCTATTTATAAAGCCCGGTATCCCATATGCCCTTTTTACAGCTGTATCTCCCTGTCCTGCCACCTTCAAGGATTCATTCACCTGCCCCCCCAGGTCTCTCTGTTCCTTCACTCCCCTTAAGATTGCATTACCAGCCTATATTGCCGCCCCTCATTCTTTCTACCAAAATGCATTACTTCGCATTTCTTCACATTGAAACTCATCCTCCATGTGTCGCCCATTTTACCATCTGTCTATGTCTTCCTGCATTTGGCTCCTATCCTTCTCACTGTTTACTTCCCTACCTAACTTTGTGTCGTCCGCAAACTTGGAAATGGTACTTGCTATACCCAAGTCCAGATCATTTATGTATATTAAGAAGAGTAGTGGTCCTCATACCGATCCCTGGGGGACGTCACTGTACATTTCTCTCCAGTCAGAAAAGCAGCCGTTCACCACAACTCTCTGCTTTCTGTCTCCCCGACAGTTCTAGATCCGCTGCCACTATCCCTTTTATACCATGGGCTTCTATTTTTTTTACAAGTCTTTTATGTGGCACTTTGTCAAATACCTTTTGAAAGTACACATAAACTACATCTACTGCACTACCTTCAACAAATCCGTGCTGGCTGTCCCTAATTAACCCATATTCTTCTAAGTGAAGATTTATTCTGTTCCGGATTATAGTCTCCAGGAAATTCCCCACTACTGATGTTAGGCTGACTGGCCTGTAGTTCCCAGGTTTGTCCTTCTGCCCCTTTTTGTACAGGGGAGTAACATTAGCCACTCTCTGGCACCACCCCTATGTCCAACGAAGATTGAAAAATTATAGCCAAAGCCTCCGCTGTTTGTACCCATGCCTCCCATAGTAACCTTGGCTGCATCCCGTTCGGACCAGGCGACTTGTCTACCTTGATCCCAGTCAACCTTTTCAGTACTTCCTCTTTGTTTATACTTATCCTATCCATTTCCTCTACTCTCTCCTCCGATACTGCGGCATTTGGTGCATCCACAGATGCAAAGTACTCATTCAGTACATCAGCCATGCCCTCTGCCTCCACAATAAGATTTCCCCCTTGGTCCTTAATTGGCCCCACCCTACCTTTGACTAACCTTTTTTTCTTGATACGTTTGTAAAATATTTTAGGATTCCCTTTAATGTTACCGCTAACCTTTTTTCATATAATTGTTTTGCCCCTCTTGTTTCCTTTTTCAGTTCTCTTCTGTACTTCCTATATTCTATTTGGTTGTCTTCTGTATCTTGGGTTTGACATTTGTCATACGCCTCCTTTTTCATTCTAGACACAATTACCTTCCTCATCCAGGGAGGTTTTCCCTTTTGTGGGAATCTATTTGTTCTGTCCCCGAGCGATCTCATCTCATCCTTGAAGACTTCCCACTGCTCTTTAGTTGTTTTACCTGCCAATCTTTCTTTCCAGTCCACCTTCGCCAGGTCCCCCCTTAACTCACTGAAATTAGCCCTCTTCCAGTTGAGTATCTTCAGCTTTGATGGTTCCTTGTCCCTTTCCATATGCACTCTGAATCTAATGATGTTATGATCACTATTGCCCAGATGCTCTCCCACTGAAACCTGCTCCACTTGCCATACTTCATTCCCCAGAACAAGATCCAGCACTGCTTCCTTCCTCGTTGGGCTGGAAACGTACTGATCAAGAAAGTTGTCCCATATGCATTTTAGGAATCTTTCCCCCTCCTTGCCCTTTGCGCTGTTGTTTTGCCCGTCTATGTTGGGATAATTAAAGTCCCCCATTATCACGATTCTATTGCCCTTGCATCTGTCTGAGATCTGCTTGCAGCTCTGCTCATGTGTTTCCTTCCCACTATTTGGTGGTCTACCAGTGTAACAGCTCCTTTTTTGTTCCTTAACTCTAACCAGATAGATTCCGTTTTGGGGCCCTCCTGCACCTCGACCCTTTCCACGGCTATAACCGCATCATTGATTAAAATTGCCGCACCCCCTCCTTTTTTTCCTTCCCTATCCCTCCTGAATACATTATAGCCAGGAATATTCAGCTCCCATTCCTGTCCTTTATTGAGCCAAGTCTCTGTTACTGCTACTATATCATATCCCCCTATGACTTGAGCCTGCAGCTCACCAATCTTGTTTGTTAAACTCCGTGCATTTAGGCACATGCACTCCAAGACCGACTTGACCTGTTCTGCACTTCCCCCCGCTTTATTTCTCCATGTTCTTGCCCATTGTTTTTGCATTCCCTTCCCCCCTCAAAATTAGTTTAAACCCTCCCCAAGAGCATTAGTTAGCCTGTCTGCAAGGACATTCGCCCCAGCCCTGTTTAGGTGTAACCCATCCGTATGGTACAGGTCCCACCTGCCCCAGATCTGGTCCCAATGATCCAGAAACCTGAATCCCTCTTTTCTGGACCATTTCTCCAGCCAAGCATTCATATGCTTGATCCTGCCATTCTGGTATTGTATATGGTGTATTTTATATCTGGACTATATGGTGCACGATTAGTGTAATGTGGCACAGTGGATTAGAGCTACAGTTCATTAGAGCCACAGTGCCATTGCAAAGTACAATTTCAGTTTGCGGTACAAGTTGCCAAGTTCCCTATATCAGCCATTCTGTTATGGAGGCAAAATGTTGAAGAAAATCACTTTTGTCACTGGGATGTACTTAGAAAGGAAAATATGTGAGAAATCTCATGCAGCAACGTGATGGAAAGTTGCAGAGTGACATTGATAGAGGCTCCGACACTCTCCAAACACTGTTTCAAACTCACTGGATTGTAAATATGTCATCCATCCATTGATTTACCAAGTACAAGTGCACAAGATGGATGTAAAATAGTAAGAATTTAACATTAAGATAAGATCCAACATAAAAAATGAAGGTAAAGATGTCCCTATCTTGACATTTTAGCATCTTGTGCAAGATGATACACTACAGATAGACATGGACACCCATTGGCCTGAATCCCAACTTTGGTCACTGGGAAATTACAGATTATTAGATTGGTTTCAGCGCCTCTAGTGCCATTATGACATTGGAAGGACTTATCTCCAATGTAATAAACTTTTAATACAGTTAGATAACATTCCTCAGGACTGCCCTTTACAAGTATGTTGCTTTACATACAATTCCATGTACCAGTGAGCAGGTGAGCCAAAACGAAAATTGCATAAAGTAAGGTTTGAGTGTTTGGCAAAGCGGCCAAAATTTGGAACCTCAGACAGTACAGTCAGTTGGTAGTCTCTGTATTTTCCCATAAGGCTGCCCTGTTTCACCTACAAAATGCACTACACTTTATATTATGAAGTGTTTTGAGACATCTCCAATACGTGATAAAGCGCTATATCAAATCCAAGGATTATTATCATTAAGAAACATGATTTTCACTGACATTTACTTACATTTATTACTTAGATAACCACCAATTTTACTACTGTTGTGTGCCTGTGATGACCTAATTTAGAAAGCTAGTTAGCACAATCTGACGATGTGTGATTATGTGGGGAGAATCAAATTAACTTTGCACATGGTCAAAGTGCGCTAAAGCTAATGCCACACAGAGCATCCCCTCAGGTATCTCCTGCTCACTGATTAACGTAGGGGATTACTGGATTCTGGAGATACATTGGATACTTTTGGCTTTGTGACAAATGATTCACAATGATCTGATTTCTCACTGCGAACAAAATCACTGCTCTTTTATATTGAGAAGCCCAGGTGACGAGTCAGGGTCCACAATGTGGGAGAGTACTGAGATTGAAAAGTATAGCGGAGCAGATGATATGAATTAAGAAGTAGATGATGCCAAGCTTGGATTGTAAATTGTCAGAGGACGGAAGTGGGTAAGAAGCTCAGGACAGTTTTGAGGTGAATGACAGTCGGAATCAGAATAATGAGTCTTGATTTTAACATGGAGAGGACGCAGGGATTCTATCAGAAGATAATAATGCTCTTTTACTTTAAACAAATGTTTGTGGTCATGTACCAATGATACTATTCCAAGCAAATTATAGTTTTTAACGGTTTTGATCGTTCTCTACGCATTTCATGCCCCCTGAGAACTTAGCATATTTATTTTATGTTCTATATCAATTCTCCTTTTGTACCCGAGTTCTGTCCATTATCCAGGAAACTTTTACTACAGTTAGACTATCATTCCTCAGGGCTGCCCTTCACAAACACGTTGCTTTACATTCAATATCTCATAATGATTACAAACTGCCTTATTGAGGAATATGGATTTTTTTTAAAGGAATGCAGATGTCCCATTAAAATTTGCTGGTACATTTTTCTCTGATCAATCAATTCCTGAAATTACAACAATAATATAACAGCATCAATCCTGAGGTCATCCCTGGGTCAGTTTAAAGGGTTAGCACTGCAGCACACTGGAATTTTCTGCTCTCTACTTTATTTGCTGCCTGCAAGATTCGTTTAAAAAAGGCGCTTTAGGATAATTAGAGATTCTCGGAAGGAATGATCCAATTTTTGGCTTGGTTTAGCTCAATTATGAGAGTCACCTTGGATAGGAATCATGACCTTCTGGGTTCCAAGAAAATGACCATCAGAGTTTGGATTTTAAAAGTTGGAACATTGCATTCCGAAATTGACTTAAAAAAACCTCAAGGCAGAAAATGCACAATTTGGGAATAACTAGATGTAAATCTTTTAATTCACTGTTGGTGAAATTGGAGCCAAAGGTTGCGGTGCTCAATGGTATATTTCACATGCACACAATCCCCATCCTGTGCGTTCTCTCCATCAAGTTCAATCCTCCAGACAAGCCTAAGTATTGGACGCAGGTGAGTTTGACAGGGATGAACAGTGCACTGGATGATCTGTGGAGATGGAATCAAGCTCTACATGCTGAGAAAAATACTCGACAAGGGAACTCTACAGAAACACCAGTTCATTACATAGGGGAGCTGTGCAGGTAGAAAGAACCACATAAGGAAGATGTATTTGATATAAAGTGGAATAGTGCACTCAGGAACATGTCAGGAGCGCAGTATGGAAGACAAAGCTGACTGAATGCTGTGGTGATGAAATATTGCTCAGAAACAGAAAATGCATCAGATTAATTTGATCTGATCAATGTTTTGTACAGGGGAGGCAGTGAGCAAACATTTCTAGCTCTTAAAGCAACAAAGTGAAAGATTGATCCAGCTCATATCAGACTGCCATGAAACACCACTAATACTGTAAATGTGTTCATTTCAGGAGAAATACACTGCCCCTGTGATGCACTATTCAAAGGTTTGAGAAGACAGATTGCCCAAACTGCTGAGGAGAACAGGTATATATTTAAAATGTCCCCATGCTTTATGGCCTGCACATGAAACAGCATATGGTAGACTGGGGACTATACATCAGCATTAAAATGGCAGATTACTTCTAATGAATAATATTTGGCCACGGATTCCTACAGTGTGCAATAACTCCAGAAGTAATGTGAACAATAATAATACTATTACTGATAATAACAAGAGAACTATTACTGCTGAGTTTTCATTTTTTCCCCTCATCCTTAGAAGTTTGGGCTAGATTTTTAATCTAAAATATTATCCGTTGCAAGTTCCTGCAAGTTCTTTGTCCATTGTCAGGGATTTCCTGCATATCCCAGTATGTAGTGTTGGTGCATTTGTTCAGTTATGCACAACCTTGCTTTATTATATCATTTATCAGATATAATCTTGAGTCCTGATAAAATTTAAAAGCAGCCAATGTTATGCCTTCAAAAACATTGCGTTCTGAACAAGACTACTTAAAAATATAGACAAAATAGTCAGCATGCAAAGCTTCAGCCATATCCTTTTTCATTACCCAGCAAATTTAATCCAAATAAAAACATAAATTACTTAATAAAAACATATTTCACAAAAAAACTGATTACACTTCTAAAGTGGGCCCAATGAGAAATAGGCTAGTCCTGTGATATTCTGCTCAGAGGTTTGAGAAGGTAGATTGCTAAGAATGCTGAGGAGAGAATATTTAACATAGTATTGTCTGAAATGTGTTTTGCTTGTAACAGAATTCAGAATTTAGGCATTCTGTTTGGACTAGAAATTTGATACGATTCAAATGAATAGGAAGAGATTCATCCCTTTGAATTCTATACTGCAATCAGTAATATACTTGGATTGAGGATGTGTGACTGCATTGAACCTGAACCTGATCTATTCAGAATACCTCAATCAGCACTTTCTGTCTGCTTTTTGTACACAGCAGCAACTGTGGCTCAATAAACAATACTCTGCCCTATTCAGTGTGTGTAAAAAATCTCTTTGCTCTTTCTTACTTTTTTTAACCTTTCAAACGATAATCAAAACGGTAGGTATTTGCCATTAGTTTTATTTACTTAGTGAGTCTCTTATTAACAGGTGTATTTTGTACTGTATCAGCAACTTGGTGATGCATCACAAAAAATGCCTGACTTCTTGTGGGTTCCTTTCCACAGGCTAGTATTATTACATTCAATGTGCATCATCAATACTACATCATGCAACGTGCCATAAAACCTGCTTTTATATTTAAAACTATATTCAAATCTGCAACTATCTGTAAAAACAAAATTCTAACAATATACATAATCCTTGCATTTTAAAGGATTATTACCCCCGGAAAAGCGATCGGCCTTTATTCAAACTTATTATCTTCAAACAATATTTAATTCAAGGCAACAATTCAAAAAGCCATGGTAAGCGTGTGCATACACTGCACTCCTGTGACTGAGGGCTGAGACGCAGCATTAATTTTTCAGTTTTTAACTATAGAAGATGCCTCGCAAAGCCATCTCAGGCAGTACATTTTCATTATGTCTTTATTCGATTTCTCAGGCAGATAAACAAGGGGACATCTTGTTGGAACAACATTTACTGAATTGACAACACGGGATCAAAATATTAAGAGTAAGTCATATCATTATCAGGAATTACATTAGCTGCTGCTAGCGTTAATTTCTTTGTGGAAAAGAAAATTGATTTGTATTGACCTCGACTTAGTGGCTTACCCAACTTTAAAAAGAAATATCTTGTCAGTAGATGTTACTGATTGCCGGTGACTTTTTGTCCTCAGAATGCAAAATGCATCTACAATTCAGAACTGAAGGGCTGATATTCACCAACATTTAAACCTGTGCAGAGAAGGCCTGTTTCTGTCACATTTAACGGTTGCAGATAAATCATGCTTTAGTTATGCGCTCGTATTGTCACTCTGCCTCACCTGGCCTGCACACTGTTTACAGTTGCAAATAGAGGTCATGTTTATCTGGAATTCAGCCAAAAAACGGACCTTTGTTTGTCACTAGATTAAATAGGTTGAATTATGCATTCTGAATAGGCACCGAGGCAACCCAGATCAATCTCATACCGGTGTCAATCTGGAGGCACACCAGAATAAAGGAGGTTGTGAATTTGTTAGAGACCTTCACCCCCTACAAAAACAGTCACTGTGTTTGACAGTAATTACCTGTGACATGCTTTGAGACGTTCAACCTGACATGGTGCTAGAAAAATGCTAGTTCTTTTGTTCTTTCTTCCCTGAAATCGATACTACTGGCACTGAGTTCTTTTCATACCAGGCACCCCACAATCTCATCCCTCTCCCGCTATTTAAAAAATATTTTTTTTACTAAATTAAATAGGGAGTCCTTGCGCACAAACAGTCTTACGAGCATCCGATGCTGCCCTCTGTTACACGAAGTGGCACTAAATTTATCCACACAAATTTGATTACTGGGCTCGGATTAAAGCGCTAGCTCTCAGCATAAACCTGCTGCCACAGACTGCCTGACCCTGGAAATATGCAGAGACCACTACTGCAGAAACAGAAATCTTAAATCATGCCAGTCTCCCAACCTAATGTGGTGTGTCTCTAACCATATAAAATAGAATCCAAAAGTTTACCAACCAGGTGATAACTTTACTCTAGAAGCCCCACTTACTCTACAGCAATCCAGCATCTCATTCCGCAATATTAGAGGGAAACCGTTGGGAAGGGAGCAGAATTAGAAATGCTAAAGTACTTAACCCCAGATGAAAGAGCGTTTTTGGAGGGAGCATTGGCAAATGCAATTTATTTTTAAATAATCCTACTTGACCAGCTCGCCCAGAGAGTCCTGCATAATCTTCCGCAGCAAATAGAGCCTGAGAAGCACGTTAATCTGTGTTACTCCTGGACACCTGCGCGAGGCCAATTACAAGTGACACTGGCTGTGCTCATGCAGTGGGGAATTGATATTATCGGGGGGAGAATCCAGATGTAATATCAGGTAAAGTGTACTCAAAAGTAATTTTATATTTCTATAATTAGACTAGGCCAAATTGGTCTGGAGAAGTTTTGCCCAGAAAATATACAGTCAATTCACTTTACAGTATACTCTGTGAAACGCTTTGAGGCGTCTTGAAGATGTGATAAGGCGCTGTATTAAATGGAAGGATTATTATTATATTATATATATTTATACATATGCTACCTACTGATGCCTTCAAGACTGTAAAACTAAAACAACTGTAAGTACTAAAGAAATCCTCTATCAATACTCAATCCTCATTCAGAGCACAATTCCCTTCAGTAACTGATCACCTTTTATAGTTGCACGATTTTATTAACTGCAGTAATTGATGATTTTCAAAGGGCAAGAATAAATATCACTCTAACAATAATATAATAATCCTTGCATTTGATTTAGAGACTTTCACGTTAGGAGGACGTCCCAGAGCGTTTCACAGGAATAACTAGAAAGTGTAGTTACTGTGTAATAACTCCCAGTATTAGCAGAGCGGTTACATGTAGAGATGGAACTAGCAGCAGTCTTCTACAAGGTCACTGTAACACCTTATTCTGACGCTTAACACTCCTACACGGAAATGTTGCCTGAGTATCCTAGACCTCGATCTGCTATCAGGATTGAGCTGCTCCCCAGTAACGGGAGGTCAGGGCCCTCTCTCATCATGTAGATACTCTTAATCACAACACATCTGTTTCCTTTCTTTTTAATCCACACAACATTTTAGCTTGTTTAATGGTTTTTCATCCCCGTGTATAAATCAAAGTACACTGCTTTATATATATATATTTTTGGGCACGTGCTAAATTTAAAGGACAGAGGTTTCCTCCATTAATTTTTGAATGTGGATGGGAGGGGGGTGGGGGTGGGAGGGAATCTAGGCAAAAGTCAGATGTCTGAACAGTCTTTATTAGCGAGGCACCTTATTTAAAAGGGTTTTACCGAGAAACTTGAACCCTAACGTTTGTCAAATGATTTCAAAGTGGGTTTTTAATTGAGCATATGGAGATGATCATGCAACATAAATTTGATGATGTTATTACATACTGGAGCGACCGTTTTGAAAACTAACACAAGAATATTGTACGTTGTCAACTCAGCCTGGTCCATGTCCCCTGCCCATCATCAGTGGGGGAGGGTTTAGATGATTTGGCACACTCATCCACGGAAATTTCTTCCTAAATTCCTCCACCTCACACCTTTCCTTCTAGATTGAAAGCAAAAGTCCTGTAATGAAAATATTCTTGTAGAGTGAGTTGAGTTTTAGGAGGTACAGTATGTGAATTGTGGACTTGCCCACAAAATATACAGTCAATTCACTTTATAATATATCCTGTGAAGCGCTTTGAGACATCTCAAAGACATGATAAGACGCAATACAAATGTAATGTGATAAGGCGTTATATCAAATGCAAGGATTATTACTAATATTATTAATTGTGGGCTCCTGGTCTCTGCTGTTCGAAATGGAAATCCTACCAACTACAGGGTGAAAATCAGGGTGAAGAGTTGAGCTGAGTAGTGACACAGTACAGCTCGGATCACAACACAATAAGGGAACTGAAGCCGCATTCTCTCACTCTGTCTGTAATGGTACATGTCAGTGATCCTAATAAGTAATGCTTTTTGTCCACCTAATGAAAACAAAGTCTCATTTTTCTCTTTAATTATCAGTTAGGTTCTGACATTTTAAATTTGTCTGTGTATTGTTTTAATATCCCCTCTTTAGGTCTCTTTGTTCCATGTGCTGAAAGAGATAGGAGGCAATATCCATTCTCTTCGCATTTTAAGCTGTACCAGAAACTCATTCTTTTCTCCTAACTTTAAAGAAAGTTACCCAGCAACAATGCCCACTGTCAACATTGATTGGATGCGATAAGGCATTATATCAAATACAAGGATTATTATTATTACAAACACCAATGTCGGCTAATTTTCGCCCACAAATATACAGTCAGTTCACTTTACAGCATATTCTGTGGAGCGCTTTGAGACGTCGCGAAGACCTGAAAAGCACTACATCAAATGCAAGGATTATTATTATTATTTAACTTCAATGAACACAACATTATTTCTAGAAGTCGGCTCACGTAATCCTCCGCTCTGTCACCATGATGTCCCAATAAATTTGAAACAGGATTGAGCGTTAGCATTCCATTGTGTTTGTGTCACAAGGTCACCAAAATGATCCAAGTATTTATCCAATTCCCTTTAAAACTGTAATACGGCCTCAGCCTTCAACAATCTTAATGGTAAAGCATTCCACGTTTCAAACAAACCTAAAAAAAAATCTTGTTTTGAATGAGCATTTTAAAGGCTGAAGATGAGAATATTTGCTTTCCATTCAGACGTTCTTTAATCTGAGGAGAATATTCAATGCAACTGAGAACGAACAGTACCGATTTTGTTCTGACAGGTGAAGGCCAGGAGGCAGCAGAAGCAAGTTTGGAGATTCTTTCTCTGCGGTGCTCTTAACCGCAGCGTTCTGTACGTGACGGGGGTAAGGAAAGAAATCTCACAGAAACATTGAAAAAACGATTGTTAATGGTCTTCCTCTAAAACACTACGCCTCACTATGCCTTCAATTTAAAGAAAGCAAGGGCAAAATAAATAAATAAATAAAAAATCCATTAAAAGATGAACAGAGCCTTTATTAAGCAGCACTAAGAAGGGTAATGATGTGTTTGGAAATTAAGGTGATCAAACATTTAATGCAACTTGCTCCTGTAGGCAAACAGCAATTTAAATGACTCAATTATGCATCCATTATCTCTCCCTATTAAACAAGTAGCGTTTTCTGCTAGATGTTTCTCCAAGTGTTCTCTGAAAAGAGAAAGAGAGCAAGCTAATAAACCACTAAACTAGTTAACTAAGACTACAAACGAGGGAGACAAAAAAAAGATCTAGCAATATCTGCATATGCTTGATTCATAAATCACACTAATTAGTTTAACATGAAAATCAACTCTTCAATATTCTGTTAAATTATGCATTTACATATTAAAACTCAAATGAAGTAAAGATTGGTAGTCTGGGTCACTGCCGCAATAATGGCATGGACAAAAAAACTGATAAAACCATTTATTACGGTATGAATAACTAATTTCAAAATTTATGACATTGGATTTTAGTTCCTCTTGCCTTTATATATGCTAAGAAATTAACACAGCCATAAATGGAGAGGAAATCAGTCTGTGTTATTTGCTGTCTGCCATTTGCAAATCATTATTAATTGCGCCACATCGCTCTTACACGGACAGTCTGCCGAGGCGCCTCAGCAGACAGGCATATCTCTTCATCAGGGCTGAGGCATGAGCCCCGAAGAACCAATTACCCCTCTCTGGGCTGTATCAGATATGGAAGGAATTTTTACAAATTACAGAATAAATAGAATTTTCACACATCGAATCGGAGAACCACAAACTCGTAATGAAAAACAATACATCACAATCAAGAGGACAATTCCATTCATAGGCCAATAGATTATGCTTACTACTCATAATTCTGCACTCGGCAATGACAAAACATGTTTACCTTTCTGAAGTATACATCTTATCTACTGTGTATTTTTCTGTATAATAATAAGAATAAAATACTCTAAGAATCACTAATACTTAAATAATTTAAAATGTACACTTTAGCTGTGGTGTACAAAAGAAAATGTCATTTTGTGGAATTAAATGTATTTGAAAAGACAAACATACAGTTGTTTCTGCCTATCCCTTGCTGATCACTATCTAAGCCTTTCTATTCCTGTATACGGAATACGGTGTTTCACTCATTCCCCGGTGAATTAAAATTATCCTGAAGCTCTCAAAATGCCACAAAATGTGACGTTTACTTTTTTTCACCCACAAATGTTTCCTTTCTGCTGGAATTATTTCAGCATTTCATATATAATTCTTATTAAGTAAAATCTCTTATATTATTCACAAAATCCAATGAGACATTTTAATTGTTATAGAAATAAAAAAAGATAGTGACGCCACTGTGCTTTAAGCTATAGCTTCCTGTCTTTTAGGAAAAGTTTGACTCAATCTTTAAAGTAAAACCTATGCTCTTTGATGATCGTGACATTAAATTTCAAAAGCTGAAAAAAAATCAAAATATTTGTCATCGAGTTTACATGGATTGAATTTCATTTTAATATAATTTTTAGATTAATGAAACTGTCCACCTATAATTACAAAAGAATAGCGACTTGAAAATGTTCAATCCATAAATAAAGGCTTCTGAGATTCACTACATGAATGAGTAATTGATGACTTTGTTACCAGTTCTTCCCATTTTTGTTGTGAAAACATTTCTCTCCCCCCAGAACTGGTGTAAATGCGTTTACAGATACATAAATATGTTCATTCAAAAATTGCCTGCCTTGATAATCCCAGATCCTCTTGCTTGCAAGACGGGTGCTCTAACCACTAAGCTACAGGACTCCTCCATTATATATGTCATATATAATGAAATAATAATACTGCAGTGTACACATATACATAATAATAGTGCACACACCCAACTAAAACTGCTGTTGTACTCACCTTTGCAGTTCTACAGAGAAAATAGATATTTGGAGGTGTTCCAAGTCTGTAACCTCATCAAAGATTTTGTTGTGAATGCTTATAACTGTGATTAGACCCTCATATTAACCACTGTGCACTGACTTCGCGAGTTATTGGATTAATATTATGCATGTGTTTTTAGTTATTTATTTGTTTGAGCCCTGCCTTAGACCATGATGGTTGAGTGTTTTCCCACCTGGATGAGGAGAGATCATGAAAAGGTCTTAATGCACTATGACATCGACAAAATAGGTCTTAATGATTTTTAATCTACTGCTGATTACTTGGATTTACCATAATCAGTAAATATTAGATGGTTTTCATATCATTGCTTCATAGATCAGAACAATGGGATAAATATGTTGGGACTGCCTATTACAATGTTAAAACTATTTTCTATTATTGGAAGACACCATAGCTTTAAAGCTCTGAAAACCTACAGTAGGATTTTACTTCAGATCATTAAATATGTATATCCTATTATATGGCTTGTTAGATTATTGAGCCCTATTGACTGAGGATAAATTTCCAGCAGTGCTCTGTGCAATAAATTCATTCAAGGATAATAAGACTCAATAATGAAGCCAACCATGTAATACCATACTATTATAAGAAATCAGTTCTATTTTATACCTATTAAGCGTTTGTATATCTATTTTTTTTAACTTTTTAACAATGCATACAAGACAGGCATTTTACACAAGACAGGGTTTCAGTCACAGTCAAAAAAACACCTTTCTTAAGGGGAAACCGAGACCTGTTTTTATCTGTCTTTTAACTCTTTCAGGATTATGATTATATTGTGAGCTCAGGCGCTTTTAAACCTTACCTTCTCTGCATTCTTCTGCTTTGCCTTTGGAATATAAAAATATAAAAACCCTTGTAGGAGCCGTACCAAACCCAGAAATTTCTAAATATTGGTGCAATTCAAGTTAGGAACATAATTCCGATAACATTAATGAGCTTCAAGGGAGAGAATGTACAGGAAACTGCTTAAATGCGACATGTCTCTAATTGAATTTTAATAACTAGGAGGGTTTAATTGGGATTTAATTTGCTGTACTTCTTAAGTGGATTCCACATTTCGGAATTCTGTGGATTTCCAGTTGATATGTGACAACTCCACTCTGGAAACAGATTATGTGGGAGCTATGTTCCCATAGGCTGACATCACATACTCTTGAAAAGGAAGGAGTCTTCATTTGCATTATGCGGATTATTAAGGAATCCCGTAATACAGAAATGCAACACATTAATATAATAATCCTTGCATTTGATATAGCGCCTTATCACGTCTTCGCGACATCTCAAAACTCTTCATAGATTTTACTGTAAAGTGAATTGACTCTCGCCAATTGCCCACCGCAGTGTACCACAAACAGTCATGGATTGAGTGACCAATTTTGTTTTGTTGTTGAAGGGGTTATTAACTCTGGAAACGCAATTCGCCAATCGACTAACAACTGGATTCCTACGTACTGCGAGGTAAACACTCGCTTGTATAGGGGAGTGTTCTAAACACTATGCTACGGGACTTCTTTTTAGCGCAAAAATTTGTTTTGGGTGGTAATGAGAATTTTTTCCCCCAAAAGAACAACCCAGACATTGCTCTAAAGACACAAACGTAAATCATTTTTCTCCCAGTTTTTTTTGAAAATCTCAAGACAAAGCTATTGGCAGTTGACAAAAGTGTATCTATCCCCGGTCTCTGTAATACCAGGGGAGGGGAAGCTGAATTCTCCATGCCATTAACCTTTAAATAATGACAGAAACGGGGGGACAGAATGAATGAAAGGCAACAGAAGAGGTTACAGAAATAAGCCGTGAAAAACTTAACATACATACTATGAAGATTAAAACAGGATTTAAAAATCCAATCATGTTATTTCTCTGTTAATGGTTAGCAACGATATTTAAAAACTGATCTAAAAATTACAGATAATGACATTAGTCAGATTTATGGAGTATTTGATCACACAAATGAATGGTGGTTTTGAAATCTGTCTGATAGCTGGAGCTTGGTAGATCAATAACAGGTATTCATTTATACAATCACACTTACACGGCACAGTATCTTGATGTCACAGACAACCGCATAACATCAGTGCCAAACCTCATCCCAGAATCATCCACTTTAATGAAGCAATATGTTGGATTTTTAATAGCTCGTCTGATTTCAATTTCTAACAGAAAGAGTTATATAGTTTCAGCTCAGTGTGATAGCTGTAAAACACTGGGGAGGGAACTGTGCAGCATTTGGAAAGGAAACAGAATTGTATCATAGGGAACGCATCAGGCTATGAATAGAGCATAAATTAAATTAAAAAATAACAGAAGTGGTCTCATAAAATCTGTGCTACCACATCTTGCAGAACCACAAAGAATTTTAGCAACATGCAATTGTGAGCCCACGCATCAAATTATATCACGACATGATATAGTATTCTGCTCCACCCACCCCCACAAAAGCAGATACTGTATACTCCAAAGCAACACGTTATTAGAATTGAAGGAAATAAAATATGTACAATGGAAGGGAGTGACATTTCTTCCCTAAACAGGATGCTTCATGAGTGCAATTGTGTGCCTTCTCTTACTTGTGTGATACGGAACCGAATAATTCATATAAATAGTGCAGCCTAGCCATGGGCACTTATATAAAATGAAAAAAAATACAACTTCTCAAACAACGCTATTATAACACACAACAACAGAAAAACACAGGCATCTTTTGGGCATTGTACATTGCAGTTGCCAAGCTATGGGTTAAAAAAAAATAAAAGATATGGATTGCACCAGTTCCTGAACATTCTATTTTGTACAGAAAATGTACAGAGATATGTACACTTTCATGTGATTTACAGTGCAATTTCCATAAGAACTTTAAAGTTTTTTTTAACAAAGCGCTTCTTTCGAAGGAGATGAGGAAACAATACAGGCTCCACAACATGCGTACAACACCGCGGTCATTTTAGCAGCACCTTTAATAATTATTATATTGAATGTGCAACACACAGACCACCCCTCCCATGTCATTCGCAATTCGGAACATCTGTAAAGCCTGGAAGCATTCAACTGCTGGTTAGTGGATATTCCTTACTTGGTTACTCTGAGTAAAAAGCTCTATTTTTGGTTAGCTAAGTAAAACAAATAGTGTGTAGGCTGTGTTTGTTTTGTCGGTAGCTGTATGTGATCCATCCAAATCCCATTACGAGTTGTGTCATTTTTCACTGATCAAAATTCACTGCTCATCAAACTATTTTTGCCTCTTAACTAAATGATCAAAGCAATATGGCTTCTTCTGGCCCAAAGCACGATCCTTATGTTTCTTTTAAAAATACAACTAGGTACACTGTAATATTACAGCATATCACACCAATATCTGAAAAAGAAACTTGAAAAGTAAACTTTGCAAGGATATGGGGGAACGAGCGGGGGATTGGGACTGATTGGGTAGCTCTTCCAAAGAGCTGGCACAGGCACGATGGGCTGAATGGCCTCCTTCTGTGTTGTAATATTCTATGATTCTATGATCTTCAGAAAACCAAACGTTTTTGACAAGGATGATGAGTGCGAGGTAAAGATGTCAATCTTAGCCGTGATGAGAATTAGGAGGCACTAAGTGGCGGGCAGGTGCAGTGTGTGGTGCAAGGAACAAGGAAGGGAAGCTTGAGGAACACAGAATACAAAATAGCAGAATAATAAAAGGAAAAAAAAAGGGAAAATAGATAACTGTTCACCTGTCACTGCCACAGTGGTGAAATCTCTGTCACTGCCACAGTGGTGAAATCTCTGTCACTGCCACAGTGGTGAAATCTCTGTCACCGCTATGCCCTTTGACCATGTCAATGATTGTAAACTCGTTGTTGACAAACATGAAGAAGGACAAAGCCACAAAAACAATCAATGAGAGAAACTAGGCTGCTCTCTCCGAGCTGGTCTGGCAGAACTTCACAAGGCCCTGGTCAAAGAGGCAGCAAGCACGGTAATAACGCTCTTACTGGATTTAAAGCAGCATTTTATGAAAAAAATGTATTGAGTGAGCTTTGTTTTGAACTGCCACTTTAACAGATTTGTTCTCCTTGTTAATATGTACATGTACTTTTATCAGGGAACTTCACCATTGGCTTTTGACCTTCAAAATCAATAGCTCTAAGCCACAAGCACAGATGATATCTGTTCAATCAATCCAAAATCTTGGTTCGAGGTAGTTGAGTTACAGACCGAGCGCTCACATTCACACGTTCCCACACACAGGCTCTTATTGCTTAGTTTGCCAGGATACATATGTCATTAAAAAAAGATCTTTAAGATCTTCAATAATTTATAAATATTAACCTTCGATACGCATAAAGGAACACTTCACGTACTTAGCTGGGTCCAATGTGTCAGTTCTAACAAGCAAAGTGTTTAAAGAACGGCCAACTTCTGGGTCATCAGGTCACCACTGATGGCATTTTCTGTACACAGTGCAAAACCTCTGTGAAGCGATTTGAGATGCTTTGAAATGTTTCAACACAATGGGCACTACATTAAATTCAAGGCATATTATAAGACCTGTAAATGTGTAAATTTGTACGTGAAAGTGAAAACTAAGACATTTCAGTCCCTTGAAAACTTAGGACAGAATGCATTACAGTGGAAGGCACTGTGATGAGTTTTGATTCCAAGTCAGTGAGGATGTAAAGAGGAAGATGACTATGCAGAAGTTAGAATAATTGCAGACCCACAACTCCACACATGTGAGAATAATAATTTGACTTTGATATTCGAGGAAAGATTGAGTCACAAAAGTTATGAGAAAGTGCTTGAGAAAGGGACAACTGTTGAAGGGAAAGAGACTGCTCAGAATTTGCTTTCAGCAAAGTTTGGTTTATTATTTCTATTAATGGATCCAGAGATTGCCTCGCATTGCTTCACACTGCTTTAGCTCTACACCAACCCCTGAAAGGATGGACTTGCAACCTACATTCAACCTTCATTCAAAACTGCCTGGTAACTCTTACTCTTTTTCACTGTAAACCACACATTTCCTGATCAACTCAGGTTTTCCTTCACTGCCTGCAGTTCTGCATTGCTATTTTATTATATATATATTTATATATATACACACATAATATAGGAATTCAAAAGGAAAAAAAAATTCTGTAACACCACAATGTATTAGACGGGAGGAATGTTGAGATAAAGACTGATAACAGGAAACACCTATGGACATTAAAGACATCTAGAAGACGTGAAAAGCGCTATATCAAATGCAAAGATTCTTATTATTATTATAGGTCGTTTTATAAGATAATATCTTCAGCTATAATAAGAGCAGACACTTTCAGCACTTGCTAGCTAAATATATTCATATTTATTACCATCTTAATAATTATTCATGTTGTGAAACATATTTTAAATGTAATGCAATATGAAGCCATCCTTATAATAAGGAAATTAGTTTTCTGCTTTCCAAAAACAAAACAAAAAGACTGTATCGCAAACGTATATAAAACAAGGCAGAAATCGCAGGATCTCTGCAGCGTTGACAAGCAGATCAAATCTTATATTTTCCCTCGTCTAATAGTTGCCAGTAGTGTGTGTCTCTCTTTGTGTTCACGCCAGGAGATCAATCTTATGTATCAAGTTTAAAGTGACTCCAAGGCTGTACATTGCTCTTCACAACAAGGTGACAAACATTAGGGCCATGGATCAATACATGAACAGAGATCACCTCCAGAAACCAATCGTCTATCAGATTGTAACTGACTGCTCTTCATACCCCCCTCCCCCCCCCACCAACATCCAGCAGGACTTGCCATAATAGATTGGCTGAGAAATCCAATGGAGAGATGATGCTGGAAAGTGCTAATACTTCTACGACAGAGGTTTAATCTGTGACAGCAGGAGGATTTGGAGAAGCCCATTAACGTGTTCTGTCTGATAAGGTTATGTTTAATCTGTTTGCCTGAGGTATTGAACAAATGCATTAAGGATAGAGTTTATTCTTTTTTTCCTCCCCTTGGGGGAGGGAGGAGTATGGCACACAAAAAAAACTATGTGCAACTGCATAAACTATATCATTTGAAACAGATGGTTGTGTCAACCATTCACTCTATGCAACAAACTGCAGCTGTATAAAAAAAAGTCATCTAACTATTATTAGCAGACAAAAGTCTTCCAACTATAAGGATTATATCTGCAGAGTATTCACTTATGGGTTAAGAGAATCAGCTTGCAGTATAAAATATTTTATTCTCTAGCAAGGGTCTGTACGATTTGACACTTTAGATAACGTTCATCAGATATGACTATATCTAATCTCTCTCTAAGTCAACATTTTCCCCAAAGTTGTTTTATATTTTAACAAATAATACTCTTAGACTGCTGAGGATTCTTGTCTCTGTGGGCTGACTATTATTAAAGTCTTCAATTCACATACCATCGCTCTGAAACTGCAGTTTCAAAGCTACTCAAATATCAGAAGTAGCTTTATCATTGTGATATTAATACTGTACATCTTAAAGTAGATGTGGCCACATCATAAGTTTGAGTGTCAAAGCCCTGGAACAGGACAAGTTATCCAATCCATGGAGCCAGAGGCTCAATTGTACCCAGATCAGATAACCCATATGTGGTACCCAGTGAGTTAAAGTATTTTCCATTATTATAACCTTCAGTTAGAAACCACCGTTTGTAGTTATCCAGCTGGAGATTCAATGGTACAAATGCACAGCAGTTCAGTATTTGTGAGTTTGGGATTGGATTCAATGGGTGTTGTTTGTGTAATATATAGTACTTCCATATAGGGATGGAATACTGCATTCACATTCCTATAAACTCGCAAGTGATGAGTTGATAGTTATTAATACCTTCTGCATCATGTAATCTATAGAAAGGGCAGACCTGTTATATCGCACTTCACAAGAGTGCAGGTCCACTTATAGTGCAGGTGTTATTGGAAGTTCCAGATTCTGGCCAGCTTCCTTCAGCCGTGACAATTCTCACGAGTTTTTAGTGCTAGAAATGCTTGTGAGAGCAAATTAAGCTGACTGGCCAGCTACCTGAGCAGGAAGGTCACCACGGCATGCCAACCGCTGGAGGTGACATTACCCACAACCTGACTCTCCGGAAATGGGACAGCGAGACTTTTTTTCATGGATCTGCTCTAACACCTCATCTAAGTTTATGGCCCCAAAACACCAGGTTATAACAATACATTGAGAAGACATTCCAAGGGATTTGGACCTGAGTGGGATCATGGAGGGTAGAGGGCAGAGGGTTAAACTCGATTGAGTGGCTACCTACATAACTAGGTCCAGGCTGGGGAGAGGTAAAGGGCAGAATAAATGACAAGAACCGTGATACATTTATTAATTTCTCTGTAATCTTTCACAATTCCTCTTCTAATTTCTTGATGCAACTGTTTCTTTGTGACCTGTTTAGTTTCTGTCACTGCTCCTGATGGACAATCTCATCTCTACCAAAGATGTATTTTACTCTATTTTAGGGTTACAGCTTCTGGTTAAGATTTTGAGAAATTAAGAATTTTATATTAAAAAATGTCCTAGATATTCAGTGCCAAGTAATTTGACTATTTTTCCAGCACTGAATCTACTGTATAAACTGGATATGTTTTCAATTCTAGCAGCTAATCAATCCTTTATTAAAAGCACGTTAAAAAAGTCAGCATCCTAAATCTATACTTCTAATTTTATTGCCAAAATTACGTTGCCTATTTCCAAATGATCTGTATTCCTGGCTGATGTCATTATAATAGAGTTTGGCTGAGATTCAGGCGTGACTTCATCGCAGGAGCAATCATTGACTTTAGACCCCAAAAAACTTCTGCAATAAAATTGCAAAGGTGTACGAGATCAAATTGTAAGCATTTGGGACATTATCTTCTGAATAAAGGCTCTATCCGTTATCAGAGTTTTAATAGTTTGTGGGTAGTTCAGGTTAATAATAATAATCCTTGTTTTTGATGTAGTGCCTTATCACGTTGTTGAGACATCTCAAAGCGCTTTAAGAATATAATGTAAAGTGTATTTTGTGGGCAGAGGGAATTAAAATAAAATTAGGTTAGAGGGAACAATTTCAATTTTGGGAATATCAGAATAATCCAAATTTTTTTCGGATTCCCCACGCTATGCAATCTCAAGGCACCTCATGATATACAGTATGCTGTTGATTTTGCCAAGTAACTTGGCTCAGATTGATTCTTCCAATATGTCCAAAAGCTCTCGGAACAAGAGTACTGGGCTCCGAAAGCTGTGAAATCATGTTTAAAAGACATTCGTGAATGTTACACACAAAATTTCCTTTTCATCCAATTGTATGGCTTTCAAATCTTTTATTTGTAGAATATCACACATAAGGAAAAAATGATCAAAAGAGGCACTAGAATCCCTAGATATCAAGAGGAGGAAACATTATCTTCACAGCGAGTTACTGCTACATGTCAGTGGCTGGTTGTATAATCTTTTGATTATAATTCCAACAAACTTTACACTGTCTTACAGTTCATTCATTTTGTACGTCAATGTTCTAATTAGCCCTACAATTAACTCTGGCAAGAATATATATATATATATATTTATAAATAAAAAAGTGTTTTCTCTTGATCTTTATCATTTGCCTGCAAATTAGAAGCTTTCCAAAGAAAATATCTAAAGGATGCTTGGGTTCAAAAACTCAACCTGTCAGACCTAAGGGACAGTATTCCTGCGAGTCACTGTGACATACATATTGTTCCCTGCAGGGGACAGACCCTCAGTAAATCCTGAGTTGCGGGGCACCATTTATTCTGCCATTTTCCATTGAATTTTATTTAAATTCCAACTTCAAATGGTCATTTTGCGCAACCGACTGCTGGATACAAAGTTTATAGTGTTAAAATAAGGGTTTATTTGAAGTGCACATTGTACAAAACTTATATTAAATAAAGCTTATTTGTCATTTAGGTGAATTATATTTTGAAATGAAAAATATCTCAGAGTAACAAAGGAAATGGGAACAGAATAAAACTGCAAAGAGAAAAAAAAGTGCAAATTAAAAATAGTATCTCTTTGTGAAATATAGCAGTTATTGAAAATGAATAACTGATGGATAACATTTTGTCATAAGTGGCAATATCATATGCTCTAGTCGATGAAATTAATAAAAACACAAACTCAGAACAGGTACAGAATGACAAGGATGTTAGAGAGTCAGTCCTGTAAGAATCTAACCCTAATCTCCTACAGTATTTCTAACAATGCAAGAAGATGTAAAATTTGCATCAGCACAAGAGTTGTAGTAACATTGCTGAACTCTATTGTCGCTACACATGAAAATTATCTCAAGCCTCCTCATGAGAGAGTAAAAAGTGTACAAATCCCTCCTTAAAAGCTCTTAAGCAAGATTGCTTTCATGAAGATTTCACTAGCTCTTCCAGATATTTGATCTAAAAGTTGATACATGGAAAATGGCTCTTGAGGAAATTACTCTTAAGTGACTTGCTCTTGACTGGTGTAACCTTTGCCGAGTTTCTTTCGGAGCTTACAAACCTTTTCTATCCTGAGGTATTTCCCTAAATGGCAGAAGCCGAAAAGGGGCACCACAGTACATCTCCTGCATACCTCGCAAATGAAAGGAATGTGTTGTGGGAGCTTTGCTTGCCATTATAAATGAGGTGTGTTATCTCTCTGTAATATTCAGTGAAATTAAGAGTGCATATTGCTGCAGGACGAGGCAGACAATAGCATTGGGAGTCACACGTTTCAATTTCATTGTGGTTAGAATCACGAGAAACAATAATGTGGAGCCTGTCGTGGAGCAACAGACTGATTTTCTTAAATGCCATGTATTTATGAATCTACACAATAAGTACAAGGTAACCTGTTAACCCTGGTAATATGCGGTGGAATAACTTCAATTCAAACGATATGATTGAATTGCTGGAGCCTGCCATCTGATGTCTGCAATGCATCCTTCCCAGCTGTTCACTCCAGCTCGCACTCTCTGTGTTTAGTTTGACCTTCAGCTCTCCTTTAAGCCTTTCATCCGGGCGTTGACCAAGTCTGCTCTCTTCCATCTCTGCAATATTGCATGGTTCTGAACAGCTGATCTGGTGAAATTAAGGTGTCAGCCTGATTTAGCAATCTCAGAGTGAGAAGGTTGTGGGTTCAAGCCCCACATGAGGACTTTGAACTCATGTTCATGTTGTCTGGGCTGACGCTCCAATGGAAGTGTGCTGCATTGCTGGAAATGCCATCCTTCCCGAGATGTTAAACCCAACCCAGGTCCCGCCAGCCTGTTCCATTGGACGTTAGAAATCTCATAGCTGTTTGAAAAGTGAAGAGAGTTTCCCTCAGGACCCTGGCCAGCAATCTCTCAGGTAGAATTGGTCATTCATTCCACACCTGTGCAAATCAGTTGCACGTTCGCCTACAAATTACACAGTCACTACACTTCACAGTAAAAATTCCTGTGAAGTGCTCTGAGATGTCCTCCCGACGTAAAAGGCACTATATAAAATCCAAGGATTATTATTTGAATGGGAATAAGTTGCATGATGATTTCAATGTAACTGTGGCATAATAACATATTTCATTATATATGTGACTTATAAATAGGATTGCGTGGGTTCGATAAAAATTGGCAACATCGATATTTGGTTTTTGCAATGTTCGGCAGTTACATTTTCAAAATATTTTTTGGAAATAAATAGATTTTTGATGATACCGAAAGGAGAAGAAATGAGAAAAATGAATTACAGTGCGCTTCTGACAACTCGACCCTGGCTTAACTTGTCACTCACTACCACTTAAGTCATCTTGTTGTCAATATCCCAGCTGCATTTATTTATGTATTTCTACATATACCTAACTCCCCCTCCAGGTAACTCGTCAGGAGTCTATTTCCCTTGGCAATAAATGTGGATAAATTATTATGATTCTCAATTTGTCTCTATTTAAACCTCCAAGTGAGAAAATAATTGTCAATATGATCCGATAAAAATGAGAAGAAATCAAAAAAATCTATTTCCACCATCCTTACTCATTAAGCGGGAATAAAATAGCTTTATTCCTGCTTCATCAGGAGTTCTGACGAAAGGTCATCCACCTGAAACAGTAACTCACTTTTCTCTCTCCATAGGTGCTGCCTGACCTGCTGAGTGTTCCCAGCCACTTCTGTTTTTATTTATCAAAACAGCTTTGTTTCCTGTACCTGTTCTGATTTATGACATGAGTGGAATTCCTCAATAAGAAATCTGCATTATGGAACTCCATCCAGTTAGTGGAAATGCATTACTCTGACCTACATTCGGAGTGAGATCTACTTCTGAAGCAGAGTTCCCATGGGAGAAACAGGAATTCCAATGGAATTCTTTATTAAGGAATCACATGAGGAAATACCTCAACATAGTCTTGATTCTTAGAATTCATAATCACTATTGCGTTTAGGAAATCGAAAAGAAATGCGCTAATTTGTTGCTGAAAATGAAATTCCCTGCATAGTTTCAACCACATTTGCTGTCACTTGTACAGTATTATCAATTCATTTGGTTACTAACCTATACTTTATCTCACAAGTTATTAACAAGACTGCAAGATCTTTCAAATTCAATCAGGAAATGTTCTAAATATGTTTTTCAATGGGAAGATTTGGGGTGAAAATGAGAAAAACTGCAGATTAGATTCTTCTGTAAATGGAAATGTCCAGAAAATAAAAAGAGGAAAACGTGGTGCATATAGAGAACTGGGGAAACGAAAACAAGATCTGAGGAGCAGAGGACCCTGAACATTATTCCGATTAAGGAAAGACACGTGGGACACTGGGACTAAAATGTATTTTGGATATGGATGGATACAGTCATTGGTTGTGAGACCTGAGAGGCAAACGGGGAACTAAAACCCATCTCACAGCGCAGGAGGTGAGGCACCGGGTTACAAACAGTAATAGGATGCAATAGATAGAATGATTACAGTGGTACTATGATAGATTGTGAGGCAACCGGATCTGTGATAGATTCAGGTGCCTTCATTGTAAGCGTAGAACTGATATTGTGGTGTTTGAGAGCTTCAGATAACACACAAGACACCCACAATATAACTCTTAATTACACAATAAGTCAGGAGCACAAAGTGCATTGTGGGAGAGCTGCTGCTCAGCAAGTGATGTATAATGCTACTTTCATTTATAAGGGAAAGACAAGACAACTATCTAAGGCAGCAAGTCAGTCTATCTATCCATCCAACTCGCCCTATTTTAGAGCATTTAAACAAGCGAATAAAACCTATATTGAATCTCATCAAAATATTTAGAAAATATGAAAGAACCATTTCCCTCATTAATTTGTCCAGTTGTGTTACAAGATTCCTCTTGCTAGGAGTGAACTGTATTTTATTGTAGGAATCTATTCGCTCAAGAGTCCGTTCGGTCTAAATCAGCCCAAGTTAAAAGGTAATCATTAGTTGGTCAATTTCAAATTTATGACATTGTCCTGAATTTGACAAGAGGATCATTGGGAAAAGGGATAACGCAGCTTTAAATTTTATTCTGTTTTGCCATTCTCCTTACCTAATTATCTTATCTTGCCGATGTGCAAATATATGGCTATAATTACAACTCAATTGCATGTCCAGCATTAGCACCTCATCTAGACCCATTGAAGTCAACAACTAAACATCTTAGTGCTAACAACAGGTGATATGCAGTTCCTTCCGATTGATGCCCTTAAGTCATTTTTTTTAAAAAAGCAACAGAAGTACAATAGGGATTCATCACTCATTAAAAAGATGAGAAAAAGAAAGAAGGGAGGAGAAAAAGTGAAGGGAAAAGAAGAAAAANCGGGGCCCGAAAAAAAGAGAATGAGGCAGAGAGAGAGAGAGAAAGAAGAAACACTTGTGTAAAATGACTGAACATGAACTCATAGAGAGCATGACACACTGTCCTCTTCAAAGGAACATCTGGCGTGAGTGATTTATAAGGAATTAGAACACTTGTAATCTGGGTTATAAAGACGCTTGAGGTTAATTTGGAATTTCTTGGCAGCGCGTCTCGTTATCAAAAACCTGTTTTCATTTTAACCTTTTTCCATCTGAAGATTTTTTTTCATCATAAAGTGATTCAGCAGTTAGGATTAGCCACCATTCTGCAGACAATCCATCTGATACGCTGACAGCTGAGTGAATCTCTTCATTTGGTACTCATTAGGCTGATGACTGGTAATGCTCCAAATACACATATTCCACTTGTATAACTGACAGCAGCAGTTTCAGCAATCCAGACCCAAACATTTATGACCATTTATATCTTACAGGTTGTTCCAACTGAAATTTTATTCCCTTCAGTTTGGCAGGGCAACGTTTCAAGCAGAGACCAGTCTGGAACTCAGTCCACCTGCCTCTGGTTACAAAGACATATACTGTACTTCATTTAAATAAGGAATCTGAAATATGTGAGCAGAATGCTCTTTGAAACCATAAAGTGGTAAGATGCAGGCTTGCCACATGTTGAGTTCATATTTCTGTTGGATTGATGAAGGATAGCACAGAGGGAAGGGGAACCAGTTTGCTGGCAGGAGCGAGGGAGAATTGGAAGGTGGTTAACGCAGACCATTCAAGCATCTCCTAATAACATAGCAGCAGGAACACAACAGCTCAATCTCTTGGTTATAAATTGGGTTTACTGTAAAGCAGAGGGAAAGAGGTAGGAAAAGGCTGGTGTTATACCACTACTTATTAGGAGGTGCACAAAGGGTCTGCATTAACCACATTCCAGTTCTCCCTCACTCCAGCAACAAATTGGTCCCCTTTCCCTCAGTGCTATCCTTCATCAATATAGCGTGAACTGGATATATGATATTCTCCTTCAAACATTAGCATTATTGCCATTGAACACTGTGGCTTTTCTATTTCTAACACCAGCTATTTTGTGGTCTCTGAGCAAGATTTCTATTACTAATGTTAATGAGTCCTGAATAATGGCAAATGATTTCACAGACTCAAGCAGAAGGAGAGCCTTTTAATTCGATGATTCCTGGCTGGTACCCAGGTCTCAGAGGTTAGAGGACAGTGTTGTAACATACTCCCACGCTACCCTTATTTTTTGCTTAAAGAATCGTATTTCATAATGGAGACAGTATGTGCAGGTGATATGCATAAACCACAGGCAACTTCACAGATGTTTTTTGCAACAAATGTAAAAATTAAGTAGGGCAATCCGGTGGATTATATCCACACACTGTTCCACTGAGAGCTAAAACACAGCAGCACTCCACAGAGTGAGTATCCATTCTCAGTCAACCCACTAGAGGGGATCACAAAGTGTAGCATGGATTCTTTGGCACAGAGATAAAGAAATCTGAATACAATCCATTTCCTTGGATCTTGTCGTTGCCCTAGACATGGTGGAAGTGCAGGTGGAAACACAAATGGGGGGAAAAAAATAGACCCAGTAACCTTCCCTCAGCAGCAATGTATCCTGAAATAGCAATATTCTAACAGTAAAAAGTAAAGGTAGTAACTAGAGATTTCTGTTCCTTGCTTGGCTTTTCACTTTCAAACAAACAAACAAATTGATTCTATAAACCCTATTCAAAATCCTTGCTTGAAGTACACTTTCTCCAAGAAGCTGGGTTTCCACATTCTCGCCCAGCTTTGTTTGGCCCTCGACAGCTCTCAATCCTCTATAAAAGTCATAGGTTGGAAGGCTCTTCCAGCTTTCCTGTCACACTTCTGGCTAGGATACAAAAAAAGTCTCGTCATCTAAGAGGTAATCCTATTATTTCTAAATTCCAACCGCAGTAAGATTGATGAACAAGATAAGGAACTTGTCTGAATAAAATCGGGGACCCTGGTCTAGGTATTCCTGACACGGGATTGTACAGTCACAAAACTTTGATTAAAATACATTATATATACAGTATATATATAATCCTGATCCCAATCTTGGCTGTGTCTTCTATAGATAGCACAAAGCATAGACAATTGGTAATGGACAGTGGGTAACCTCAGGCACTTCCAAATGACCATCTGAAGAATGACATTAGGGTCTATCACCCGCCAATCACTGAAAGCAGCAATCTTCTGGTTACTTGATAATAATGGGAAATCCCATCATGAACACCTTTCATTAGAAAAACAGTCTTTCTTTACACACTTCCTCATCTGCTCTATGTTGTGGGGAGAACAAGGTCACTCGGGAGGAGAGAGAATCCATTCTGAAATAAAGCAGTTTTATTTAATCAAATAGAGAATGCAATGTTTTGCTGAAGGTATAAATCCACCCGACCCCAAATGTAATATACTTTGCATTTCTCTGTCTCTGTACAGTGTCACCAAGTGGCTATTGTATAGTATTGCAACTATTTAATGTATTTCAGTATGGCTAGACATTCAAAATTGTACCATCCATTTCAAACAAGCATGTTCTACAATAAAACAACTCTTTACTGGGTTTTAAAGGAAATTGTTCTGCTTGTTCAAACCAGCAAACAGTTGGTTGAGTTCTCTGAACGGTGAAAATCTAGATTCTTGGGTAAGAACATGTTGATTTTCCTCTGGAGTCTGGGTTTAATATTGTTTGGACAGAAAAGTTACAGATCTCTTTGACAGGATATTAAGAGTCTCACATTAAATGGCTTCTGGCATAAAAGAACATTGTGCTGAAATTTTAATGCAGAACGCAGGGCCTGTGAACTCACTGTGTGAGTGTGATAAACCAAGTCAGGGCATTAGGGGAGTGCAATGTTGCGGCTAAATATTTACTGTATAGAACAACAAGGGTTAAGCAAATTTGTTAAAGAGTCCCTAGACTGTTATTGGGGGACAGAGGAAGTGCTAATAGTGCTAATAGTGAATAGAGTCAATTCACTTTACAATATATTCTGTGAAGAGCTTTGAGATGTCTTGAAGACATGATAAGGTGCTATATCAAATGCAAGGATTATTATTATTATTTAACTGGACTAACTGATCAAAGATAAAATCTCTTCTGTTCCCTCAATACAACAACCTCTCTCTTCAATGATCCAAATAAGAATTTCTAAGTGAATTTCATTGAAAAAGCAAACCGAACAATGCGAAACAGTAAACAGTTACTGATGAGGAAGGCCATCAGTAGTGTTTCTTCCTCAGAAGTAGTGTAGAATAACCTAGTTATTTGGCTATTTCCAATTGTGTGTCTTCTGTACATCACACATGTTAATAGTCTCATTTTACCCACACCTACCTTGGTGTGACAGGAGGAGGAAAATGGATAAGATCACAGTTTCATCCTGTCACAGTGATGTGCTCTTATCATCAAGTTTTCACTGTAATGCATTAAGTTTTGTGACAGACCACCACTGCCAAATTCCATCCATAATAGGGCTGTTATCAATCTCAATTACTGATGTATACACACACACACACACACACACACAGACAGGGAACATTGTAATGGTAATAACAAGCCCCTCTTAGGCTCTGCTTGAAAACCACCAAAGCAAACAGGAAAAATTGAGAAAAGATTTTTTTGCTTACACAGTATTGTAAAAATGTAAACCCTTCATCTCATTAAGTATAACATCCAGATTTCTAATGATTTACAGTGCGGCTACTACAGTGTAATGTTATCTTTACAACAGCCGATTGTGTTTCTGTCTAAATTAACCAAACTGCTCTGTCTAATCCCATGAGCCAGACGATAATTCATGTAAGTATGACTGTTACTGAGGCCAGCTAGATAATGTCATTATGATTTAAAACAAGAATTAATGAACTTCTACAAAGGTTAAAAAAATGTCTGTGCTGGAATGGGATCAAGCTGGGAAGGTTTTCTCATACGAAGACGCAGTATCCCAAATACAGCCTGAATTCTAATCAGAAACGCTTGAAACTACAATACGAGTTTTCTCATAATAACATATCTCTGGTTTATCGCATTATGTAACAACTATTTTTCTTGCCACCCAGAATGAAATCTAGCCACACAATGCCAGAATTGCTAGTGGTCTGAGCTGAAATCACTTCAATTTCCGAATGTGTTTTTAGATCCTGTAAAAACTTAAAGAGTGTATTTCTTTCAAAAGAACTTATGAAAACATATGAAACTAACGTACAGTGTTTTGTATTAACACTTTCGTGCTAAAGGCAACGTGACTTAACTGTCTGTGCTATTTCCCTGCCACGCTGGTCAAACACTTTGGGTTGCTAGATTCTGCTTAAACACGTAAAAATGTCAGACTGATCTAGATACACCCACTTCATTCATTAACTTTATGGTTTCTGGTTGGCGTTAAGGATAGGAGTTTAGCTGAGGCTGAGGTTCACAGTTGTGACCCCTTCTAGGTTAAGAGTCCAATATCTGCTGCAGTTTTGAATTTTATTGATACTATCGGGCAGGCAGCCAGAAATAATTTATTCTTTCCAGAAAGTTTCAACATTATTGCGTGCTCCAGGTCCTCAGCTACTGTGAGCAAGGACCTAGAATGCTTGGAATACAAACCCAATAGGTTGTCCTGCCTTTAAATCTTCCTCTGCAGTCCTATATTTACATCCAAAATCAAGTACTAGAGTACATCCTCCTACTCTCTCATGAAAGATCAAAGAATTATATTGGAAGCTATGGATTTCCTCCCTTATGCTTTGAAATTGGTTTGTTTTGACATTGGTAACAGACTAGATTCAGGGTATAAGCGAGACTGGATCCTTCTGCCTCACAGCTGCCACCCCTGAATCTCTCTCATAGTTTTATGTGAGAGGAAGCAGCTCTACTTTATAGATAGGAAGACAGAGAAACATATCAAATAGGTGACAGGTGAGACTCAGAGACACAGAGTGAACAGAACAGAGATTGATGGCATGAAGGGCATTAAGAGGCATGGAAGAAATGGGAGAGGGAAATGGTAATGAGTTGACAGAATTGTCTATTACTTGTCCCAATGAATTAAATCACAAGGTTCAAATGTTGCTTCCTGCTCGTGTGGTACGTAAGCCTACAAACCCTATCTGGTATCTAATTTTAAAGCTACATTCTGTATCTGCGCTCTCATAGTCTAAGTCTAACTCAAATAACCTGCTGCAATCAACATCGATCTATTTTGCTCATCATTTAACAAAAATCTGGATCATGTCTTCTTTCTCCGATGAGAATAAGTTCAGCTCTGCAAGACTCTCCTCATTGCATAAAACTTTAAGCCCCAGAGAAGAGCAACAAATTCTTACCTCACCATTCATCTATACAAGGGTACAATGACTTCTTTTGATATATGTTTAAATGCCCTCAAGATGCAATCTAGTGTTTAATTAGGTTTGTTGACAGCAGTTTCATACTGTCTAGAAATCTTCAGTGACTGATCAATAATCATTTCAGATCCTTTTGTTTCTCCATCTCCGCAAATGGGAACGCCTTCATTTTGTATACATAATGTTACTGTTTCTAGTCCATATACACATCACCATGCAACAATCTGCATTAATATCCACAGGTACTCTAAATCACATTGTTCCAGATCTTCCTGTGGGCTATTTATGTTCCCCGGGTTATTCACTGACCTACACGGGGTAGTATGTCAGAAATAGTGTGAATAGCAGGGTATCTAGACCAGACCCTTTCTACTTATCATCACTTGCCACCAATTATTGCAAAGCCAGTTTTGATCCAACCATGCCAATAATCCATGTGCTTCAACCTTCTTTAAGTTTCACATGTGGAACTTTATCAAATGCCTCCTGAAAATCCTAGGACATTATATCCAATGGATAACCTTAATTCACTAGTTTAGTTACCGTCTCAAAGAATTCCAGTAGATTTATGAGGCATGACCTAATGCTTCTAAATCCATGTTGACTGTTCTTTACAGTGTATGTGTTCTTTAGATAAGCATTGATAGTATCCTGTATAATGCTCTTAGGCACTTTTCCCATTACAGATGTTAACTGCTTACTGGGCTATAATTTCCAGGCTTGGGTTATTTGGTTTTTATTGTCACTTTCTTTCCATTCCCCTTAAAATGGCTTCAAAATAATTCATTTTTCTTTTGTTGTTATGTTATTTGTTGCTTGGATCTGCTTCCTCTTTAATCCTCCCTCGAGCTCCTCTCATTGCTCCAGACTATGTGGTCATGACCAGTGCTTTCGTCGTCATGCTTTCCCGCTTCACAAACTTTGCGTGTGGTAAAGGACAAAGAGACATTCAATAATTTGGAATAGAACTTAAAACAGAATTCTCCTTCACATGGACCTATTGACTTATAATATAATAATAATAGTCCTTGCATTTGATAGAACGCCTTATCGCGTCTTTGAGACGTCTCAAAGCACTTCACGGAATATACTGTAAAGTGAATTGACTTTATATTTCACGGGCAAAATCCGGAAGCCAATTGCACACAGCAGTGTCCCACAAACAGCCATGGATCGAGTGACCAAATTATTATTTTTTGAAGGGATTATTATCTCTGGAAAGTGATCTGCCAATCGACTAACAAACGGGTTCCTACTTACTACTAGGTAACCAGCGGTATGTGGAGTAAGGAAACTTCCCCAACGTTTCGCCCTGCCCACGAATCAAACCCAGGTCCTCTCACTTGCGAGGTGAGGGTGTTAACCACTACTCTGCAGGACTCCACACTGACTAGGAAGAGGAAGTATGCCTAATCTGATTTTTAAACAAATCTAAAATTATAAATGATGGATCGTGAACATTTTCTAATGTGAGGGGAAACAGAGAGAACTGATGATAATGATGGAATAAAATGAATTGAGGGTATCCACAACAAAGCGGCAAAGAAAGGGACACAAAGATATTACAGGGACAATGTCCTCAGGTGAGATGACAGCAATATCCTATGTGTATGCGGAGGTTAAATGAATGAGGAAGAACTTGAATTAACAGAAGAAGTAAGCACAGATGAGGCAGCCTGGAAAATCAGCTGCTTGTGCTTCTAAAACCAAAATACTCAAATTGTACTATTATCCGATTCTATTCTCCAGGAGGTGCAAAGGCACAGCAGAGGTGCAGAAACAGGGTATCACAGCCTTAATCATATGTGAGCAAAACAGTTTTGTTAATCTCTTGCTTTTTTTGATTTAGGAAACTGCTCCCATCCAGTCATTTCATTCCAGTGTGCTTTGTCCTTACCTTCCACGAGGTTGTATTTGCTGCAGGCTAGCAGTTAACCCATATTGTAGGGTTCTGATGTGAAATGTTAAAAATGCAGCAGCAAATCACGCATCAGAAGGTCCGTGCTAAGCAGTATGTCAAACAGAAGGACATTTTCCCCTCCGAAACCCTCAGGGCACAATCCACCTACGTTCAATTTATATTTCACTACACACATTTCTGTTCAGGCTTGTATTTTATTTTTTTATCGGCAAATTACGTGGCTGGTAACATGGAGCTGATGTGACGGTAAACGGCGCCATAACCTCCAGGAAGTCCTCCTCCCCTTTCACACAAAACTTACAACATTTTACTCAAATGTCAGGAGGGTGAGCAGAGTGCCTGAGGTCCAATATTCTGTACCTGAGATGTAATGCTGAATGACAGCTTGGGTCAGGCAGAATCAGAGGAGTGGTCAGTCAATGGCTATCTAGCCTACCTCCACCCCAATCCTGGGCTCACTGCAGAGTATACAAAGTATGCTGTTGTGACGGAATATAATGGCAAATGGTTGGTATGGATATTTAACCAAGTAGAAACACTGGTGTGAGCCATATATAGGTAGTAAGAATAATAATAATGATCCTTGCATTTGATATAAATATGTTGTGAATCAAGCAGACCAGGTCTCAGGCCTCCAAGTCGATCACCACAATTTATTCATTTAATAGTGAGGCAAGTTTTTAAAAAAAGCATTCAAACCTCCTTCTTTGCGTGCTTTCTTGCTCCAAGTATTGGAGGAATTAGTAGTGGAAAAGATACATAACGAGCAGAGAAAGCCAGGGTTTCTGTAGATGCACAACTGCTGTGAAGTTCACTCGTTTGTCCCAGCAGAGGCCGTCATTTGAGCCCAGTTGCTTTATGCACAATGACTTGGGCGAGATTGTCTCATCGAGTACCTCACTAGGAGGCACAACCAGTGTGCGAACACTTTCATAGTTTGTTACTCTCATGTAGAGAAATGGGCATTGGTCGGGTGGGGGGGGAATCTTTGGGAAATAACAGGAAGCATCACAAACTGTCAACAGTAAACACCCCTTAAGGGCTATGTCAAAACAAAACATTTTGCTCATCCTAGCAGTTACACATTGCCATTTTACGGTGCCTCAACCGGTGAAGCCACTCGTCTCCTTTCTTTTCATTTGTTTTTGTTTAGTGTCACTTTACTTCTGCTGTCATGCGGCCACCTTCCTCCAGGAAGCTGGCACTGTTGTTGCTTCAAATATCTCGGGAGATGTACTAAGGCAGGCTGCCAGATAGATTTTTTTTACAGCATTAAACTCCATCTTGCAAGTTGGTCTGCAGACCGAGGCAAATGCATCTTCAATTACAGCTGCAACTAGTCTTCAAATTTAGGTCCTACAAACAAGAACTCAGAACTATACAGAATTTAGTTCAGAGTGTAATATTTTATACTAAGGGTATAATGGTTTCATGGTCCTGAGTTCCTGCTAAGGCCCCATTTGCTTACGTCGGTGTTAAACTACATTAGAAAGAGTCGGAAATATTTCTTCACCAAACCATTTATCAACGGGACTGCTGAAAACATCGGTCTGAATGCAGGCCAATGAGACTGACCTTGTATCTAAGTTATAAGGTCAGCCAGAATGTCCTTACCTCAATGGGTAATTGGATGTCCTGTTAGAACCAAAGTATCTGTGTATATTAAATAAGGTGACGGGTATTGGAATCTGATGGCTGCTAAAACATTCGCTCTGATGTTCATTGTTCCACTACTGATAGCAGCTTATCTGAAACAACATCCACTCACTCCAGCTGAGAAGCACTCAAGTGACTACAATACCCAGAGACCCAAGCAGTCAAAGGACTGCTTCAGCCAACTGCGAGTCTAACTAGCGCTTGAAGTCACTTGACTATGAACCTTCCTTGGAACCATCAGAAAGTGTAGGTCAGAATAAGTCAATTAGAAGATGGAACTTCTTCATACTGTAGTCGATGTCAATTTTGAAGCGAGAACTTGCCACGAGACAAACTTTCTTGATAAAATATTGAAATTCTAAATCAAATAATTTGAACCTGCAGGCACAGCAGTGTCCACAATTAAAGTTTTCTCTTACTCATGGGAGCAGTGTGAGAGAGGACTAAAGATAGACCACCCTAGGGGGTCCAGGGCAACATATATAAAGGGCACTGCAAGGAGAAACCTCGTGGTCCATGATGAAAATCTTAGACAGACATCCTTTGTCATATCCTGCAATTTCCTGACTTGCCTGTGGTATATTGGGGAACAACAAGTGAATGTGTGTGGAAGGGGAAAGAGAGAAAATAGGTTTCAAAAACTCTTGACAAACGAGGAAAGCTGAAGTCTATTTTTCATCTTTCCGTGATACATTTCCAAAGAGTTGAGCCACAGAAAAAGTGACGACACTTTGAGTGGGAAAAGACAGCTTCATTTACTTCAAAATCTGGGAATCATTCAAAGCAAAGTTTTTGTCTTTAATACGTCACTGAAATGTACTTTTGCATTATCAGACTAATCACTATTAAATAGTGTGTGAAAGTGAGATAAAGCCATTTATTATTTAATACAGTTCTTTATTCATAGCTTACAGGTAGCAAGCAGCGTGCCTTCATTGCTCAGCCGAAGCTGTAAATCAAAGAGGCAGGGTTTATGGGATGTGTCAATTACCCTTCTTTGTTCAATTAGTAATGAGGCTTAATATTTGCTGCTCAGGCAGCTGGGGGGAAGGAAAGCCCCTCAGGTAAAATTAAAACTACTAGAGGCTCCAGGGAAAGGCTTACTTTAAGGGGAAAAATAGACAATGTCTGTATTACATTGACTTCTGTGTTACATCAGGTATTAAGTGTTCGGATCTTTATTTACGACCTAGAGGTAACTTAGGTTTGATGCTACCGTTATATATTGTAATAACTGCTCACCCTTCTGTTGAAAAGTTGGACTTACTATTTCTTCAGTATTGAAAGATGCGACAATAAAGCATTTTGTGTAATTCAGAAAAGGAAAGCTATACGATACTGTATTAAATAACTACGCTTCAACAAATGTTTCTTCACCATGTAATTTGTTACTATTAATCTGTACTACTTGTATTTTTCACTACCTACAAAGTCAGTTATGGACTGGTTTAGACAGTGGAGACAATTCAGACAGGATGAGACACAACAAGAGTCTGTATTTAATGCTCCTTTCTTTCCACCTTTAAAATGGTGTCACTACTCTACATGGAGTTACAGAACCAAGGCAGGCAATTGTAAGTAACAGGCAACTTGGAATTTGACCTCAAGCTCTTCTAGTTTGGAATCAATGGCATGAACATCTGGGCAATATGTGTTGATTGGTTTGAAAACCCACCGCAATGACTTCCTCAACTTAGTGCCCTTACACCTAAGTGAGGGCGCCCTCGTTCAGAATCTAGCAGCCGCCCTAACCGTTCACTCCTTCAATGTGAGCCACCGCGGTTTAGAGACCCAGAGGCAGTGGTTTCAGAAAACTGCAAAAAAGAACAGAACCCAAAAAACAAGGTTGTGACTCAAACCGTAATAACATGATTCCACCAGTAATGTTCTGCAGAGATTGAAGATAGCAGGCTGATTGCAGGAACCGACCTGTGGTCTCATCCTCCAGACTGACCCGCCTTCCTTAATTCCCCAATGCAGTACATGCGGTTGTCCATTATACAGAATAATTTATCTGAATTTATACTGAGCTCCCTTCAACTGAAGCTTGGGATGAGTATTGAACAGTTTTGCTATTTTCCACACTTAACAATTCATTTTTATAAAGACAGTTACATAAACTCACAGAAAAGTTCTGAGCCAATTTCCATACGATGCAAATGTGGTTTACTATGAGCTGTATATTTTTTTCCATCTTGTTAAACTGCACGGCAATGCTATTTGCACACTCTTTCAACTTTTTCGGACTTCTGCAATACTGTGCAATCATTTAATTTCAAATATGTACCCAGTAACGTGAATTCCACAAGCGTATGTCACTCTATAACCACCTCCAGGGAAGTCATACCTAATTGGCAAACTGTATCAGTTGGAACTTTGATATTAAAGTTAGATTTTCCAATTAAGTGACCTGGGACAAGCCACTGGGAGAGAAGAGCAGCAAGTTTTTTTTAAAAAAAAGATTGTTAGTTGAATAAATTTTAGTATGATAAAAAAAGGGACAAGGATGGCTGGTGTAGGAAATGGAAAAACTGACACCAGGGTAAGAATAGGTCTACTTCTGACGCTGAGAGTTAGGCTGAGGCTAAGGCACATTTATTGGGTCACAGGAGAGGGAGCTTCCCTCTGGATGTGTAGACACGGTGTCAAACCTGTGAGTTTCAAACGTGTCAAACCTGCTGCCAAAAATATAAAGGCATTTGAAACCCTTAGAGTAATGTTCCTCACTTTAATGAATAAAACATTTTACTCCCAAAATAAGTTCAGGGAAACTTTGTACAGGGAGAAACTAATGCGGAAAAAAAGCTTCTTTGTTGAAAAAATGATTCCACAACAGCGATATCGCCGGTGTTTCCTTCACATTACACCTGTGCACGGGAAGTCATGTCCACAGCAACAGACCATCCTCAAGTTGATCATTGTTTTAGAGCTGGGAGTCACTGACCAACGGACGTGAAGTGAGTGAATGAGGTCAGAGGTGACCTGATTACCTCGGGAGTTGGCCTTTATTCCCCACTTAGTTATCACGTGAGGCCTGAGATATTGGAAGGAGATGTTATAACAGGGTTGATCTGTAAGCAGGAATGAATGAAGGTGAATTTACCAAAATGCAAATATTATTATTGCACATTCATGGGATCTGTCTGCTTGGCATTAGCAGAGCATGTTCACTTCAATTCTGCTTGATGAAACACACTTCTCCTAGGCTTCCACAGAACATTATTAGAACTGAGGAAGAAGGAAGCATTTAAGTTGTTTCTTTGCTGCATTACTTTCCTCTTCATTGGAGCAAGCAGCTTGTCTGATCTTGAAAATAATAATTAATTTTTGAAGTTTTTCTGATGGTTGTTGTACTATATTTGCTTGTACCTCTCCAGATCAGAGAAAGTGATGGACCTAATGGCAGGTTTATCAAGTCCATCAATATACCTAAAGAATGGGATCTACCTGCAAGTGAGATTCAGCAATTCTATTCATATGCATCAATCTCTTAAACTCTAAACAATAGAGCTTAACAAATCTGTCATAACAAATCAAAAATCACATTTTTATTCTTCGAGATCAACAGTTTATAAGGAAATAATCTTGTTTCTCATTTTCTCCTATTTAAAATGTTCCTCCCAAGGTAATGCTCCGTAATACAGCAGCGATTCACTATTGTTTTAGAAATTCAGTGCTAAAATGGTCTTCGAATAGTTCCCGCTTGGAGTAGATTAATCTCGAGCACTGTTTTAACGTTATAACAGGACCCACCAATTTTAGCCAAAATCACATGGCAGTCAAATGACCTTTTTCTGCTCTCTAGACCACCGTAGAATTGAATGCTTAAATAAATGAATGGACAGATTAAAAGATGAATGAATCAGCTGTGAAACAATAAAATGGCTCCCTGGCATCCTTCAACTAAAACTAACTGCTCTTTTAGAGAAGCACCATCTCGTTGAGCTGGTCTAAGTAGCCTATATATCAACATCTACACACTTCCTCCTTTTAAAGAGACACAACAGGCTTTTTGGGGGGCTTGTATTAAGTGAGTAATGCAATAATTCACATCTATTAAAATCCAGAATTAAATTACAGTCCAATTGCAGATAATTGCAATCCTGGATACCGCATCTGTAAAAAACTTACAGCACTGAAGGCCTACATTTAAACATAACTCTACCAATACTGCCACTTCAGCAGTCACCCAACAATGGTATTATGCCAGGATCTGCTATATTTGTGATAATACATGTATTATCATATGTTTGCAGAGTACAATGAGAGAGGTTTTTCAAAGCATCTCTTTTTAAAACATATGCTTATGGCAACAAAAGAAATTTGACATCATGGAAATGTTTTAGTCTGTCTTGGGAAGAAAATGACCCTATGATATTCTTAAAATACTTTCTAAATAGCTGTCATAATCTGCGAGCATTATCAGGAAAGTGCACTGGGAAACGCAGTTAAATTAGCTTATGAATAGCCACTCAGCAACGATAACTTCAGCTTTGCACCTACAAATAAGATAAAGTCTTACCACGGTGCTCTCCACTTAGTATCAGTGTTAATGCATGCAAAATCTCCTGCCCTAAACCTTACCCAGAATAATCAAATGATATCTTGAATGTCAGAACATGTTTGCACTCGAATAATTCTCATTCTTGATTCAGAGGTTTTTCACACAGTATCTTGTCAAGGAAATATCTTTGGCCGAAATTGACTGCACAAATAGGGGATGCTAAATTAAAGTTCTTTTTCTTTTGGATCTAGGTTGGCATTCAAATGCATTTACTGGATTGTGCTGAGAATAATAATAATCATTGCATTTGATATAGTGCCTTATCACGTCTTCGAGACGTCTCAAAGCACTTCACATAAGGTACTGTGAAGTTAATTGACTGTATACTTCGTGGGCGAAACTTGGCAGCAATTGCGCACAGCAACGTCCCACAAACAGTCGTGGATTGAGTGACCAAATTATTTTCATTGTGTCAAAATCTATGCATCTCAGATCTCACTGACATTATTGTATGAAAACGGCAGAAATTTTTCCTTCTGTTACTTCTATCACACTTGTGGACTCCAGTTGCTTGTGAAAATCAGCCATCGCAATTGCCTACATAACATTCACTTCATTTTTCTTACTTGAAAGGCTCGTGCTACATAAATCCAAGTTGTGTTTTTCACCACCAAATGAATTCATTAAAAAAAATCATATTTTCCACGGGTGCTTTTGTGAAAGGGGACATCAAAGTACAGAGAAAGGAAAATTGAAATGTTCGTAACAAACATTTGCAGTTAAAGATTGACAGATTTATAAATCACTTGTGTTAGTTCATTATTTTGTCTAATTACTGAGAACTTTTGATATTCACTGCAGATTTTGTGTAGCGGTAAAAAGGTTAACCAGCTGAGGAATTAAAAAAAAGTGGCTGTCAAATGGTTGGGGTGAATTCAGAATGCTTATCAAAGTGAGGGATTGCAGTGAATGGAAAAATTTTTGCACCAAACGTCAACAGTGAATGTTCCTAGGTCAGGCACATTAGAGTATGACGTAGATCAAAACTCACTTTATTCTGCCCAACAAAAGGCAACCTCTGGAGAGCATCTGCCAATGCACTATTCTATTTGGGTTTTTCCACATTCACCACTGGTTATGGCCTCTTTGAATGAGGCTTAAAATTTGTGGCAAAGTTTGGGGAGATTTGCATTATGGATGAGTGCACACTAGGTAGGCTACTATAATAATAATCCTGGCATTTGATATAGGGCCTTGCCACGTCTTCGAGAGGTCTCAAAGCGCTGTGAACTGTGAACTGTACTGTAACGTGTAGTGACTGTATATTTTGTGGGCGAAATGCAGCAGCTATTGTTTATTAATGCGCTTCCGTGCCCCATTGCGTGTAGAGTTTTACTATTCCACCCAATAACGCAATGTACCAGCAAAGGGAAAATAATTTGCCAACAAAACGCAAAATACTGCAGATGCTGGAAATCTGAAACATAAACAGAAGTCGCTGGGAACACTCAGCAGGTCAGGCAGCATCTATGGAGAGAGGAAAGTGAGTCAACGTTTCGGGTCCACGACTCTTCGTCCGAACCAAGTTTGCTTTGAAACCAGTTTGTTCAGTGGAATGGGGTTTTCTATAATGTGTTTGGGTAAATTACAAAAGTGTCTTATAATCAAGCATAAAAACAGCACAAATAGAATGGTTATACTGCAGCAGAAATAAGTGGTAAATGCTATAGGATGAGGAATTTGCTTCAGTCAGGCTTGCAGCTGCTAAATAAGAATTGTAATGCATCTCAAAAGTCACACAGAATATTAAGCAGTCAGAGGGTTAATCAGCAATTAGGAAGGTTAAAGAAAAATGAGCCATCCAACAATGGCCATTAGCGCTCAGGAAGCACCTCCACGTGCAAGTAACCATTATTAACTAATGTTAACAATGAATTTTCCAGCATCTTTTATGCTGTTCTAAAAGCCTGGCGATGATTAAAAGATGTCAACCCTTTATTATCATCATACTTTTAAAATAAAATCACCTGTTAGCGGGAGCTCAGATGGTTCAATCCCCTTCCCACTCTACTCGCAGATTATGATGCATAGATCCCACCTGTTACCCAGTGCAAGTCACCCAGAGGCTAATCCATGCTTCCCAACAATTTACACGAATATGACGATTTTAAACGGATTAGCTTGTAGTCGTATGTCCATCCTAAATAGGAAGACATTTTTATTTTCAGCCATTATGCCCCGAATACTCTTACTCTATCCCTCCACTTTGCCCCTTCCTTTCCCATCTTCAGATCACTCCTGAAGAACTTACTCTTGAATAATAATACTATTCCTTGCATTTGCTATAGCGCTTTTCACGTCTTCTCGACGTCTCAAAGCGCTTCACAGAATAGACTGTAAAGTGAATTAACCGTATATTTGTGGGCAAAACGCAGCAGCCAATTGCGCACAGCAGTGTCCCACAAACAATCGTGCATTGAAATGACCAATTTATTATTGTTGTTTGAGGGATTATTGTTAAGCGTGTGGAGTAAGGAAACTTGCCCAAGGTTTTGCCCTGCTGGAAATCGAACCCAGGTCTATCGCTTGCAAAGCAAGTGCTCTAACCACTGAGCTACAGGACTCCACATTGACCTACGATAACCTTCTCCCTGGCTCAGCGTTGTACTCTGTCACTGATAGGCGCTCTGGGAAGCTATCCCGTGTGAGGGACGCTATATAACTACAAGTTGCTGTTGTTGTAAAATGCCACCTTTACTACTACGTTAAGCATTCAGTAAAGGGGCTGCTTTTAGCTGACGACTTATGACCGTGCTGCACAAATTCCTTAAAACATTTATTATTCGGGTAACAGCATGAAAAATAAGTTAAGATAATAACTTGTATTATTAAACTAACGCTGTGTAGTCATGTCGGGTGAAATTAAGATTTACGACCCGGTGACTTATTTTTCAAGATGAAAGAACAGAAAAGGCAGAAGCTTTAAAATGAGTCTCACTACAAATACGGTTTATGTTTTCAGTGATGTTACTGTTTAGATAAAACATCACAACAAAAACATCAATTTACGATACATTTGCGCAAATATTTTGTTGAATTCATTATTTTAGAAAACCGCCGTGCTACTCATCATTGGTGAGTACCGCACCTTATCCAGTTGACAAAACATCTCAAAGTGCTTCATGGGATTTACTGCAAAGTGTAGTGTCTGTATTTCTTGGCGAGAGAGAGAAAAGACTTGTATCCCATTACTTTAGGCACAGATTTAGAGTCCGGACCCAGAAATAAGAGCAAACAGTGAATTCCTGATAACTCAACCCTGGCTTAACTTGGCCACTATCACTTAAGTCACCTGGCTATCAATATCCCAGCCACATGTATTTACTATTATACATATGCCTAACTCTCCACTCCGGGTAAGTCATCACTGAGTCCTTTTTCTTTAAAGTAACGAGTTCTCAGCAGTTTATTGTATTCTCCATCAAGTTACTGCAATCCCAAGTCTATTTAAAAAGCTCACGTTATTGAAAGTCAAGCAATAATGTATTGTTACATTTAGAGATGTGATGAAACAATACCACATCTAAAGATTTACAAACGCTCCTTTACAATTTCCCACATCTGTATTCTAGATGTTTTTCTAAAGTGTTGAATTGATAACATTTAAAAAGAAATTACGAAACCAAAGAGCCAGCAAATATACTCTTTTATTTATATATATATATATGAAAAACAACTGGAGGTTGCCAAATTAATCTTGAAGATTAATGATCATAGCTTCTCATTATTTGGAGCAATGTTATCAGCATGCAGTCACCCTGCAACACAAGGTTGTGAGATAAAATGATGTAACATAATGCCAAATGATTGTGATCTGAACCTGCATTATTTTACGGGTTTCAAATATGTACTTTCATGTGCTTCTTTATTTCTCATCTGTAAATCAAGATAATTAATTTGGAAAGGAATTATTTCAGAAGAAAATAATTTGAAATATTGTGCCAAAAGGGCAGTGTGACAAATCGGGACATGAATACCTGTCATCCAACTTAATAAAAATAATCCCTTCTTATTCATCCCAGAGATTTCTTCCAGGGTAACTCTTGAATAGGTTGCTCGGAGATTCACCAAATTTTTCACCCCATTTCCCTTTCCCCAAAACAGTTTGGAATAAATGAGAACTTAATAACAGTAATCGTTGAATTTGATATAGAACCTTATCACATCTTTGAGGCGTCTCAAAGCGCTTCATAGAATATAATGTAAATTGAATTGACCGTATTTTTGTGGGCGAAATGTGGCAGCCAATTGCGCATACCCGAGTCCCACAAACAGTCGTGGATTGAGTGACCAAATTATTTTTTATTAATATTAATTAATGCGTTGAGATTCAAGTAAACAAACCTGCACTCTGCCACTTTGTAATGCAGGTTCCCCCATCCCAGATTATATTCAAAGGGGCAAAAGAATTAACATCTGAATCACAAAGACCCTTAGATACTAATCTTTAATTATTTAGACGTAGGCTATTAAGGAAACAAATACGGAATTCTGAATTATTTGCTTTCAATATATAAAACATAAAAATTTATTGACAATATTCCCGGAAATCAACCCCAAGGGGTTTGGGGGCATTTCTTCCATTTCCTTTGCCAATTCAATAA